>NC_065590.1:88437107-89040440 GCF_024542745.1 Macaca thibetana thibetana
CACATATATACCAAGTTAGTTTTTAGAACTATTTAGGGCTATGTTCCAGATGGATAAAGTCATTATTTACCTAGTGATTTTGGAAATGATTAAACTAACATATTTTCTTACCCATAACATCAAAAATCTAGCTAATAATAGAATGATTTTTTTAATCTCTTATTGTATCAATTATCCAGGTAAAGAAAATGTTCTAAGGTATTCACATAGATTTGAGTGTAGATTACTTGAAAGATGCTTTCATACAAGTTTTTTATTTAATAACACATCTTTTAATGTTAATGTTGTCATATCTCCTTAGGAGAAGAAGAACTGAAGGCAAAGAATGGATAATTAATTTCCTAAGGGCAGAGTAAATTTGAGACCTAGGATTTGGAAGGATTTCTGTTCCCAGGGCAAGTGCTTCATCTATACCATCACAGTGGACTTCTGTGGGTTCTGCTTAAAATCCCTAAGCTATTATGACAATATGACTCCAATGTGAGATAGTCCAGCTTACTCTACGGTGAGGGGGTGGGGTGAGTGTAGCAAGAAATGCTAACCAAAAGTGGTCATATTTTAGGGATCATGACAAGTCAATTTACCATATCTTCCCCAGTCACCACACAATTTTTTCTTATAGATAGATGGGACTCTATTGTCAAAATATTCTCCTAAAGTTATCACACTACCCACCCAACCTCACCATAAGTAAGTCCTTTTCATTTGGTTAAATCCATTCTGCTTCCCTTTCCTTAGGGGCAAAGGAAATGACAGGCCATATTATTTGTGTCAGAGCAGTACATTGACTATGTCATAAGCCTTCTACCTCTTCCAAGATAGGATGCTCATCCTTGTTCACATCATCTGGGAGTCCGTGACTATAGCCGCTCCCAGGACTGAGAATCCTTCGTGGTTTTGCTCCCAAGTGATGTTTCTTTGTGTTCTCTCACTGCCTGGATTCCATCATTTTGTCTGCCTCGACATTCCACCAGCAGTTCAATAAAATTTTACTGAACTGAACAATAAATTTTTACCAAGTTCCAAGCACTGTGCTAAACACTGAGAGGTAATATGATAGATGAGAAATAGATTTTTGATCTCAAGAAGCTTACAGTCAGATGATGGAGGAAAGTCTACAAATAGTCAATCCTAAGGTTTTATCCTGCAGTCTGGAACAGAAGTAAAGTGATGTCAAGTACTGCAGAGCAGGTGGGAACTGGCCATGCGGAGAAGCAAGGGGTGAGGATAGCATCTGAAGACAGAGACACTGATCACCATGGTCCAGAAGGAACTGTGTTGGCGCTGCCTAAAATGAGAGGTAGGGGGTTAGGGCAAGACTGGGACATGACAGGACCCATTTGCCTAGTGACTTACCCTACAGGTCATGAGAAACCATTGAAATGTTTCATCAGGGGAGAGGATTAGATTTGCACTCTAGAATGGCCACAAAGGAGGAATATATAAAAGACTGACTGAGTTTAAAAAGACCGGAATGAAATACAGAGACCAGCCCAGACACTGTTGTAGGCTTTTAAAGATCTGGCCTGGACTAGTGCAATAGCAGCGCAGAGTAAGAGAAATGTTTGGATTTGGGAGAGATCTAGAACAGTCTCAACGTCTCTGAATTCTTACCCATCGTTTTGAGGGCTACTCATAGTCTAGGACCTCTGTCCATACCTGCTGGTCGCTGCTGACCATGCCTAGTCCAGGCTTTGGGTGAATGGTCAATGTGTTCCCTAAAGGTTCCTAACAGTGGGACTCCAGGCACCCAACCTTGCTACTGCCCAGGCCATTTGGAGTCTAAATTGATCCTGAAGTTATTCTAAATTATGTCCACTGTTAGGTTTTCCTTCATTTTTTGTGGCACCAAATCACTTATTTGCAATACAAAAAAAATTTAAAATGATCTTAAAACCTAAGTGTTTTATTATGTTTGACCAAACTGTTTTGTCCACAGAGTTAAACCTGAATTAATGTGAGATAGTAAAGACTAAAATGTTCTGTCACAGAGATATTAATGCATTTGATTACAAAGTGCTGGCTTAGGCCCTTCTGGATGTAGATGCTTTGTATTACCATTCTGAAATCCAAACAATATGAGTCTGGCTTCCAGGGTTACTAATGGGTATTATTGGACTGTATCTAAATTTTCCTCATGTTTTTGATGCAGAATCAATGACTGCGACTTGTATTTTCAACATGTAATGATCTAATCGAGTCTCCCAGTTATTTTTATGAATCCAGTTATATATATACCATAGATCACCATTTTATGCACTTTTAAACTCATCAAGAAGCTCCACTGGGACAGCAGCTGCTCCATTTAAAATGCCCAGAAATATCTCTGCCAGTTGAAAAAAAAACTATGATTCAAAGACCTATTCAACCTTTTCACTGATATTTCAAAGCAGCAGTTTATTTAATTAAAAGGAAACATTTAAAAACTAATATTTTCTTGCAGTATCTTAGCAACAGGTGATTGAACCCATGCCTAGAACAAAGAGTTGAGATTTTTCCAAAAGGACCACATACTAGTGATATCTTCCTTTTAACAAATGGAATAAATATAATATTGTTTTGGACAAGCTGTACTGGATTGCATCATAATATGAAATCCCGACAACAAAGCCACAATAGGGGCAGCACATGCAGAGAGTAAAGATTGGGTCCTATAGATTCTTACAGCTTTTCAGCGAAAAAAGCATATGCCATGAGCTCCTTCGTGCCCTGGCTTCAACTCAAGTGTCTGAAGTGACAGTGATCAGCAAAGTTTATTCCTACAGTCCCCGGACATTCAAAACTCAATTGCACAGCAGAAAACTCCAAGGCAGTGAGCTCTGTCTCCACTCTTCTTAGCCTACCCTAAGCTGGAGGTTCACTTAGAATCAGTGATTCTTAATCTGTTTGAGAATTCAACATAAGCCTCACTGTAGAAAATTGCACCTTTAAGATGTACATGGAAAGTATTTTCATGATTTCTGAGGGATTTTAGTACTGAGTAAACCCAACGCTGATTTCCATAATTGTCCACAATTCCCTGATTATAAATCCCTCTGTTCTATATTAGCAGTCTCAGTGGAACCAGGAAGATGTGTGGTGACTGAGGTGCCTCGCTCTGAGGTTCTGTGCTCATGACAAACTGTAACTCATGCATTCATATGGGCAGAAAGTGGAGGGAGAATGTTAGAGTGTAAAGTCCCATTTATGTTAATTAAGGAGGAAGTGATTGTTTTCTTTTCTAATGTGGTTCTGCCATTGGGTATTTACAAACTGATTGGCAGATGAAGTGTTAACCACTAAAGAAAACCTCCTTTTAAAAATTATAAGCAAAACAACTTTTAATGTACTCTCAAGAATGTCTTCAGTAAAGGCCAGTTGTAACGCAGCTACATTTATAAGGAGTCCCAAGTATATGATAACAACCCATACATTTGCTGCAATAATGAGATTATGTATGTGAAATATCTAATGTAGCATGGTAATGTATCAGTGCCCAGCATGTTGTAGTAATCATTATTATAATTACTGGACAGTATTTATAATCTTACAGTGTGACACAATTGCTAGCATCATTCCTGACTCAATTTAGGTGAAGCCAAAAGAGACCACACAGTGAAATGGAGAACAATTTAAAATAGGTTTCAGGTCTGTTGGAATCTCTCCCTGAACCAGAGGAAATCTAGCTCTTTTTAATTTTTATAATCATTCATCCGGCAAATATTTACCATTTTCAGAGTTCTAATTTATGCCAGGCACTGTGCTAGGTGCCAGAGATTTAAAACTTAGTAAAATGTGGTCTCTGACTTCAAGAGATATGCAATCCAGAGGGAGACAGAGCTACATAAATACATAATTGCAATAGTGTATGGAAAGTGAAAGAACACAAGGGGGATCAATCTAATCTGAGTTGGCAAGGGAGGTACCAGCTCAGTTTGCCCAGAAACAGAGACTGAGGCCATTGTGACCCCAGAGAACCAGGACAGAGGAGAAATCAGGAGGAACAAATGCAAAGATGAGAGGGCTCACTACCAATGTGGCCAGTTTAGGGATAAATAGGAATGATTGTTCTTTTTCTCACATCATCTTGAGAGAAAATATTAACTACCTGTTCTCAGAATAATGAGCAGGATAAGGGAAGGCGGAATAATTTTTCCACTGGCTTTTTTCTGTCCTCTGTCTCTCACTGGTAAAAATCCATTAACTCATGGCTTCCTTGGACTAGAGACCCCGGGTCCAGTCAACCTCTCTCTGTTAGCTGGTGTCGTGCACAACACTCCTCAAATTATAGTGGAGACCAGCAGTGGCAAAACTGACACCATAACTGTGGAACCAGCTCAAACTCTTGCCCAGATCTTTAGTCTAGAAAGAACACATGGCCAAGATCCAGAGGGAAGGATAGGTATAGCTGCATGGATTCGGGGTAGTTCAGTAATTGCATCTAGGACAAAGAGGAAAGAAATTGCCTCTTAGAGACCATCAGAAGTTGCCAGGCATCAGGATTTGAGGTGGAACAGAGTATTTCATAGAAGAAAATTTCATGCTTTAACAAAGGTTGAGGTGAACAGAGCTCTAACCACAAGCACTGAGTGGACAGCATATGAATCTCAGAGGGAGGGAAGCTCATAGCTGGAGAGAACAGGTTGCCCCCTCCAGCAACTGTATCTGTGGGAAAGGACAGGAACAACCAGAGGACCCACAGGCATATCCTCCTGTAGAAGCACTCTGCATCCAAAGTACATACTTTTCCTCTGGGGATGCAGAGAACCCTTCCTCCCCTTTCAATTCCACCCCTGCCTGTTCTTGCATGCATGCATTCACTCCTCAGGCATCTATTCAGCTCTACCCACCAGGTGCCATCATAGGCATCTGGGACACAGAGTGAATAGGTCACCCCTGAGGTCCACACATCTAGACTGTGACAGGCGCATAACAGTGCCTGGTGGTCAAGAAGCCAGCAAAAATGTAAATGATGGGGGCACAGAAGAGGGGTAAATTATTTGTCTAAGGGGGTTAAAAATATGCTCGTCACATCAGAAAGGAGGTGCCCCATAATCTGAGCCTTGAGCACAAAGGCTCAGTTTATCCTGCAGGGAGAAAAAAGCAAAGTATCCCCATCAGTGAGGCAGCACGTGGAAAACAGAAATGGGAGAGGCCGGGCTCCATGCAGAGGTGGGTTTGGGGTAGTCAGTGTTACTGGAGCTTAGGTCTCACCCCAAGTCAGAAGCGAGACAAGTGGCAGACCCAGCATGGTAATTCAGCATACCACACTTCCACCAGACTAGTCTTTCTACGAACTGCATGCTTCCTCGCCATGCCAATCAAATACCATTTCCAAAGCACTCCCTATTTCTAAGGTTAGGTGTGGTGGTGCTACCCAAAAGGAAGGGACAGACTTTGTTCTTAGAAGACTATCCCACATGAACCCCCCACTCAGACAGCCATCTGTTGGAGAACTCTTTCCCACCCCAGCTCACCTGGAGGTCAGCACATCAGAAATGTGCTTAGAGTCACAGCAGAGCCGGCAGCAGATAACACCTCCCTTTGCCTTTGATCTGCGGGCATGGGGATTGTCAGACTGTACATTTCCACAAGTGATGAAAACACTAACAATACCTCAACCCCAAACCTTAACCCTGAACCATGGGGTTGATAATGTGCTCCAGAGCAAGCAAGGGCACAGTCTGGAGCCTGAGCCCAGTTGTTTGGAGAAAACCATAAGTGCAGCCTGTCTGGTTTTTCACGTGCAAGCCACACTGGTGGTGCTGGGAATTTGCTCCTTTGCAGGCAGATGCCACATTTAAATGAAAGTTGTGTTACACACAGGGTTGGAAAAAATTTGAGAATGTTTGCTATTAAACTCAGGCTGACTGGCCCACCCCAAGCATGAAGACAATCTGCCTCTAAGCCGGGAAGGAATCTTGGAAGGACGTCTCTAGGTCTTGGCACAACACAGGCTTTCTGGGCCTTGGTGACTTATAGGTGCTTTGTAATGTAGCACATTTGCTATGCTGTTTAAATATGTATGTCGTGGGTACAGAAAGCTAATATCTGGAACAATAAGGTAATCCTATATGCTTTTCAATGGAAAACATGAGCAGAGGCTACTTGCTGCCAGGGTTCTGCCATTCTTGCTTAATTCTGTCTTTCAGTTATGTGATATCTTTGAAGGCACATTTGGTTAAAACTGCATGGAGAAAATGAGCTGCAAACAATATCCATTCTGCCTTTGAGAACCAGGAGGCCAATTAAGTGTTGTTTCATTTGCAACTCAAAGAAACATCCAAGGAGAAGTTGTAGTTCTCTCAGAGAAGCATCCCTCCCTGATGTCTAGTCCTCCCTGTGCCAAGCCTTGTGCGTCCTCTTTGATAGATAAGAAGTATGGGGAGAAATGAGGAAAGATGTGAGAGTGGAGGGAAAAGCTGAACTTTCTCAAATATTTCAAAAAGTACTTCATGGGAGGGAGAGGCTGAAACTCTTCTGCATATTAGAGGCAGAAGTCTCTCTTGGCTTAGGAGTGTAGCTTTCTGGGGACACAAATTTTGGAAGTATGTTTCAGTGAGGATGGAACAAGTAGCTCAGGAAAAAATGAAATGAGTTGGGGTGGTGTTACAGGGAGACTGGGGGGTGACTCTGAGGACAAGCAGGTGCCCAACGACTTCTGAAGATAAGAGACTCTTAGCATCAAGTGCTGGCTGGTGTGAGAGTGAGAGACACGCCAGCCCAGGCAGGCTCCATTAGGCAGTGCTTGCTTACTTACAAGTTCTCTGTTCCTTTGTGCTTTCTACTGCTCATAGAGGCAGCATGGATTAGTCCAAAGAGCCCAGATACTGAACTTGGGGAATCCCTCTTTTATATTCTGGCTCTGTGTATACATTGGGGTGAATTATTTATCCACCCTGTCAGGTTTTTTATGTATAAAATTTGAATAACGATCTTGAGCTTACAGGATTGTTATACGAAATCAAAACAACTTACATAAAATTGCCAAACACAGTATCTGATATAAACCTGTAATGCAACAAAGATGCAGCTGTGTCAAGATACATGATGACTCCTAAAGAAGTAATCTAAAATAACGCCAGATGAGGCCCTACGAGGTACCTGACAGACAGTACTCCATTGACTTTTCTCCCACCCTCCAAACCTGCACTGCAGGTCAACTGCACTCTCCTCCTTGTCTGCTTGGAACAGGCTTCATCCTAAGTGGCCACATCAAGATCTGACTGGCTCAGGTTAGTTCTTCAGGTCTTACTTCCTACACCAATTCCTCTGAGAAGCCTTCACTGATTCGCTAGGATGAGATGCTATGTGACCATTTTCCATGTTCCTGACAGCATAGAATGTTTTATACTTTATTATGATTTTATGTAACTTGGTCAGTTTCCTCCACCAGCCCGGGAGCTAGCTAAGACTTTTGTCTTATTTACCTCTGTATCTCCCCTACCTTGGCTAATATAGAGTGATACAGAGTAAGCATTTCAAATATATCTGATGAGTGAATTAACAAACATATGAATTGATGAATAAATGAATAGTACTAAATGAATAACCATTTCCTCCATCTCCCAGCTAAAAGTTCAAACATTTGGTAGTTATGAACAGGCCTTCCAGTTTGTTGTTAACCATGAAAATACAGGCAAGGGAAGTCCTCTGTAAACCACATCCCAAAGAAATGACAGAAATTCCACCTTTCTAAATGAACATCTATGGAATCAGTCACAGAAACCAGTCAGACTTAGAAAGGAGCCTCCTGCCTTAAGAGTAGTTGAGTTGAAGTTATGGCGCAGCCAGAACTTCCTTACAGGATGGAGGGACGAGGGCACAGGTGCCTTCTTCCTCTCTCTAAATGCTTATGGCATCAGTTAGTTAGGCTTTTCATGGGACACTTCTATCTCAGAACAAAGCCTGTTTCAGAAGCTGCTCTTGTGCTTGTTGGTCCAGCTACATTCTCAAGATGATAAAGCATTCTCAGAAGAAACATCAAGGCCTATATACTGCGAGAGTGCAAAAAAAAAAAAAAAAAAAAAACAAAAAAAAAAAAAAACAAAAAAAAACAAAACACTCACCCAAATGACAATTGTGGTTAGTGTTTCCACAGAGGCTTACGTAGTACTCTTTCCTTGGTCTCAGAAAAACTTGGCAACTGACTCAGCTGCCTTGTTCTCCTGTCCACATTCCATTAAAACATACCCCCAGTCTCTGAGGGAAGCCAGGATCTAAAGAAAATGGAAGCCTGGGAGGATAAACATCTATTGTCGAGATACAGATGAGAGTGGAAGGGGTGGGGTAAGAACAGAGGACATGGAAAACCAGAGTCATTTCGATCACATATTCCATTTTTGCCTTGTTAGAGAAATAAACATCCAGAAATGGAGAATCACAAGAAGTCTTCACACTTGTATTCAGTCTTTTATCTATCACATTCATTGAGCCCTGATGTGGTTTAACTGTCCAATACATGGGTCTAGAACAGTCTGTCTTAGGCCCAGGAGAATTGGAACCCAAGCAGGCTCTGCTGGGGATTGACAGAGGCCCCAGAAGTGACTAAATGCCCATTTTTTTCCTGAGTTAATTCACATGATACATACTTAGAGAGCATAACTTTAGATTTTCAACTAAATGGATTAAAAAATCTTTCACCTAATTTTTAGATAAATGTACTACCCAATAATTGGCGGTGCTGGGCAACTCCTCGAATTACTGAAAGGGAGAAATATTTGTTGTAAGATTTCTGTCTGAGCAGTGGAGAGTGAACCAGATGGTGCTCTCTCTGCAGGCAGGCTGGCTTCCAAACAAGCAGATGAAGGACACTGAGTTGAATTTCTTGTCCCAACTCACCAGCAAGGTAAGTCCCTCCTCCTCCCAAGCAATAAGGGTAGAGAGCACAGAGTGTGGCAATAGCTAGAAGTCCTTCCATATGGAAATAGGCTTTCCTCTGTGATGTCACCTATGATCGTGCATGTGCCTTGGGCTGGGAATGGTCTACTGCTCCCCACAAAAGAGAATAGCTTGTTCCACTCTGTTAGTTAGACCTGAGCATGATCGTGACGAAATAGCAATCAATGTAGATGACATTTGCTGTTGGAGTATATCTATAAAAGCCAAACTAACCAGAATTCAGGCACACGTTCTTAGTCAGCAGTGGAATCCTGCTCCTCTTATTCCATTATGAGAGCAAAAAGTAATCACAGCATAGTTAATTAATACCTGAAATTTACTTGGGATCATGGTAACTAGTTCTGGGCTGGTTCAACAAACATTTGTTTACTTTCTTAGAACCTCTGAAGCTAAAATCAAATGCCATGAGATTTGAGGATTAAAATGACTGTACTCCAAGAATGGGTCGAATACAGACTTCATTGAAGATGTTTCTCACAGGCAACTTACTAAGACTGGACAATTAATAAATATTTCAGATATATGTCCACAGTTTAAGATAGAATTGATGAAATGTATTATTTGTCACAAGGTTAACAAATTACTCAAAATTGTCTGGCATTAACTGCATTGTAATTTAAAATGAAGAAAATTGAGTCATGATTTCTGTCAATTACATAAGCATATTATGTTCAAGCTTAAATGATCATCTGTCTTAGCAAAGGGGTAATATATTAGTAGTCAGTGATTGATTAATTATTTATTCTTCTAAAGGGTAAAGGAAGGAGATTAATATTCTGATCAGCTTGTTACTGATTTGTGGGAAGTGCCTCGTGTTCTTTCATCATGGGATGTGTCAGACATAAATGCCATTATAATTTACAATTAGTACTAATGCCTTCCAAATTATATTTAATGGAAAAGCCATTATGTTAGCTACAAATAATTTCTTTTTTAAAGTTTTAAAGTGTTAAATAGATTTCAGTAAAGAAATGCATAGTTAAATTAATGGTGAGGAAAAAGCAATAAGTAAATCAACAGAACATGGGCGGGTGGCAAAAGACAGTATATTTTGCTTATTTTTCCAAATGGGTTACTTTTTTTTATTCACATTCTACCTGTACTGGTTATTAGGTGACAGTGGTGTGGGGTGGCGCATGGAGGGAATGAAGAGAGGATAAAAGGGACAAGACCTTGTGCTAGATGGACACCTTGCAAAATGCTTTAACAATTATTTCTTTTAATTCTTACAATAACCTTATGAAGTAGATCTGTTTCCCACTTTACAAAATAGTGAAATGAGTATCATGGAGACTAAATCTGTTAAGCAATTTATACCACCAGGGATGTAAGGAAGTGAAAATTAAACCTAGGCCCATTCAGCTTCAAACTGCCCGCTGTCTCAGCAATGTTGTTGCTTCTCATTCTTCTGTGGAAGGACAGCTGCTAGCATTGGACATTGAGCCTTTCAGAGCTTCATGGGAACCCCCTGTGGATGACCTAATACAGTGATTCTGTGCTGAGGCCCAATAATTTACATTTCTAACAAGTTCCTACTTTGATAATCACTGACATAAGTCAGTCTTCACGTTTATAGATGAGGAAATTGAGGCTCAGATTGGAGAAGTGACTTGTCCAAAGTCAGACAACCCAACAGAGCCATTCAGTGTGTTGTTATTTCTAAATAGTTTATCAAAGTAAAGTCAATCTCATATGGGGCTGTGTGTGTATCTGTGTGCTTGAAGTGTATCATCAATAGGTCTTTTTGTTTGTTTTTAATTCATGTCTAACGTCTTTAGGCTTCAAACCTGGGGCTTTCAATTTTAAATTTCACAGCACGGTCATTTTACAATGTGCTGTTTTCATGTTTAAAAGCACTGTTGTCATGCTGCCAAGATGCTAGCTCAGGTTTTGTCTTTATTTGTCCCTTATAGGCTCTCTCTCTATATATAGAGCGCCTATATATAGAGAGAGAAAGAAAGATACACACATATATATATGTGCGTATACACACACACACACACACACACACATATATATAGATGCTGTTGGAAATGTGAGAAGAAATACAAATGGGAACCCAGATCACAGGATTTTCAGGGAGAGACTCTGAGTATCACAGAGCAGACTTGGTCTCTCCATCACTGAACTCAATGCTAATCTAGATACAGTCTTTCCCTGCCCACACTGTGGGACTGTGGAGCTCTTGCCAGCAGCTGTCCTTATGCAGAAGAATGAGAAGCAACATTGCTGAGACGGTGGGCAGTTTGAAGCTGAACAGGCAGACGCCCTGTGTCTTGAGTTTGTTATCTATTTGGAAGCGAAAGGCAAGTCAAGAAAAAAAATCAGTTCAGACATGATAAGTGCCGTATTTGTGGTAATCCCAGGGCCTATTGGAGCACAGAGGAGGGAGATTTAACCCAGGAGCCAGAGGAAGGGAATAACTCTGGTTATAAAAGAAGCCTGTCTGGGAGAGTAGACTGTTGAAATCTTCATATTAAGTCCAATGAGGAAAGTATTCATTCTCCTATTTTACACAAGAAGCTAAGTCCACAGCAATATGTCCAAATTCATACACACACACACACACACACACACACACACACACACACACACACACACGGCTTTTGAAATTTAAAGACAGATATTTTCAGACTTAGAAACTCCTATTTGATTTTGTGTTTCTGAAGTTCTTCATAATAAAGTGACTGTAAAGGGACAATGGAGTCCTCCCCACGCCCCGCCAAGGAGTAAAATTCAATCCTTATAGGTGAGGCAGTGGCGGGGGGTGGAGGCTCCAGTAGTCAATGAGGCAGTGGTGGCAGAAAGCTGAGGCCCAGGCATTCACCAGCAAGCTTATTAAACATATCAGATGTCATCGGTACCTCCTTTATCCTTCTCACTTTGGACCTCACAGGCTGATAAGAAGGGGAAAGCGTTAGAACCCAGAAGTAAAACTGTGGCATGATTATAACCCTGACAGCCTCCCTCTAATGAGCTTCCCTGCAGATAGGGAGAGGGGAGAGTGCTTTGATCTCCAGGAGCAGCAGGCTGAAAAGACCACTGTTTGGAGCAAAGCCGTCTGATGGGGTCCAGTCTTCTAGTAATCAAAGTCACAAGCTACCATCTGAGCCATTTGTGAACTGCAGATAAGATTAGCTGCTCATTTGATATATCAACCACCACCATCAATGGAGGCTAATTGTATCTGAAATATGACCAGGGAAGTGTCAGCTCCTGGAGACAAGCATTTCCTTTATCCTGTGTTTGAAGCTGAGACAACATTTTTTGTTTGAAAACTTGAGCAAAACCTAACACATGCAGCATTTTTCTCCTTTTTTCCCCAGACATAAGATATGAGGAAATGTGAGGTTCTTTGAAATAGACATGAATCTGCACTTATGTTTTTACAAAGATTATGCATTATAGTGTGACAGAATAGGCACCTTTTGGGTGGAAGACTGTAAGTTCCAGGAATAATTGCGCCATGGAATTACTTCGTAGCATCATAGTTAAAAAAGGAAAATGTCCCAGCTTTGGAAAATTGTATTCAGGAAGACCTGCTTTGAAATTCTAGAGTGTTGTGTACTGTAGGAAAAGAAAAGGTGACTGGTCATTTGGAATCTAAAGGCACTTACAAGGGCTGCATTTTGCCTCAGAAGCTGGTGCAGCTGACAGTTTTACTTTCTTAGAATTTATTTCTATGTCAATAGAACTTGAGCTCAAAATGAATCATGGCCAGGCAACCTGCACAGCCCCTCTGCTCTGACAAATGAAGAAAGCCCACTGTTAACTCCATGTCCACTGAAGATGGCTGTTTGCTCCTTAAAAGATTATCCATTCTTCTGTATTTGCCAGACACACTATGGTGCAAGAGTCAGAAAATCTGGTTTCTTGTCTTCTGAGAATGGTTGTTATGTGTGTGATTTTTTAGCCATTTTAGCCTTTCTCTTTTATGAAGGAGGGAACAGAATTCCCCACTCTTACTTCACCCTGCTGCAGCTCGGGCTTCTCTATTTCCAGCCTCATCCACTATAGCTCTTAAATTGCTAGGTTGTCCTGGTATCCAGGCGGCTAGTCAAAGCTGCCTGAAAATGGCAAGGTATGAGAGGCACCTCATTAGGACTCCTGAAATACATAGACCTAGAATAGCCCTGTGTAGTTGGGGTAAGAAAAGGAGGAGGGGAGCAAGAACTTTGAAAGGAATAAGGAAATGTGTTATTGCCTCCTCCCAGACTCTCAAGCTATGATGACCTTGGGGGAACTGCCTTCACTGACTTTCTTCTGCTTCTCAGGATGAGCTGACACTCTGCCCTGCCAGCATCTGACAGCTCAGGTGTAGAAACTACCTTTACAGTGCTAAAGATGGCAACCATAGTAGCAATGCTCCAGTAGCTCCTCCCCAGGCCCAGCCCTTACAACCACAGAATACTACAGGTGGAAGGACCTTTATAGATAATAAAATGTACCATGTGCTGTGAAAAGCATATTTTATTTCATAGCACATTTAATTCTCAAGCATCACCTCACACGAAGTTATAGTTATTATTTCTGCTTTAAAGATGAAGAAATTAAGATTCAAAAATGTTAATCAACTTGCTTCAGGAATACACCTAGTAAGTTCCTGAGCTGGTACATAAAACCAGTTTCATTTGACTAATGGCAGAATCGTCACTTTTTAATACAATGCAGTAGATCACTTGGACCATTGTTCTAACTTTTAAAAAAGGTTCTGCAGCAAAAGATTCAACTGACCCTCTTCAATAACCCAATCTCAACCAGGCCCTAAAGTTCCATCTTAGTATCTAGTTTAAATGCCACCAATCTAGTTGAACTTAATAAGAGCACAGCTGTGAGATACCATGAAATGGAGATGTTAAGCTACTTTTCTTAAGTCCCATAATCAGTGGGACAGCTGGAGCTGGAACCCAGGACTCTTAACTCCCAGGCCAGTCCCCTGTGTGCTCTGCATTTGCTCCAAAGCACAAGGCAAATGTACTCTGTACCTGACACACGTTGAGAAGATGCCAAAAGAGGGTGCCAAGAGAAAAACCTTTCTATATCCAAGAGGATGACACAAAATATTGAGAACCAAGTGTAAATTTCCAATCATGAATGATGAATCATGAGCTTGCTTTCTGGAACACTCTATGATTCAGAATTACACATTCCCCAAGGACCCTTGATGGCTCAGGATTGCACTGTGTGACCTAATTATTAATTCTGTATACTACACCCTGAGGTCTGAGGTCAACAGTGCTTTGTTAGGTCCTGCCTGGTCTGTGAAGTCAGGGAGACTGATTGTAGACAGAGCCAGCAAGAAATCATGGGTACCACACTCTGTGTCCTCAGGTCTCAAGGATTGAGATGGGCAGAAAGTGCTCTAGGATCAGGGGACCATATAGATCCTTCCCTGTAGGATTGTGGGTGACAAAAAAGATTTGCCTCAGGCTGGGAAGCATTGCCCACTGCTCAAGAAGCAATCCGAGGCCTCTTGCCCAAAAGCTATGGCTCTGCCAGTGGCATTTTAGGTTGCTGCAGGCAATACGGCCATTGGTTTCTCGACCTCACTCAGACCTTCAGTTCTTAACTCTCCCAGCAGTGTTAGCTCTTATCTAAAAGAAACCTGTTTAGCCATTCCCAGCATTTTGATTCTCTGAAGTAGAATTTAATTCAGTTCCATAAGTGCTTGCAACACAGACTCCGTGCTGTGGGCTCCAGGAAGCACATGGGGCCTGTCTCTGGGCATCATAGGAGCACACTCTGGAGGTCAGACTCTCCTCAGAATTAAATTACTATGGACCACAAATAGGAAAGAGACATAATTCCAATACTGCCTTGAAAGTCAGAAGGCCTGAATTCTAATTCTAGCTCAAGTCAACTGTCCCACTCTGGGCAAGATTTTTTTTTTTTTTTTTAAATTCTCTGGATCTCATTTTCTACCTTTTAAAAATGAGGTGCTACTTTAGCTTTTACTCTAAATCTATATGATTCTAAGTCTTTGCACTTTGTCTTCAGACAGCATTCTGAAAGAGGCTGATTCACAGTAGGCAGTGACAGGACGACTATAGAGAGGCATTCTACAAAACGCCTGACTGCTACCCTTTAAACATGCCAAGGTCATGGATGACAAGAAAGGAACAAGGAATGGTTATAGATTGGAGGGGATGAAGGAGATATGATGCCTTAATGCAATGTGGGATCCTGATTGGGTCCTGGAACAGAAATTGCATATTTGCAGAAAAACTTGGTGTCTTAGTCCGTTTGGGCTGCTATAACAAGACGCCATAGACTGGGTGATTTATAAACAGCATAAATTGATTGCTTACAGTTCTGAAGGCTGGGAAGTTCAAGATCAAGGTGCCAGCAGATTGGGTGTCTTGGGAGGGCTATACCCCATAGATGGCACCTTCTATGTGTCCTTACATGGCAAAAGAACATCAGGGGTAGGCAGCTCCCTTAGGCTTCTTTCGGAAGGACACTAATTCCACCTGTGAGGGAAGAACCGTCATGATCTAGTCACCTCCAAGGGCCCCACCTCTTAATACTATCACCTTCGGGGTTGGGTTTCAAAATATGAATTTTGAGGGGACACAAACATTCAGACCATAGCACTCTTAAAGTCTGTAAGCTTATAGTTTAGTTAGTAGTATTGTGTTGATGTTAATTTATTTGTGTTGATATCATGGTTGTATAACAACATTATATGTTAATATCAGAGGAAGCCAGGTGAAGGGTATATGGGAGCATTGTGCAGTATCTTTGCACTCTTCTTTAAATAAAAAATATTTTCAAACACATTTAAAATAACAAAAATGTGGTTATATATTTTCCCAGAAAGTAGGACTGTAAATTTCTCAAGAGCAGGGACCTTCTTTTCTCTTTCCGTATGTTCCTTAGTACTGCGCGTAGGGGCGTCTTGCAGTAAGTTCTCAAAGAAATCTGTATTAGAATTAAGTCGACCAAAAATGATTCACAACCAAAATTTTAACCTGGGACAAAGCAGTGTGAAACCTTGTCTCTGTTATAAGCAGTTAATATTGCAATTTTGGTATTTTTACAACTAAAATACAAAACAGTCCAGAAAAATACCATCATTTCCTGGCACCAAGGAAAAGGAATCTCTCCATGTTCAAGTCAGATAGCCAGACTGATTTAGGGAAACAAAAAGAAAAGAAAAAAAAATAACAAAAGATCAAATGGCTTTAAAAAATCATTGTTGCTATTTGGACTGAGCCAGAAGCTCCAGATAACAGTAACCACTAAAGGAAAAAAAAAAAAAAAAAAAAAAAAAAGACCAAAAACCTTGGAGCTCTCAATTTGTTTTTCATAAAAAATGAAGTGCCCCCACCAAAATGCGCCTTGAAGAGTTAATTAAACAGCTGCCCTCATGGCTGATTCTGAGATGTTAGGAGCCCCCTGACAGGCTGCTGAACAAATGGGGCAATAAAGGTGTGGGTTGTTTGGCTTGATTGAAGAGCTTGAGTTTTTCACCCCTTAGTCTCCAAACCATCTGGAAGTGAGTTTGTGGAATGTGGGATGGCAGCCTCTCTGCCCTTATCTGCTGATAAGATTCTCAGCCTCAAACACGTGTACTAGAAAGGCAGGGAGCAAATATTTTAGACCTTAAACAACTTGCAAATCCTCCCTCTAAAGTTCATGCTGTGCTATAGCACAGAAGGAAGAAAAAATCATCTTGCATTTTTTCCCTTCTGTACCCAGGGCTTTTGACGTCAAAATGAGCAAACACTAAAGTTTTCCTAAAGGAAAACTGTTTTGGTCTTGACGGTTGAGTTTTACTGACCTTCACTGAGTCTCCAAAACTCATAGGCTTTAAAGACAAAGCTCCTGAGAGTTGCCCAAGAATGAAACCGCCATGGAAAGAAGGTGTAATTGAGCAAAGAATTTGAGACTAAGGAACAATGTTTATGTTCTCAAGCTGAATCTTAAAAACAAAAAATCTAAAGATGGCCTGCAGGTTACAACTTCACTGACAGAGAGTTCAGGTGTCTGACCAGAAAGGTTTGACTGCTGCGAAAGAAGAGTCTGAAAGTTGTTAGTTTTGCTTTTAAAGCCTAAAAATCAGACAGTATATATGCTGTGCATAGCTGTTGTGGTATGTGTATATGAGGTACAAGTTTGTGTGTGTGCGTGTGCGTGTGTGTGTGTGTGTGTGTGTGTAGGTGGGTGTGTGTCAATGCCAAACTAAATTTAAACTAGACATAATAAAGAAAAAAACACAATTAGATGAGGTAACATCTTGGGTGAGATACACACCACACACACAAGGACCGAAGGGATGCCTTAGTTCAAAAGCACTTTGAGAATTCTGTTATTTAATCTTTCATACAGTCTTCTATTTTTGAGCTCCTAGTATGCTCCAGGCACTAAGTGGACCCTGGGAATATAGAGCCAGGTGATACAGTTAAGCCTTGCTCTCAAGGCATGCACAATCTAGAAGCACAGCCAAAGTAACCCAGTGATTACAGGACAAAGTGATAAGGGCCATGATAAGAAGAAGCTCAGATTGCCCTGTGAGGCCAGATGTGGGGTGGCAGTGAACAGGGAAAAGAGCTAATGCATTGTTTATTTTTCAAAACAGAAGATGTTTCTTCCCCTCTGGGCTCATCTTACCCCAGACTGATCTTTAAACTCAAATAAATAGGAAGGCTTTCATATTTGTGGAGTCAGAAAAATACAATGACAAACTTAATCAAAATGTTCCTTCTCTCTAGTCTCAAAAATCTCAAGTTTATGCTGTTTGAATGACTAACAAAATTACTTTTTAACACAACAGAAAATCACCATTTAACTTCCTTTACTCACTCGAATATTTTTTAAAGTATATACAGTTGGCCCTCTGTATCAGTGAGTTCCACATCATAGACTCAACTGACCTCAAATCAAAAATATTTGAAAAAAATGAAAAGATGCAAGCATCTTTACTGAACAGGTACAGATTTTTCTCTTATCATTATTCCCTAAATGCAGTATAACAACTATTTACATAGCATTTCATTGTATTTAGGTATTATAAGTAACTTAGAGATGACTGAAATAATATAGGAGGATGTGCATAGGTTATAGCAAATATGATGCCAGTTCATGTCAGGGACTTGAGCATTCACAGATTTTGGTATCTAAGAATCCTGGAACCAAATCCCCATGGATACCAAGGGATGAGTTTATTCTGTGCAAAGTGTCAGATAGTGCTAAAGAACACTGTCCCTTTGATCCTAACTCTTTAAAAAGGGCCCACTATGGCCTTCTACATTCTATAAAACTTAATTGGTTTCATAAAAGAAAAGTTATCCTATTCCCACTTGTTGACAAAAACCAAAGTCATCATTTTTATCTACATCACCCTGCTAGAGTCAGAAGAGTTGTCTAAAGGCCTTATAACTAATTGCAAAGTAACACAATGATAATGATAGTCCCTTGGGCAAATTAATCTCACAAATATTTTGGCTCTGGCCAAACCAAACCAATGGAATTTCTTTGTACATAGCTGTGATATTAATATAATGCCTTACTTGGCAAATAAACATTCAAACACAGCAGCCATGAAAGATCGACTTTGATAAGTTTATGTTGAAAGAAATGATTTCCTAGAAAATATGACAGTGCTTTAAGGACTCTGTCAGTACTCGCACACAACTGCCCAACTAACTTTCTCCTCCAAGTTTATAACTTTTTATATTATACTCTCAAAATACCCTTAAATGCCCAAAATAGATGTTCTAAATTCCCTCTCTAGTTCTTCATATATGAACTCTGCTGATTTTACCAATTGTACTCCTAGATTTGGTTTCTCCGGTTAAGTGAGGAAAAGGCTTCTGCTTCCAGAGGTCAAACATTATCTTGATTTAGCAGGTTGGGCCTCTGAACCACTCCTATGCTCAGTAGCAAAGAATGCAGGCTGGGAAGGATTAATTACCAAAGCCAGTAATCCTGACTCCAACCTCCAAAAATATGAGGAAGTCCAAAAAAAATCTTGAAAGTGATTTGCAACATTCTGTTCAAATCAGTCTCAAGAGTAATGTCACTTTGACACCTCTTACCCATGTAAACATAATTATCGCAGACACATCAACTATTCTGAACCTTCTCCTTTTCACCCTGAGGCTCAATTTTCCCTCCTCTGAAAGAAGATCAACATAGTTCTACTAATAGCTTCTTCTTCAGTTTTCCTAGTGAAACACGTACCCTCAAAGTATAAGAATGCCAGTAGCTTGTTTTATGACAAGTTGTGTGTACTCCCACAGGCCTGGGAAAAGAATTAATTATGTATTTTGGTCTCAAGCCCAGGGGACATAGACAATCTTGGCAAGATCTCCTAAGTGGGATAAAACCCTGAAATTCCTGTCACTTCACATAAGTGAAATCTCAGTTTGTTAGGAGGTAACAGAGTGGAAATTCCTAGTTTACCATTAAAACTCCTAAATAGGTATGACTTTCTTTAATTTACTTTGATCTGGACTCAGTCAGCTAAAAGTTTGCTACAAGACCACATGTCTTCTGTATCACATGAGTAATCCTATGAATGAAATATTTATAGCTGAAGTCATTCACCCACTGAACTTAAATAAAAGCCATTAGTGACTTTTATAAACACACACACACACACACTTACATACACACACATATGTAAACATACAATATCAAACTCTGGCAGGTGACATGGTTTTGTATGTGTTAGACACTGGCCTTGCCTAAGCAAGAATCCAAGGTTCACAATGCTAAAGGTATCTTAATATATCCCCCCAGTAATAAAAGTTCCATAAAATTATTGGAAAAATAGTAGGAAAGGAGAAGAAAAACAGCATCTCACAATAAATGATATAAATAAATTTTATTCAAAATTTGGAGCCTAATACCATATGCCAGTGTCTAGGCATAAGTACAATTAAAATCCAAATAACTGAGAAGAAAATGTGTTAAAACAGCTGATATAGCAAGAAATGTAATTGCTAAGGGGTGCTAAAACCCTGAAGTTTATTACACACATGTACCCAATATGTGTCACATAGGGAATTTCTTTTTTCCTCACAACAAACCATCAGGGATTTAAAAAAAATAATATTATAACAAAGGAAGGACTTAATGAACTGCAGATTTGGAAACTTACATCCACATCCACAGTGTCCAGCTTGAGGTCTGGAAGGAGGCACACCCTGAGGCTTGATAGGAAGGAAGGCAAGCGTGACTTTGTGCGTGCCCTGCCGTTCCCTTACACTGATCTGGAAACTAAACTTGAATGATTGTTACTGCAAGTACATTTGTTTTCTCCTTTAAGCTAGCATCGTACACATCTAAGGTGATCTTTTCAACCTTCATTCCTCTGGACAAGATAGAGTAGGAAAGCAGATTCCTTTTATAACCCCTTGGAAATCAGGGAGGCAGAGTGGGGATGTGGTAGGTGCTCTAGGTCACCCCATCCTAAGTGATAGAGAGTTCCCCATCCTGCCTAACCCGGTGAAACCCCATCTCTACTAAAAAATACAAACAATTAGCCGGGCGAGGTGGCGGGTGCCTGTAGTCCCAGCTACTCGGGAGGCTGAGGCAGGAGAATGGCGTAAACCCGGGAGGCGGAGCTTGCAGTGAGCTGAGATCCGGCCACCGCACTCCAGCCTGGGGGACAGAGCAAGACTCCATCTCAAAAAAAAAAAAAAAAAAGGAGAGTTCCATAGGCTCAAGGCTCAGTGTTCCCCAAACATAGGGAGCTGTGCTGCAGGGTCACCTGCAGCTGGAGCTCTCTTGTGCTACTCTCATGTTATCCAGCACTTTAAGAGTCACCAAGAGAGACCCACTGCCCTCAGCATTGCATTCAAGTTCTTAACCAGTCACTCAAAACTTTAGCTACAGCTAAAATACTGCATCTGCCTCCTGCTCAAGGCACTTCTATGCCTCTTCTAACCTAAGCTGGTGTCCTTGCTTTCTGCAGAACATGTATGCATTTGTGGGGTCAATCTGCAGCTCGTGCCAGCACTGACCAAGGCACTGGGGATGCAATGATGAACAAGACAAGTCCTTTCTCTCAGGTGCATGTGTGGAGAGGAGTTAAGGGAAAGACAATTAACACAGAAACTAGTAAGTGAGTAAAAGTCACCTAGCAGCTAGTGCTGGGAAACTCACTACACAAATGAATTTCCAGGAGGTGGCAGAGGGGAGCTCCGTAAATAAAATTGTTAGAAAGGTCTCATTGTGGAGGCTTTCTCAGCAAAAAACTTTATCTGAACAGAAGGAATAGCCAATGCAAAGGTCCTGAGGTAGAAATCAGGTTGGCTTTTTCAAGGCGCAGGAAGAAGCCCCATTTGGCTGATGTAGTGAATGAAAAATTCAGAAGACATTTGAAACATGACAGGTAGGTAGAATTATAAGATTTTCACTCCCTGTGCCTATGTACACACCCTGTATGTAATCCCAGAAACTATAAATATAAGCATTTTATTCCCATGATTAGGCTGTATTCTATGAAACAGCTGACTTTTAACAAGACAGATGATCTGGATGGGCCTGACCGAATCATGGGAGCCCTTTGAAGTGGAGCATTTTCTTCAGCTGGTGGCAGAAGAGAAAGTCAGAGACTCAGAGCATGAGGAGTCAGTGCACCACTGCTGACCTGAAGATGGAGGAGGCCACACAGCGAGGAGCTGAGAGTGACCCTTTGGCTGGCAGCCAGCAAGGAAACAAAAGTCTCAGTTCGACAACTTCCAGGAACTGATTTTTGCCAATAATAAGAATGAGCTAGGACTATTTATAATAGCAAAGACATGGAACCCACCCAAATGCCCATCAATGATAGACTGGTTAAAGAAAATGTGGTACATATATACCATGGAATACTATGCAGCCATAAAAAGGAATGAGATCATGTCCTTTGCAGGGACACGGATGAAGCTGGAAGCCATCATCCTCAACAAACTAACATAGGAACAGAAAACAAAACACCACCTGTTCTCACTCATAAGTGGGAGCTGAATGATGAGAATGCACAGACACAGGGAGGGGAACATCACACACCAGGACTAGTCAGGCGGTGGGTTCAAGAGGAGCGAGAGCATTAGGACAAATAGCTAATACATGTGGGGCTTAAAACGTAGACAGATTAATAGGTGCAATAAACCACCACGGCCCAAGCAAACCTGCACATTCTGTGCCTGTATCCTGGAACTTAATGTAAAAAAATAAATTAATTAATTTTTTTAAAAAGAATGGCATAGGAAGTGGATTTTTCCCCAGAGGCTCCAGAAGAGAACTCAGCCCCACCAAGACCTGGATTTCAAGCTCATGATGACTGTATTAGTCCTTCTTGTACTGCTAGAAGGAAATACCTGAGACTGGGTAATTTGTAAAGAAAAGAGGTTTTATTGGCTCACAGCTCCACTGGCTGTACAGGAAGCATAATGCCTTCTGCTTAGCTTCTGGGGAAGCCTCAGGGAGCTTTTAATTATGGCAGAAGGCAAAGGGGGAACAAGCACTTCATGTGGCTGTAGCAGGAAGAAAAGGGGCGAGAGGTGCCACAAGAACGGCACCAAAGGGGATGGTGTTCAACCATTCATGAGAAATGGCCCCCATGATCCAATCACTTCCCAATGGGCCCCACCTCCAACATTGGGGATTAAACCTGAACATGAGATTTGGGTGGGGACACAGACCCAAACCATAGCAATGCCCTACAGAGAACCCAGCCATGCCGTGCTGTACCTCTGACATACTGAGCTGTGAGTTAATAAATGGCAGTTGCTTCACACTGCTCTGCTTGTGATCATTTGTTACACCATAAGAGAAAAAAGTAATAAAGTTGGAGGGGCAGATGGGGCCAGATGGTGCAAGGCCTCGACAGGACAAGAAAAGAGTCTGGATTTTGTTTTCGTGGTAAAGAACTTATTTGAGAGCTTTAAACAGGAGTCTGTAAAGTAGAAAGCGTGTAACCAGGTTGTGCTTTGCAGAGAGCACCCGGGCCTCTGGTGCAGAATAGGCAGAGGGCTGGAAAAGCAGCCATGGGAGAGAACAGTCCAGGGCAGAGTTGTCTAAGTGAGGGATGGCAGTGTTGAGATCTAGGGCTGTGGCAGAACAGATGATATCTCAGATCTATTTGGATGGAGAACTAGTAAAGCTTCCAAATGGATTAATGTGTACATGGAGTGCAGTGGGGGAAGACAAAAAGGAGAGGATTTGGAAATGATTCTGAGGTTTTTGGCTGAGATCTGAATGAATGCTTGTGCCATCGGCTGAAATGGGCAACAACAGAGAATGGTCAGAGTGTGTATGTGTGTGTGTGCGTGTGCCCACGTGCACAGGCCCACATGTGCAATCCAAGTGCCTGTGGATGCTTTGTGCTTTCCCCTCTCTGCAGTTTTGCTCAAGCTTTCCTCTGTCCTGAGCATCTTAATGCTGACCCTCTGTCTGTTCCAAATACAGGCACCTATCAATAAGTCTTTCTAGTCATCCACCCTAATGTGGCTATTCTTTACTCTAGGCTCTTAGAATCTTACTTTGACTACCACATAGTTAGTGCCTAACGATCTCAGAAAATTAGAAACATCATATTCCATGAAGTATTCATGACATCATTAAGGTAACCACTGCCTTCGTCTGCCTGATTTTAACACTGGAAGTCTCATGTTCTGGGAAACCCCTCAGTCCCAGGCAAACAGGGACAGCCAGGCACCATAGATATCCCAAGGACCTCTCTCCTTCTCTCCAAGTACCACATCACCTGTCCCTGGCTGCTCAGTGAAAACAGCACATTAAATATAGCAGGTGCTTAGTAGTAACTAGCATATTTTAAAATGATACTTTGTTCCTTCTGAAACTAATCAAGGCCAGAGGAGTGAGGTGGACGCTTTTTGCCGTCATCCATCATCTTCTCTCCTTTTCTAATGTGGGACATAGCGGCAGACAGGTGACTTGGAATTGTTTTGCATATCCAAATCTGTTTTGTTTCTTTCTGATTTTTTGTTGTTTTTTGATTTTTACTTAAAAAAAAAAATTACACACGTTTGAGCTTCTTTGAATGAGATTTAGTTCGTCCCTCCCTTTTTCTATTTACTAAGTGGGCAATAATTCACAGGCTGAGTCTGAGAATGGGTTAATCCCTCTGCAGTCTGAGTATAGCTGAGTTTCCGCTCTTGGTTCAAATGCTAAGTGAACCTGCATAACCAGCTTCAGGTGCAGTTTAATATCTAGGCCACTGTTTATTTGTCAAAGGCCTTGCTGTGCACTCCTGTAGGTCAAAAGGTACAGAAATGAAAGGTGGCAGAGAGGTCAGCCCCCAGGGAACTGTGAAACAGCCAGGACTTCAGTAGGCTCAGCCATTAGCTCCCTGTGTGGCCTGGACGAGTCCTCACAGTTCCTTGAGCTTTGGCCCATGGCATCCCCAAACGCGTCCCCCTCCCCACTCGCCTGATCTTACATAGGAGAATTGAGCTCTGGGGAGAGGGGAAGGCCAGATTTCACTTGCACAAACAGTCACTCCTGGCTTGATCTCACTCAGCTTGTTCTGAAGAGCAAACCCCAATATTTGTTGAGGATTTACTAGGTGGCGCTCTTTGTTAATTACCTCAATGCATATCACATCTAACCTTCACATAACTCTACAGAATACTTATTATTCTGCTAATTTTTGGATGCTAAAAATAAGATGGATAGTTTAAGGAATTTCCTCAAGCCACACAATGAGAAAGCACAAAGCTGGATGACCTCAAATTTCATACACACCATGTTTTACTGTTTTAGCTCTATTCTAGCTAATATGAATTAAAAGACAATGTCCAAGTACACTGAGACCTTAAAATAATATAAAATGGCACATATGTGATGGCAGCCATGCACCAATACTATACTAGACATCTTACATACATATTTGATTTATGTCATTCTCATATTTGATATTTGCAATATCAAAGAGAACATTTCTATCCTCATTTTTTATTAAAGAAACTAGCACTTAGGGAGTCTGAGTAATTAGCCCAAAGCCCCACATTCAAAACGTGATGAAGGAGAGCTGTGGTTTCTGTCTGAAACAAAGCTCATTTTCTTCTAGTGCATCCTGTGGTCCCTACAGCACAGAGACCACAAGTGAATGGGATCATGTGTGCTATAGTGTGGCAAGGAAACATGGCCAGCAGGGAACAGCATGAAGGACACAGAGCCTATGGGAGAGCAAAGTGTAAACCAATGGCATGTGAGAAGAATGAGCTCATGACAAGTGGTATCAGCAGGAAGAGTGGAAATACATGGGGTGTAGGTGAGCACAGTGGGCTTTCCAGGCAGAGAAGAATCAGGAGCTTGTATTGCAGTCAGCTCAATGCATGGCTCTCTCCCACTGTCATGCCCAAAGCAATTGCCTCCCCATCTCTTTCCATATATCCAGGATGAGATACCAGCTTCTGAAAAAGGAAAATGAAACAAAGAAAGGGGTGCTATCTTGCTGCCCTTTCTGATGACTAATCTTTTAAACACCTGACCCAGCACAAGCAGAAATGCAGGTCCAACCATGAAATCAGAGGTGGTCCCAGACCTCTTCCCAGAAAAGCCTTGGTCCTTGTCCAGTGCAGAGCTAGTAACTCCACAGAGAATAAAAAAACAAACTACAAACAGAGTGCACAGGCAACCTACAGAATGGGAGAAAATTTTTATAATCTACCCATCTGACAAAGGGCTAATATCCAGAATCTACAAAGAACTTAAACAAATTTACAAGAAAAAAACCAAACAACCCCATCAAAAAGTGGGCAAAGGATATGAACAGATACTTCTCAAAAGAAGACATCTATGCAGCCAATAGACACATGAAAAAATGCTCATCATCACTGGCCATTAGAGAAATGCAAATCAAAACCACAATGAGATACCATCTCATACCAGTTAGAATTGCGATCATTGAAAAGTCAGGAAACAACAGGTGCTGGAGAGGATGTGGAGAAATAGGAACACTTTTACACTGTTGGTGGGACCTTAAACTAGTTCAACCATTGTGGAAGACAGTGTGGCGATTCCTCAAGCTTCTAGAACTAGAAATACCATTTGACCCAGCCATCCCATTACTGGGTATATACCCAAAGGATTATAAATCATGCTGCCATAAAGACACATGCACACGTATGTTTACTGCAGCACTGTTCACAATAACAAAGCCTTGGAATCAACCCAAATGTCCAT
Organism: Macaca thibetana thibetana; assembly: GCF_024542745.1. Taxonomy (NCBI): domain Eukaryota; kingdom Metazoa; phylum Chordata; class Mammalia; order Primates; family Cercopithecidae; genus Macaca; species Macaca thibetana. The sequence continues at coordinate 88,463,133 of NC_065590.1, forward strand.
CAATGATAGACTGGATTAAGAAAACGTGGCACACATACACCATGGAATACTATGCAGTCATAAAAAAGGATGAGTTCATGTCCTTTGCAGGGACATGGATGAAGCTGGAAACCATCATTCTGAGCAAACTATCACAAGGACAAAAAAACAAACACCGCATGTTCTCACTCATAGTGGGAATTGAACAGTGAGATCACTTGGACACAGGTTAGGGAACATCACACACCGGGGCCTGTCATGGGGTGGGAAGAGGGGGGAGGGATAGCATTAGGAGATATACCTAATGTAAATGATGAGTTAATGGGTGTATACATATGGCACATGTATACATATGTAACAAACCTGCACGTTGTGCACATGTACCCTAGAACTTAAGGTATAATAATAAAAAAAATGCACATTCACAGGTTTTCTGCACCAAGGAGTTTGTTATAGGTCTTTGCTACGTGGCTTTTGTGACAGCAAAATTTTCCAGAATTCTTTAGAAAGAGTGGTTATTATTTTATTCTTTAGAGGCCAGTCCTTTTGTAGGGAGTGGGGTAGGAAGTACATTTATACTAATGAGATCAAGGCAGCTCATTTAAATGAGAAGGCAGGTGTATTACCAAGACTTATGACCAACTATTTTTATAACTGATATGTCAGGAATGTGTCTCTATTCAATTAGGATGCTATCTCGTATTCTGGTCAACCACTGTACTCACTGGATGTACTATATTTATTTAGAAAAGTAATTTAGTATTTAAAAGAGTAAATGAATTCCATGTTTAAAAATAAAAATCACTCCAGCTTTCTCCACTCTGAAGCATTTTACTTAAGTCTGATATTACTACTGGGATTCTTGGCATTTAGTTTAAAGAAAAAAGTACAGTCAGGCGGTTTTGACCATTAATGTCCACTTGATTTGTACTAATATTCCTTGTTAAATGCCTTAAGAGACAGGACTGGTATGCCAACCCTCTTCTGAAATAGACCCTCTATCTTTCTCAGACATATGAACAGGATGCATCATTCACGACACATGTCATCTGGCATTTGGCACCAGGAAGACTAGGAACAAAAGCAGTAACTCCTGAGACTGTACTGCACACTCCAAGTTCCTGCCATCTTGCCGAATGCCCTCAGTGCAGACATGCTCCTGGGCAATTGCCTCCCCTCCTTCCTTTGCTCCCCCCATCAGCTTTCTTCTCCTCCAAATATCGCTTTCCTTCTCTGCTTTCCTTCTAGAGGAAGGAGAAAGCTGGATGACCTCAAATTTCATACACACCATGTTTTACTGTTTTAGCTCTATTCTAGCTGCTATGGGATACGAAATGAATTAAAAGACAATGTTCAAGTACACAAAGACTTCAAAATAATATAATGACACATATGTGATACCAGCCACGCAGCAGTACCACACTAGATGTCTTATATACATCATCATATTTGATTTACATCATTCTTACAACCATACCATAAAGAAAATATTTCTATCTTCATTTTTTATTAAAGAAACTAGTGCTCAGGGAGTCTGAATAATTAGCCCAAAGCCCCACATTCCGGTTTCTGTCTCTTCCTTTGAGAATGAGCTGGGCATTCCAGCCTTGCCTGGCTGCCCACCCGGGCCTGGCAAGATTATCTAAAACAATAACAGTATACATATTTGGGTTTTTTGGGAAGTACACAGTCCACCCAAGTTTTGCTCCCTACCTGGGATTAAAATAAAAGCACTTTTTATTTTTCTAAAATAAAAGAGAATGAGAGAAAACAAGAAATGCAAAGAAGTTACATTTTTTGATTTTGAGAGTAGCTTCTTCCTAGAGAAAAAACTTTGGTGGGGGCAGTCGAGGAACTGGGAGGGAAATAAATCCCAGGCATGAAGTGCTTCAAAGAAGAGGGAATAAAAAAGCAGAAAGGACAAGCCAGAAAAAAAAAAAAGAAAAGTATAACTGAAAACAAGTGCCAACTTGATAGATTAAAATTGTGAGTTTTTTTAAATTTGATTTTTTTAGTTTAATAAGATTAAAATTTTCACATTTACTACCTATTCGTATTTCTTGTTTACAAACTATCTCTATATTCTATGTACACTTTTCTACTGTAATTTTCATATTTCCCTTATGATTTATAATAGTTTCTTTTGCCATATTTTGCAATTTTCTTCAAATGGGATTTTTTCTTTCAGTTTTGTTTTATTTTTATCTCAAGACTTAAATGTCTATATATTTAAATCTTTTGATATTTCCTTTATTATTTTTGCCTTTGCCTTTATCTTCAGAAAGGCTTTTTTTTTTTCCCCTACAAGAACAGATAAATCTTCCTTTGTATTTTTGGTACTTCTTTTATGTTTTTAATTTTATATTTAAATATTTGCTCTTCCTGTAACTTTATTTCAGCATAGTACATGGCACTGAAGAATCAGTTTTCTCTCCTAATGTGATGCAGAGCCTCCCAAGAGTTCATGCAGCACTCACATATGACTGCGCTCTAAATCAGTTCACACTTATTTCTTTCACCAAAAATGAGATTGAAAGATATAGATTTCATATGTTGTAACAGAACAATTTATTTCCACTTCTATCAAGAATATAATAAGGATTAATTTGAAAGAAGTTAATCCTAAAATGTTCTAATTTTATAATTTATTGCTATTTGAAGAAAAAAAAGGTAAGGCATTTAAAATAGTTTGCATTAACTCCCAGAAAAGCTTAAAAATTGGCAAATCATTATTTCCTCTAGGATATCCTCTTCCTACTTAAAGTGTGATCTTTCAACCAGCAGCATTATTATTACATGGGATCTTGTTATAACTGGAGACTGTAAGGCCCACCTCAGACCTACTGCACAGGAATCTGCAATGTTATGAGATCCTCAGGTGGCTCCTATGCACACTGAATTCTAAGAAGCACCGTTTTGTCTAAGCCTTTGCTTTCTCACTTCTCGAATGGGTCAACAGCAGACCTAATTGAGAGGCATGATTTCCACAGAGCCCTAAATATATAACACAATATTTTCACACTGTGGAGAGAGGAAATTGAAAGAGTAAAGCTCAATATAACAGAAATCTCAGCTTCAGATTTCAACCTGCCAAAGTGTTAAAGGTTACAAGGAAATAATTGTTATTGCAGAAAGCTCCTGGAAAGGAAGCAGCACTGTATGCCCTTCACACCCACACATTAAGTCAACCTTCTTCACCAGATCCTCTTTCTGGTTCCTGAAGTTCCTTTGTGTGTTTAGAACACTCTCAGGCTGGGGGCATTTTGGCAATATGCTCTTAAATTAAAGATGCACATGCTCTATGATGCCAGTCAGCAATTTTACTGGACATCAATTTTAGATAAATTCTTACATACCAGTACATAAAAGCATGTGCATTACAGCACTAGTTATAATAATAATTAGACACAACATAAATATCTGTAAACATGACAATGGACCCATAAATTGTGGCATGTTTATACAGAATGCTATACACCATTTTAAATAATGAACTTTGTACACTGATAGGCAAGATTCTCAAAAACATAATAACAAAAATGCAGTGTTTAGAAACAGAATGTATAAAATTTAAAATTATTTACATAAAATTTTAAAACCTGCAAAATAGCACTCTATAAAGTATGTGAATACCTATAGACAAAAAAGTATAAGATCACTCATGGGAATAATGAATGCTGAATTTACAGTAATGGTTATCTCTGAGAAATGAGGGAGAGAATACGATTGGAGAAGGTACAGAGATTTTTTTACATTATTGCATATTTTTATCTTTATGTTGAAAATCTTTCATGATAGAAAAGAACAATTTAGGGAGGAAGAAGGCAATTTCTACCTGGAAAAAGAAAAGAAACAGAAGCAACTAAAAAAAAACACATAAAATTAAGTATTTATAGAATTTGAGAAGTTATGATTTTTCAAGTAATGAAACTTTTTGGTTACTTTTAAACTAATAATAATTACGTTTTTCCAGCTGAAGGATGATCAAAATACCTCCTAGTTCTTGGCTCTTACTTTCATTTACTCCACTCCCTGTATGAAAGAATCAATACTGATTCAGGGAAATTTCTGTGAGTCAGAAGAGGCATGGTTGGTTCAAAATTTCTCCTGAGTTTACCACAGTTACAACCAATGTCAGCATTTTCTCTTTGGTCTGTGTTGTCAGAAGTAAATACATATTAAGCTATTTTTTCATTAGGAAACAGATTCCATGCAGGTTGACAGCATGAATCTTGGACTGCAGTTCAGTTACCTAGGAGCCATATCATGTTAAATGAGGTACTCAACTTCATTGAGCCCATGTGGAAATAATAGGTCAACGCATTACTATTAGGATTAAATAAGATATATAAAATAGTACTCTATTTAGCTCACAATAATGTTCTATCTGTGATGGCTAATGATAATGATGATAGTAATAATTAAGACTGTGACCAGTCTGTGTTCTATAAATTTTTCTTATATCCAGGACTGTAATATCCAAGGAGACATGTAGTCTATTTTGTAAGGAAAATAAACAAGGAACGCAAATTAAATACTGTAGAGATCTCGCTTTTGTTCAGATGTAAAGACATGACAAGGAAAACAAATGGTGCTTTCTAACTCACTCTCCCTTTTAACTTCGAATACCTTTTTTTTTCATACTGCACCCCAAATATAAGTTCACTTGGGTTCTAATGAAAGATTTTCTGATTGACCTACTATTAGTACTTAGGAAAAGTGATGAAAATACAAATTTTAAAACCAGGGTTTTTAAAGATTTGAGTTTTGATTGCTTTTTTAAAACACAAACTCTACGCAAATAACTTAGGAAGTAGCAAATTAGGTTTTTGCTCTGGGACACATTGCCCCTGGTGCAAAGTTCTAAATACATTTATGAGATCATGAACTTTGTTAACCAACATTCATCCCCCAACATTTACCCTCTACCCATAAACTCTTCTCAGCAACCATGAAATAAGCTTGGGCCGGGCGCGCTGGCTCATGCCTGTAATCCTAGCACTTTGGGAGGCCAAGGCAGGCGGTCACAAGGTCAGGAGATTGAGACCATCCTGGCTAACACGGGGAAACCCCGTCTCTACTAAAAATACAAAAAAAAAAATTAGCCAGGCTTAGTGTCGGGTGCTTGTAGTCCCAGCTACTTGGAAGGCTGAGGCAGGAGAATGGTTTGAATCCGGGAGGCTGAGCTTGCAGTGGGCCAAGATAGTGCCACTGCACTCCAGCCTGGGCAACAGAGCAAGACTCCATCTCAAAAAAAAAAAAAAAAAAAAAAAAAAAAAGAAAAGAAAAGAAAAGAAATAAGCCTGTCACTGGCCTGTGCCAGCCCCTTGACTACAAATGGAGCTGTCAGTATGAATAGAATTGAAACACCAAGGGCAACATGATGGTGCCAGCAGGCCTAGAACTCTTTATAGGATTTGTATTTTCATTAGTTGTTCTAAATACTGAGAGCAGATCAATCATGAAAATCCTTTGTTAGAATCCAAGTAAATCTGTATTTGTGATAGAGCAAGAAGGAAAGGTATTCAAAGTCAAAAGTGGGGATGAGTGAGCACTATTCATCTTTTCTCGCAGGTCTTTCCATCAGAACAAAAGCCAGATCTACCTATAGGCTTGAGTGAGCCCTTTCCTCTATTTCTTCTCAAGTTCTCCTTTACTGATCAATGGCCACATAATATTTTGTTCCCCACTTTTTCTCCTGCCTCACCCCACAGTGGTAGCTTTATCTCTGAAATGAATGAGTGAGGCTTTTCCTACCCTCTTCCCAGAATAGAAGGAAACTCTACAGGTGACAGTATGATATAACAGCTCAGAGCTGCACTTTAAAAGGGCAAATCAGGACATTCCCTTTTTGAAACTAAATGGAGCATTGAAAACTAGAAAAAAATAACACCCTTAGAAAAACTAAGCTGATCTTCACACCCAAGTTGTGATACTTGCAAAGCCCCTCCCAACATGTAGCCAAAGGAGTTTGTGAAGATTCTGTAGTCTTAGGGTGTCGGACAGCTCAGAAATGCAAGAATAGTGTATGCCTACGAGAACAAGGGGCTCTCTCCAAGCAAAAGTGCTGTTGACATTGACTCCTCTCTACTGTCTTTAGCAAAACGGTTTTGAAAATGAAGGGCAAAACTGCCAAAAATTGTGGGTAATTGATGCTTTCCTGAGAAAATTACCATGAAAAAAGACCAAAACCCTCTTACAGCAAGGTTAGACATGGCTCACAGAACTCGGAGAGAAGAGAAACTAAATGGGAATGGGAGTCCAAAAGCCAAATCCTCATGACTTGCAACAGTGAGTTCAGTAGTGAGAACAGTGATGCTTGGGGAGGAGGGAGGTGGAGATGGGGCAGGAGTGGGTATAAACCCCTGTCAGTTCTAGCTCTGAGACTGGTTGTAGGAAAAGAATTGGAGAGTGTGTCTAAAGCATAGACATAAGATATTTATTGAGAAATTAATGAATTCCCATACTGGAAAACATTTTATCCATTTTTGTTCTGCTAAAATGAAGTAAGCAGTTGTCAAGGATAAGGTGTCAAGCAGATTTCCTACAACTAAAGAGCTTTCCTAATAAATTATGTACTCAGTAAAAGGAATTGCATTTTACATGCTACGGCCTTATTTCACAGTTTTACAGATTTCTTTAATCCTAACTATATTTTCCCAGGTTTTATATGAGCTGCTGACACTGGGTACTAGTGATGGCTGGTGAAATTATACTTTTTCCAGGGTTTTAAATCTAGAAATGGTAGCTAGAGAGGAAGAAATGTAACTGCAAAGAGAATTGTGTCTACAGCTTTTATGATTCCAAGTAAAAATGAACATGCCTTGAAACTTTCAAAGTTCCCTTTTCTCCGTAATTCTTCAGAATGATCTCATCAAGAAATGTGTTATCACTTCAAATTTTCAGAAGAAATGGAAGCAAATAATGATCACTTGAAAATTTTGGAGAAACTGGTAAAGCAAGTTTGAAGGAGTCTCTTCAACATACATTAGGCATTCTTTGATTAAATCCATCAGTATTACCTGGAGAGTGTTAGGTCTTTTCCAAGATTTCTTTAAACGCTTTTTGAAGGCATTTCTTAATTCCAAAATGTTTAATGAAATAAAATGTTTCCTAGGTTTGAGATACTGAATATGATGCTACAGTTAGGAGGTACATATAGAAAAAGCAGATTTGTAAAGTTAAATTAAGTACACCTTTGTGGTGGTGTAAGAGTATTTTCCAGCAAGGGCTACATGGTGGCTGGAAAGTGAGAACAAAAAAATGAGCACCTCAGGCTCAGGTTCAGGCTTGGGTAGTTCACTGGATAGTCCACCAATAAGCAGGAGATCAAGTTAGCTGATCTTGATAGCTTTTACAACAGCTGAGCATTTAAATCAAAACCCCACATTTAGTATGTGTGAATGCACTAGATTTTTGTGGGAAATTATTAGCACTTACTTCTAGGGGCACTCCTCTAGGCTGTCTTCCCTGGGATAAAGGAAAGCCAGTAGAATAAAGACAAGAAGCCCAAGTCCAAGTTCAGCTCTGGACTCAGTTGATGTATAGCTTTGAGCAGGTCATTTCCTTTCAGACCTCCTTTTCCATGTCTATAAAATAAGAGGATAAGCATGGATAATTTATAAGTTCCATCTAATTCTAAAGTTGCATGGCTGAAAAGAATGTCTTTATCTTGAAATTCAAATCAATACAGTTCCTTCTTCCCTAGGAATCAGAGTTAAAGAGTCTCTGAAAATTAAAGCTAGAAAGAACCTGAGAAATCATCTAACTCAAATCCCCTCATCCTACTCATAAAGAAACTGACCACATGTGTTCATTGGCTTTACTCCCAGATGCCAGGAAAACATTTGGTTGTTTCGAGTAAGTGCAGAATGGAACTCCCGAATCAGAGAAATCTAGTTTCATGTTTTCTCACTTAGAAGTCATGTCATTCTACTGTCAGAAAAAAAACACACATTCAAATTATAGTAGAAATAAGATATTCATGTAAAACTAAGATGAGGTTTTCAGCATCATAAAATTAACTATCCCTGCATATACCCCAAAGGCAGGACTTGGAAAGAAGGTAGGTAGTGTCTCAGCTATAAGGCTTATTGACATAGAGTCCTTGGGCCAGTTGGTGGACCATGGCTGAGAAGGAATATCAATAGTAAAAAGAAGAGTACCCTGAGCCTACCTACATGGTAAAGAGAGTACCATGGAACCAACAAGGAGGAGATATAAGGATAGAAGGAAGAACGAAAAGCAAAGAGGAACAAAGAAGAGAGTGTAAGACTATTACGGGAAGGACCAAAGGGACCAAATTCCTGTTGATTAGGAGGCAACCCCATGAGCCATTAGCAGATCGGCTGTAAAATTCAAGGTAAAGGTAGACAAAGGTGATTATAGCACATGGCTGTCCCCCAAAATCATTTTTTAAATCATGCTTTTAGAATGTAATTGCCATAACTACTATTATGGTATGATATTGTCTTTAAAAATATTTTGGCATCAAATAAGGTGGCAAGTGCCTGGGTCTTCTCTTACTAGCTGAAATATGAGTACCTTCGGGATTTTATTTATTATTGTATCACCAAAGATAGAGGTCTATTATATAGTGTGTTCAATAAATGTTTGGTTCACTCTACAGCTGTCAAACACGGTTTAGTTGAAAGTAACAATATCATCAATCATTTCATTATATTATTGATGAAAGTTTACTTTTAAAAAAGGTGTGCATTTTGTATAGTTTTCTAAGTGCTCATAAATCCCTATGGAATGTTGTGGCAACTGGATACTTCCAGAGATCTCTGGGTACAGAATGTTCAGCAATCCAAACTTATCAGCATTTATTAATATAATATGTGGCTTAATAATGTTACATATTCAGTTGAATAAAAACCATTTCCATCTTTGTTCATTACAATAATTTTGTAGAATTCAAGATTCATTTATGTATGGCCTTCTGAATGTTTCCTACTTTTGAAATATGACTATTGAAATTATACAGATAACGCCAGATACGCAAGACTAAGAATTTCATTTGTATCCTGAAACGTCTTCGTTGGATAAATATTCTGAGAAGAGACTCATATTTATTAACAAATCATTTTACTTTTCAGAAAATGAAGGCCTTTGGAGAAATTGTTCATTCTATTCCTCAAGGGCCACTCAATAATTATCTGTCTACTTAAAAGAGAAAGATACATTTTGTACTCTTTTAGAGATCAGGATCATTCTTCCATTTACCCATTCTCTCATGCTTACTAAAATAATTTATTTCCATTTGCTCATTCCCTCATCCTTCTAAAATCATTTACATACATGACAGATACAAAAAAATTAATTAGGAAAAAAGGTAGAAAAAGGCCCCTGACTTCAAGGCATATTTATGTTATGAAAGTCAGAGAGATGAACAACATTGTCATATTTTCCTGAGTATCCTCCACAGTAACTAATACAAGCCTAAGTGCTAACAGTCACTTAGAAAACATTCACTATCTGAATGAATCAATAAATGCAATAATGAAGGGTTGGATGTAGCAGACATATTTGGTCAATTAGCCACTAGAGGCTACATCTTGAGTGTGAAGGAGCCATATTTCAGATAAAGTAAAACCCAGCCCTGACTCATGTGTTTTTAAATTATGAGGTTTGTTTTCTCAAGAATGGTTTCATATTCATGAAAAGCCAGTCCATGGGATGTATTAGGAAATCCCTAGCATCTGAAGATAATTGGAGAAACTAACCAGGAATGAATCACTTCCAAAAGGAGTCCTCAGGTACCTGTCAGAGCAGAATCCCAGGTGGGTGGAGAGCCCATGGGGTTTATACAGCTTACCATTATCCATTCATGTTGGCATGTACTAGGCATCTCCCGTGATCTCTTTATAGCACTGCAGTCTGCCCACGTCTCCTGTGTGCCCTTTACCTAGCACATAGGGACACAGTAGCACAGAGATAAGAGTCAGTTGCTTTCCAACTACCCAAATCCTCCATCTACCCCTGTGTGGACCCTTCCTGGGATGGCTTATCCGGTCTTCACTTTCTGTGAGACTGTAAAAGAAAACCAAGCTTTGCTGAGGGTACCAACAATTCCTGAAATGGCCTGCATGAGCTGCTAATTTTATAACAATACCTGCTTTTCAGGGAAGGTGGTGAGACATGGACCACCTGCTCATATCATGTAGTGTAATATTCAGGAAGCACATAGTTTCTTCCAATGGAAGAACAAGAGGACCAGCTGACAGAAGAGGTACAAACTGAGCTTCTCAGCCAGCACCAAGTCAAGAGGATTCTCCAGCTTATTTAGGCTTTAGAACATTCCAGGCTGAATGGAATACAGTTAATCTTTACATCAAATCCAGTTCTACATTTAAAGATAAAAGTGTCACTCTTAAGTCAGCAGGCACTGGTGTCTGGCAAGAAGCAAGATAACACACCAATGAAACACTGATTTTAAGTCCTGACAGCTATCCTCTCCCCTCCACTTTTCCAACCCAAGACTTGAGGTTTAAATAATTCATAACTGACTCAACTACAATTCATTCAGAGGCCACCTCCATGTTCCTTGACTTGATAATAACAAAGCCATGGAGGGGTAGACCTTGAAAATTAGTCTTTCATTGGAATAAACACTCTCCAGGTATTTCTTATTCTTGTCATTGCAGCAAAGACTATGACACTCTCTGGGAAACAACAAAAAAGACAATGGGTCCACAGTCCTTTCCACAGATGTTCTGTGCCACTTCCCTCAACAACTCCCAGGTTCCTGAGGCTCAAAACTGTCCTAGATTTTCTTCTATAATTCCATGAGATATCAACCATTGGGGCAAACATTGTTGAACTTACCACCCTGGGAAGATTATATGGGCGGTGAAGACACTCCAGATATTTGTTTATGAATACCTTTTGTTTATGAATGTATGACTTGACGCAGGCATCATCAAACATTGACTTTTTCCCCCCTAATATCTAAGATGCCATCCCCTTAAGTTAAGTATTATCCTTTTCTATTTTTTACAAATTCTAAAGCCATGCCTTAGTGTGAATATTTTTATCTTGTTCATTTGACTGTGTGTTATATACCAGGCATTGTCTATGTTACATATATATATATGTGTGTGTATATATATGTGTGTATATATATGTGTGTGTGTGTATATATACATATCACCCATGTGTGTGTGTGTGTGTGTGTATATGTGTATGTGTGTGTGTGTGTGTGTGTGTGTGTGTGTGTGTATATATATATATATATACATATCACCCAAAGATATATATATATATCACCCAAAAGAACTTACAGGGTTTTTTCTTTTTCTTTAACTGATGATTAAATTGACGGTCAGAAAGGGAAAAGCAGAGTCAGCCTGTGAGTCCAGGATTGTCAATTTACTAAACAGGCTGCTTTCCTTTTCCCATGAGGCAAGATAAAGAAAGGATGGGCCCCTTGACAGCTGTTGTCTGCAGAAAGAGACATAGTGCAAATATGGTAGAGAGATTCAGATCAGGGACATCTCAAGATAAATTTGGCCTAATGCTTAACTTTGGTACAATAGAGCAAATCTGTATTCCACACATTCTGGGAAAAATGGTTGTGTTTTCCACAAGATCAGTAGGGACCTAGACTCCAAGTGTGTTCTTAAAGAATTTTATTTCAGAAACAACCCCTAGTTATTCATCTAGTCTTGTTGATATTTTAACAGTATTTCCAGAATCTGTTTCTATTTTTATCTCATTTCATTCACCTCAACAAATTTCCTAACTGATTTTCCATACGTATTTTATTCCTTTCAAACTCTTGGCAACACTAAAACCAAAGACGATTTTTAAAAACATAAATATTACCATGTGATGGCTCTGTTTGGAAACATTTGAAAGCTCTGGATAACCTGGAGGAAAACCACCGAACTCTTTAGCATGACATACTCCACTTTATGGAACACCACAAGCCCCATGGTTCTGTACTATCCCACAGGCTCTTCTACTTGCATACCTCCCACTCAATACCTGTCTCAGCTTAAATGCCACTTTCTCAGGAACCCCATGACTGTTGAAAAAATTGTGGATGACAACCATGTAGAACACCACTTTCCAATTGGAGGACTATGCTTTTAGAGGGGCACTATCTGAGAGGTTAAAGAAACATTACACATGAAAATAGGTGAAGAAACTGAGGAGATTACGCAGGAGAAAATGAAACTCACAGACAAGAAAACTAACACACATTAGACAAAAACAATATCATGAGAAGCAGCTGACTACTGAGGAGGCTTGTTGAGTGTAGCCCAGAATTCAGAAGCAGGATCTGTGGATGAAAGGAAGTACATAGGAGAGGTTCAGATTTAACATATTTTAGGAAAAGCCTTCTTGAGATTGAAGATTGTCACCACGGAAACAAATATCCATAGAGAAAATTGTGAGCTCCAGTTTTCATGCAAATGCTTGAGGATGCTGCAGAAGAGATTGTGTGTAGGGGGCAAATGCTCAGCTGTTCTGAAGGGCAGTGACCATTAGGGAATAACAAAGAAATGGGACAGCAACAGGCTGGAGAGGAAACTGGCCAAGCCCACCAGACTCCATAAACTCCCACTAACTCCTCCATGAATACAGAGTCAATAACAGAATTAACCGTACATTACTGCCTTCATGTGAGCTCAGAGGATATTACTTTCTCCAGTCTTACAACTATTTGAGAAATGTCTATTGTTAATAAGAATTCCATGCCCTCAGCTCTCTAGTATTGAGAGCTAAGGAATTTACAAGCAGTGTTATTGGGAATATGCATGAATATTTGGGTGTATGAACATAATCAAAAGAGAAATAATTTTATATAAAGGCATGTTTTAAAATCAATATATAAATATGTGCAATAATTTACTCTTTGGTGTTCAGTATGAGTGTTGTTATATTCATTCAGGCTAGAACACAGTGATAGTTCAAGATAGTTCAAGATAGTTCGACACGGTGATGGTTGAATTGTCCCTTTTAAAAAGAGTTGTTTTTATACTCCTGTATTATAATTATCCTTCACCCAGTTTACTGGCGAGATGGACCACAAGTAATTTGTTATTAATGGTAGGTAAAGTCTGAAATTTGTGAGTGGTTTAGTTTTAGAATGCTATATATCAGTTCCAAGATAACCGCTACAATAACGTCACTGTCATTCACTTGCTTTACAATTTGCTTTGCAATATGCTTTCTTAAGTGAAAGAGAACAAAGGTAGAACTCAGGAACCCTTATATAACCTCAGGGGCATCCCATAGCAGTGTGTGATACATCTTCTGTTACGTTTGTAATGACCAAGAAGTTTCAAACTATTCCTCTAAAACACAGAGTATAAAGAAATAAAATGTTTAGCTATCATTCTGCATTCTACATTTGCATGATCTTAGAATTACATTATATGTAGGAACACATGCTAGAACATATTTTAAAGGAAAACCTCTCACTTCTCAATTTTTTCAATAAGGTCACCAAATATAAACAATGTTTATCAAAAATACAGAAATAATGCATTGACTTTTGGAAGAAAAATATGAAGACATTAACATTATAGATCATGTGCATGTGTCAATAACGTGACAATATCTAAAAAAATTGTGTAAGCCTAAAAAGTTAGAACTTCATATATCATGTCAACTTGCCAAGTTTAAACTAGAAATAAGGAGGTAGATGTATTTTCATGTGTAGTAATCATAGGACATGTAACGCCCGTGTTCATTTGTGGATAAATAGGTAAAGCGTGCTAGTATTCTTCTGAACAAACAACCGTGAGAATTATCCTCTGAGAGAGCAAGGAATAGCGTGGCGCAAAGTGTTGTTAGGGAGTCAAGTAGGGGCTGATGTGGAAGAGTCTTGAAAGCCTTATTAAGATTTGTCTTTTTCCATGTGGCACATATACACCATGGAATACTATGCAGTCATAAAAAAGGATGAGTTTGTGTCCTTTGTAGGGACATGGATGCAGCTGGAAACCATCATTCTCAGCAAACTATTCCAAGAACAGAAAACCAAACACCGCATGTTTTCACTCATAAGTGGGAACTGAACAATGAGATCACTTGGACTCGGGAAGGGGAACATCACACACCGGGGCCTATCGTGGGGAGGGGAGAGGAGGGAGGGATTGCATTGGGAGTTATACCTGATGTAAATGACGAGTTGATGGGTGCTGACGAGTTGATGGGTGCAGCACACCAACATGGCACAAGTATACATATGTAACAAACCTGCACGTTATGCACATGTACCCTAGAACTTAAAGTATAATAATAATAAAATAAAATAAATAAAAAAAGATTTGTCTTTTTCCTAAACCCAATGTGAAGACATTGGAGCATTTTAAGCAAGGTTTAACATGCTACAATTTGTATTTCAAATATATACTCTGGAGCTAATTAAAAGTAGATGTAGGTTGTAGTTTAGGGAGCATTTATAAAAGTCTAGGCAGTAGATGTTATAACTGGGTGACAGAAATAGTAAAATGTAGATGAAGCCAAAGTATATTAGGAGTTAAAACTGGAAGTTCCCAGTAAAGAATCAGTAATGTGGAATATCAAAGACAGGGAGGGGTGGAGAATTACTCTTAAGTTTTTGGCCGGCACAACTCTAGGAATGATGAAAGGGGTAGGGAACAGAGAGTTTCAGATTTAGGGGAAAAATGGGTTGGGTTTCAGATATATAGAGCTTAGGATGTCTTAAAGACATCCAAGGAAAGATGTAAAATGAATAATTATTTCTAAAATCATGAGCTTAAGAGAGAGGTCTGAGTAGGGATGAGTATCAATTTCCATTGTTCTGCCTAACCTCATACTAGTCCCATTCTGTTCTGATAACTGTAGCTTGATAGTAAGTCCTGACATCAGTATTGCAATTTGTTCAACTTTGTTCATTGTTTTTAATTTTTTTAACTATTCTAGATCCTTTTCATAGTCATACAAATTTTAGAATCACTTTTTCAATGTCTTCAGAAATAAAAAATCATCACCTTTGGAATTGGTTGGGATTACACTGAAATTATAGATGGACTTAGGGAAAATTTTAACACAATAGAATCTTTCATTTCAGGAAAATGATGTATTTTGCTATTTATTTAGAATGTTATATTTTTTTCAGAAATGATTTATAGTTTACAGGGTACAGATTTACACATATTTTGTTAAATCTATCCATAAGTATTTTATGTTTTTGATACTATTGCAAGTGGTATTTTTAAATTTTCATTTCCAATTCTTAGTTGCTAGCATATGGAAATGAATTTTTAAAACATATATTGACTTTGTATTCAAAGTCTTTGCTTATCTGCGTAAGTACTTTTTGTAGATTATTTTAAAAATCATATAAATACTTGATCGTGTTATCTATGGAAGAAATACAGCTTAACTTTCTCTTTCCCTTATATTTGCGTTTTATTTCTCTCTTTTAATTGCACTAGCCAGGGTCTCCAGTTAAACGTTGAATAGAAATGGCCAAAAGATACACACTTGCCTTGTTCTTTATTTTAGGAAGAAATCAATGTTTCACCTTTCAATATAATATTAGCTATAGATATCTCATAGATTTCCTTTGTAAGATTGAGAAGATTCCTTCTATTGATGGCTTGTAGGGAGTTCCTAATCATGAATAGGAGTTAAGTTTATCAAATATTTCCATAGATTGAGATGACCATTTCTTCTTTACTTAGTTAATATTGTGTAAGACTGAGTTTAAAATGTTGCATCAACATTGCATTGCTGGAATAGGCCCTCTTAATCATGGCATATTATCCTTTCTATATATAACTGTATTTTGTTACATTTTCATTAAAGATTTTTATATCTACATTTGTGAGGCACATTGTTCTGCATTTTATTTCTTTGTTTTGTTATCTGATTTTGGTATTAAGATAATTCTTTCTAAAAATATGTTAGTACATATCCCCTTTCTTCCATTTTTTTTCAAATAATTTGTGTAAAATATGTGTGATTCCTTCATGAAATGTTAGGTAGAATTTACTTGTGAAGTCATTCAGGCCTAGAGTTTTTATGAAAAGATTTTAATAATTAATTTTATGTATTTTACAATTACAGTGTAGAATATTCCATATTAATCCTCTTGATAGTGACAGTTTTTATTCTCTTTATTACTCCACATCTTTTTGGTGTCATTGATTTTTTCTATTGTTAGGCCTTAGTCTATTTAACTGATACCACTTTATCTTACTTCCTTATAATTAATTTGAGTTTAATTTGCTCTTATTTTTCAAATTCCTTGATGTAGATACTTAGATTACTAACATTATATTTTCTTTTTTAAGTATTTAAAGCTTTAAATCTCTCTCTAGATACTGCTTTATCTGTATCACATAAATTTTGTAGGATGTGTTTTCATTTCTATGATTTTAAATTTTCCTTGTGATTCTTTCACTTATGTATAATTAAGAAAGCGTTGTTCAATTACAAATATTTGGGCACTTTTCTATGACATTTTGTTGTTGATTTCTAGTTAAATTCTGTTGTGGCCAGAAAACACATTCTGTATGATTGTAATTCTTCTAAATGTAAGATAATTTGCTTATGATTAAAAGCATGATCTATCTTGGCAAAGGGTTCATATGTACTTGTAAACATGTGTATCCTGGCATTATTGTGCAGAGTATTTTTAAATGTCAGTTAGGTCAAGTTGGTTGATAATGTCATTCAAATCTTATTCTTCTGACTACTTGTTCAATTGATTTCTGAAAGAGGAGTGTTGAATTTCTAACTGTAATCTTGATGTCCAGTTTTCATTTCAGTTTGATTATATATATATGTATATATCTAAGATTATCCTGTCTTCTTGATAAACTGACTCTGTTGTCATTATGAAATGTCCCCCTTTATGTCTGGTAATATTCGTTTTCATGCAGTCTACTTTGCCTGGTATTGATTTAGAAATCCCAGTCTTTTATTATCTTTTATCAGTACTTGCCTGCCATTTTTTCATACTTATAATCTACTCCTTTATATTTAAAATGTGTTTATTATAGAAAGCTTACAGTTTCATGTTATCCAATCTGACAATATCTGCCTTATAGTAGTCATCTTCATTTAAAAAAATGATTTTGCTTACAGATTTTTTGCTTACAGATTTTGCTTACAGATTTTCTCCCCCCAGTACTTTAGAGAGGTTGTTTTGTTTTCTTCTCCCTTGATTGTTCCTGACAAGAAGTCAGCAATTATTTTTATTTCTGTTCTCTTGTATTTAATATGGTTTTCCTGCCACATTCTTATTTAAGATTTCTTATTTATTAATGATCTTCAACAATTTAATTATTATGCCTTAATGTGGTTTTCTTTGTGGTTATTGTGTTTGGGATTGGTTGAGCTTCTTGGATCTATGTGTTTATACTTTTCATCAAATTTAGAAATGCAATATGGTTATTTTTTCTTCAAATATTCTGACACCTCCTTTCTTCTGGAATTCCAATTATACATATATTGGATTATGTATAATATAACCACAAGTCACCAGTTACTGAAAATATGTTAATTTTCATTTACGTTTTTCTTTTTATTCTTTTAGTTTGGTTAGTTTATATTGCTATGCCTTCAAGCTTACCAACTGTTTTTCCATTTGCAGTGTCTAATCTGCTAATTTCATCAAGAGCATTATTTTTATATATAATTACATTTTTAAATTTATTTTTCTACATCAACTATTTATCTCCTTGTTATAGTCACGTATTCCTTTAGCCTTTGAGTATACTTCTAATAATTCTAATGTTTTTGTCTGCTAACCTCTTTTTTTTCTGTGTTGATATCTAACGACTATTTTTTTTTTTGCTTGTTATTGGTCAAACTATTCTGTTTTATTGCATGTATAGTAATTTTATCAGATTCTGGGAATTATAATGTTATGTTGTTGAAAGTTTGGACTTAATTGTCTTATTTTAAAGAGTTTCAAACTTTGCTTTGGCAGAAAGCTAAGTACCTTGCAGGTCAGCTTGATTCTGTTAGGAATTTATAAACTGTTATTTGAATGAGTATAAAATAGCCTTTGCTCTAAGACTCCATTAGTTTTACCACTAATGTGTCTTTGTTAAACACTGGGTTTTAATCCACTGTTTCTTCACTTTGGCTCTTCATAACTTAAACTTGTCCCAGCCCTGTGTGAGCTCTGGAAATTATTCATGTTGTAGCTCCCCGGCTGTTCTTTACCCAACTTTTTGGGCATGTTACATTTTATGTACAGTTTAGTATTCAGCAAAGATAATTAAGAGATCTTCAAAGCAAGTTACTATAGCTCTTCATCTGTGTATTAGTCAGCTCAGGCTGCCATAACAAAATATCATAAGCTGGATGGCTTAATCAACAGACTTATTTTCTCAGTTCTGTAGGCTAGAAGTTCATGATCAGGATGCCAACATAATCAGGTTCTGTTGAGGGCTTTCTTCTTGGCTGGCAGATGGACACCTTCTTTCTGTGCACTGACATGACCTCTTGTTTGTGCATAAGTGGTGAAGGAAAGCCAGCAACTTCACTGTGCATAAGGGCACGAATGCCGTTATGAGGATCCCATCCTCATGACTTCATCTAAACCTAATTACTTCCCAAAGGCCCCACCTCCATATTCCATTATATTGGGGATTAGAGCTTCGACATATAAATTTGGGGGGAAGTTCATTCATTTTTGGTACTCTGTTTCACAAATTCCAATTGCCCCAGTCTCTTCAAGCTCTTCTATTTTCCTCTTTATTTCATTACAACCATCATGCTCTGCTTGGGTTTCCCCTTCCTGCACCATGTTCCAATAAATGCCTCCTGGCATCAAACTGGGATGATCATAATGTATCAACTCCTCTTTCCTTTCTGTCATGCATCACAATACTGCACTTCCTGTTATGCATTGTCTGAAATTAGTGTGTGTGTGTGTATATATATATGTGTGTGTGTGTGTGTGTATGTATGTATATATATGTGTGTGTATATATATTATATATACTTTAGTTGTTATGGTATTTACAGCAGGAGTGCACATCCAGTGGCAATTGTTTGAATTAGCAAGAAACAGAAGGCTGAACTATGTGTTTTTGAAAGGAAACTATAAAATAAACCGGTAGAACTAATGATTTTGAGGAAAAGTTATAATCAAAGTAACTTATTTGGGTAGAGTGGAGGAAAGATGGGTGTAAGAATTCATTATTTTGGAAATTGAGTATTTATTAGTAGTGGCTCAATGTCACAATGTGTCAAAGTAACTCCCTCTCTATCTTTACTTGACAGACAAATGGCATGAAAGTGGAAAAATACTGATCAGTTAATTGGTACTACTGTGAATATATATTTACATATTACTTCCTAAGCTACATATACATCCAATTATTTATTCATTCTGTTACCAAGCATTCACTGGATATCACCTATGGTTAAGACAAAAAGATATTACAACTCAAAATTATAAACTTTACCCTGTGGGTAGGATGAGGCTCTGGAAAGCAAATTAATCTTAGGAGAAGACATCAAAACTGAGCAGAATAGAACTTTGGGAGTGGAAGTTAGAAGTTATCCTACTTAATGCATTTGATGATTTTTAACAGAAATATTCTAGATAAAAATACTTTACTACATGTATAAACCTTTATATCTTTAGACAGTTGTTAGATTGCATACTATTGAGGGAAATAAACCAGTCCATCCATCTATTTCTCTGTCAATGCCTCATAAAAAATAGTTGGTTTATGTTTCAGACATAAGGCAAAACAAGAGTCCACGGAGTATTTTCCTTTCCAAAGTGTTCCAGAAAATTACAAGTTATATTATTTGGAATTGATTTCCATATTATCAAAGGTTCCCTGTTATCTAAGCATAAGCCAGAAAGGTGATACAACTTAGTGAGTCAGGCAGAATGGACTACAATCCTGGATCTGTATCTGAGTAGCTCTGCAACTTTGGGAAAGCTGCTAATGAGGAAAAAGAAACAGCATACAGATGTAAGAAACATGGAGCAAAAACGTACAGGAATAGTGGCTGAATGGCTAGATAGAGAAAAGAGTCACAAGTTGTTTCTTGTTTCCAAGCTGGAAGCATTTGAGAATATTGGCACTGTAAAATAAGATAGAAGAAGGAGGTCTTAACAAAAGTGAGAAAAAAATGCTTAAGAAAAAATTCAATTGGAGACATGCAGAATTTGAGATATAGGTAAATCTCAATGTTGGGCTGCCAGGTGGAGTTCTCAGGTAGACATTATATATTTGAAATTAAATACTGGGGAAGCTAGTTATTACACAAACACTTATTTAACTAACAATAGTCAAATACTTTTCCCACAGACATGTGCCAAATGCTAGAGATTCAGAGTAAAACTCTCAGTCACTACCTTCAAGGAACTCACCTTAATGGAACCAGGGATTTAGTTAAGACAGATTATGCTATCCCAAGTACCCCATGATTGGCTAAGACAGAGGTAGGGACATAGCGCTGTGGAAATACCTATCTAAGAAATGAGAGGTAAGGAATCAAAATAGGCTTCAGAGGAACTGAACTAAGTCTTGAAGAAATAAGAGTTTGCCAAGCAGAGAAGCGGACGGAAGCCTTGTAGTATATATACAGAGGCAGGGTATATAAAAGTATAGCAGCTTCTGCCAGTATTACAGGCTCAGAAAATCTTAAGGAGTGTTGATATGATTTCTGGCAGCACAACATTCATCATTTTCCTCTTGCCTCACTGACCATTACATTTGTTACACATTGCTGCCTTCCTCTCTGCTTTGCTCCTAATCGTACTGTTTCCTGGAGGGCTTCTCTCCTCTGTCCTCATCCTCGTCCTAAGGGATCACATCTATGGCTTCACATATTTTCATGCTGACAACTTTTCACTGAGCTCTAGACCTTTACAATCCATTGATATATCCATCCAACAATGCCCTCATAGAATAAAGCAAAACAACAAAACACCTAATTTTCCTACGTTTTCCAAACCTACTCAAAGCCTACTCTTCCCCATAAACAGCAAAATAATCCACCAATTATTCAAAACAAAAAATTAGGAGCCAGCCATTATCCTTTTCTTTCCCTTGCCTCTTGCGTCAAATCAATTAGTGCATCCTTATGACTTTTTCATATCTCCAAAATATCATAAAATACATTTATTCATCTCCATCTTTACTACAAATACTTGAGTCCTAGCTACCAACATCTCCCACTTGGACTGCAAATAGCAGCTTCCAAGCTGACTCCTCACAAACTCTCTTGCTCATATACTCAATTTTTCTACTCAGTTGTGACCATTGAGAGATTACTTTCTAGCCTAGTGGGACAAAAACCAGATCACAGAGAGTTCAGATATAAGTGCTTAATGAAAATTTTTATTAAGTAAGTGCTTAATGAAGACTTTTATTAAATACATGCTTAATGAAGAGTTCAGAAATAAGTGCTTAAGGAAGAATTAGTTAACTTATTGATTGACTGAATTTGAGAAAAATTTGAACATTCATTTAGGAAGATGTCAAAATATGAGTAGAAAGGGAAAAAAAGAATATGCAAGATGATCATCAATAGAACTCAAATTCTAATGCATTGAAGGGAGGTGCGATGGCACCAGGGATAGGAAGATAGGCTCTGGAACTAGGTGATTTTTGTTCACATATGAACAATATGACACCAGCAAATTATTAACCTTGCTAAGCCTCAATTTTCTCATAAGGTAAATGGAGTTGACTCATGGTTGTAAATGCGTATAGGGCTATATCTATATGTGTAAATAATCTATATGCGTAAAGGGCTTCACACAGAGCCTGGCACAAAGTAAATGTAAGATTTTAACACTTTTTAAAAATTAATATATAGATATACAGAGATGTTTTGAGGTAAAAATACTGTAGATATTCAATCTCCTTTGTAAAGTAAAAGTTGAGATCATCTGTGAGAAGCAAACGCAGGTCTCTGAGAGTGAATAATAATAAGCAACTCTTAATTGACTATGCTATGTAAAATGCAATACAATGTGAAACATCTCATACACATTTATGTTATGCTTCCAATAACTCCATGAGGTCAATACCAATATTACTCCCCTTTATAGATCTTGAAATTGAAGCCAAAAAAGGTACAATAACTTCCCCAAAGTCACACAGATAATAAGTCAGGATTTGAACTTAAGTCTACAAAATTTTGTTCTCTAAATTGATGTATGGTACACCTAGCAATTCCCTAGGCTGCAGATATGAAGAGACATATCTCAAGCCATATTAACATCACCACCTTTTCAACAAAATCAGAATAGGACAAAGATATTTTTATATTGCATTTGTTGATACTCCTCCTTTATTGAAACATACTTTATACAACTAATAAAACAAAAACAATCAGAGTGTCCCTCAGAGTTCCTCTGTAACAGATTTAGCCTGCCACAGAGCAGAAACTCAAATTCCACAGAGAAGACAAAAGCATCCATCATCCTGAACTGTTACAATGCTGGTGGCTGAGAGAGAAATCTGTAGAGGACAAGGATCCCAAGCAGATGACGATAAAGTTAACTTATTTTTATAGGAAATGCTAAAATAAAAATTTCTTTTGAGAAGTCTCTTTTATCCCTCAAACATGTTCTAAATATTTGCTCTTCAGGTTTCTGTAAGAACTACCATGTCTTTGTACACAATACACAAAAATAACCCTAGCCTGACCTGGTGCGTTGGGGCCCAGAGGGTGATAAATCTGTTGGCCTCAATTTGAAGAGCAAAGTATTTTCTAAAGATCACAGTGCTAGCCATGCACACAGGCCTACAAGTGCTTTCAGAGGTGCCCCCTAGTAAAATCGTGACCAGTGCTTTGATCTCAGGGTCTCTTTCTTTTTGTAACATGTCCGAATACCTGGGATTAGGAGGCAGGCTGGAGTCGGAGCAAAATTAAACAAACAGTAGAGAGTGACCAGCCAGGATGGCTTCAAGTGCTGAGGTCATGTGTTTGCCTCTCTACTTGCAGACCAAGGTGAAAAGTGCATCCCAAGCTCCGGCCAAATATGGTATATAAACAAACATGAAAGAAGGATTAGCTCTCTTCCCTGAGACTAATGGGGACCCCAAATATCAATAGCTGATTTGTGACAACAAGACTAAGTCAATATTGGAACAAAGGATACTGGCTGTATTCAACTTGCCCTTAATCTCAGGTAAACTTGTAGTAAGTTAAACAAGTATTCGTTCCCCTGGCTACAACTCTGCCTGACTCGGAAGAACTACTGATGTAGAAGATACACACAAAACTCACCACTTGTTTCTTCTAATCAGATCCCTTTTTTCTCCTTTTCACTCAGACTCATGACAGATTGCTGTTTGCAGACCCTTTTGTCCTAATTCTAGTTCAGACAGCAAGAGCTCTGCATGGAGAAAGAACGCAGCCAGGGAGCTGCTCGCTGTTCCACCCATGTCCTACATTCCCAACACAAGCAGAGAAGCATCAAGAGCAGGGTCCTCTGCAAGGGAAAATATTGCTGATGCTGAAATTGGAACATGAAAATTTCCCTTCAGCTAACTGATGGAAGCTAGCAACTCCATGAGACACATGACCTCAAAGTTTATGAGTATTAGGGTTAATTCTGTCACAAAATGTCTTAAAGATTTTAAATTGTACTACAGATTCAAAACCTCCACATCAAAGTCTTTTATGAGTTAGTAGTGAGAAGTGACTAAATCCCATGGCCTATAGTCTCTGCTTCTGAGACAGAGTTCATAAGATGTAAGAGTCCTAGACCAGCCTCTCCAATACACATCTATTCAACATATTTTGGTTTATTGGACCAACTTTTCTGCACAGAGTTTTTCCAAAAACTGTTGAAGGGAAAAAAGAGTTAAACACTCAGGCTTGTGCACTATTATCATCTACATTTTACATATGAGAAACATGCTGGAGACCAGAAGATGCATAAAAGATGACTCCAACACCCACGTCCATGACTCTGGCTCTAGCACTGGCAGCATGCTCAGGGTCTGCTGTGAGATCTCAGCACAAGTTTTCATTTCTCTGAACTTTAGCTCTTGCAGCAATAAAAGCTATGTTTAACATACATCTGGCAGTTCTGTAATGAGTAGTCAACAGAAAATGTATGTTGGATACTTGGAAACTGTTCATAACATAGAGATGAGTAAGTGTCAAGTTATTCTCTATTGTTTTCTTTGATAAGGAAAAAGGAGCTATATCCAGCACTGATTTTCTGTGCCACCTCTTGTAACTGTACCTTTGCCTCCTATAGTGTTCCACCTGCGTCCTTCTGAGATTTTATTTCATATTATAGCTGACAAGTTAAATCATTTTAGACAGATTACACTGTTCTTTGGGAATATATATATGCGCATATATATATACACACATATATATATCCATGTCACTATTTCATCAGGAAGGGGCTCGTTTTTCCTTTCATGGTCTTTTTTACTTACTCTAAGTTTGGGTCTTAGAGTTTTGATGAAGAATAAGGAGCTGATCTAGAAGAAACATGGGATGCTGCTCCCTGGGTCTGTACTGCATCCACAGCTGCTGAGGGAGGACCCACTGGGAGTATTCAGGGAGATTGGGAGAGTTAAGTTAGAAGAGTGGAGTCTAACCCTCCTCTCATTTCATGAATGGGCAAATCACAGCAGAGATGAAAATAAACTTGCAGGGGATCCAGGACAATCCAGTGAACAGCCTCCTGTATGCCCTGATGTCAGAGGCACTAGGGAAACTTCCCATCACCTTCACATCAATAATAAAAAAATATTCATATATAGAGTACTTGCATTATTCCATTTTCACACTGCTATAAAGAACTACCTGAGACTGCATAATTTATAAAGAAAAGAGGTTTAATTCACTCACAATTCCACATGGGTGGGACGGCCTGAGGAAACTTAAAATCATGGTGGAAGGCAAAGGGGAAGCAAGGCACATCTTACATAGTAGCAGGAGAGAGAGAGAGAGAGGGAGAGAGAGAGAGAGAGAAGGAGAGAGAGAGAGAGAGCGCGCGCCACACTTTTAAGCCATGAGATCTCATGAGAGCTCACTCACTATCATAAGAATAGCATGGGGAAATCCGTCCCCACAATTCAATCACTTCCCACCAGGTCCCTCCCCTGACACATGGGGATTTTAGTTCCACATGAGATTTTGGTGGGGACACAGAGCCAAAATTATTACCAGTACTTATTTTTGGCAATTGACTAATTGCAACACATTCACTGAAAAGCACCATTTTGGCCTAGTGTTGAATGGCTGATTATTAACAGCAAAGTTTGGCTGGAAGCCAAGGCAGAAACCAAGTAACACTATTCATAGAGTGAACTTTTGAAATACTAGAATAAATCTGAAGTTTTATCAAAAAGAAAATATTATTGCAATGTTATCTTCAACATTTTATACTCGAATTTTAAAAGATTGATATAGTGTAGGAAAAAATATTTCACACTACCAGTTGCTGGATTTCTCTGGCATTCAGTATATTGCACGTTTGCAACAATGAGCAGATGCTCATTTTCAACTAAGGTGAATAGAGTGAGATAGTTTTGGTCTACTCTGCCAGTAAAAGGCACTGTTGAAGTTAGACTTGCTAGCAAGTTGTTAAGCTTTCCTTCCTCTCAGGTTATAACCGACTGAATTGAACACTGATTTCCTCTTCATCTTTCCTAAAGACATAGTCACTGAAGCCGTCTCATGAGACAAAAGCTCTGGACTTCTTTGAAGATGATGCTTCCTGAATATTTTGAGAAGCAGGCCTGAGGCTCTTGACCTTACTCAACATCATATGCATGTTAATTCCTTCCAACAATCCTTTGAGTGAGTCATTATTTCTATTTTACCATGAAGAAATTCAGAATTAGAAATGTTAAGTGGCTTAACTAAATCAGTAAACCGTCAGAATTTAAACCCAAGTGGTCTCAACTTTATGTACAATACTACACTGTACTCCAAACAATTTTTTAACCAAACAAGCAATTGTTTATTGAATGCCTGCCATGTGTCTGGATTTACGTATACATAAATTCATTAATTCTTACACAACAATTCAAAGTAACCATTCTTATGGCTACTTCACAAATGGCCTGAGAGCTAACCTAATGACTAGTCAGTGGCAAACCCAGGATTTGAAGCCAAATATGTAAGTCTTAAATATACTTAAATATACCCAGTATACTACCCTGTGTCTCACTCTTTTTCAACACACTGAAGATTCTTTCAATAATATTCAGCAATTATTATTGAGCTCTGATCATAATACCACAGTCCCATAAGATGTCATGAGGTCTCATTCCACATGGAAACTTAGATTTGTATTGTCATTCAGGAGAAAAAAAATATACAATAACACAGCACACGAGCACACACACGATACAGCAAACAGTAGATTTAGATTAGCACAAAGGAACAAAAGAAAAACTGGGGAGCAAGAAACCAACTGCTTAGTTCTTTGCCATTTTGCTCATGGTCCCTTCAATAAGAGGTGGTGTGAGGTTAGAAGACAGAAGGGCCAACTTCATGGCAGTAGCCTCCAGCAGGCCAACCTCTTCTCTTCCATACACCTGGGATAGGCAAGGAGGCACCAAGGCAACCGAAGTTCACTGCTGGAAATAGGCTGTAGCTAATCTCTTCCTGGAGATATTTGTTTTTACTGAAATATCTTCCCCTACTTCCAGTTAGCCAGTTTTCCATTATGTGAGTCAATGTGACAGTTTAAACCAACAGAGATATTGCTTTGTTCTCCTGAAGTGTGGGTTAAATGCAATGTTTAACATAATGAGCCCAAAGGGGAAAAATGGTTCACAGTAAAGATAAATACTCCTCTTTTAAAAGATTGACCCAATTAATAACTAGATGGTAAAAAGTTTGCAAACAAGGAAAGGGAAACAAGGTTTCTCTCTTTTTTTTCCATTAAAAAAATTAAATCACAAGGTCTATTGTTTTGTCTTAAAGCCTGAATACTGATGTATTTCATACATTATGGCTATTTTCTTAAAGGAAAAATATAAAACTATTTTATTAACCACTGTTCCCCCATATTTACTGTAAGGTAAATAGCAGCTCTAGGTAACAGCTCTTTTTCTCCTAAATTACAACTTCCCCTTGCTCCCCTGAGATCTCACTAACTCCAGTTTGACAAAGATTGATCCTCAGTCGAGACTGAAGAAGTTATGCCTCTCACAATGCACTCCTCACTTTGCAGTTCACAGTGGCTGAATTCCAAATCCTACCCATACCGCTCAGGAGTCATACTTTCACTATTCCCAGCAAAATCTAAACTTGTTTCTTAAGAAGGTTCTTGCTAACATTGCTTATTACGATGAGTTCTTGAATATTGCCTTTCTCTTAGCTAACAGCAGGCTGCGGGTTTAATTCTAAATGAATCAGAAACATATGGTTTGCCTTTTTCTTAATAGTGCACTGGGTTTTTATAATTAAAGGAGAACAGTGCTACAGGCAAAGTACACTTTGAGAAGCTATTGGAAGGCAAACATTGAGTGGGATTGAGGATGGTCCATAAATGCAAAAGACAAGCCCATTTGGCTTTGAATTTTGCAATCCTGAGCTACCAGGGAGAACACCAAACCCTTCATGGAAATCGCTGACAAAACATTCATTCCACTTGCACTCTTTCATTATTAGTTTTGTTTCTCATATTCATCGCCCACTCCCCTTCTCCCAACCACACTTCTGGTTTCCTTATTAAGCTCTCCTTTCTTTTAAAAGTTAATATACTACATTTGTTTAGAAGTTTCTTTATCCTAAGACCCATATAATATGAACGAGATGCCCCGTATCATATTAAGGGTGTGACCAAAGACTGGTCCCAAGATGATGTTTAATTAACTTCATTATTAAGCAATCTTAATGTCAATCTCTTCAAATACTCATGGGGACTTTACGCTGTTCTCTTCATCTGTCTGACATCTTTATCAGGTGTGAGTGCTCAAGTGAAAGCAAGAGGAGGGGGATATCCTGCACAGCTGGGCTGCAATGTGTCAATTGCAGTCTGCCTTGGAGAAATCACTTCATTTTTCTGAATCTCAGTTTTTTGCATCTACAGGGTGGGAACAATCATAATGCTACATTAGAACGCTGTGGTAAAGATGAAATAAAATAATGAATTAACAGTTGTTTTTAAAGTTGTATTCAGATTAATTTGAATTTGAGTTAAACCCCAATTATCTTAGAGATGCTCCATATTTGAACATCTTTATGCTTTTCCTTAGATTTTGTTACATCATTTTGGAACATCGGTTTTCCTCATACAGAGAGAAGCTGGATAAACCAAGTGTCTACTTGGTATATTTATTACCCAAATCCCTTTAAGTGGAATTCCCTTAAGAACTCCACCTCTTTCAAACTTCAGCCCTTCTGCGAGTCTCTGAACCAACCAACCAGATGTTAGAGACAGGCAAATGAAGTGAACATGAGCACAAAACAGTCTTCTAAACTAGTTGGATATCCCTACCTTCCGTTTTTTAGTCTGTCACCTACAAATCTTCCCTGAGGAAGCACTCAGTCTGACATTCACCTATGGCCTTCCATGTGCCCCATGCTGAACTAGGTCATTTTATATGTGCAGTCTTGTTTAACCATATCTTCACCCAGTGTATGTTAGGTAAGTAGGAGTTGAGTCACACATCCAACCTGAACCAGGGATTCTGAGGGAGTCCCCACATGCTCCCTAGAATTCTAAAGCCAGAAATAAATCAAGTACTACATTGATTACGACATAAGAACCACGTGGTAGGCTCCCACCTGCTGCCTGGGAACCTGAGGGCTGCTTCACTGCATGGCTCCCTGGAGAGTCTGTCCCAACAGTGTCCCTCCCCACTCAGCCATTTGGGTAGTCTCTGGCCAGCACTCTGGGAAGGCCTGGCTCTGGAAAGGATTAAGCCTCTAAGATGTAAGCCTGTGTCAAGTACTTTAGGCCAAGGGAAGCAAAAAGAATGGCAGAGACCAACAATGGGGGTTCTACATCAAAAAGGTCTACAATACCACACAGTGGAGGGGCCATGGAAGAGGCACTGGAAGCCCAGGGCACCTCCACATACTCACTAAGTGACCATAGTGAAGAATCTGGAGTGAAGAATCATAACTGCCCCACCTTTATAACTGTGCCACCTGGCCCCAGTTCCCTTAATTCTGAGCTGAGCACAGTTCCCATAAGTCTGAGCTGGGCACAGTTATCAAGGTGGGGTAATGATGGAAACTGGGGCCAGATTCTTCCTTCTTGCACAAGTCACTATTCCGGGGTTCAGTTTCCTCATCCATGAAATGGGTATGACAATCAGCCCTTCCCATCTCATGTGGAAATGATGGAGGTTAAATAACATTTTAAAAACACTAAATATTTGCTTATGTGCAGTGTCAAGGATTACGTAGATGCAATCTCTGACCATCTGTGAGGCAAAAGGACAGCAACAGGCCCTGGCTCTCCTTCCTGGAGTGGTAGATGAGGGATATCTCTAGATCAACCTCTGCACAGGCTTTCCTCTTCCTGATCTTTCCTAGGTCATGATGGTGAGAGCCAGTTGCCCTCACTACCTTCGTAACTAGACCCAGGGCCTCCTACCCTGGCCTCTGCTGAGAGTCTTCTCAGGGTGGAGCTGAGGTAGAGGCCAAAGGGCCTTCAGAAATTTCTCTCCAGAATGGGACAAGGCTCTCTCAGGACCAGGATAAATCACCACAGAAACAGGACTCATCAAATAAGGGCAAGGCAATCAGTTAGAGGGAATGCAAATCTGGAGGAATGGAAATAAAATGCAGCCAGGTGCAGTCACCAAAGAAATGATCAAAGGTATCCCATAAGAAGAAACACGGCTAACTGAAGAGAGGGACGGTCGGAAAACTCTTCCCTGCAGTGTTTATTAATCAGTGCCCTTGCATCCAGCATACGATTATAAAGATTTACTGTATCCATGTTCAGAACACACAGGATATTATTCCAGATGGGATACAGCAGACGAGTTGAGAGCAGAGGGATTAAAAGAAAGAGAAGAAAATGAGAAGAAAGAACAAATGTGAGAGTAGGGAGAAACAAGGCCAAAGAGAATAGAGAGATACCAATCCCTAGGAGAATGAAGTCACATTTTTTTGTGCAGAATGAAAGTTAAGCTGTGTACATGGTTGACAGAAAACAAAATGCAGTAGCATAAACCATTTATTTTCTCTCTTGCTTTCCCCACTAGAACCTCACCAATAAAGTTAAAGACTCCTGAGGTTTTTTTTTAAATATGCTTGTTGGACGCATATACGTCTTCTTTTTTTTTTTTTTTTATTATTATACTTTAAGTTCTAGGGTACATGTGCATAACGTGCAGGTTTGTTACATATGTATACTTGTGCCATGTTGGTGTGCTGCACCCATCAACTCGTCAGGACCCATCAACTCGTCATTTACATCAGGTATAACTCCCAGTGCAATCCCTCCCCTCTTGCCCCTCCCCATAATAGGCCCCCATGTGTGATGTTCCCCTTCCCGAGTCCAAGTGATCTCATTGTTCAGTTCCCACCTATAAGTGAGAACATGCGATGTTTGGTTTTCCGTTCTTGTGATAGTTTGCTGAGAATGATGGTTTCCAGCTGCATCCATGTCCCTACAAAGGACACAAACTCATCCTTTTTGATGGCTGCATAGTATTCCATGGTGTATATGTGCCACATTTTCTTAATCCAGTCTGTCACTGATGGACATTTGGGTTGATTCCAAGTCTTTGCTATTGTGAATAGTGCCACAATGAACATACGTGTGCATGTGTCTTTATAGCAGCATGATTTATAATCCTTTGGGTATACACCCAGTAATGGGATGGCTGGGTCATATGGTACTTCAGTTCTAGATCCTTGAGGAATCGCCATACTGTTTTCCATAATGGTTGAACTAGTTTACAATCCCACCAACAGTGTAAAAGTGTTCCTATTTCTCTACATCCTCTCCAGCACCTGTTGTTTCCTGACTTTTTAATGATCGCCATTCTAACTGGTGTGAGATGGTATCTCATTGTGGTTTTGATTTGCATTTCTCTGATGGCCAGTGATGATGAGCATTTTTTCATGTGTCTGTTGTAAGCTCAATATCACTGATCATTAGAGAAATGTAAATTAAAACCACAGTGAGATACCATCTCACACCAGTCAGAATGGCTATTATTAAAAAGTCAAAAAATAACAGATGCTGGTGAGGTTGTGGAGAAAAGGGAACGCTTATACATTGTTAGTGGGAATATAAATTAGTTCAACTATTGTGGAAAGCAGTACAGTGATTCCTTAAAGACCTAAAAGCAGAACTACCATTCGACCCAGCAATCCCATTACTGGGTATATACCCAGAGGAACATAAAGCATTCTACCATAAAGACACATGCATGCAAATATTCATTGCAGCACTCTTCAAATAGCAAAGGCATGGATCAACCTAAATGCCCATCAATGACAGATATGGATAAAGAAAATGTGGCACATATGCACCATGGAATATTAAGCAACTGCAAAAAAAGAACAAGATACTGAGTTTTGGAGGAACATGGATAAAGCTGGAGGCTATCATCCTTAGCAAACAAACTCAGGAACAGAAAACCAAACACAGCATGTTCTCACTTTTAGTGAGAGCTAAATGATGAGAACTTATGAACAAAAAGAAGGAAACAGCAGACACTGGGGTCTACTTGAGGGAGAGAGTGGGAGGAAGGAGAGGAGCAGAAAAGACAACTATTGGGTACTGAGCTTAATACCTGGGTGATGTAATAATATGTACAACAACCCCCATGACATGTGTTTATCTTTGTAACAAACCTTCACATGGACCCCCAAACCTAAAATAAAAGTTTTTTTAAAAGGAAAAAAAAAAAAAAAGACTCCTGAGTTTAACCAAATCTCTGTGATCTCAAGCTATGCTTCTTTGAAAAATACTATAGGAAAAAAGCATGTGTGTGTGCATGTGTGCATATGTGTGTACATGTGTATGTATGTGTAGTGTGTGTGTATGTGGGGCATGTGTATGTGTGCGTGTGTGTGTACCTGCATGTGGGGGGTGTGTGTGTGTGTGTGTGTGTGTGTGCGCGCGCAGTGGGGCAGAGCAGCTCCCTTTCTAGGGTCTGGGCACACTTTGCTGCAGGAGTCTTTCCAGTAGGAAGACAGACAAGCAAGCCCAGCTCAGGTTTCATGAGGCTTCATCTTGTCTGAAGGCTGGTCACAGAGCAAAGTCGGGTACATTTCAGAGGCTGATTAAAGCTCTCACAAATGCCAGCTTCTATCATTTCAGTAACTATTAATTTAAAGAATATATTTGCCTGGAAAAAAAAAAGAAAAACATTGCAAACCATTCTTGTTTTATCACCAAGAGGTCCTTCCTCTGCAGAGATCCTTTCCTTTGTCATGAAGTGAGCAGGTCTGAGCTGGACAGTTATCAAGGTGGGGCAATTATGGGAACTGGGGCCAGCTTCTTCCAATTAGGTAACTGTGCACAGACCTTTGCCATGGTGACAGCAAAAAAACTACCGTTCAATCCCCCATTCCCACTGTTCAAGTGATAAATGACCCTCAGGCTTCTCTCCCCAAAGCCAAGCAAGGCCTGTCTCTGGACAAAGGCCAGGGAAAACAGAAAAAGATTTATAAGAGCCAAAAGCAGGGTGAAGAAGAGCTGCAGGGCATAGGGGAAAGACCAATGAGAAAACATGGTGCGTTTTAGTAGCTGCATGTTACTTTATGATGATTGGGTTAGGTCAGAGGGGGAGTTGGGGGTCTGGTGAAGAATAAGTGGCCACAGTTAAATAGCCAGGCTGGGAGAGCTCTGTTGGCCCTGCTCTTTGGAAAGAGGGAGCTCTGGACTGCAAATCTCAGCCTGGCTCTTTCCTTCACCCCAGTTCTTTCTAAACAGACACCACTAAAGGAATGTATTTAAAACTAAGGAGACAAATGGAGACAGAGAAAGAGTGGTCATGTACTGCTGAGATTAAAAGGCATGATGGTACAATTAAAGGTATTTACCAGAGAAATTTGAGCCCCATTACATGCTGGCGTACAGTATGTGAAGAAGAGCTGTTTTATATCATTAAAGACAAAAACCAGGTCTATAGGTAAGCTTTAAGAACAATAAACATCCTGAATTCAAGAATAAGTCTGTCAAATGAAGGGATATTGATTTTGGAACAAGGAATATTATGTCAAACAACATTAGTTTAATTGATCTGAATTTAGTTTAAGTACTAAAAGCATTTATATACAAACAGCAAATGAAAATTAACTGCAGCTGAGCCTTGCTGCTTGTTCTCAGGGGTGCGGCGCGGATGAGAACCTGGCACTGAGGAGGCCTGGTTGGAGTCTTCAGCACACGGAGGAGCTGGGGTTTCTTCCCAGCACGACAATGAGGAAGGCAATGTGCTTTCTCTCAGAGGTAGGAACATTTAACACCGGCCCTTGACTTCTCAAAATACACAAATACTGTTTCTTGCTCTGGAGGAATTCATAAGAGAACAGGGGTGAGACTAGGAATGAGTCAGTCCTTGAGTACGAGAGAGGCTTCTGGTCCGGAGATGAGTGAATGAGACAGTCCCTCCTCTGCCTCTGACGGCTTGGCCCCATCTGAACCAACGTCTTAATAAAGCCTGCCTTTGCTCTTCACAGAGCTCTCCCTTTCAGCTGCTGCCAGGCTCTGGGAGCACCAGGTAGAAGTTCCAGGAAAGTCGGTGGGCATGGGGCCAGAGACAGGACAGGTTCTCAAGAAACAGAATCAGTTTCAGTCCCTCCATGAGGGTAAAATGGAGAAAGAATTCAAGAGTGCCCAAACCCACTCCTTTCTTGTGCTCTTGTTTTCTACTAAGAAAAAGGAAAGTAAAGAAAGACAGACATAGGTTAAAAAAAAAAGAAGGAAGGAAGGAAGGAAGGAAAGGATGGAGGGAGAGAGGGAGGGGAAGAAAGAAAGAAAAATGGAAGAAAGAAAGAAAGAGAGAGAGAGAGAGAAAGAAAGAAGGAAAGGAAGGAAGGAAGGAAGGAAGAAAGAAAGAAAGAAAGAAAGAAAGAAAGAAAGAAAGAAAGAAAGAAAGAAAGAAAGAAAGAAAGAAAGAAAGAAAGAAAGAAAGAAAGAAAGAAAGAAAGAACCACTTTTTTTTTTTTAATCTCTTCCCGCATTGATCCCATAGAACTCACTCTGGGATGGATCTTGAGAATGCCCAGGAAAGGCTCAGCAATAAACCCAGGGCAGAGATGCACATTTTCTCTTTTGTTACTAAAGCCTCGTGTGCTTTACGGTTAGGCAAGGGAAAAGCCAGTGAACCCTTTGGAAGGGCATCGCCTTGTCATAGGTCCACGTGAATGGCTGAGGGTGTGAAGACTTCACTATGTGTCAGACTCATTATTTAATGTCCAGTCAGCTCAGGAGCCAACCATGTTTCCACTTTGTTTTCCAAAGGCCTGATGAAGGCCCTGGGATGTTATTTTGTTTACATCTTGCCACCTGTGTACTCTCTCTGAAAGCCAAATCTCCACTCCAAGATCAAAGGGCAGCTGAGTCTTAGACTATTAAGTGGAGCTGGAAGAAAGATCTCTCCACCTCCAGCCTTCAGCTTTCACTCAAACCACAGATTGTTCTATGTTGTAAGATTTATAGCTTTGCTTGTGAACATGGTCACAAAAACCAACAGAAATAGCCTAAAGTCATGGTTCTCTATTCATTCAGACCTTTGCCAAACACATCAAGTATGGTCTCAGGGTTTTCATTGTAAAAGGACCTTTAGGTGAGCTCTGGAGACACCAAAGTTTCCCATCTCTGTTTTGATTTCTTGAAATGCTTTTCTATTCATACTCATTTGCAATCTTTTCCATCAAATATTTTCCCCTCTGATGTTCTCAGCCGTTACGGCCAGTGGAGGAGCAGAGTGACAGACGACCAGGATGGCAGCAACCTGAGAAGACAGATACCACTTGCTGAGGACAATGCAATAAGAAAGAGGACGCTGGTCAAGGTTGATGAAACATTCTGGGAACATTCACTCTGTGCAAGAAACTATGTAGTTAGCATTTTTTAGACTCTAAAGAACTAATATTCCTGGGATAATATTCATGTTACATTTTCTCATCAAACATCTATTGAATACCTTTGATGTGCGAGGCCTTATGCAGAGCATGCATGGAGATTTGCACACATTCCCACCTTAGTCAAGAGGAGCAGGTGATTCTAGCATAGCCTACCTTATACCTGCTGAAACAGAGGTACACACAAGCTTCTAAAAGAACCTTGAAGACAAAGCAATTTCTCTTCCAAGAAAGAAGAGAGGTTTGTCAAGTCTTAACCCAGGAACCTTCAAGCTGGGATGCATGGGTGGGAAGAAAGGAGATGCCCTGAAGAGCAGCCAGCAAGAATAAAAGCACACAGAGGGTGCCGGCGATGTCTGCACCATGCTGAGGAATAAAGGATGTCAAATTGCAGGGACTGTAGTGAGAACCTGGCAAGAATCCTAGGCAGTCACACTCATGGCTTCCTAACCCAATTAAAATTGGTTTTCTTTCCCCCTGAGAGGCTGTAATGGACTGAGAGGCAGATGGTCTTTGGTTAAAGTCAGTGTCCTCCATTTCTTAGAGGATCTTGGGTGCATCACTTAACCTCTCTTAACTCCACCTTCCTCCTGTGACACATGCAGAAATGAACAGTTGTCCTAACTTTCCACGAAAGTAGAGATCTTGGGTGAGTAAGCCCTTACACATAAAGGGTAGGCTACAAGAGCCCTCAGTCATAAGACCTAGAAGGGCTCACACAGAGAAATGAAGTGAGGAGGAGTGTCAGGCTTTCTCTGCCCTGAATTTAGGAAAAACTCCCACTAGTTCTCCCCATATGATGTTGAGTAAGTCACATCATTTCCCCAGGCTTTATTCTCCTCATCCACGAAAATGGAGCGGAAGGCCAGGGTTCATTTTTAAGTTTTCTTCCAGTTTTAATGTCTAATGACAGAGTTTAAAGATTGTTGGGCAAAATTTTCAGATTCCTGAAGACTTTGTTTGAATCCACCTCCTGGAGTGTAACTGTTATATGTCTGAACATTACAAATTATGAAATATTAAATAAATATATGTGCATATACATAAACACATGTGAGTATATATAGACATGCATGTATATATGTAACTCAATTGTTCCAGCCAGGGACATCCGTCCAATGCCTGGAGTTTCTCTTTTTCTTTCAGGATTCAACATTTGGCCTAGTTCCAACATATTCCCAAGTTTCTGAATCTCGTTCCCACAAAGATCTGTCTTCTCTCTCTGGTTGAAAGAAATGCATGCTGGGCATCCTGCCAAGCACTTGGAGGCCTCCTGGAATTCTGCTGTGACCCCTGGGGTGTGCCCCTTTCCTGTGTCACAGCTCTGGAGTGGGGAGGGAGGCCTACGGTGCCTTTGCTGTAGTTAAGCTTTAAATATTGGGGCATAAAAGGTGTACTCAGGCTCAAGACTGAACTCTCCAGATCTGTGTCTCCAGAATCCCAGCCAATTGTGTCCTGAGGCATCCAGGGCCTATGGAGTAACCCACAGAAGTAAGAGGGGAACCCCTGAGCTCTTTCAGTCACCATCACTGATACTCTCTCTTACCCTGAAGCAGCCTTTCACGGTTTACAGAACACATGTATATCCTTGACCTGAAGTAAGTTAAAGCAGGTCTTTAGCATCCAAACAAGTACTTAATTCATATGCCTACGGTCCTAGGGGGTATAATCTTTTGAGGAAATTTCCTCTACTGAACTCTAGCAATGCTGAAAGTTCCCAGTTACACCCTGATAGGAACATTTTATTCTCAGGCTTAAAGGACAGAAGGGACTAAAGTTGACCATTGGCAAAATGGGGAAAAACTAAAAGATGAGAGGACTGGATCCTCCTCTTTTCATGCCCTGTCCTCAGCAAGTTATCATTTCTACTTCTCTCATAGCCTTCTTCTGCCTCCTGGCAACAACTATTTTCAGAACACAATTTACTACCAATCTCTAAAGACTCTGGAAGCTCTGCCATTTTATGGTTTTATTTGAATTTCATCCAATTTCTTTTCAGGAGATGAGAAGCTTTGGTATTACGGAGTTTCAGAAATATTGGGGTCATTTTGGAGGAGAGATAAAGTTTTCCTTACCTGCACAGATTTTATGGGTGATATCTTTACAGGAACAGGCAGCATCGTGCTGCCCAGAGGGGCCACCAAGGAGCCTGACTCATTCGCCTCATACATAATACAAGGTGGTACAGGCCACAGGGAAGTGCCAAGAAACTGAGCTGGTTTCTGGAGAGACACAACTTTTTTATTGATGAATGTCAGTTCACAAACCAAATATGTAATATGAACTTAAGGGTGAGAGGTACGAAGATAAATACGCTGTGGTTCCTGGATTTAAGGAGTTTATTGTCTACTGGAGGAAATATGCACATGAACAGATAATTTCAATAAAATATTATAAGTGATAAAACAGATGTAAGTCAGGATATTATCAGAGCACAGAGAAGGACCATTTAATCATTCTAGGAATTCAGAAAATATTTCTTGGCAGGGATAAAACCTGTTCGTGTCACATTTTAAGGGTTTTTGTTTGTTACAGTGTGTTCTTGTCCTTGGTCTTAGAATATCTTCACTCCATTCCTGTGAGGGAACCAGGGAAAGAACTGTTATCTCAACTGACAGATGGGCATATTAAGGCAGAGACAAAAATAGATAAATTTGCATAGCTATTTAATTGTGGCAAAAGAGCAAACTTAGGTGGTTTTTGTGCACTTGGGAAAAGTGTCAGTTGAATGGAGAATGGATTGGATAAGGGTGAGATTTCTAGAGAATTTTGGGCTTTGTACAAAAAGCTTAGTACACAGAAAAAAAATACAGAATACAGTTTTCGATAGCCTGCAATATTATAGCAGCATAATATTTTCTTCAACCAAAGCTATCTTCTATAGAGATATATATCCTATGATTGAGAAACATCATCTCACTTAAAATTTCAAAAGTGTGTGCTTGTTTCATGCTTTGTGCTTTGCATATTCTATTCCCTTTGCTTATAATTCACTTCTAGGCCAGGCATGGTGGCTCATACCTGTAATCCCAGTACTTTGGGAGACTGAGGTGGGAGGATCCCTTGAGTCCAGGAGTTTGAGACCAACCTCAGCAACATGGAGAAACCCCATCTCTACAAAAATTAGTTGGGCATGGTGGTGTGCACCTGTAGTCACAGCTACTCAGGAGGCTGAAGCAGGAAGATTGCTTGAGCCCAAGAAGTGGAGGCTGCAGTGAGCTGTGAATGTGCCACTGCATTCCAGCCTGGGTGTCAGAGCAAGACCCTATCTCAACTAAAAAGTAAAAATAAAAAATAAAAAAAAAATGTACTTCAACACTTTTGCCTTCCTGGCACATTCTTGATCATTTTGAAGAGCACCAACACTACCCTGCTCCCAATCCCACAAGCCCTCTCAGTGCACATTCATCGGATCTCATTCTAGGATAACTGCTTGCTCTTTAGGCTGTCTCTATTCCCCACAGACAGTGAGGTTCATGAGAAAACAGTCTTATTCCATTTGCATTTATGTTCCTAGAACAAGTGGTAGGGACATAAATACAAATAGAATAAAATTGCTTCATCAGTGTTTAAATACATGAATAGATGAAGAAATGAATAAAAGCTAATAATCTTAAAACATGGTGTCAGTGAATTGAAATTGCCTTCAACCTTAGCCCACGGGTACAGAGAGCTGGAAAAGCAGCATTGAAGCAATGAAAAAGGGCCATGTTAACTTCAAATTCATGGCATTTTCCAAACCCATCACATAGCAGAGATCTGACACAATATGTAAGGAGAGATGGTGCCTGCAGGGAGAGAGAAGGTGTGAACATGTACTCACCTGAGATAGATACAATCAAAAGTCAATAATAAGAGTTCAGCTAGAATAGCTGACAAGTTAGCATAGGCCGAGTGCAGGTTGGTGGGAAAGAGTAAACTCCTTGGTGTGGGGGTGGGGGGGTCCACAGAAATTAGGCAAGTTCACAATATTTTCAGACAGTTCTGCATGGATTACCCAGGTGCTCACTGAAAAGATCAAAAAGAACCCTAAGAAAGTTCTTGGTGTCATGGTGCAGACCTGAGGGACAGGAACAGTGGCCACACAGGAGGGATGCTTCCCCTATATTCCCACTATGAAATAGAAGCGTTATCTGAAGGAGAAGGACAATACTATGGCCTTACGGCACAGCCCTCAATGCAGCTGAAGGAAGAAAAAAAGTATGTCATGGGGATCCTGTCCCTGGGGTGGAATACAGTTAATGTGCTGATCTCCAGCTGAACCAGGACAAGGGCAGAGGACAGAGAAGACTACAGTGCTAAGACCCAAGGACTTGCGACAAACCTAAGACCAAGCTTTAATTAGAACAATAGAAACCACACCTCATCACCACTAACCTAAAATGCTTGCAATAACAAGTAATGGAAGAATACTGCTAGAGAAAGATTAAAGAGGAAGAACAGCTTGCAAAGACAGCCTGAAACACACAAATAAGAACTATATCTCAGAATCATATAGATGTTCTGGTTTATCACCCCCATCCTAGACACAAATTGTCTCTAGAGAAATTTAAAGAATGTGGCACACTGAGTGAAATCAAACCAAAAATAGTGGTGCCTAAAACAATAGAATACATTTTATTTTCAAGAGTAGATGGAACATTCACCAACTTGGCTTAGAACATTCCACTGGCAAATTCTAATAAACATTTAGGGAAATAATACTGTCATTATATGCAACTTCTCCCACAATATAAAAACAAAAATAATTCTTCTCTGTTCATTTAATAAGTCCAGGATTACCCTAATATAAAAACTAAACAAATGCATTACAAGAAAACAATGCTATAGAAAAATATCTCTCATACAGAGTCAAGATAATAAAAAAGATAGAAAATTAAATCTAACAATACTTTTGAAAGGAAACTACACCTTGAACAAGTGGTAATTAATTATAGGAATTCAAGGCTGGTTCAACTCTCAAAAATAAATCAATGGGATTCACTATATAAAAGACTAAGAAAGCAAAAGCATGTGATTATCTCAACAGACAAACAATAAAAAAAGCACATCCACTCATGATAAAAACTCTCAGCAAACTAGGAATCGAAGAGAATTACTTTAATCTAATAAAAGGCATCTACACAAAGTCTATAGCTGACAGGATACTTACTGGTGAGAATGAACGAATGCTTTACCCCTAATGATCAGGAAGAAGACAAATGTGTCCTCTCTCATCACTTTTATTCAGCATCACCCTGGAAATCCATGAGGTACAATAATACAAATACAGAAAATAAAATAAAATAAAATAAAAGTCATGAAGATTAGAAATGGGGAATAAAATATTTGCACAACCTCAAAGTATCTTCACTAAAATTAACTAATTACAGTGGTAGTTTTAATATATGCTCACTAATTTTTTGATAACCCCTTTTATTAGTTTTTTATTGCAAAATAGTGAATTACCACCAACTTAGCTGCTTAAAGCAATAGCCACGTATTGTCTCTGAGTTCTTTAGGTATGTAGTCTCCCCAGGCTCGCTGGATTCTCAGTGTCTCACAGACTGAAGCTGATGTGTTAGCTAGGCTGGGCTCCTATCTAAAAGCTGTAAGGAAAACACTGCTTTAATATTTACTAAGGTTGCTGACTGAATCCTGTTCCCTGTTGTGGTTACTTGTCTTTTGTTGGCTACTGGATAGGGGTCACTCTGAGCTCCTAGAGGCTGCTCTTAGATCCTTCCATGCACTTCCTCCACCTCATACATAATCAGCCTCCCTTGTATCACATTTTAAACCTTTCATTCTTCTGCTCCCTCCCCACGAAGCCCAATAAATCACCCTGCTTTTAATGAGCTGAGTATGACTGAAGACAATAACCACTAGTAAGAAATGCTGGAACCTACAGTAGACATGGCAGACTTCTGAACTGTGAAATTTTGGGATATTTGGGAAATATTTTATCCATTAATCCAGTAAGTATATAATAAGAACCCATTATGCACATAATTTTGTGCTGTCTCACAGCAGTTTGAGAAGCATGCACTCTGCCTTTTAATCCTTTCCATTCCTTGTGTGCTCCCAATATAAGCCCTAATATCACCAAAGTACTACCGCCCAACTTTCTCATCATGCCCTCTGAGGGAACCCTACTTCACTCAATTCCTAATATGGCATGATGAGCTTTTATGTCAGTAGTTTTCTTTACTAACCACTTTTTTAGGACACCTCAAAGTAGTCATGAAGTCATAAAAATCACATTGTTTTTCTTCTCCTATTTTGGTCCTTCTGAATAGGTAGTTGAATTCAAACAAGCCAATAGTGACAAGCATATAAGAATCCTCACTGAGGGGGAACCACAGAGGACATGGCACCAAGGAAGCTGTAGGACTGAGGCAGGCCCTTCTCCTCTTGGACCTGAGGTTGGATGGTAGATGCTGAAGCAGGCAATGCGCCTCAGGGACCACCAGCACCAGGACAGACATGAGCTGTTGACTTCAGCCCTTCTATAGGCAATATGACACTACAGAATGCTTTTTGACTTTGGGAGAAATTATTGCATGCTACATGTTTTAAGACTGTCAATGTGGGATACAGTATGGTCAGTACACCCACAGGAGAAACCAAAATGAGGCTTGGAAGGAAGAAATGTAGAACACTCACAGGTCCCAGATTGAGGGTCATTGCATGTTGCTCAAAGGTCCTGGGGAAAACACCAGTGTGGTCAGGAGGTAGCAGTCAGGAATGAGGGGAGCACTTATACCACAGTCTTTACTGGGTTTTCCTCAGTAAAGGAAGACAGGGTGAGGTTAACAGTTTAAGATTGTCTGGTTTAAATAATTCTGAGGGCTGTAAGCTATAGGGATGGTTTTTAGTTGCCTGTTGCCTTGGTTTAGAATGACAAAGGCAGAGGAGTATTGCTTCTTGGGGTGTGTGGAACAGAGGCTGGGCCTCTTGTTACCCCCAGGTATTGTCTAGTATTTTCCCAGACTGAAAAGTTTTCTAAGATGTCAGGACATCATAATATACAGGAGATATATATATATATTTATATTTATATATTTATTTAATAATTTATATAACATTCAGAGATTATTCTTAAAAAGTTGTATAGCATATTAAAGAAAAACAAATAATAAAATTTATTGACATGATAATTAAAATAGCTATGGATGCCTGGAGTGCAGACTATATTATACGCATATTGCAGTGATCTAAGGAATATGTAAAGTCTAGAAAACCCAACACCAATAGACATTAACTAGAATAACAGTTATCTTAAATGAATGCTTATTACGTGGTTTGCATTGGGTTAAGCACTTAATATATATTTTTTCTCATGTAGTCATTAAACACCATACATTTATTCATCCCCAACATAGTAGTGAGAAAGCCATGACTTAGGAAAGCTCACTATGGTGCCCAAAGCTATGCATTTGGTACATGGCCAAGCCAATATTCATAACCAGATCTGTTCAGCACCAGAGCTTTTGCGCAAAAAGGAAATAAAACAAAATCCGAGACACACACACACACAAAAGTTTCAGTGGCAATGCTGAAGCATCAATCAGGCAGCTTAATTTCTGCAGACCTACTATCAAAACAGTGCAATGAGTGATTTCTATTAACACTTAAGCAACTCATGAAAGAATTTTAGTGCTAAGAAATTGCACATTCACTTTGAGCCAAATCTGGCCTTTATCAGGAGAATGTGCAATCAGAAAATCAAAAATCCCCTCCAAAAACAAGCTTAGTCTTCACCTTTTGAATGAAGACCCTGAGTAAGAGAACATGTCACAGTCTTACTGTTTACATTTCTTCAAATGAATGCCCTGCATTTTTCTGTAGTGTGACAAAGTCATGAAAGTAGAATGTTATGATTCAGTTAGGAAGTGAAAGATATCTCTGCTGTCTGCTTTCCTTCCTGTCCATCCTTTTGGATTCAAATTAAACAATCCTGTGTCTAAAACCCAAATGTATGAAAACAATGGTCAAAGTGAGTGAAACTTCCTAATGCTGAAAATATCACAAAGGAAAGGAAATAGAGAAAGCAATGAATGCAGACACAACATAAAAGATCATCCAGTCTGATACAGCTGTGTCATCTTCAGGTGGATACTGGAACAGCCGAAAGATTTGAGTGATAAGAACAGAGAAGGAGGATATCCTGATGGATGAGTGTGAAGGCTGGAAATTTCCACCAAGGAAATGAGAAGATATTATATTCCCTCTTTTGGGACTTCTCTTTGACCTCACTCTCTCTGACTTCCAACAGTGTGGCCTATTTGGTTTTCAGAGCTATTTGTTGATTGTGGAGCTGAAATAGAACTTGCTCTAGAGTTGGAGAGAAACAGGAGACAAGGGTCAGTGTACTGTCTCTTTCCCTAAACTTGTTTGGATCTCAGTCCAATGGCAGCTGAGCACTGGACCACAGAGAAAAGCTTTGACAGGGCAGAGAATTCCTTGGGAAAGTAACAATTTTAAAGACTTTTTTTAGCAGAAGATGTGACCTACTTTATAACTTTAGCAAATTACATATATATATGTGTGTGTGTGCATGCACGTAAATATTATGAATGTGTATATATGTGCATACATACATAATATCATTTTGTATTTGTTTTTCATTCATTAAAATCTTTGGTGTATTTCCATAGAGGTTATGTATTATCATATATAATTACACAATGTATACATTGCGTGTATATTGAAACATCATA
Organism: Macaca thibetana thibetana; assembly: GCF_024542745.1. Lineage (NCBI taxonomy): Eukaryota > Metazoa > Chordata > Mammalia > Primates > Cercopithecidae > Macaca > Macaca thibetana. The sequence continues at coordinate 88,506,776 of NC_065590.1, forward strand.
CTGTACCCCTATAAATATATACAATCATTTTAAAATAACACCAGGACTATAATAATTATATCTACTCTCAATGTATTAAGAAAGAAAACCAAAAAAAGTTTGACTAACTGTAAGTTTAACCACAAACAAATCATAAAATTGAGACCTGAACACCTAACATTAATGCCATGAAAGGTCCTATGAATGTCCATTATTGTACACTAGTAGATTGCAAGCCCTCAAAAGTTCTGAACTTCACTCACACCATATTAATAATCACACTCCTGTAACTCAGAGAACCATATCAAATTCTTTGGATGGTAATGGTGCTGGCTACATCACTGAAAAAGGCCTTTGATAAAGAACTGTTGTAGATGTTAGAGGCTCATTAGACTTAAAAAAATGTTTGCTTTTTCTCACAAGACATTTATGCTCAAAGCTAATGTGTTTGTGGATCACACCACGAGTTTATTCTTAATGAACATTTTCTCTCATTTCCTTTACCACCTATCCTGCTCCACTTTTCACCTGAGCCAAGGGGTAAACACACACTAACGAACACCCCCTACCTTTGTCTTTATAAACATTAAATTGATGAGCAGACACTCCAAATCCTTCATTAGGTGGGTCATAAACTGAAAGAGCTCTTTGATTATAATATGATGAAAGATTTATTAACAAACATGTATTCAGCTAAATCATAGTATTGGCAGCTTTATGAGATTGTGTCTCTCCAGCAGACAGGTGGGGCCTGCAGGCTCCTGTGGGAAGGAAAACACTAAATCTGTTACTGTAATACAGAATGATCTAATTACCACCCAACTGAGGGCTGTAGCGGGGGCTAGAATTTCAGAGTTTCTTTGGGTTTGCTAGGTCCTGAATCAGAAAAGCTTACATGTACCACACTTTAAGGAACAAAACTAAAATATGTTAAATACAATGGAATTAACTATGATCTAACAGAAGGCATGTGGTCAAGTGACTTTACTAAAAACAGTAAGAGTGAAAGAAGGAAGGAAGGAGAGGAGGGGAAGAAAGAAACAATCTTAGAAAATGCCAAGTCACTTGCAGGAATTTTTGATTCTCCATGATTCGCTAGTAAAGATTCCTTAGACAATTGTTTAATGTGTAATGATTATTAGAAATGTGAAGTGTAGAATATATTTGTCAAGTAATGTGCTAAAGTCACACTATGTGATAAAAAAGCACATATAAATACTAAATTGCTAATAAGTGACATACTATTAGCTACTTAAAAATTAAACATCTGTATATATCTTGAAAAAATTATATGTAAAAGTTATATTTATAATATTATATATCATTTGACTAAGTGCTGTTTTTCCACTGGGCAGTTGCTGAAAATTTTAGAGACTTAACATAGTGTCATGCATCAATAGGGAGGTATACTCCCAAAATATAATCCCTGAAAAACCCTTTGAAAATATTTACCAAATTACCAGCAGTATTGTAACATTACCAAAAATGCGGAGTTACTTTTTGTAGAAAAAGATGACTATTGTGAACAATTACAGTAGCTCATTTTCAATGGATTCATTTTCCTACAAGATATATTTTCCTTGAAGTGATTATTGTAATCCAGAGTTTATTTTCTGTAGTCATATACTTTCAAGTATATACTCCTCTTCATACTTGATATTTATTGACTATGGTTTGTCAAATACAAATTCTCTAAACTAATAATTATAAGTGAAATTTATAATAAATGCCTTAGTTTAAAATGTGGCTTAGGCTAAAACATTTGATACTTAAAGAAAATTTACATATTTCTTTGTAGATGTTAAAGTCTAAGAGTGATAGCAGCATAAAGAAGATTATGTTCTTAATGCTGCGTTTAGTGAATATTGAATGGGGAAAAATTCTTAGACCCTTAGGACTGGAAAAGTCTATTCATACGTTTTACTCTAACCTTCTTACTATAGATGTAGTTAGAAAAATTCAGATAATTTCATTGAACATAGATTCTATAAATGTAATATTTACTTTCTATCATATATAAACAGGTAAGAAACCACAAAAGCCTCTTAGGGAAGCATCAGTCTTCTGATGTTAATAAAGATCTCTCTCATCATAAACTTGAAGAGAAAAGTATGGAGATAAAGTGGTACTTGACATCAAATAATAGAAGAATATTCTTTGGAGTATGTTCATGTAGCAAAAAAAAAAAAAAATCATTTTCAAGTATACAAATCATCACAATAGCTCTGATAGTTTGAATACTAGTCACTGCACCAAACAGTGTAGTACAGTATCACATGCTTAAATAATATGTAACAATAATAATCTTAAAACAAAATGCATTTAACTAGCCATTTCAACATTTGGATAAATTAGGATTATCAGAAGAAAGTACTTTCTGGCATATATAAAAATATAAATATATATATGTATTCATTTTCATGGGGGCTTTATGAAGACAGTAGATGTACTTTGTACCCTGCTTAAATCCCATTTTATCATTGAAACAGCAACAAAATAGTAATTACATTGATATTACAGAATTGCTGTGAGTAAAAAACAAGAGAATATGTACAGCTTCTAAGTTGCTAATGATAAGTAAGTTGGTGATAGTTGTTATATTATGGCCCATGAGGGGCCATAATTGGGGGAGGGACCATTCATTGGGGAATGTTGGATAGACTTATTCAGGGCAGATTATTCTAGTCTTTGAAAATGACAGACAGCAGCATATTCCGTGGGGCACTAGGGAGCCAATGAAAGGTTTTAGATAGGCAAGTGTCAAGTTTAGAACTGAACACAGAACATAATAACAATAATCTAGCCCCCACTAGATTGTAATTATTTTAGTTTCATTATTTAATCCTCAAGGTCCTGAGGTCTATTTTATTTTATGAAAACAGAATAACCACAATCTAGTGGGGACTAGATAAAATGACATTAAAAATTCAACATAGTGCAATCAAAGTGCCACACTAAGAAAACAGAGGGTTTCATGCATCACAAAGGATGGTATTATATGGTGACAAGGGAGCACCAAGTGCATGGGGTACTGATAAATGATAAGGACTAAGGAGAGGTGGGTTCCCTGAGACTTACCTAGAAGAAGGCAGGAATGCTCTATGCAAGGGGAAGGCCTGGACATGTGCAGTGAGAGAGAGTTTAACTAATTAAGAAGAAAAAGGGACCATGACTCATTATGGCTTAAAGCAGAGTAGCAAGTGAGAGGTGATAAGAGGTGGCATTAAATACAAGTTCTTATGAAACATATTAAAAAATTTGGATCTCATCCAGAATATAACAGGAAGTCAACTGAAAAATGGTTAGTAAGGGAACGACACAACTAGCTTGTATTTCATAAAGATCACTCTATTTACAATGGGAAGAACGGCTTGAGGACTGCAAATAGGAAGCACAAAAAACAGTGAAGAGGCCATTGGTAAAAACCATGTGTGAGATTATAATAGCCTAAACTAGAACCATGACACTGGAGGTGAATAAGAGAGGACATCATTTATACATACATAAATACATATATACTTACATACATATCTGTGTGTGCATATATATATATACACACATAGGTTTACATATGTGCACAAGTATAAGTAAATATATGTATATATGTGAACAGTTTTATTTAGTTTAATTCAGGTATTTATTAAAATTTTATATCTGATTAGACATGAAGAAAGGTAAACAAAGATGACAGCAGGTTTTGAGTCTGAGAAGCTGAATATGATGCTGACATTATCTGAGTTCAGCAATGATAAAAAGGAGCAGATTTAAGAGTAACAATCATGACTTCAAGTGAGACATATTGATTTTAAGACTTATGTTGGATGTCCAACTGTTTCCAACCATTGGACAGTTCAGAATATGGATCTGAAGCATATAATGAAAAGATAGTCTGAAAATGTAAATGTAGGAGCCATCAATATGTAAGAACTAATTAAGTCTTTGACCTTGGAATAAACCACCTGAGAAATACAACTATTTGCTGGGTGAACAGGGGAAGAGATTGTCACAATGAAGAATGAGTAAACGCAAAAGAACATTGGGAGAATGTCATGTTGTGGAAGACAAAGGGAAAAAAAAGAGTTTAAGAAGGGAATCAGTTAACTGTATAAAACATTGCTGAGAAGTCAGGACAAATAAACAGCAAAATGTGTTCTTTGGGTTTAACCACAAAAAGATTGATGGTAACTTTAATGGCAGCAGTTTCATGGAAATAACGAGGATGGTGGTAGTTGGAGGTGAACTTCAGAAAAAAAAAAGTAGGGGGGCATTTTTAAAAGATGGGAAAATTTCCCTAACCAAGTTGCATTTGAGGAACAAGTGAGGTTCCTACTGGGAGAAAAAAATAGTAGAAACTTTTTGAAGAGGTAAGAGATAAGATATGGCTATTCATGCCTAGTAAAAGAACTAGTGAGTTATCTGATGTCATTTGAAAATACCATTCCTTGGGGTGTATTGGATAGACTAATTCAGGGCAGATTATTTTAGCCTTTGAAAATGGCAGACAGAAGCATATTCTACAGGGCACTAGGGAGCCATTGAAAGGTTTTAGATAGGTAAGTGTCAAGTTTAGAACTGAATTTCAGAAAGATCATCCCAGTAATAGAATGAATTGGAGAATAATTACCATTAATCAGTAACTGATAACGACTAATGGTGATTTTTCTCAGTATTAATGCATTGAACCATGACAATATAGTCACTAGATCATCTACTCACCTCTAATACATCTAGCATGCCATAATTTGATAGTGCTATGGCCTCACAATACTTGTCACTTTATGAGGTGCCTGTATATGTGGTAAGGATGTGTTAAGGAAGTTTTGCTCAAATTGTTTGTAGGATACATGACTTTAAAGCAAGACTACTGAATTCCTAATAAATAAGCCTTCTATTTCTAAATTAATATAAAAAGCAATCCCTCTCAAATTCTATGTTTATTCTACTTTGGAAAGGATCATGAAAACTAGCTTGCTTGCAAATCATTCAGATAAATCTGAATTCTCTCTAAGTTGTGTTTCTGTTTGCAGAGAAGGATTATTTGGCAATGATCATCATTGCACCCACTAACCTGGGTTCTCGGAGACTCATAGTGCCCCTGAAAGCCAACTTCAAGCTCCAAGTTGAAAATATTGCCTCTTTTGAAAACATTCTAAAAATTCTGAAGGCATCTCTAACAGGATATATCTAAAAATATTTGGTACAACAGCAACCTGGTTTGAAGATGTGCCAGCTGTAAATTGTTCTACTTGAATCTCTCACTGACCTAAAAAGAAGAAAGCTTGTTAGGCTTTGTTTCTCTGGCTTGACTTTTAAATCCCTAAACTAGCTAGAGTCCTATTAAACCAATTAACACAGTTGGGGGCCACTTAACAGCCTACCCTCTTATTCAGGACTTACATCCCCTATTTGACCTCAGAACAACAACCATCCTCCATCAAATGCTTGATTCCAACAATTCAGGCATAGGGACACTGATAAGGAAGAAGAAAGGTTTTCATTTCTGAAAGCAAGACGCCTGAGTCAATTTGTCCCAATTGTATCTGCACAAGGCCTATTATATGGACTGTGATTTGGAGGGATGAAAGCTGTGAACTCCCAGGTCACTTGTAAACCGATCACTCCCCAGCCTCTCCTCCTCCTGCTTTTAAGTGGTTTGAGGCTGGTAAATTGAAACCTGAAGAAACACAGAGCTCTGATCCCTGGGACCTCCAGAGCAAACCTGGACTTTGGCTGATTTGCTGTAGGAAGTAACTGCTTACTTACCCCATAATTAACACCACAAGCTGATCTTTGGAAGATAAAGTACAGAAGGTCAGACATAAGAGCATCTAGAGAAGGATTTCACTAAAGCACTACTTTTAGCAGCTCGTGTGGCTACTTCATTCATGAAACAATGGGCTATAATTTCTAAAAATATTACTGTTCATAGAAATGAAAGAGTGAATTACACATCACTGAATATGACCTCAGTCAACTCCCCCTTGATTAATGAAGCCACAGCAAATGTCAACTCAATACTGTATTGAGATGTAAAACATTCAGTTTGCTCAGTGGCAAATTAACTTAAACAATTTTAACTATCTTTTACAATTCCATATGCAAATTGAGCTTTGTTCCCTGGTTAGAAACATGTACTGGCTTACGATTCCCCATCAAATAAAGTCCGAACCCCTTCTGAGTCTGCAGTCCTTAGGGACCTGACTTCCTAACCATCTTTTTTGTAGCTGCTTCATTGTCATCCTCTCAGCCATATTCACCCCTTACAGTACAATGAATGCAGCTGAGTGTCACGTCTCCACACTTCTCCATAGACTCTTCCTTTACTTGGAACACCCTTACTGCCTTGTCTATAAGGCAAATTACTTCTCTTCCTCAAGATCCAGCTTAAGAGTTACTTTTCTGCAAAAGACTTCTGTGTCTGTATCTGCAGCATCATCCTTCTCTGTGAGTACTGTGGCTTGTACATATTGCATTCCCATAATGGGAAATATTACACTATCCTATAATTTGTGCCTCTATGAATATCAAATTCTGGGAATTGAATAAAGAGATAAGATTATAGCAGAAATTATGTTCTCGTATCTTTGCTTCTCAAATAATCTGCAGTCAAGATCTATCTTCACCCACATTAACCTGTATCTAAGAATCAATGAAATTGGAGGCAGATAAGTTTCTTAATGGAGTAAAGACCACTAGGGTTCATTGAAACCCCATTCGATGATATTACTATTCATTCTTATCTAGTTTCTAGGTTAAAATCTCTTACCTGGGAACAAAGAGGCTTAGATTTCAGCTGTGACTCTCTCTGAACGGTTTCAAAGTTCCTCTCTTCCTCCTTAACATTATCTTGTTTGTAGAATGTAGGAGTTAGAATGTCTCTAAGGGTACTTTTCTACTACAAGATTTTATGATTCTATAAAATGTCCAGGTAGACCGAGTAACTGTAATATATATTTATAAAGTCTACACTCTGGGAGTATAGACAATTGACCTCATTAGCTTAATTATTATAACTCCAGTGCTAATACAGTCAAAGTTTATGGCCCATCTGGGCAAGTTAGCTTGAGCAAGGCAAAATGCTGGCTTCCTCAGATACCAATTGTACCCTTATCTCAACTGTCTCACACTGTATTCTACTGGTCACAGGGGAACCCAAGAGTGAGACTGTTCAGACCATATTCACTAAAACTGTTAAGAATTTGCTTATAGCATGTATGTGGTACTGACCCCAGGTCAACAGCATCACCCTCATGCACAAAGATTTAGTCCCTCTCACCCAATGCTTGTATATTTGGACATCTATTACAAGGCAACAATATCCAAAATTTGACAAAACTTGATACCCAACACAATTATTTGTAGCATAAGTAATATTAATAATAGAAAATAAGCTAAGTATCAAAAAAAGGACATTGAAAGATTAATACATCAGGTATAGAAATGTGATGAAACATTACCAGGCCATTAAAATTGTTAAAATCAGAATAAAAATCATAGAAACATAAATGTTAGGTTAGAAAAAAAGAATAAAATTTTCTTAGTGTGCCAATGAAAAGAGTCAAACTGTAAAATATTTGAAGAGATTTATTCTGAGCCAAATGTCAGTGATCAATGACCCATGATGCAGCCCTCATGCGATCCTGAGAACATGTGCCCAAGGTGGTTTGGGTGTAGCCCGGTTTCATACATGTTAGAAAGACACGAGACATCAATCAATATATGTAAGATGTACATTGGTTAGCACTGGTCCAGTCCAGAAAGGCAGGGCAACATGAAGCAGGGTGGTAACAGGCAGGGGGCACTTTCAGGTTATAGGTAGCTTTAAAGATTTTTTGATTGGCAATTGTTTGGAAGAGCTATTATCAATAGAAAGGAATGTCTGTGTTATGATAAGGGGTTGTGGAATCCAAAGTTTTATCATGCACATCAAGCCTCCAGGTAGCAGGCTTCAGAGAGACTAGATTATAAACGTTTCTTATCAGACTTAAAGAGTCTGTTCTTTCAGTAATTCTAAAAGGGAGGACGGGATAATGAGGCATTTCCAGCTCTCCTTTGCATCATGGCCTGAACTAGTTTTTAAGGTTAATTTTTGAATCACCTTGGCCAAAAGGAGGGGTCCACTCAGATGATTGGAGGCCTTAGAATTTTATTTTTGGTTTACAAGAGAATGGTCACATGAACATGCAGAGAAAATATAAATGGAGACCTACATTAAAATACTATATGTTATATAATTATAATAAAGCCCAGGGTGACTTTTGAAATCTTCTAATTTTCAAATGTTATATAAAAATATGTATTAATTTGATGATCAGAAAGAACGTGTTTTAACTAATTGGCAGCATTTATAAAACTAAATTTATAATTTAGCAAATCAATAGTTTTAAAATGGATTAAACATACCACCAAATATGAAAAACATTGCATTTATGCAATAAACTGTAAAAAACAACTAATCAGGAAATCTAAATGCAAATTAATTGATTGAATAAACAAGCATGATCATGTTTAAATAGGCCAGAGAAAACTTTTTTTTTTTTTTTTGGAGACAGAGTTTCGCTCTTAGTTGCCCAGGTTGGAGTGCAATGGCACTATCTCGGCTCAGGGTGACCTCCACCTCCCGGATTTAAGCGATTCTCCTGCCTCAGGCCAGCCTCCCAAGTAGGTGGGATTACAGGCATGCACCACTACGCCCAGCTGATTTTATATTTTTAGTAGAGATGAGGTTTCTCCATGTTGGTCAGGCTGGTCTCGAACTCCCAACCTCAGGTGATCTACCCGCCGCGGCCTCTCAAATTGCTGAGATTACAGGTGTCAGCCACCATGCCTGGCTGAGAAAACATTTTAAAACAAGTCTCAGAATGTTTCTTCATGTGCAATGTAAATTCATTTACAACCAAGAAGCCATGTTTCAAGGTGTGTGTGTGTGGTGTTTTTTTTGTTGTTGTTGTTGTTTGTTTTTGTTTGTTTGTTTGTTTTGAGATGGAGTCTTGTTCTGTCACCCAGGCTGGAGTGCAGTGACACAATCTCTGCTCACTGCAGCCTCCACCTCCTGGGTTCAAGCAATTCTTCTGCCTCAACCTCCCGACTAGCTGGGACTACAGGTGCGCACCACCACACCTGGCTAATTTTTGTATTTTTAGTAGAGACAGGGTTTCACCATGTTGGTCGGGATGTTCTTGATCTACTGACCTCATGATCCACCTGAGATCTCCTGACCTTGTGATCCTCCCAAAGTGCTGGGATTACAGGCGCCCGGCCCATGTTTCAAGTATTAAAAACTTGTGATATATATTTATACTACAAATAGAAAACACTTACAAAAGACTTGAACTTAAAATGCTTTAGATAATCAAATATGCATGCAAGGCATCGTCTGTGATGTAACATTGTACAAATCCCTTCCTCTTTGAACCTTCATTTTTAACTCATCAAAATCAGGGCCTTACACAGGATATTCACTAAGTTTCCATCTATCTCTAAATTGCTGGTTTTCTAAGGGCTGTCATGCACCGGTTGAGGTGGTAGAGTAATAGGAGGTTTAGGAATATGCCCAGGAATGAAATTTAGATTTCAAGCAGGTCCAAACAGAAAAGGATCTGAACAAAGAGAAAAGTGAGGGTCATGAGGAAAGAAGGGAGGAAAGGAGAGAGGAAGAGAGAAAGACAAGAGAGAATATTTTATGAGAGGAATGCATTAGTAAAATATCTCTCAGGGAAGTTCCAGAATGAGAAAGTATGTAAGATTCAAGTTTATGTGGAAACCTGAAGTGCTACAAAATTCCATATCCATTCCCACTTTGTGGCATCTCCAAAAATGTCATTTTACCTTCCATTGGCAGCATCAGACCTTAAGGCCATGATATTAATCATGAAATTGAAAAAACTAAGGAACAATGAACTAAATGAACAATGTATAGAGAATGAATAAATGCTTCATTCAGTACAGATAAAAGATAATATTCAAACAATATTTGAGCTCTATCTTGAGTTCACATGTCTCCCTGGGTGACCCACAGGAACCTGAAACTCAGCATTACCAAGCTGAAACTCATCTTCATGAAACACCTGCTTCTTCTCCCAGAATGTTTTGCTTCAATGGTACCTCTTTTTGTCTAGGCTCCAAAGGCACTAAAGAATCATTCCAGAGTCTCCTTTTAACTTATCTCTATAGTCTTATAAATACTGAGTGTATTAATTGGCCCCTAAATATCTCTAGACTCAAATTCTTACTAGTCCTCTTCAAGTGTAGCATCTACCTGCAGGATTTTCAGTGGTGTTCCCTCGAATATCACCTGTCTACCATCTACCTGCCCTACTGCTACTAGGTATCTTTCTAAAATGAGACTCTGACAACATAATCTCATATCTTATCTTTAAGTCCTTGAATAATTCTCCTTTATTTTATTCCCTTTAAAATAAACCTAACTCCTTAGAATGATATTAAAGGGTGATCAAAATATGGCTGTCTTTCCTGGCCTCTTATGAGTGAACCAAGGCCTTCCACACTGGTGTCTCTGCGTGTGCGCTTTTCTTCATTTTTTATTTTGAGATGGACTCTCACTCTGCTGCCCAGGCTGGAATGCAGTGGTGTGATCTAGGCTCACTGCAACCTCCGCCTCTTAGGTTCAAGGGATTCTTCTGCCTCTGCCTCCTGAGTAGCTGGGATTACAGATGGGTACCACCATGCCTGGCTAATTTTTGTATTTTCGGTAGAGACCCAGTGTCACCTTATCGGCTCAGCTGGTGTTGAATTCTTGACCTCATGATCTGCCCAACTCAGCCTACCAAAGTGCTGGGATTACAGGCGTAAGCCACAGCTCCCAGCCTCTCTTCATTCTTTAACTTCTACTTCAGAAATCACCTTCTCTGAGAAACTTTTTCTGACTCCCCTAGACAGGCTGTTTCTTTCCTGTGTGCTCAAATAGCATTTAATGCTTTTCTCCACTTATATTTCTCTAGCAACTGATCACACTGTATTGTGATTATTTGTGTTCATGTGTGTCCTCTCACTGAAATTTAAGATCCTTGTGAACATGGATCTGAGTTGTAGAAGTCTTTGTAAACCCCAAATGTGTTCATTTTGTAAATAATCAGTAAATACTTGCTACATGAATTAAGGGAATAACATCCTTTAAGGATATATAGATATAAAAGTTAGCAATTAGAAATCCATGAATAATTACATGTGTTGTTATTTCACTGGTTATATTTTGATCTTAAAAGATTGATTATGCCACATATGCTACTCCATTTCCTGGTGTCATCTCTGACTCCATTTCTTCAGTCAAGTTCAGTCAATCGTATCATGCAAGAAAACTTCGATATCACAAATCACTTGACAGTATCCAGTAAAATGTACTTATGGTGTCACTGGGCATTCCACTCCTAAGAAACTAAGATTATATTACAATAATTGGAAACAATGTACAAACTTTGCAATCTTGACATAGATTTCTTTAATCAATATTTGAATAAATGGGAAATAAACACAGTGAAACACCCCTAGGTGTTTTCTTTGACTCTATTCTCCTTTCTTTATTGTTTTAGCCATTACTTCTATGTAGGAAATACTGGATATCAGTTTTTCCTTCTGTCACAATTCCCAGAATATTCTTTCGAGTCTTCTGGAAGGCTCTACCTGGCTCTACCATACAGAACCCAAAGTTAACACTGCTATATAGTACCACTGTTTCCTGTATCAACTAACTTTTCCTGTTGTATGTCTTATCTCTGTGAATGGCACTCCAGTTCACCTAGTCACTAAGAGTATGCCAATTTCCTGTTTAGGCTTCTCCATCTTCCTCACTTCATGCTTACTAGGTAATTATTTAGTCATAGAATCTTTGGTCACTATCCAAATTGTGTATCCCAGTCATCTACTCAGCTCTCCCTGTGTTGCCATTACTGGCTGAGGCCTTAATTTCACCTGCACTACTTTGAGAACAATCTATGGGCTACACTGTTTCTTTCCCATTCTCCTATCTGTTTCTCAAACCCCATCAACCCTTCCTTATACTCGTATCAAATACTAAAATCTAGTACAATGTTGTCCAATAGAAATTACTGCACTGAGGCTGGGAGCGGTGGCTCACGCCTGTAATCCCAGCACTTTGGGAGGCCGAGGTGGGTGGATCACAAGGTCAGGAGATTGAGACCATCCTGGCTAACATGGTGAAACCCCATCTCTACTAAAAATACAAAAAATTAGCCAGGCGTGGTGGTGGGCACCTGTAGTCCCAGTTACTCGAGAGGCTGAGGCAGGAGAATGGCCTGAACCTGGGAGGCAGAGCTTGCAGTGAGCCGAGATTGCACCACTGCACTTCAGCCTGGGCGACAGAGAGAGACTCTGTCTCACAAAAACAAAAACAAAAAATAGAAATTACTCCACTGATAGAAATGTTCTGTACCAATATGAGGTTCAAGGCACACATTGAGCACTTGAAACATAGTTATTTCAGATTGCAACTTGTGTAACTGAAGAACTGAATTTTAATTTTCTTTTAATGTATTTAGTTACAAATGAAACTACATGTGGTTAGTGGCTACCATATTGGACAGCACAGATCTAGATCTAATCATCCACTGTCTGATTCTATAATATTCAGTAATTCAATTGTATCCTAATGGTGAGAATGAAATAAACTGAAAACTTATCAACTTGCCAAGTTAAGATTCTTCAGGATCTGGTTCAACTTAAATGTCCATTCTGGTTTCCTCCTGTATCTTATCATGGACCCTATGATACAAACATAACGGGATGCTCATAATTTTTTTAAAAAAATCACTTGGATTTCCCCTGTGGGCCTTTGTTTTTCTTTTTGCTTGAAAGCTACAGGTTACTATTTTCATCTCCCAAAAGCCTTCTATTCTTTAAGGTCGCAGAGGATAAAAAGTGCCATATCCTCAATGAGCACCTTCCTCAACTGAGGGACTGCATGGACCTACAATACATTGTGCCAGTGACACAGTTTGGCTTATATGTGTGCTGATTTTGCTTATTTCTTACTACAATTTTCTCCATTGGATTAGAAGGTCCTAAACTTGGTGTTTTTGCTGATTGAATTTGTAAACACATGATATTCCCTGTGATGCCTGGTTGTGAATATTTATAAACATTTATTTAATATAATTTTATGACTTTGTTGGACAAGGAACATCTTCCTTGATAATCTTACTCCTTGGGCCTTTAGAAAAATTACCCCAATTTGGAATTTGTTTTAGGCAACTAAAACTGGGAACATTCACACACTGTGAAATTCGAGATACATTTTATGTCAAGAACCATAAAATGAGCAAAGCTCAAAATCCTTCTGTACTTAAAACTTAAGTAGAAATTCATCAGGACTGTGCTTGCATCTCTGAAGAGAAGCAGTATCTCTAAGCTGGAAGTGAACATGTACAAAGAATTCACTCCACAATATTATTTAATACCTGCTGTGTGACCATTCCTGGGCTAGGTGTTCTAAGGCCAAAACGGAATGAGAAACACTTTCTAATTGAGGTGCTTAAAACTAAGCTGGATACGGCCAGGCGCGGTGGCTCATGCCTGTAATTCCAGCACCTTGGGAGGCCAAGGCGGGCGGATCAAGAGGTCAGGAGATCAAGATCATCCTGGCTAATACGGTGTAACCCCATCTCTACTAAAAATACAAAAAGTTAGCCGGGCATGGTGGCAGGCGCCTGTAGTCCTGGCTGCTCGGGAGGCTGAGGGAGGAGAATGGCGTGAACCCAGGAGGCAGAGCTTGCAGTAAGCCGAGATCCCGCCATTGCACTCCAGCCTGGGCGACAGAGCAAGACTCCATCTCAAAACAACAACAACAACAACAACAACAACAGCAAAAAAACTAAACTGGATACATATAGCATGCACATAATAAAGTAAACACCAGCACAGAACAGTCTGGTTTAAATGGTGCTGATGCTCCAGTGAATGGGAGATCTTATTAACTTTCCTGGTCTCTGACCATCTGGAATTGGCCATGAATGACAAATTTGAATACTTTGGCCAAAAAGACAGAGGTCATAAACAAAGACCAAAATATATGAACAATAACAGAAGATAAGTGAACCAACTTGCATGAAGTGAAGGTGTTATGAAATACAAATATTGCAGATACTAGGAAAGAATTCACAGACCAAATTATGCAGGAACGTGGCTCTTAGAATAAATAATGTAGACTCAGGCAGTGGGGAGCCTATGAAAGTAGCTGAGTAAAAGAGAAATAAAAAAAATATAAAAGCACACAGAACTGATTTTCCCCATTTAGCTTTAACTTTAAAATTAGCTCTCTCGGGACAGAGAGAATACAGATAGGGAGTTCAATGAACCTGTCTTCCAGAAAAAAAAAAAAAAAATTAACCAGTGGAAATTTAAAAACTATGTATTGAAAGTCTCCAGAAATTGTCCTAAGGCCATACAGGAAATGGAGAGGCATTCAAGCAAGAAATCGTACCAACTTTCAGTAAGAATATGGAGAGTCTGTGGTATTTAGCTACAATCCACACCATTATTGCCCCTCGCTGCCAAACACACAGCAGCTTGGTAGCATAGAAGCCTCACAGCTCAGGGCTTCGATAAGTACTGGTGTATGGTTTCACCCCAGGAGGGGAAGGATGCTGGCATTTCTAATTCCCCAAAACCTCTGTTGTAGAAACGCTACTCCAGGACCAGGAGGCCAAGAATAACGGGCCCCCAAGTGCCCTTGTCTCAGTTAGTTCATAGGGTAAAAGTTCTACAGCAGGAGAGGCTAGTACAGGAGACTATGGTCTTCCTACTCATTCACCTACTTCATACTTACTTACAGAGTTGGGGAACTTCAGAAAAAAATGCATCCCATTCCTATCTTCTGTACAATGACTAACCTGACAAGCTCTAGAGCTCTTTTCCTTTATGGTCTACTTCCTCTCTGGGTAGAACTACCACTATACTGAAGATCCACCCAGACACATCATAACAGAAGTTGAAAGCAAAACAAGAGAAAATATTAAAGCAAGGAAAAAAAATGGCTTAGTACATACAAGGGAACCACAATAAGATTAACAGCTAGAATATCAGAAACAAAGTAGCCAGAAGGTAGGGGAAAAATGTTGAAAGTTAAAATGTCAACCAAGAATCTTATATTTAGTAAAACTGTCATTGAAAAATGAAGGCAAAATAAAGATATTCCCAGGTAAACAAAAATTGAACATATTTGTTGATAGCAGACTTTTAATATGTAAAATACTAAAAGAAGTTCTTCAGGCTAAAAGCAGGAGATACCAGTTGGTGATTTTAATACACATAGAAAAGAAATATTGGTAGTGATAGTTTTGTTAAAAAAAAGTATAATTGCATATTTCTTCTCCTGATTTAAAAAGCATAAGTCAATATGTCTATAATTATATCATTGGGGCCAAAATATGTAGAAATGTAACTTATTTGACAATAATTAGTTGTAATGACACAACAGTTGGTAACTTAAACCCACAGAAAAAACTGCAAAGAACCAGGAAGGGTTGATAAGATAGTCAATTTAACAAACATTATACATATATATTTGGTATCCTTTCTTTGCTCAGATTATTTAAAAGAATAATAGTAATAATTCTAACAATATTAGATTTATAATATATATCAACATGAGATATATAAAAGTTTTAAAAAGTAGGGAGAAAGTGGTGCTGCACTAGAGTATAGATTCTAAGAAGTTAAGATGCACATTTCTTAGTGAGATTAGTCACTAAGAAAATAACTCAAAACTATAATTAAAAATCACTGAAGCAATTAAAATGTTACACTACTTATAGGAGGAAAAAGCAAAATGGCACAAGTAAATCTAATCATATCAATAATTTGGACCTCAACCTCAAATCATATATAAACCAGCCCAAAATAAATTATATACCTAAATATCAGTTACAACTATAAAATTGTTATAATAAAGGAAATGATTCTATGTGAACTTGGGTTAAGGAATGATTTCTTAAATATGAAACCAGAGCAAAAGTGACAATGAAAATATAGAC
The DNA here is from genome assembly GCF_024542745.1 of Macaca thibetana thibetana. NCBI lineage: Eukaryota > Metazoa > Chordata > Mammalia > Primates > Cercopithecidae > Macaca > Macaca thibetana. The sequence goes on from NC_065590.1 coordinate 88,522,762, forward strand.
AAATTGGGCTATATAAATTTAAAAGCTTTATACTGTAAGCCATGTCATAAAGAAAATGAAAAGACAACCCACAGAATAGAAGATATTTTCAAATCTTATATATGACAATGAATTTGTATTCAGAATGTACAAAAATGTCTTAAAACTCATTTATAAAAAGACAAATAACATATTTTTTAAATGGACAAGAATTTGAATAGAACATTCTCCAAAGACAATATAGAAATGGTCAATAAGCTCATGAAAAGATGCCCAACATCATTAGTTACTGGTTAAATACAAATAAAAACTGTAATGGGATATCACTTCCCATCCACTCGGATGGGTATAATAAAAAAGTCGGATGATGACAAGTATTGACAATGATGTGGAAAAAATGGAGCCCTCCTACATTGCTGACAAGAATGTAAAATGTTAGAGCCATCTTGCTAAAGAGTTTGGGAGTTTCCCTAGCAGCCAGGACTACAGGCGCCCACCACCACGCCCGGCTAACTTTATGTTAACACATGACAACATAAAGCTATCATATGATCCGGAAATTCTACTTTTAGGTATATATCCAAGACAAATTAAAACATACAACTACATAAAAACTTATACATGAATGTTCATAGCAACTTTACTTATATTAGCTAAAGTGGAAACAACCCAAAGGTCCCTCAACTGATAGGAAAGAAAATGGGATATATCCATACAAAGGAATATTATTTGACCATAAAACAAAATATTTTTACATAGTACAACATGGATGAATAAATGAAATAAACTAGTCACACAAAAAACATTGTTTGATTCCATTTATATAATATAATCAGAATAAAAAATTTGTAGAGACAGGAAATAGATTAGCAGTTGCTTAGATCAGGAGTGGTAAGAACATGAAATCAGGAATCAATGATATGAAGCATCTTCTGTGTTTATGGATCATTTTTATATCTTATTTGGAGAAATATCTATTCAGATCATTTGCTCATTTTTAACTGGGATTTTTTAAATTACTGAGTTCTGAGTGATCTTTTTATATTCCAGGTATAGATATGTGATCTGCAAAAAATTTTTTTCCAATTATGTGGATATCTTTTCACGTTCTTGATGTATTTTGAAACACAACATTTTTAACTTTGATGAAATTCAACATATCTATTTTTTTATTTTGTTGCTTGTGTTTTTGGTGTCAAGCATTTACCCTTCTTAAAAAGAAAAGCAAGAATCTGGTTCTTACGTGTCCCTTCTGTTTATGGAAACAATGCTGAAATATTAGTCTGCCTCCAGCTGGATCCCAATGGAGATAGTGGTGCTATAGGGAGAGTACATCATTCTCTGTATGGAACTAATAGGTTTCTTGTCAGTAGGTCACGATTTAGTGAGTACCTCTCTAGTGCTGGGGTGAAAACAGCATTTTGTTAACATAGGGCATAGAAAATTTTGCCCCAATGACAGCTTGACAGCTAGGAATGTGACTGTCACTTAGAGATTTATAATTTTAATCTTTTCATGATCCTCTATGAGCAAAATAATTCATTTGTTCTTTCCAGGACGGGGGTCCTGCCCATTCTCTCTCTTTTTATCAGAACAAGATTCCCAATGGATAAAGCGAGACAGACCCTCCTCTTTTGACCTTCATGTGTCAGTCTCTTCTGTTCTCTAGTTCTCCACATTTAAGACCAAGTATAAGGTATCCAGGTTAAAGCAAGATTAGATATTTAAAATGTAAAAATGAGTAACTGACAATAAGTTGTACTTATGCAACTAACAGTATTTTTACAATTCTCAAATTAAAGTAGATGTGTCTCATCAGGGTACGCATGAACAGTGAGAGGCAGGAATAGTGAAGATGTGTTTTTACCACTCCTTCCAGTGTGTTTCTATTCCCTTCCAGGCTGTCCTAAACCTGTCAAGTTAGAGGGAGGATGTCAAGAAATGTAAACATCTCTCCAACATCAAGGAAGTTTCAGGCAAAAAGACAATTAGCATCTTATACTGTTTAGCAACTTGAAGATGGTGAGTATTATCCCCATTAGAGCCTCCTATGTCTCCAGGTTGCCTCAAGTGTGAAGCTATTGATGAAGAATGGACATAATCACTCTCTCAACCTCCCATAGTCATCAAACTGTTCTGTTCATAACAACACCAAAGACTTGCATTTAGAAAGAGCCAGAATTCTTACAGAATTCAAAAACTCTCTGAAAAAAAAATTTTCTATGCAATAAAAAGTCATAAAATGTGCAATACTCTTCCTTTTTTATGTCAATATTTGGTTATCTAGAGAGGATCCAATTATGGAAGATTATGTGTTTATATATGCATGATTTTTCATATATAAATTTAGGTATTATTTTGAAATACACAAATTTAATACGTTTTAATATTAAAAATAAAGCAGAGAGCACGGTGAAGTTGGTGTGTTTAAAACTAATGTCTACCATAGATAATATCTTTTTTAATATTTCCAACTACTTTATTTATGTATTTATGTATGTATAGTTGACCTTTGAGCAATACTGGGAAAAGGGGCACCAACTTCCCTGGGCTGTTGAAAATCCATGTATAACTTTTGACTCACCAAAAACTTAACTACTAATAGCCTACCATTGATCAGAAGTCTTAGTGATAACACAAACAGTAGATTAACACATACTTTACATGTTATATATTGCATTCTTAAATAAAGTAAGCTAGAGAAAAGAAAATGCTATTAAGAAAATCATAAGAAAGATACAATATATTTACTATTTATAAACTGTATGTGGATCATTATAAAATTCTTCATCTCCATAGTCTTTACATCGAATAGGCTGAGGAGAAGCAGAAAGAGGAAAGTTGGTCCTGTAGTCTCACAAGCAGCAGAGACAAAAGAAAAGTCGTATGTAAGTGGACCCAGGGAATTCAAACCGTATTGCTCAAGGGTCAACTATATTTATTTAATATGTATTTATTATTCATCTACTATGTGTTTGTCATGCCTTAGGCACTAAAGAACACAATCAACAAATAAGATCAATATACTCATGAAGCCTACTTCTACTAGGGAAGAGTAACAACAAAAAATGGATTGTGGTAATTGTTATGCTAAGAAAAGGAGTATGATGATGTGATAAAGAGACTCTGAGAATCATCTTAGCATTTCCTAGTTAAGGAAGTGCTCACAGAGAAGATGGCATTTAGACTGAGACTGAGGTCTAACTGACAAGAAACACCTATAATTAGACAACACAGTCAGGGACAGAAGACATCCCTCCAGACTGAGAGAATAGCCACTGCTTATATCTGAATACAAGAGATGTCTTGGTGTGTCCCAGGATCAAGAAGAAGACCAACGTGGCAGGAACAGAGGGAATAACAAGGAGAGTGACAGGAGATGAGGTCAGCCAAGTTAAGTAGCTTGGATTTTTTAAAACTGCATTTTAATACATGATTGCTGACATTGTAGTCTGAGAACCAACATTTTGGTGCGTTTTAATCAATGCCTGCCATTAACTGACTGTATGACTGCAGAAGACTTATATCCTTTCTCTTGGCCTCAGAGCGACCTCAGCTGTGAAACAAAGAGATTGGATTAGAAAGTAGATGATCTATGAATTCCTTTTGAGTGCTAACATTCTATGATTCTAATCTTTGCCCTCAAAGACGAACTTGAACACTCCCTTTTCTTAAAAGTACTGAGGCCCTTCTGTGAACTAGAGAAGTATAGCTCAGAGTATGCTGCTCATTTGCCCTGAATTGTAAAACTGCCAAGACGTAAGATAGGATGAGGAGCCAAAGATTGCATTTCCCTTGTTTTGCTGACATTTCTTACAAGACATATTTGCTGTGACTTTTCTTATTTTGCTCCTGTCTTTATTACTTTTCCAGTTTCTTATGAGTGCCTGATTAAAGCCCCTGTCTTCCCTACTTTCACCTCAACAAATAATACTTTTTTAAAAGGACAGAAAAGAAAGTATGAAAAAGGAAGTTATTCCTTCCTTTATCCCAGGCTCATCGGTTTTCCAAACTTTCCATTGGAAATAAGACCCACTCATTTCTCTTTGTACAAAGGTGTTTGAAGATATAACATAAACGTAAGCTTGAGCACCTTGTAGAAATTTCCGATTGGAAATATAAGCATTCAGCATAGTGATTTCCAGAGCCTGAAATGCACTGCGACCAAAGATTAGTTGGCTCTCACCATAAGTAATTTAGAAAGACCACTAAACAAACACTTCAATAGATTCATAGGGTTGCTAAATAAACAAGCAATACATGCACAAGATAAACCTTTTAAAAGAACAGCTAAGAGATTTGGACCTTTAAAGAATATTTACCTTGGAACGGAGATAAAACCCAAGAATGAGTTTAAGGAAACAGACAGCACATAGAACACAACCTCTCTTTAGTGGATCAAGAAGAGAAGAACGTTGTTTCTGATTTGTGGTATTTTTAGTCACAGGGCTGTATTGATACTATCTCTTTTCAGTGTCACACATGCTTTAGCAGGAAAAAACCTTACATTTAAATAATATACATATTTGTGAGTTTGTTGTGCTGTGTAGTCTTTATTGTGCTTTAGGGGGCCAAAATACATTTGCCAGAAAACAAGTCTATTCTATTATGGAAAAGAAAATCTGACATACAGAAATTTTACCTTTAAGAAAAATATATATCCTATAAAGTTATTTTCAGCAAAACAAACCCTCTAGAAAAAAAAGTTAAGTTGCTAACAATGAGTCATTTGAAAAGTATTTTATTAAATAAAAGCATTTGACGACTGGGTTTCAACACAGCTTTTTTAGTAATTAGCAATGTAAGCTTGGATAAGTTACTCAGCTTCTTTGAGCATCACCTGCATCTGCCAAATAAGGCAGTTGGATTAAGTGGTTTCAACTTGTAATTCAATGCTGAAATGCTGAAAATGTATTTTTTACACTACATGTTACATTTGCATGGAGCATACGGTAAATAATCAGTTAATCAACAATTTAATAAAGAAAACTGAAACAGCGAGATAATACTCTGCAAGTTAGGAAAGGGCATAATATATCCTGGAAGTAAATATTTAATCAGTTAAAAAACAATTTAGTAAAGAAAACTGAAAGTGCAAAACAATACTTTGCAAGTTAGGAAAGGACACAATTTATCCTGGAAGTATAATGGATAGAGTCTTGAAGTTGTTATCATAAAACTCTGGTTATTCTTTCTACTAGTCATAAAGAAATTTTGGAAAGATAATAAATTCTCTAGATCAAAATCTTATTTATGAAATAGGCATAATAGTATTTTCTTTTTGAAATTAATTGTGAACAATTAAGAACACAGGTACTGGAAACAGATAGTCATATTTTTAAAAATCTGCTTTTACCAGTTATGAGTTCTGTGATGCGGGAGCAGTTTAACTTCCAAGTACCTTAATTTTCTCACCTGTAAAATGGAGATGATACCAATACTAAAGCGAAAGAGTTGTAAGGAAGAGGTAAGAAAACACAAGGGAAGCAATTAGAATAGCACTTAGCATTCAGTTAATGTTGGTGTTCAGTTATATTGTTATTACTAGAAATAGCCATGGGAGCAGCAGCAGTAGCAGTGGCACATGAAAATCCAGGTACTAGGCAGAGAGAAATCAAATTGCTTTAAGGGCAAAGAAAATGTAGTCCTGTGGTCTGGAGTTATTAAGGATGGCTTGAGGATGGAACCATGGCTATAGCTGGATGTCAATGAACGGAAAGAAAGTCAAAAGGAAGACATTACCACCTGAGAGGACAGAATAATAAAAAAGTTTGAAGAGAAAACCCTAAGTGAGATTTCCAGGTAAAGACAGTAAATTAAATGTACATGCAGATAGTCTTGCTTTTTTATGAAATCCTAAGAAAATCATATGGAAAACATACTTTTAAGGCATAAAACCATAAAAACAAAATAACAGAAGAAGAGAAAACAATAAAACTTCAGAATTGGTCAAGCAATTGGACACACTAAATGACATAGGAGACGTGAGCAATATGAATTCCAAGTTTGCAGTAAGAAAAGCTAAAATGTGACCAAATTTATGGCAGAAATCCCCACAATGTTCAGAGGTTCTTCAGCACCAGGTGCCTCTAAGAGTAAAAATGAGAATTGGGCTAAAAAGAGAATAATTCATTGAAGACTTGCTTAAGAAACACCTCCTCAGATTCTCTTCTGCATTTCAAACGATGGTATTATCTTGTTGAAATTAGAGAAATTATGTGCACTTTTTATATGCTAAGCACTCAAATTCACCCTAATACCCCAGTCCTAGTCTAATCACTGCTAGGTCTCTAAAACACTGAAAATTAAACCAATATCCTGCAAGGAAAAGACTGGAATCTGAATGGCCCAGCTGGCTTTCACTTCAGCAGCACATACACTATACTTGCAATGAACAGTCCAAGTGGGCAGATACTAAGGGTCCAGCATTGAGGCTTCCTCCACAAAGGAGCCCATCAAAATTGTCTCTCTACGTTGAAGACTGTGGCTGACAAGTTCTACCACAGTACACAGAATTTCACATCAGCCTTTAAGGGTATCACTCTAAAAAATTACCGGATCATTCAAATAAATGCTAACATGAAAAATATAGACCTAAATGCAAATAAAAAGGACAAAAAGCCACTTAGATATAATAGGGGAAAATGCAAGAAAGAAGTCAAAATTGTTAATACACAACATTCATAAAATAAGAACCGAAGCCCTTTACAAAAACAATTAATCTGACAATTTTAAAAAGAGTCTTGGAAATGGATATGAGAGAAGAAATAAAAGCTACAGTAGAAAGAGGGTTGCAATGTAAAATTGGGGAAGTTCCCCAAAAAGCAGGACCAAATATCTAGGCAATGAAAAAGAGGAGAGAACACAAAGAAAACTTAAAATCAGTTAGGTATTTTTAATATCCAAATAATAGGAGTTTCAGGAAGACAGCACTGATTTAAAAAGAAGAAGAAGAAGGAAGAAATCACAGTGGAAAACTACATTAAAATATATTCAGAATTGAAGCACATCAGTTGCCAAGTATCTGGCACAGTGAATGTAAACAGAATTATACCAAGATAGTGCATCATGAAATTTCAGAGAAGATCATACATGTATCTACAAAAAGAGAAATAAATAGTTACATACAAAGGATGAGGTATCAAAAATAGGGTTGGACTTCACAATAACAGAGCTAGAAGATATAAGACAATGCATCAAAGTCTTCAAATTCTGGGAGAAAATGAGCTGGGATATAAAATTCTATACCCAACCAAACTACCAAACTTTCAATTAAGTGTTACTAGAACGAAGACATTTTAAGGCATGCCATCGTCTAAAAAATGTTACTTTTCATTAGTCCTTTCTTGTGAAACTACTGAGTGATGTGCTCTAGCAAAACAAGGAGATGATCAAGACAGAAGACATGGTTAAAACAAGGGGGAATCTAACACGGGAAATAGAAAGGAAGTCCCTAAGGTAACAAAGGCGATTGTAGGGCAATAGCTGTGCATGAAGCAGAGAAGACAGATCCATCAGGAGCATATGTTAGGAATTTTGATAAGATTTTTCTGGAATATAAAATTAAAAGAACACCTGAGGATTCTGACAGTTCAGGAAAAATTTGGGCTGGATTAGTGACATGTATAGAGAAAATGAAAGAAAGAAAAAAATCAAGTATTCATTCCAGAGGAAAGGAAAATTGTTCAGAAAAGAAAAACTATCATTTACTACACAGTTTATGATTTACCTAGTTATAATACAGGCAACACTGAAAATGTATATAATCAAAATTATGATACTATATTGGAGGGGCAGAAGAAATGAGAAGTGTTTGTATGGGTGTGTACACATGCAGACACATGTGTGAGGTCAATGGATAATGCCTAAACTAAAAAATCTGTAAGTAGCACTGTATTTATCAATTCTTCTTAGCCTTGTTCAACACATGGCATACACACACATAAATATTTATAAGGCACAGGACAGGAATAAATGCAAAAGGCTGATTGAGACCAGAGGCAACCAGATGGGAACTCATACCACCTTGTTCCACCTGACCACCCCAACGGAAGAAGACATCAATATCTCCCCACACCTGTAGCCTATTTGTTCCTTACTGTTTGAGAGGCTCTGATTTAGAGACAGTGAGGTAAATACCAAAAGTATAAGTTAAATGAATAGCAAGTGATTTCCTCTGGAGAGATATAGTAATGAGGTGGAGAGGAAAAGGGGCAAAAATCTACTATTTTTCAAGACAAATTTGTAGAACTATTTGACTTTTTGAACCATGTACATATATTACTTTAAAAAGAAAACAAAATAAATTAAAAACCATAAACTATATTATAAAACTAAAGCTTGAACTAAATATAATGGCCAACACTGATTGAACATTTTTTAAATGCCAGGCATATATTCATTTCCCCATTTGATCCTCATGACAAGGCAGCAAACAATAATTATTGCTATTGTACACATATTTTTTTACAGGAAGTCTTGCCCGGTTGCCCAGGCTGGAGTGTAATGGCGTGATCTCAGCTCACTGCAACTTTCGCTTAGCAGGTTCAAGTGGTTCTCAGACTCCTGAGTAGCTGGGACTACAGGTGCATGCCACCACGCCCTGCTCATTTTACATATCTATCCATATATAGATACAGATATAGATATATAGATATATATAGTAGAGACAGCATTTCGCTGTTTGCCAGGCTGGTCTCAAACGCCTAACTTCAGGTGATCTACCCACCTCCCAAATCGCTGGGAGTACAGGTGTGATCCACTGTGACTGGCCCTATTATACATATTTTTAAAGATGAAGAAATGTGGGGCAAGAGAAATTAAGTACATTGCCCATGTTGCTACACTAATAAATAACAAACTTGAGATCCAGAAAGACCTCTTCCATGTACCAGAGACCAAACTCCTAACCACCCTGCTGTGCTGTCTCTCAGGTGAGGTCAGTGCTGGTGGTGCCAGATTCTGGAGGACTTTGTATATCAGGCTAGACAAAGTCCCCTGAGTAGGCACTTTGGAAACAGTCTCTTCCAAAAATGTGTTCACATGATATGTGTTCATATTAAACTGCTCAAGCCTAAAAAAAAAACAGAGTGTTCAAAACCAAGCTCCATCCCCTCCCCAGCGTTTCCATAGATCCTTTTCCATGATAGGACCTCATTGTCTCCCCTTGCCATACGGAAATGGTGCAGCATAGCTTTCTGTCTTTACTCAAGGAAGCCCCTTTCTATAGGGATGTAGTACTGTGATGATTGAACACGAAGGTTGAAAACAGAGACAAACTTCACTGGATGTTTAATGTGTTAAACATCACTACTATGTTTTGAATGTTTGTATTCCTCCAAAATTCATGTTGATACTGAATCCCCAACGCCATAATATTAAGAGACAGGGCCTTTAGGAGGTGATTAGGTCATGAAGGCTTGGCCCTCGTGAGTGGAATTAGTGCACTTGTAAGAGGGCATAAGAAAATCTGTTTGTTCTTTCTTTCCTCATCTGCATGTGGAGAATGCAGCAAGAGCTGCCATTTATGAAGCAAAGAGTGAACCCTCCCCAGACACCACATCTGCCACTGTCTTGATCTTGGACTCGGCAGTCTCCAGAACTGTGAGAAATAAATTTCTGTTGTTTATAAATTACCCAATCGAAGATATTTTGTTTTAGCAGCAGGATCAGACTAAGATAGTCACTATTGATCAATATGTTTTCTAATATGAACTCTAATGTCTCATAAAATTATTTTAGGTATATGCAAAGCAGCATGTTCTAATCTAAAATTCAGTGGACAAAAAACTTTAAAAACATTGGTGGACACTTAAATTTAATGTAAAAATGACCCTGACTTAAAAATAGCTAATGCATGCAAGGTTTAATAGTTAGGTGATGGGCCAATGGGTGCAGCAAACCACTATGGCACATGTTTACCTATGTAACAAACCTGTGTATCCTGCACAGGTACCCCGGAACTTAAAATAAAATTAAATTAAAATGATCTTAATTTTAGCAACCATACCATTAGGAGGTTTTCTGTCATTTTTACAACTTTAAAACTTTTCTGAATATTTACTTCCAGAAAACCTCTAATACACACACACGCATGCGTGCACGCACACACACATACACACAGAGAGAGAAGCAGGAGGAAGTGAAAAAGTTTTAAAACAATAATAGCAAAGACCTGTGCTAATATCTAATCAAAAATATTTTATTTTATCAAAGAAAACAGATGATTTGTGCTAATCAATGAAATTTAATTGACTGAATATGCCTATTTCTGTACCTGACTTCTTCTGTTTCTGGACAAACTAAACATGTACACTTTTGTACCACAGATCTACCCAAAACCTGCCCCATGCTCATCACATATGCACACACACACACACAACACACTCATACGCAACCCTGATTATAGAGTAACTATCCTTGTCTAAATCTAGATTCCCTCTCAGAATCACATCTCATTTCACAGCAAGGGTTAGGTTGGCCCAATTTCATAGTCTGAAGTTGGATTTCCCACAACCAACCAAACAATTCTCCAACTGGCTTCTATCTCTTAACTCCCCCTCACTCACCACCATCCCACTATATGCAGGATTCAGTCTTGAGTTTTACAGGAAGTTCCTTTTCTCTAGGAGATATGCCATGGAAGGGTGATCATGAAAAACCCAACCTTTCTTGACTATAAAGACATTCATTTTACTTTCTTTTCTTAAAGAAAAACATTATTTTTATATATAATACATTAATTATGTAATATATATATTATATATATAACTTTAATCCACTCCATAGGGTTTCATGGAGGCTTCACCACACTCTTCTATTCCAAGGCTACACAAAATACTATCCAGGGCTCTGATTTCTTCATGGATGTATTAAATAATACATAATCCATTCAATCAGAAAGTGTTTAATGTGTTTAATGAATACCTACTTAATTCAATAGCATTTGAAATAGAGACAAGAAATCAAGCAATGAGCCTACTGGTTTAATGTTCAAATGGAGGAAAACACGATGGTCTGGCTGGTCAGTGGAAGAGGTCAGCACCTAACCTGGACTTATAGTGGGAGGAGGTAGAAAGGATGGGGACGGGGGATGCTACTTGTCATGGAAAAAGAGTGGTCTGAGCATGGAAGAAGAAAATTGTCTGTGCAAATGACCACAGCCACAGACAGTATTTAGGAAATAAAAGACCATTCTGCTGAAGCAAACAAGGAAAAAGGGATGGTCAGGGTTGACTTGTGAGCTGTGAAGGCTGAAGATCTGAGCAGGCATCAATCACACAAGCCCTTAAAAGCTAATTTTAGAGGTAAAAACCACTGGAGAGGTTTTAAAATGGCAGTAACATGATCGCATTAGCATTTTTAGAATTTCACTGATTCTTGGCATTAGCTGGGCACTTTGGAGGTCTATTCTATACTTAAAAAGCAATCGAACCCTGATTATAACAAATATATTAACATTTAACTGGAGCTGGATAATGGTTGTGTAATACCTAGAGATCACAAAATATTTCCAAATATATTTGTATATTTTATCATCATAACTATCTATAAGGCTACTGTGATTTTCCAATTTTTAGCAAAGGGAAAGCTAAGACTCAGAAAAATGAAGTAGACTCTTGGGACTTGCCTTTATCCATGCCAGTTACACCCTACCAATGCTTTGTTACCAACCTACTGCTCTGGGCCAGACGGAAAGTTCACGTTGATAGCTTGTAACAAACAGCATAAACAGACAATATAAACAGAAGAGCCAGTTGCAGTAGACTGAAATTTATGACTTACAAGATGATCCCGGCTGGGTATAGTGGCTCATACCTGTAATCCCAGCATTTTGAGAGGCCGAGGCAGATGGGTCACTTGAAGTAAGGAGTTTGAGACCAGCCTGGCCAACGTGGTGAAACCCGGTCTCTAATAAAAATACAAAAATTGGTTGGGCATGGTGGCAGGTGCCTGTAAATCCCAGCTACTCAGGAGGCTGAGGCATGAGAATCACTTGAACCCAGGAGGTGGAAGTTGCAGTGAGCTGAGATTACACCATCACACTCCAGCCTGGGTGAGAGAGCAAGACTCAAAAAAAAAAAAAAAAAAAAAAAAAAAATCCAGCACAAAATGAAAAGACATGAATCTGAAAACCAGAAGATCTTCAGGGATTTTGCGAAGGTCTTGCCTACTTAATAAGGCATTAGTAGTAGTACTAATACCTTGTTAGGTACTAATGCACGAGGCTTGTCTTTTCAAAAGTGTTTTCCATGATGTTAATAGCTGTTTCACAAGGAAAAGAAAATCTCAGTCAAATGCCATTTTCACTTCTTCTTCTTTGAGAAACTCTTATAAACTTGACTAGGGAGATTCTTTTTGCTAGGAAGGCCTTTTACTATCTTGCAGGATACCATTATTATATAGAACGCTTGGGGGAGGATTGTCATAAGTAGTACAAAAGATTGTTGCAGTAACCATCTCACAATTGGTCAGGCTTCTCCTGACTGACCCACACTCTTGAGCATTCCTCTTCCACTTCATTTTGAGTTGGGCTAAGTTATTTGCTTTGGACAGTGGACGCCAGCAAAGACAGTAAGTGGGTATTTTTTAAAAGCCCACCCACCAGGGCTTGAACTCTTGGATCTCTTTGCATGAATCCTCAAGCTGTGAAGAAGTTTGGGGTGAAAGACCAAGTAGAGAGAAAGAGCCCAGCCGTCTCAGCCATGCAGTTGAGTCCAGCCTCCAGCCAACTGGCCTGGTGAATGTTAATTGTTTCAGTGAGCCTAAGGGAACATAGAATTGTGACAAATAATAAATCTTTGCTGTTTGACATTACTTTTGGAATGGTTTGCTATGTAGCTACAGGTAACTGATAGAGACAGTTAAATGTCCAAGGATGGCAGTGGTCCAAGAATGAGGGCATTTGAGCTCTATTCTGAACTCTGTTCTTTACCTCAGTTTCCTATATGTAGAAATATTCACAATAGATAATGTCTAACGAGCCTTTCAGCTTCAACTTTGTGTTTAATGTATAGGAACGTATTCCATGAAAACGTTCTATTATTTTGGCATCTGTTTGACCCCAAACTGCAGAGCTTGAGCTTCACATATATCTTGCATGTGAAAAAAGAGAGCCACACTTGAGAATTGGCAAATCAGGCTCTCTGTCCCTTCTGCTGACTTAGCCCAGATGTTACAATCGAAGTATCCAAGTCTGGAGTGTGATTCTTTGCAAAATCGGAGGTGAGGTGATGGGCCAAAGGTCACAGGCCCTTTGCCTCCTCACTTTTCCAGGCTCAGTGACTCTGTCGGCAGCAGCACGACCCTGGTGCTCTGAGCAGTGTTTGTGTTTACAGTGCACGGGACAGAAGAGCAACAAAAATCACCCCAATTCCCAGCCAAGCTTTCTAGCTGTCCGGAAGGAATAGGAGTGTGGGATCACACTCTGTTTATTTGTGGTTCTTTTAAGCGATGTCCAGAGACCTACATTTCATGCTTGTTTGAAAGTGTGTACGTAACTTGGGAAGCTGTTAAGCAGCAGTTGGCCTTCAGTCCAGTTATTTACTTATTTAGTTATATGTCAGCATGCAGTTTATTGAGTCATAATTCTTTTCAGTGCCCTAAGGTGACCAGCATTTGAGGGTATCAGAAGAAAGTCTGCATCTCATATTTATAAATATTTACCAGAACATCATATTTGGCTGCTTCTGTTTCAGTTATTACAGGATTTTCATTTGTTTGTTCAAAAGGGCTTTCATTGGTAATATGAATTACGAAAGAGGGGGGATAAAAGAAGGAAAGAAAAATATATTTGTTTCAGAGGGTGGAAAAAAATAAACGTCATCCAAAACAAAATGAAGCAAATTCCTTAAAAGTACTTAAAACTATTTTAATATGTGCAGATTCCAAAAAGTGAGAGAAAACAATAATTCATAATTATTGCTCTTTACCACAAATATCTAACCTAATGTAGAAAAGTATAGTTTAACTGTGGGAGAAAAATCAAATTTTTGCTATTTTGCATTGTGTGCACCGGCAGCATAAAAAAAATTGTTCTCTGGAAAAATAAAATTCTAAATCAAGGGAGAAGAAACCAGAAAGCTAAATGAATGTAGGACCTCAAAGAAATGCTACGGTTGTTACTTTTCTAAGAACACTGTCAACTACAATCTACAAGCAATGTTTTTTAACTTGCACAATGTTGTAGAAATGTGCAGACGGGATAAGTCCCTCTAACTCCTTTTGCAATACCTACAAGAATTTCACTCAAAGATGAGGCATTTTCCTTTGGCTGCTTGAAGGTTTTTTTTCTGTGCAGCACAAGAAGGCAAAGGCAGGACGATTTAGCACACTGAATGCAGAAAGAAACGACTGGGTTAAGATCTGTGTCCTTACTCATCTCTCCTGTTCACCTTTGTCTACTGTAATTGGCAGAAAAGAGGGGGTATGAGAGAAGCTGTAAGATGGGGAATACTCCTCTTTTCCGTCTACAAGAGAGCTGAGTTACACCTAGGAATCAGAGCTACCTCTTCTTGGTTTATAGGAAAATAACGACTGAAGGCAGAGCTAGGGAAGAATCTGGAAAGGTGTGGTCACTTCCTTGGCTACATTCTCACACTCATTTTTATAACCATCACTAGCAATCAGTCTTAAGAGATAAAAGTTTATTTGGAAACTCAGTCAGCACGTTAACTGTGGTTGAAAGCAAATGACTCCCTCTTCTCTCATTTTGGCCAGAGATTTACACCCTTTCCAAGCCAGCCCTGGTCTTATTTATGTAACTGCACGAGAGAGTGGCTTCAGGTTGCCTCTTAAAATAACAAATCTATTTATGCCGTGTGGGGCTGGGCCCAGGCAATTGGGGCAACTCAGACCAAAGCAACTCAGGTATCCAGAAAGTAGGAACAGGCAGCTTCAAGAGGCTTTTACCAAGATGTCTCCCCTTTAAATAAGACAGCCTGGTCCTGAGTCTGATTGCTTAGACCTCAGAGATTACGTAGAATTCTAAGGGACCACCACCACATGGTCTGGGTTCTGAAATGTTTCAGGTGCTAAAGGTCTTGAAATGTGGACACCATCTTAATACAAAGCATCTGTTAGTGATACAACAGACAGACAGAAATGCTTTCTCTGCTTATCCTGGTAGACACAGGCATTGTAAGTACACTTTGGTGTCAGTTTTTGCTCAAAAGTAACCCTCCCCAATTCCACATGTTACACTGTAATGCACACACACATCCACCCATGGTCATATATATGATATATATTAATACATTTTTGTTACATCAAGACTTATCAACTACTCTTTGTTACCTTTTGCAAACTCACATGAAATTTAGAAGGAGAATAATCGCTGCTGTGCCTAATTTGCAAAGGAGCTTAGATGAGGTATCCTTGGCTTTTTTTTTTTTTTTTATCAATTCCAATGTCAAATGTTAAGTAAATTGACGTTTCAGAGAGGAGAATAAAATATACTTCAATTTCAGCTAGGATAATAATAACCATCCCTTTCTACAAAAGAAGTTACAAAAACTTTCTTTCTCCACAGGCTGTTAAATGGCGCCCCCTTCCTGTCAGTGATGAATCTAGTCAAGGAGAAATATATATATGTACACACACATATATATACTTAAACTAGATATATAATAAACTAGAAAGAAATAATAAATATATGTGTGTATATATAGAATGTTAGAATATGAAATAGAGAGATATCTCATCTTCTAGATTTCAAACTGTTAGAGTTTGAAATGGATACTGTAGAGAGAATCTCAAGTAGACCCTTTTTTAGGCATATAAAATAAACTAAGATTCAAAGTTCAAAGTAGGGAAAGGTCTTATCAATTTATTACATTATTCAAAAAAATGTTAAGCAGTAACTGTGTTAATCACTGAAGATAAAGAAGGGTCCTGACACTGAGGGAACTCAAAATCTCATGGGGGAGGCTATGGGACTGAACGTAAACCAATTATTCCAATACAGTCCAAAAAGGGCTACAGTTGAGATGTTTCTAAAGTGTCGTTATAGAAATACTAAGTTTGCCAGAGTAGTTCAATGAGAGCTATCTAACAAGTAAGTTAGACAAATCACTCTCCTTTAACCAGATGGTTAAATGTTGACCAGGCATGAAAGGTGGAAAGAGAATTCTGGACAACTAAAATAGAATTTCAAATTCTTAAAGGTTTGGAAAACATGTTAGAATGAAGATCAAGTACTTCCGAGTGGCAGCTGTGTAAGATCTAGATGTGTGAATAACAGAAGGAGCCCAGTCTTTCATGCAAGACTGCAGGGTTTCAACTTCAGAGTCACGGTGGACACAGTCCAGTATGTGCTGTCCTTTTGTTCCATTCAATAATCAGATCAATGAAACATCTATCCAAAAATGGTTATGAGAGGCCAATTCTATGTTAAGCCTTGTAGTGCAGGAAAAAAGCTTCAGAGGTATCTTTTCTCTACATAAGCCACAATATGAAGGTGTTATAAACCCACAGCAAGAACAAGGCAGAGGGCAGGGTCCAACAATGTATTATTATATTGAGTCTTCATAAAGAAATAGTGAAAGGGCGATATATGTCACCAGTTAGGTGAAAAGGAAAGGGAATATGAAAATACACATAAATCTAATTTTTTAACACAAACATGAGAAGGGTTAAAATAAACAAAACTCATCACCTAGATAGAGGAGGAGCAGGAATGAAGGAGTGACACTCCTCTGAGTGTATAATTTTGTAGTCTGGACTTTGGGAAGCATAGTAGTATCCCATATAGCAAACAATAAAATTAACAAAGATGGTAGGGAAAACCTCAAACTAAATGCAAAAGAAACAAATCCAATTGTATTTGAAATGAAGAAAATAATGTTCTCACTCATAAGTAGAAGCTGAACAACGAGAACACATGGACATGGTGGGGGAACAATACACACCGGGTTGAAAGCAAATGACTCCTTCTTTTTGTGTGATTCTTTGCAAAATCGGAGGTGGGGTGAGAGGGGAGGGACAGCATTAGGACAAATAGCTAATGCATGCAGGGCTTAAAACCTAGATGACGGGTTGATAGGTGCAGCAAACCACCATGGCACATGTATACCTATGTAACAAACCTACACATTCTGCACTTGTATCCCGAAAGTAAAGGTAAAATTTTAAAAAAAGAAAAAGAAAATAATCATATTGAAGAAAAAATTAAATGGATGCAAGCAACTATAGAACATAGTATTATTAATATAGTACTTCAGTCTAGGAAATTGAAATAAACCAAATCTCAAACTCCCAAGTATGTTTTTAATATATAGTCATTTGGGTTCAGCAATTCTAAAACTAATTTTTCTATTGTAGAATTGAGTAAATGTGTTGATGTCATTGCGAGCCAAGACTCTCACTGTGGAAGAAGGATGACAGAAATATAGTAATGGAGGGAAAAAGGATATTAAGGACATGATTGGTGCAATTGACAAAATGGAACATGCAATGCAGATTCAATTAAAAATGTATTATTGTTACATTTCTTAAAGTTGGTAATTGTACAGTGGTTACATAAGTTTGTAACTTTAAGAAAACACATATGAAGATCTTAAAAGGTAAAGGAGTATGATATATGTAAACTATTCTCAAACAGTTCAGAAAAATTACAAAATATGCACATGCATGAGTGTGCACACATGTACACACATGTATTAAAAGGTTGTAATAAAGCAAATATGGTGAAATGTTAAAAACTGATGAATCTTGGTAAATTATATACAGAAGTTTTCACTAATATTTTTGCAAATTTTCTGCTAGGTTGAAGTTACTTCAAATAAAATGTAAAAATAAACAAATCCATAGAAGATGTGTGACCAAGTTTCATCTAACGATGTGAACAACATGTGCCTAGTTATTTTAATTAGGCAGCAACAGGCTGGCAAGTCCAAATCATCCTTCAGCACTGAATGTGTGTGCACATTTAGAGCCACTTTTAACAAGCACATAACAAAAATCCATATACCTCAATTCAATCCCCTAAGGGTCCTCCAGGTTAGAGAACTGGCCTTGATAACTATAATGCTACACTCCAAGTACGGTCTTGGTGACATCATGAGCAGGACAATCATCCTGAAGAAAAGGGCTCCAATAATGCTCCCTCCCGCCAAATGCCTTAGCCCAGGTGATCCCTAGACAACGTGTTTTTAGATGAGTTATGACCTTAATGCTGAGTTCTCTTCCTTCATGGCCATGATATTCTATCTTAATGAATGTGATGTCAGAGAGTAAAGAATGATGAAAAACAAGGGCATGGTATTATAGCTTTGCAGGCTCTATTCACAGGAGAAATTATTTTAAAAGTTCCACACACACCCCGCCGACCTTTTTTTTTTTCTGTGTGTGTGTGTGTGTGTGTGTGTGTGTGTGTGTGCGCGCACGCGCGTTTGTTTGTTTGTTTTGAGACAGGGTTTTGCTATGTTGTCGAGACTGGTCTCAAACTGTTAGGCTTCAGCCATCTTCCTAGTCAGCCTCCCAAGTAGCTGGGACTATAAGCACATACCACCGTTCTCAGCCACCCCTTGAAAGATTCTAAAAAGGTGATACTATGAGCCAGATAGAGTTCTGGAAATAGAGTTCAAGTATATTTAGAAGTATCATGACTGACAGTGTCACTAATACTATATATATTGAATCCTAATGTGCCAGATGATTTTTCTTTATTTTACTTTTTTTTTTTTTTTCTTTCACATGAAGTCTCACTTTGTCGCCTAGGCTGAAGTGCAGTGGTGTGACCCTGGTTCACTGCAACCTCCGCCTCCCGAGTTCAAGTGATTCTCTTGCTTCAGCCTCCTGAGCAGCTGGGATTACAGGTATGTGCCACCATACCTGGCTAATTTTTGTATGTTTAATAGAGATGGGGTTTCACCATGTAGGTGAGACTGGTCTCAAACCCCTGATCTTAGGTGGTTCGCCTACCTCGACCTCCCAAAGTGCTGGGATTACAGGTGTGAGCCACCGCGCCTGGCCGGTTTGCTTTCATACAGTACTTTTCAATCTGCAGGATGCTCTCAGGCATGCCATCTCTACAGCAATAATACTGTCAATAATAACAATAGCAGTCATTTATGAAGCATTTATCCCACAGGGGTTACTCTTTTAAGTGCTTAACACATATCTCATTTAATTGTTATGATAATTCAGTAAATAATTATTGTCATTCTCATTTTATATGAAGCTCAGATACATTAAACAACTTGCCTGACATAACAGACAGTAAGTGGCAGAGCTAGAAGTCAAACACAAGACTGGCATTACAATCTAAGTTTTCGATCATAATGTTTCCCATAATGGCCTTATGAGTATCATTTCCATTATTCAAATAAAGAAATTGAGGCCCTGAAAAGTTAAAGTATTTATATAAGGTTGGAATAGCCTAGTCCAGGTCATTTGACTCTGAATCTGGCATCATTCCCATTCTGATGCTACAAGAATCACATGAAACAATGCATAGAAGGTACTCGGTAAACTGTGAAATTTGTGAATATACGAGGATTAGATACCATTACCTTTAAAAACTTCCTCAGTGCATCATAAGAGCAAGCAGCAGCTGGAATTAAAAGTAAAGCTGTATCACTCTGGAATTCAGTCTGGCAATAAGAAAGTTAAACATACACTTGCCATTTGACCTAGCAATCCCACTCCTAGGTATTTACCCAAGAGAAATGAAAATATATGCTCACATAAAAATCTGGATGGAAAAGTTTATTGCAGCTTTATTCATAATTGCCAAAAGCTGGAAACAACCCAAATGTCTTTCATCTGGTGAATGGATAAACACATTGGAACATCCATTCAATGGAATAGTATTCAGCAATAAAATGAAATGAATTACTGACGCATGTGACAATACGGATGAACCAGAAATGCATTATTCCAAATGAAAGAAGCCACATTCAAAAATCTGCATACTATATGATTCCCTTTATATGAGATTGTTGAAGAGGCAAAATATAAGGATACAGAACAGTGGTAGCCAAGGCTGGGTATGAAAAAAGTTTATTAACTGCAAAGAAGGGTAAGTGAACTTTTTTAAGTGATAGAAATATTCACTATCTTCAACAATCTGGTGGTCACATGATTGCATGCATTTTATCAAAAACCACAGGCCTTTACTTTTAAAAGGGGTAAATTTTATTGAATGTAAATTATACTCCAATAACCCTGACTCAAAAATAAAAAAAAAAAAGACCAGATTCTTTAAGAGTTGGCCAAATAGGTTGATTGGCATACTTGGCATCCTTATGGCTTACTGGAAACACCCTTCAAGAAGGCATCAATAGGCCAGGCATGGTGCGTAATGCCTGTAATTCCAGCACACTTTGAGAAGCTGAGGTGGGAGGATTCCTTGAGACCAGGTGTTTGAAGCTGCAGTGAGTTTAGTGATCGCATGCCACTGCATGCCAGCCTAAGTCACAGAGAAAAACCCCATCTCAAAAAAAAAAAAAAAAAAAAAAAAAAGAGGAAGCTATCAATACCCTAAAGATGGTTCATCAGAGCTTTCCCAGGCAATCCATGTTCACTGAAGTCTTGTATGGATACATCTCCACATGTGATTTTTGCTGTCTCCTGACCTACTTTCATTTCTTGATTTCTTTTACATAATTTAGCACTAGTAAAAAAATGCAGTCAGTGCTGAGTCATTAATCTGAGTGGACCTGAAGATTACTCACCTGATTTGTTCTTTTCTCTGAAACCAAACTCTGTGTCTTGTCCTATCTGGAACTCCCCTTTCTCTTTCCAACCCCTCCTCATGTTTCAAAGTCCAGCTTAGCTTTGCCTCCCTGACCATCTCAGCCCACATGAGTTCATAAACTGTTCCAATTCCAACTGTGTGTTCTTCTTTTGGTTCTTACTCTGCTAGTGTTTGTGGTTGCCTACAGCCTCTCCCTGTGACTCGCACATAGAAACAGTGTGGTAGGCCTTACTAGTGGTCACAAATTTCAATTTGTCTTCTTATTTCTGGACAGAAGATAGACTTCATTTCCAAGATATCTTTCCAATTAAGTGGAATCATGTGACAGTGGCCAAGGGACTGTGAGAATTGACATATGTTGCTTCCAGAACAAAGCTCAGAAGAGAAAACATGAAATATCAATGGACTTGCTTTCCCTGTTTCTGCAAGTGTGGAAGTCTCCTATTAAGAATGTAGATGGGAATACTCAGAATCATGGAATTGCCACATGGAAGATAGGTTCTGTAGATTCATCTGGATCTTTTGTGAACTGTGTGGAGTCAACACAAACTTTCTTGTGATAAGCTGTCAAGATTTGGGTGTTGTTACTGGGTATAACCTAGGCTATCCTAACACAGGTAAATAGCACAGAAACACAGATGGTGGGTTAAAATCCAATCCCCTCAACCAGAGAAAGAGATAGGTTTTTATCCCTGCAACTCCAGAGCATAATATGCTGCCTGAAACATGCAGAGGAAGTAGGTTCTCAATAAATGCCTATTGAACTGAAGCTGCAACTCAGTATTTTAAGTACTTTCTTGGTTTAGGAATCTTAGAGAGGTTCACAGCAATTCATTAACAATCTTTAAGTCCATCTCTTCATTTTGAAGGTGAGGAAACTGAACCTTTGAGACAGACAAATATTTGGCCAGTTTGTTTTGGCCACACAGCTAGTTAGAGCCAAACAAAAACATATCTCTTAATCCAGTAGTCATTCCACAGCACACAGCTCTCAAGAACAGATTACAATAATTTGAGATCATTCTTACTTTAGCTTGTTATTCTCCTTATCCTAAAATAATGAAAGCATATCTTGAAGAAATATTGCTTAGAAATCAGATGTTCTTTATGCTTTTATTTCCTTTCAAGTAGATTATTTTCAAATATATTTAATATCTCTTTACTCAAGAAGGACGCTAGAAGTTCTCCTCCTTTTATATAGCTTGAGTGCAACCAAGTAATGTTAAATGTGCCCTAAAAAAAGAAAAATAAACATACACATACATGCAACTACACACAATATTCCTGCGTCTAAAATACGCATTTATTATGTTTTATTTTAGCAACACCTGGGGTGTAGGCATCTAAGTAAATAAAAATAAATATGAGTTCAAATGAAAAGAACACAAGGCTTGAAGTCAGAAAAAGGGGGTCAGAATCCAGTTCTGCTAATCTGATGTACATGGGTTTGAACATTAAAATTCACTCCTTTGAAATATGAACATGATATAATCGTACGTGCTTACCCCACAGAATTGTTGTGAGACACAAATGAAATAATATAATCAATATCATTTAAAATTAGCACATCCAAGGGAGAAAACAGGTTTATCTCTCTCTTAGCAAAAGCAAATATTCCACTTAAGCAAACAGATAAATTTTCTTCACAGTACAATTTTGCATTTTCTCAAGACTGCTGTGTTGCTAATTGTTCATGTCAGACCAAAAAAAAAAAGTTTGTAATGCATCTCTCCATCAATGTACTTACATCCTGGCTAAATGCTAGTTTGTGCTATCTTCAACTCTTCACCCCAGTCACAGGTGTGGAGTTCTCCCTTCTCATCAGGTGCTGTCTACACTCTCCACCCTGCTCCTTCTCTCCTGCCCATATGGGTTTTCATCAACCAGTGCAGGAAATCAGATGGGATTGCCTTTGCAGTGGACAGAAAGCTGGGGGCACTGGAGGGCCTCATGCAGGTTAGGGGAGAAGTGAAGGAAATGCTGGAGTGTTGGGAGAATGGACGTTGATAGCACTGTAGGTGGGAAAGCTGGTCTGGATAATGTCCACAATATCTCCCTGCTCCTGACATTGCTGGACGTATTCCTGTGTCACTTGGTGGGAAACTATTTTGTAGGCTCACCCTTTATTCAGCAAACCATGTTTTTGCAGCCCTTTGAACTGCAGTTGCTGGCTCCAGGATTCTGCCAGCACTGCGGACCTCAGTAGCTGCTTTGCCACCATCGCGGAGCTCCCAATTAAGTCACAGTCCAGGCTCTCATGGCATAAATTAGGAACAGAAAAACCATGTTTTAACTCATGGCTCTGAAAAGCAATCAGTAAAACCATGAAGCCTGCTTTGGCAAAGGCTCTGTCTCAGTGAGGGAAATAGGACAGCCCAGCCAATCAGTCTGCGGCGCGTTTTCCAGCCCATGGAAGCGGAGCCACCGGTGGGCACTAGGCTGCCTGTTTTCAGTGGCTCTGCTCCCAAACCTGTGGCAGCATCCTTGTTGTGATTTTGGCAAGCTCAGAAGAGTAGTGGGATGGCCGTTACTAGTGTTCTCTAATTGGGAGGCTAACTGCTCGCCTTCCAGATTTACTGTTCCCAAGGTCTGAAGGACACGCAGCTTAGGTCCTGGCGAGTCATGGATGGCTTTGTGTTACTGTTTGGAAACTTTTTATTATGTTCTGATGTAAGTGGTATGGGGGAGTCACTCCTTGAGATAACTCATCCTCTGAGTTTCAAAGGTGACACTGAACTTTCCCATTCTCTCCTGTGTATACACTGCCCATCAGTCATACAAATGCAACACCAACATCAGCGGGGGGCGGGGTGGGGCAGTGGCAGTACCACTGCAGTTTCCTCCACCTCCTGCTCTTGAGCTTTGCTCTAAGCTGCACACAAATCCACAGCTCCGTTTTCCTTTCTTGGCCCTGGGCCCCTTCTTTCCGGCACTCTGTTTCAAAACATCACAAGCCACGCAGGTGGTTTTTGTTGCACCACAGCTCGTATTCTTGACAGATCCTACATCTGCACATTAATACTCCTTGATGCCTCCAGCCTGAAACTTTCCCAGACACACTGGCCTAAGAGCCTCAGAAGCAATACATGAGGGGGACTAACGACATAGGAATTCCTTACTAGGTCTGAGGGTTGGGGGGTCGTGGTGTTTTAAACAAGAGAAGCTTCATGGTCATTTGGCTCAGAACTTCAAGGCATTTGACTATGTTAGTAGAAAATCACCCTCCTTTCAGAGCAATGAGTGCTTCAGGCAGGGCCCTGGGGCACCTCCAAGTTACTGTAATCATGAGGTATCACCATTGCCACAATTTCAATCACACAGTTAATGTTTTTTGAGTGAATATATGAATAAACAATAATAATAATTGTTAACATTTATTGGGTCCTTTCTATTTGCAAGGCACTGGTCTAAATTCAATAACATCTCTAATGCTCAAAACCTCCACACAAGTTAGGTACTAATTTACACACTTTACAGATAAGAAAACTAACTAACTAACTAAATAAATAATCTGACCTAAACCACACAGTTGATTTAATGACAGAGCAAGGAACAGAATCTAGATTATGGGCTCCCAAGCCCAGGCTAGCTAACTCCATTTAATCATGCTGAATTCTTTAAAAAAGGGAGGGGTCGTGCGACAAACAGACCCAGGGTCTTGAAAATAAACTGCCCAAAAATTGATTTCCATACTGGGGTCTGTCTTCTAAGCCATTGGAACATTTCACTGGGTAGAAGAAACACTTTTCCCATTTTGCTAGTATGCAGCAACAAAGAACGGGAAGAAAAGAATGTGGGTTGGAATGAGTGAAGAAAAGCTTCCCAGATTTAACAAGAAATAAAAAGTAGGGGGAAAAAATCATCTCCCAGGAAGGCTGGAAAGAAGAGAACAGCACCATCCCTAAGGATATGAAATAGATGAGTAGAGGGACTCTCAATAAATCAGAGATTTTGGAGACGACGGCCAATAAAAAGAAACACTGTGGAAGCAGCCCCTGAGTGTCCATTTCCTCCCTTTATTCTGAAATAACATGAATTTTAAGTATCACCAGAGATAAATCTACAGTGATTCCAAAATGTTTCTTTACATCTAGAATTATTTTGGCGCTCACCCTGAGAAATTTGGTGGTGGTAAAACGTTGTCAGGATAGAGGAAGGGGGAGAAGTTCAGGATATATGGTGGGTCAGCACAGGGTTCAAGCCATCCATCGGGACCTGACATCAAGCTGCAGAAGAATGAGCAGCGCAGGAGGGGCCTGGTGGACTGCCTGCTGGAGAAAAGTGACAGAGGGCCCAGCCAGCGGGCTTCCAGAGACAGCTGGAGGGCGGCCTGGGTCCAAAGCACATGCCTAACCCATGACTTATGGAGGACCTGACTGGCCTGACCTCAGCATGATAAAGAATTGTGCTGGAACTGACCACAACCCTTTTTCTGGGCTTCAACTTCTGCCCTGAGGAGGGCCTCCACCACCCTCCCAGCATGATGAGGGTATGAACGATATCTGTGGATCTCAATCACAGGGAATGCTCTGGGAACATTCTCAGAACACACATCTTCAACCTCTTCCACTTGATTATCTAGTTTTGATTCCATCTACGGTTTGGGTGGATGGCTGAGAACAGAAAATCAGAGGGAAGTTTAATTCTGGGGAGTATAACATTCTGAAACACAGTCGTGAAACTGAATTTGATTTCTCTGCAGGGAGTTTGTAGGTACCCACATACAGAAATGATCAAGCTAGCACTAACCAGTTGTTAGATAAATTCAATATTTCTGTTTATTTCCACATTTTAACAGACAGATGAGTAAAATGTTCGCATAAATGTTAATCATTTTAAATGTCCTTTTGGACATGTAATAAGAAGCTACTATGTGGAAAGAACAAGCTATGAACTGTGCAGGGAGGTGTTGGCAAAACAGATTATATTTAAGACATTGCCCCTATTTTTCTGAGAAATCCAATTTAGTTGAGAACAGACTGAAATGGATTTCATCACCTTGTAATGTTCCCATGAAAATCTTAGAGCAGAAATGTAAAGCAGTGTGGGGTGATGGGGAATGGGTAGGAGCTATCTAAGTGTTCTCACCATACAATAGACCTTCCTCACATGCCTCCTTGGGTCTCCAAAGCATCTTAGTCTGTTTGAACCTCTGTAACATACCATATACTGAATGACATGTAAACAACAGAATTGTATTTCTCACTGTTCTAGAGGATGGAAGCCTGAGATAAAGGGATCTGGTCAATTTGGTGTCTGGTGAAGCCCTTCTTCCTAGATGGCCATCTTTTCACTACAATCTCACATGGAAGAAGGAGTGAGGCATCTCTCTGGGGTTTCTTTCCAAAGGCACTAACCCCATTCATTAGGACTCCACCATTATGACCTAATCACCCCCGAAAGGCTCCATCTTCTTATACCATACCATCAGTTTGGGGATTTCAACATACGAATCTGGAGGAAACATAAACCTTCACCCCACAGCAACTAGGCATCTGAAGGAAAGGAATAAGGAAGACAAATGTGTTCCAATACCAAGACACAAGAGTTTTGCATCATAAAAACTGCATAGCATTCAGGGGACAGGACAAAATGACCAGGCTTGCCCCAGGTGGGAAGTCTAATAGGAGACCCATGCACGAAGTTGGAATCCCACTGGCCTATACTCTTTGTAGAAGGTTGAATGAGAAATAAACTCACCACCAAGAACAGAAGAGCAGGGAAACTTTACAGTCTGCATTGGCACTAGTGGAGGGAAAAAAATCCATCCTGAGATTTTATAACCACCACAGACCCTTCACAGGTTTGCCATCCAAATTTATGCCACCTGTGAGGTCTGAAAAATCTCAAATGGACAATTTAATTTAAAGTGGTCCTAGGCCAGCAGTGCCCCCCCAGGAAACTGGCAGAAGCAAACACAAATCATTTCTAGAGGAATACTAATTCAACCCAGGTTTCAAAGAATTCCCACAGATAAAGTTCCAAGGAAAACGAGCAACTCACTGGAAAATAGAAAAACACACGGAAAAAGGCACCTTGAATGAAATGCAGGAGAGTCAGGTTACTGAATGTATCAGATATTGTCATGACCAGGGAATATACAACTTTATTTACTTTGAAGAAATAAAGCAGCAAAAAATAAATAAATAAATAAATAAATAAATAAATAAATAAATAAATGTAATTTTTAAATTGTAGGGATATTTTTAAAGAAGCAAATAAAATATTAGAAATGAAGAGGTATAATAGTTAAAATTAAAAGCATACTGGAGAAGTTAAATAGAAGATTAAAGTAGACAGCATTGAGTGGCCTAGAAAATACATTTAAAAGATAATATGAAAAATGTGACCCAGAAAGACAAAGAGATAGAAAATATGAAAAAGAAATTAAGAGCCAGAGCAGAGGGTGGGGAAAGCCAACAATTATTTAGTTACAGTTTTAGAAGTAGATAATAGAATGAAAATGAGCCAATATTTAATGACACTATGTTTGACAATTATCCAGACCCACGAAGGATACCAGTTCTCAGATCCAAGAAGCCCAATTAATTCAAAAAAGAATAAATATGAAATAAACTTCACACAAAGACATATTATAGGGAAGCCATGAGCATCAAAGAAAAATCGTCCTTAAAGCCAGTAAATAGCACAAACAGATCACATAAATATCAATTAAACAGATGACTCATTTCACATTACTATAAATGGACATGTGAAGACAATGCAATACCCTGAATGTTACGCCCAATGCAATTATTTTTTCAAGAATGAGAATAAAATTAAAACATTTTTCTGCAGGACAAAACATGAAGTATACCACCAATATGTCTTCACTAAAGGAAATTCTAAAAGAAAGAAGAAGCAGGAAAGAGTAGTGAGCAAAGAAATTGTGAACAGTGAGTTAATCCAAACAAATACTGACTATGTCAAAGTAATCATGTTTAATTTGTGGGGAAATACAGCTGAAATGTGGGACAACAGCTAGATATTAGTTGGAAGATAGGATAAGACAATATAAGTAATTTATGCCTTGCTACTCCAAGCGTGTTCCAAAAGCTTTGACATCACTCAGGAGCTTATTAGAAATCCAGATTCTCAGACCCCACCCCAGATCTGCTGGATCAGAATCTGCTTTATAACAAGATCCCCAGATTATTTGAATGTACTTTAAAGTTTGAGAATTTAAAGTTTGAAATTTTGTTAATAAGCAAGTTAAGAAACGAGAGTAATCACTGAAAGCATAGACATAGAGTATAACTTACAAACAGTAGGAAAAAAAAGTGATCCAATGAGGGGGAAAAAACATGCACCAATGTTTGGAAGTCAGTACTCGATTCAAAAACTCCTCTTAAAGCACAGGCTTAAAACAACAAACGTTAATTTCTCACTCATGCTACATGCACATATTTTGGAAGTTGAAAAGGGAACCTCGGAGTCCAGATTTAATTTCTTATACATTTGGGTTTAAATCAATAATCTGACCTTTTGTATTCTAATTATTTCTTTTAGCATGGAACTGTAAATAAACATTTTCTTTATATTATGAAATGTCCTTATTTTGTCTTCATTTTTGAAGTTTATTTGTCTGGATATAGATTTTCAGGTTTTCATATATTTTCTTTTGTGCTTTGTATCACTCTTTTTGATAAGTTTGTATCACTCTTTTTGATAAGTTTGTATCACTCTTTTTGATAAGTTAGCGGTTTGTCTTACTGTCTTACTATTGCTCATTTGAAGGTAAAATGTATTTTTTGGGCTGCCTTTAAGATTTCCTTCTGTCTTCTGTTTTCAGTAGTTTTACTATTCTGTGCCTGCATTTTTGTGTGTTTGTTAGCTTATTTATCTGTTTAGGGTTTGCAATTATTCTTGAATAATGCATCTTGATGGCTTTCATGAGTTTGGAATAATTCTTGACCATTATCTCTTCAAATGTTGTTTCCTCCATAATTTCTTTGCCTCTTCTGGGACTTCATTGTACGATATGTCAGATGTTTTCACCATGACCCAAGCAGCTTTTATGCAGTTTTATGTAACTTACATCTTTTTTTCTCTGTGTGCAGAGTGTGGATATTTGATAGTAACTTATCTTTCTTACTCATCAATAACTCTCTTCTGATCTGGTCATCTGATACTAAACCTGTATATTAAATTCATGGTTTTCCATTTTCATTAGGTGATTGTATATATCCTAGTTCCCCCAGTGAAGTTCTTATTCTTGACATGTATTACTTTGATTATAGTAATCACAGTCATTTTAAAATAGCTGTCAAATAATAAATGGACCACTTGATTGGATTCTATTGTCTGTATTTTCTCTTGGTTTGGGCCATTTGGTCCTGTTTTGTGACATACTTCATGACTTTTTATTTAATATTAGACATTATGAATGAAAAATATATAAAGATCTTTCAAAATTGGATTTATCTTCCTCCAATGAGGAAGTAGATTTGCTTGCTGGCAGGCATTTAGAGTAGGTACAGATAACTATAATCCAGCCTGGGGTTGAACTGATTCAAAGCTCAGTTCCAGTTTTTATGAGGGCCAATCTATTTTGAGCTTGCCTTTGCTTCTGGTATGTATGCCTTGAGGGTTCTAACCGGAAGAAGAGGACTTTACTAGGCCTTTGTCTCTTTGGTAGAGCATGAATCCAACTTTTTTCTCCTCTGGTACCATGAGATTCCAAAATGCTCTGCTCAATTAGCTGCTGCTTTCTGCCTAACTTTTTAGGCTCTTCACCCATGCCAAGAACAACAAATACTATTTTTTTTGGTATAAATTTAAGGGGTACAAGTGCGATTTGGTTACATGACTATTTTGCATGTATGAAGATGAAGTCTGGGCACTTAGTGTATCTATCACCTGAATAATATACATTGTACTTATTAAGTAATTTCTCATCATCCACCCTCTCCCATTCCCCAGTCCTTCTGTGTCTCCAGTGTCTATCATTCCATACTTTATGCCCATGCATGCACATTATTTAGCTCCCACTGATGAACGAGAACATACAATATTTGTTTTTCTGTGTCTAAGTTGTTTTACTTAAGATAATGGCTTCCAGTTCCATCCATGTTTCTACAGAAAGCATGATTTCATTATTTTTTATGGTTGAATATTATTCTATTGTGTGTGTGTGCATGTGTGTGTGTGTGTATGTGTATATGTGTGTATGTGTGTATGAGTGTATCTCACATTTTCTTTACCCAATCATCTATTGATGGACACTGAGGTTGATTCCTTATCTTTTCAATTGTGACTAGTGCTGCAATAAACACAAAAATGCAGGTATCTTTTTATATGATGATTTATTTTCTTTTAGGTAGATACCCAGTAGTGGGACTGCTGAATTGAATGAATTGAATGGCTGTTTTATTTTTAGTTATTTAAGAAATCTCCATACTGTTTCTTCATAGAGGCTGTACTAATTTACACTCCTTCCAACAGTGTATAAGCATTCCCTTTTCTCTGCATCTTTGCCAACATCTGTTTTTTTGTTTGTTTGTTTGTTTTGTTTTTTGTTTTTTGTTTTTTTGGTCTTTTTAATAATAGCCATTCTGGCTGGTGTAGGATAATATCTCATTGTGGTTTTAATTTGCATTTCTCTCATGATTACTGATGTTGAACAATTTTCATGCTTGTTGGCCATCTGTCTTCTTTTGAAAAAATGTCTATTCATATCTTTTGCCCACTTTTTAATAAGGTTATTTAAAGGACATCCTTTTAAATAAATGGTGTTTGGAAAGTTGGATTGCCATATGTACACAAAAGAATAAAACTGGACCCCTATCTCTCATCATACATAAAAATGGATTAAAGACTTAAATGTAAAACCCAAAACTATAAAAAATACTAGAAGAAAACCTAGGGAAGACTCTTCCGAACATTGGTTTAGGCAAAGAATTCATGACCAAGGCCTCAAAAGCTCAAGCAACAAAACAAAAATAGACAAATGGGACTTAATTAAACAAAAAAGCTTCTAAACCGCAAAAGAAAAGACAACTTGCAGAATGAAAGAAAATATTTGCAAACTACACATTGGACAGGGAAAAAGATCCGCAATTTACAAGGAAGTCAAAATCTCAACAAAAAAGAACAGCAAATATCTTGAGTAAAAAAAAAATTCAAAATTTTGGGTTCATCTCAGTGTACTTATTCACCTTCTTCCTAGGTTCTGGGACCTTCTAGTCCTGGCTGCCTTAGTAGCTCTCCAGTACCTACATGGATATTTTTCTGCCTTCTCTAGATGTTCCTGGTTGGAGTGTTGGTATACAACAAGCTAACCTATCATTATGGGAAACAGAACTCCACATTTCATCTTTGAATTCAGAATCTTGTAAGCACTCAATTATGATAAGAAGAGAAAAACATAAAAATTTACTTTGTACATACACAGAACATTTAGTGCCCTGACATTTTGTGTGAATAACTAAATGAAGCTACTCTAGCAAAATTAAAAAAGGAAAAAAAAGCAAGCAAAATAATATGGTGTACTGGAGACTTTTCTATGTGCTATGTGTATATTATTTTACTTCTTATAATAATACTGTGAGGAAGATCGATTGTTATCCTTATCTAATGATGAGAAAAGTAAGGCATAGCAAGTCCAAGCCACTTGCAAAATGTCACAAACACACAGTCTATAAGCTGAACAGCAGCACTGTATTGCTTCCCAATCCAAGAGATACAGGAAATGAATATGACAAAAAATAAATAATAAGGAAACCTAGAGGAAATTAAGGGAATGTATTTAACATTGACAGTGACACTTGGGAGAGTATTTTTTAGAGCAGTGGTCCCCAACCTTTTTGGCCCCAGGGATCAATATCGTGGGAGACAATTTTTCCACAGATGTCGGGGGAGATGAATTTCGGATGAAATTGTTCTACCTCAGATCATCAGGCATTAGATTCTCATAAGGAGTGTGCAACCTAGATGCCTCATATGTGCAGTTCATAACAGGGTCGTGCTCCAATGAGACTCTGCTGACCTGACAGGAGGAGGGGATCAGGGGATAACGTTCCCTAGCCTGCCAATCACCTTCTGCTGTGTGGCCTGTTCCTAACAGGCCATGGACCAATACCAGTCTGTGGCCCAGGGTTTGAGGACCCCTGCTTTACAGGATAAAATTTTAGTGACAAAAAATTACATTTTTCTCTTTTTTTCATTCTTTTCTTTTCTCTTCTTCTCCCTCCCTTCCCCTTCCCCTTCCCCTTCCTTTTCTTTCACAGGGCCTTGCTGTGTCCCACAGGCTGGAATGCAGTGGCATGAACACAGCTCACTGCAGCTTCTACCTCCTGGGCTCAAGAGATCCTTTCACCTTAGCCTCCCAAGCAGCTGGGGCTACAGGCACAGGCCACCACACAAGGCTAATTTTTATACTTTTTGTAGGGATGGGGTCTCATCATGTTGACCAGACTGGTCTCAAACTCCTGGCCTTAAGTGATTCTCCCACCTTGGCCTCCAGAAGTGCTGGGATTACAGGCATGAGCCACTGGGCCTAGCCTACATTTTTTTTTTTTTTTTTTTTTTTTCAGATAGCGTCTCACTCTGTCAACCAGGCTGAAGTGTAGTGGCATGATCTCAGCTCACTGCAACCTCCACCTACTGGGTTCAAGTGATTCTCGTGTCCCAGCCTCCTAAGTAGCTGGGATTATAGGTATGCACCACGATGTCCAGCTAATTTTTGTATTTTTAGTAGAGACAGTGTTTCACCATGTTGGCCAGACTGGTCTTGAACTCCTGACATCAAGTGATCCACCTGTGTCAGCCTCACAAAGTGCTGGGATTATAGGCACAAACCACCACGCCTGTCCTGGAGTCTACTTTTAACTAGCTTCCCTCTCACAGAAGAAATAAAAACAAAATAGTTGATAAACATTAGAAGATAGGGGGAAAGACAAGGCAGGAGCTAGTTAAGTGTGCTAAGCTCCTCATCTTTTTGAAAGAGAATCAATAAATATTGTTTAAAGTTGGTAATTTTAGAAGTGGAAATAGAAGTATGTCATTTAAAATTATAATGATAACAACCAAAGAAAGTAAAATTAGAAGTCGTTTAAAAGCGGTTGCCTCTGGAGTGTGCAATGAAAAGAGAGTGGGGGGAAATGGGAGAGAGACTTTATCTTTTTATTTCTTTCTCATCTGTTCTGATGTTTTGTATGCATTACAAATAGAAACTTAGCTACGTATTGAAATATAAATTATACTATATGTTGTGGAGGGAGATTTATATTCCATGGAGAGGATATCTTCTTGATTGTTCTTGGCCACATAGCAAAAAATAATAGCCACCCCCTGAGGAAAGTCTGTGGTATTGGCTGGTGCCACATGCTGAGGGGGCTTCATAAGTTTTCCTAATTTTAGTTTAGTGTTAAAAAGTCCACATGTCCCAAGAAAGAAGCCACATTGAACTATACTTGCTTTATCCATTATAAAGGTTATATTCTGGCATTGACATTTTCACTTTTTTTGTTCTTATTTTTTATTGGTTCAGAACTTGGTGGAAGAGAGGTGTGCTTTCATATGGGCCCCGGCACATTCTAACATATTTAACAAGAAACATAATAGAGCATAAATTCGAAAGACAGAAACAAGCACTGAATTACTTTACAACTCCTTAGCGTTTTAAAAATATTGTAGGATGTTCAGAACCATTTGACACCTTTCTTAAACTGAAACACAATATTTTTAGGTGGAGTGGAAGCAAATTTGGAACTTGAAAAATGGCCAAGCTTGTATTTCAATCTCTCTTTGTTATCCCATATCTCGAGACTTAAAAGTGATTGGATAAAATAAAGGTTTTTTTTTTGTTTTTTTTTTTTAATTCAGTGTTGTGCAAAGTTTAACCTTCCCAGGTGAGGTCACAGGATTACTGAACCAAATCCTGTTTTGGGGCTCATTTTTTCCCTTGAGAAGCTTAGTGGGTTTACAGCTTCATGCTTTCTCCTGTCACAAAAGGAAATCTTCTTCATTTGCATGGCAACTTCCCAGGGGAAAACCAGAAATAAGGACCTTGAGATCCCTCAGGTCCCAAAGCAAAGAAAACTTGGAGCTTCTGCTGTTTTTCTGGAACATGTGCTCCCCTTTCCACAGTTTCCACTTGTTTGCCAAGGTGCTGAGAAATGGTAAAGCTGGGATGGGCCAACTCAGAGCAATCTGGCTTGACAGTGCACAACCTACGCTAAGGATGTGCATTTTACTCAACAGCTGTTTCTGTTTCACTCTAATTTGTTCAGGATTTGGTTGGGACCCTGGAGTTCACCTTTTGCAAAATATTTGTTAATTTTTGTTTTTAGCTGAGAAAATACCTTTTTCCCCTCCCAAGATGAGAACAATTTGCTCTGGGATTGAAGATGGATTTGTATTATAGTTGCAGTGGAGATTTGTTCAATTGCTTCATAGCCATATACCCAATAGTCACTAATTCCTTTTAACAAGAAAATGGTAAACAGGTGGAGCTGAAATCATAGATAAATAAAGAGTCCTCTCCAATCCATTCAGCTGGGCCTTTGTAAAAGGAATTCCACCCAGCTGGTGGTGCACACGCTCAAACATATGAAGTATTTTTTTTAAGCCAGCATTGGAAATTATTGGAAATTAGACAGGATAACAGGCTCATGAAATTCACTCATAAGACAGGACTCCAAAACAATCAGTATCATTGTGCTAATTGCCAAACTCCTTTCTAGATATTACCACCTTCATTTAGAAACTAATTCTTTTTAATTGAGGTATGTTGACAAATAAAAATTATATATTTTAAAGTGTATACTATGATGTTTTGATATGTATGTATACATTGTGAAAGCTAATTAACATATCTCACATCAGTGCCATGTTAGTGTGTGTACCGACTACATTTGAGATCTGCTCTCAGCTAATTCTCTTGGCAAATTCAAGTATACAATACATTATTATTAACTCTGGTCACCATCAGTTCTCTAGAACTTGCTCATAATTGAAATTTTGTACTCTTTGACGAACATCTCTGCTTTCCCCCACTCTCCTGCCCCTGGTAACCACCATTCTACTCTATGTTACTATGAATTCAACTTTTTGTTTTGTTTCTTAGATTCCACATATGAGATCATGTAGTATTTATCTTTCTGTGTCTGACTTATTTCACATGCTATAACCGTTGCTCAGGTTCACGCATGTTGTCACAAATGGCAGAATTTCTGTCCCTTCTTTTGTAAAGCTGAATAATATTCCATTGATACGTACATACACACACACACACCTCACATTTGTTATCCATTCATCCGTCACATAACATTTTTTTTCTATATCTTGGCTATTGTGACTAATGCTGCAGTGAACACAGAAGTGCAAGGATCTCTTCCAGAGAGTGATTTTACTTTCTCAAGATATATACCTAGAAGAGGGGTTGCTGGATCTTATAGTTGTTTTATTTTTAATTTTTTAGGAACTTTCATACTGTTTTCTAGAGTGGCCATACTAATATACATTCCCACCAGCACTTTATAAGGGTTCTCTTTTCTCCACATACTTGCTAACACTTGCTATCTTTTGACATTTTGATTGTTAGACCACCTCACTTTGATCTTATAAGAAAACCCCTAAAATTATTGATAGCAACTCTCTTCTATATTTAAGTTGTTTTTGTTTTGTTTTTTCTCTAATGAGAGGAGAAATGGCCTTTGTAATCCTTGCAATCACAGTCATGGATCTGAAATTAACTTCCTGAAATGTAGAATTTTTTTTTTCCTAAAAATTATGTAATTCCATGGGCTGGGCGCAGTGGCTCACCCCTGAAATCCCAGCACTTTGGAAGGCTGAGGCAGGCAGATCACCTGAGGTCAGGAGTTTGAGACCAGCCAGACCAACATGGTGAAATCGCATCTCTACTAAAAATACAAAAATTAACCAGGTGTGGTGGTGGGCACCTGTAATCCCAGTTACTTGGGAGGCTGAGTTGAGAGAATCGCTTGAACCTGGGAGGCGGAAATTGCAGTGTGCCAAGATCTCACCACTGCACTCTAGCCTGGGTGACAG
Source organism: Macaca thibetana thibetana (assembly GCF_024542745.1). Classification (NCBI taxonomy): domain Eukaryota; kingdom Metazoa; phylum Chordata; class Mammalia; order Primates; family Cercopithecidae; genus Macaca; species Macaca thibetana. Next base: position 88,558,451 of record NC_065590.1, read on the forward strand.
AGTGAGACTCCGTCTCAAAAAAAAAAAAAAAAAAAAAAAGTATGTAATTCCCATATTCTGAAGAAAATAACAAGATTATTGGTTAAGAAGATGCTCAGGCATACTCAATGAGACCCATATAGCCATGAGACCAAATCACAAGTCCATACAACTTGTCTTACCACTGTATTCAGTGTCAGGTTGCTACTTGTAAAGGACAATCTAATTCTTCTTTTAGATGAGTAGTATTTCATGGGCAGACATAAACACATGCACTCATTCACATAAACACACGGGCATTATAGCTTCTTTCTTCCATGTCTAGTATGTATTAATAAGCACTGTTATGTTTTGTTATTTTTGTTTTAACTCTTTGTTCATATGTATGTGTATATACGTATATATGTATATATGTGTGTATATGTATATATTTATATATATATTTAATCTTAAACTTTCGAGTAACATTGAAACAAGTTTAATCAAAGCTTTATTATTAAAAAAAGAACATTCTATTATGATACTATTCATTGTCCATGCAAGGTAACATATTCAATTGTCTTCTTAATTTGCTTTCTCTGCTTCCTGCAGATGCCTACTGCACTGCTCCCAAACATTGGTCACTGAGACTCACAGTAAGAAATATGCTCTATACTATGACTCCGCCCTCAAAACTGAAACCACAGTTTGATGAAATTATACTTCTCTTCACTGTCTTCAATATCACACTAATATTTCTTACTCAATTACATGCTATTCTGGCCTACTTTATGTTTGTAATGAATGCTGGTAACAACCTGCAGCTTGGAAACTCCTTCCCTGTAGGATCTTTAATCTTTCCTTCTGCACCTCTTAGATTGAATATTTCAGTAACCTAAGCTACTCCACTCTACTATCTCATCCAGACCCTGAAGGATTCATTACCCAAGCCACTAGGCTGAGAGGCAAGATTTTTCAAGTTCCCTCTATCTCCTTGATATCAAATTCTATCCTTGTGTCCTGAGGCTAGCTTGATCTTCAGTCCCACCCAGCATGATCAAGCCCCATCCCATACTACCTTACAATAACCACACATGTCTCTCCCCTGCTGAACTATTATTTCCATTGACTCAGGAACTCTGATCAATTTGGCTTTCAATTTTCCTTTCTTGCCCTTTCGCCTCTCTTCTAACACAGTCTTAGTCATCCAGTAGGTACTACATTGGTTAAAGTTTTTTTTAAAAAAAATACTTAAGTAACCTTTGAAAATAGCACTAATGTATCACAAATATATCATGTACCTCTAAGTTTTATATTCAATTGAATAACATTTAATTCAATCTGTTCCCACAAATCCAATTTGACAAACAATTTGTGAGATTTCATTTCCAGATCTACTGACTCTCCAACAAAACAAACCTGCTTTCACTTTGAACTAAATGCTTCCAAACCTCCAGCTCTGCCTCTTCTTAGACTGACAGATGTATGACTAGGACACTCTCAGTCTTACATCAAATCATTAGTATAAAAAACTTGCTGGCCCAAACACTGACACAGCTGAAGAAAGGATCTTTGAGCTGTTTATTCCACGACACTTTATTTCCTTAATACTCCAAACTTGCCCTAAGCTCATTCCACGTCTTTTCCTCCCAGTTTCCTCTCTTCCCCTGTATTAGTCAGGGTTCTCTAGAGGGCCAGAACTAATCGGATATATGTATATATGAAAGGGAGTTTATTAAGGAGAACTGACTCAGCTTAGGCAGTCTGCTCTTCCATCTTCTCCTGCCTGCTTTATTCTAGCCCTGCTGGCAGCTGATTAGATGGTGCCCACCCAGAATGAGGGTGGGTCTGCCTCTCCCAGTCCACTGACTCAAATGTTAATCTCCTTTGGCAACACCCTCACAGACACACCCAGGAACGATACTTTGCATCCTTCAATCCAGTCAGGTTGACAATCAATATTAACCATCACATCCCTCTGTGCTGACTCTCCTGTCCATCCCCCGTATCCCTCTGTGGAAGCTCTAGCCACTTCCTTTGTGAGACCATCCCTGACCCGCAGTCCCCACTCACTCACACGTGCCTCTCTCTTACTTAACTTCTTTAAGTATCTTCTGTAGATTTTACACCCACTTCACTTATTCTCTGTGTTGTAATTTATGAACCAGCCTATTTTCCCCTAGCCTCCTTGACCTAACTACTCACACATCCCTAAGAGGTCACTAAGATAATGTATTTTTACATTATTTATTTTGTTTTTCCAGAGCCTATTTCATAAAAATTTTGGTAAAGTATACATATAAAAAAATTTACCATCTTAACCATTTTTGCATACACAGTTGAGCAGTATGAAGTACATTCATATCATGCAACCATCACTGCAATCCTCCAGAATTATTTTGATCTTGCAAAACTGAAACTCTATACCCATTAAACAACAATTACCCATCTCCTTCTTCCCCCTTCCCTGTCATCTGCCATTCTATTTTACATCTCTACATATTTGACTATTCTAAATGTCTCATATAAGTGAAATATCAAGGATTTGTATTTTGTGACTAGTTTGTTCATTAAGCACATCCTCAAAATTCATTCATGTTGTAGCGTGTGTCAGATTTTCTTCCTTTTGAAGGCTGGATAATATTTTATTTCATATGCATATATCACTTTATTCATTTCTTTTCTTAAACAATTGTTTTCAGTTTTTATGGGTCTATCCATTCATTCATCAGTGGACTCCTGGGTTGCTTCCACCTTTTGGCTATTACAAACAACGCTGTTCAGAACATGAGTGTACAATATCTGTTCCAGTCCCTGTTTTCAATTCTTTTGGATATAGATCAATAAGTGGAACTGCTGGATCATATGGTAATCCTATTTTCACTTTTTTGAGGAACTGCCATACTGTTTTCCAAAGTGGCTGCACTATTTTATATTCTTCCAGAGCCTTTTGAATAGTGGCTAGCACTGATGGCAGCTTAGTCAGTTTAATCTAATTTTATCAAATCAAACTCATGAATCACTCAAATTAAGATTGAAATGTATGGTTATGTTGTTTTGAACTAAGGCTTAAAGGTTAAAAAACTGCATTAGTGTTTGTGACTTGTTTCCCTTTAGTAACCCGTTAGTCTGAGTGTTATTTATATCATTTCAAAAATTTAAGTCAGAAGAAACAAAATAGGGATATTCATATTTCCCCGTATACATCTTACTATGTCTGTACTCAGTGAAGCATCTATCTTAATCAAATGACTAGTTAACACAGATTAGATCTAGAAAACTACCTCTCCCCAGGAGAACAGAAGCCTTGCTTGGGCAGTTCCAAACATGACCTAATACTGTACTCTCCATGCCTAGAGAAACTCTTCATTTTGCTATGTATCAATTACTGTCAAGCAATGGAAGAAAGTCTAAGTAAATTACAGAAGAAAGTCTAAGTAAATTACAGTTCATTTGCAAAGTACAAAAGTTTCTGATTTTTTGGAATAGCATTTGCAATGAATATCATTTAATGATATGAGAAAATTCCTGTATTAATCCTACTAGGTAAAAAATCAAAATATATTATTGTTCATACAATATGACCTCTATAGCACAAAAGAAAAAACCCTAAGCATAAAAAATAGCCAGAACAAACTGTAACTAAATGTTAATGAATAATTTTATTCTGCCTATTTATACCTTATAAATAGCCTCAATTATCTTCAAATGAGTATTGCTTTTATAGTCATATAAAATACATATTTAAGAAAAATGTTATATGTAGGATCCATTGGGGCTGTGACAAAAGGCTGAATCCAAGGAAATACTCACCTTGGACCTTCAATGTTGAATCGGAAAGAGAGTAGCCTGAGATTCTGAAGGAGCTGTCTCCCAGCAGCTGAGGAGTAACCTGAAAAACCTGGGACAGCTGGTGGGAGAGAGCCAGGAGGGACTGGTTGATGGCTGACTGAGATTTAGAAGTGAAGGGGAAAAAGTCTTTGCATCCAACCTGCCCCACCATTGCATCCATTTACTGTCACCTCCCTCGGTAGCCAGGCCCTCAGCACAATCTCTCTTGCCTCCCGTCTCAGGTCCTTTATTCATGAAGACATGAAGACCAACTGACTCTGTGAGTCACCTCTGCATTTTAACAATCATCAATGTCTCAATCTAGACTCATGAATATCAGAGGATGGAATTCCAGGGGTCAGCATTTATTTACCCAAATATTTAATGAAAAGTCCACTAGTTGCCAAGCATCCACATCTGAGATGAAAAGATTCATCAAACTTCCTTTATGAATTCTTACTCTGCAGGCAGTAATGAAGACCCTGTTATAGGGGCTGGGCATATAACAGGGAACAAGATGAACAAAGCCCCTGTCCTCGTGGAGCTTGTAAACTTAGACCTTAGCCTTGTGTGAGCTACGTTCATTGGTATGTGCACCTTATTTTAGGTTCTTGTCAAGGAAAGAGAATTTTCTGACTATAATTTAATTGCGTTTAAGCAGTGGTCATGGTTAAATGAGATTAGCTGATTTGATAGAGGAGGGAAACCACAATTTTTATGGAATGATTGGAAAAGGTTTTAAACTAGCCTAATATTTCTTTGGTTATGGCTGAAGAAGCCAAAGTTCAGGACTGAGAAGCATCTGAAATGTTTTTCTAGGCAGACAATCTGTTTAAGAGACTTCGCACATTCATTAAAGCAAACATCAGACTCTCCGCACCACACCCTCAAAACTGGCAGAGAACTCTAAGCCAGACCCAGTAGGGCCTGACCCCTGAAAATGATGCTGTTCAGGCCCTCTGATATCAAACATGCTTTTCAGACCAGATTCATTTGCCAAATCATCCAACATGGACACACTTAACCTATGGTCCTACTTATGTAAACGATTTCACCCAAAAAGCAAAATTAAATGGAAACAGGCATGTTCTGTCTGTGTCTGTGTATGTGTGGGGGGCGTGTGTGCGTGTGTGTGTGCACATGCATGCACAGTCAAGACCTAACTCATACTTATCCATAGCTCCATGTGTATCTGCGACAAGCATATGGGTGCAACTATAAACAATGGAGGAACACTCAATTCCATGAGAGACCCAATTAGAAAACATAACTTCTAAGCAGGCCAAGAAAAACAGCTAGAGGAAAGGAGGATAAAGGGAATTTAAGAGCATTTAGTGGTGCAGGAGGCGGCGGGGGAAAAGAGGACGAGGGTGATTCCCAAGATTATGTCAGTCTACTCCCCCTGTAGTAGGCATTTTTCCTAAACAGAACACTTTGGCCAGTATTGTCAGAAGCCACAGAAAGAAGGTAAATAGCCAAGAATATGTGACTCCATTGTGCAAAGAGAGGGTCTAGGGTGCCTGGGATATCCTGCTCTCTCATCTTACTGAAACTTCAAGAACTCTTTTCAATTTTGGTGTTCTCACTGAGATAAAGCATGGAGAAAGCAGGGCCCAGATCTTATTACTTATTTTAGCTACTGTATAACGGTTCTGAAAGGTTAACACATGTCATGCTCTCTTCTAAGAACATATTACCTCATGTTTTGGGTATCATGATTGTGTCAACTTTTACAGATGAACAAATAAAACCAAGAGTTTGAAAAACTTGCTCAAAATTAAGAGGCATGTAGTATAAAAGCTGGAATTCAACGCCCAGGTCTGATCTTCTACACACCGTTGGGTATAAAAATGCACACAGTAAGTGATTAATAAATAAATGATTGGATGCTTGCTGGAAGTATGAAATGGATAGCATTACAACCATAGGTATGGGATCCATCTTTTTCACACTCTAAATTGCAAGCCCTGAGTGTAAGCTGGGCATCAATGGGGTCACAGCAGAGCAGAAAGTCCACATGTGACTCATGGCAGAAACATTTCACTGGGACCAGGAGGCCTGGGCTCTGGAAATAAACCACTGCTGGCTCTCTGCATGGCTTGGCAAACATCAGTTTATCTCCCAGGGTCTCTGTTTTCTTTTCTAGCAAATGAATGAAATTCCACTTCACTCTATAAATCTATTGAGAGGACCAAAGGAGATAAATATAACAGAAGGTGCTTCTCATACCCCACATGGGACACAGCAGCAGTAAAGAATGTGTCCTAACACTTGGGAACTAGTTTTATGTTCTTCTAACCTAACTGTTCTGATCATTGTTCATTACTCTCTGCTGCTGGGGAACTCAAACAATATTACTTTTAAGTAAAATGCAAAAAAATTCATAGGGTATTAGAAAAAAGAAGTTGGGAAATACTGGCAGATTAGATGGAAAGTAGATCTCTGACTCACCATCTCTTCCAGAAAGATATCCAAATGCTCTCTCCTGATATCCAAGACCTTTCCCAATGCTCTTCCACGGAATTCATGCTCCAGTAATAATACATGACATGTAGTTCCTCCAACAGAGCAAGCTCTCTCAGACCTCTGATCTTTTTCATTTGTGGCCAGAACACTGATGCCCCATTCTCTTTACTGTTTTGAAATTCAGTTCATGCACCATTACTGTTAGGGACATTCTCTGCTCTCTCTTCAGTGCTCACGCATCACTTGTACTGTTGCACAATTCCTGAGCATCCTCATCGCCATTGCTACTAAGTTCTTCAAAGGCAGGAACTGTGCTTCTTTAATCTTGTTATTCCCAATGTCTGGCATAGGACCTAGAATTATGGAGTCATATGGTAAATTTCTAGTCAAATAAACTAAATTAATATGTGTCCCCAGTACCCTGTATGGTCAGGAAACAGAAAAGGCTGTTTTGTTTGATGCTAAACAAAATTCTCAAGTGCAAAGTTTCATTATTTGCAAAGTAGTTTCCTAGCATCTACGATAGTTTCCATTTATTTCACGTTTAACACAAAGGATCTCAACCATTTTATTAGCTGGGGTTTCTGTAGCTACACTGTGAATTTATTGAAGATGGGAAACACATTTTATGAATTCATCAAATCACGGATTCTCAATAGTGTTCATTGAATGAATGAATAAATTTACTACATTCATTTCCACATCACCTCACAGAACCTAGCATGATGCTGAGCACATAATGAATGCTCAACAAATGACATCCAAATGAATGAGTAAACAAGTGAATGTCTTTCTAATTTTTTTAACTCGTGACTAACAAAAGATGTAGCACATTGCTGCTTGAAGGCCCTTGTTTGAGGCATAGAAAAACAGATTCAAGAACTGTCAAGTGAAAATCTGGCTACTTTTTCAGGGTTAAGACCCTTTTACAATACAAAGTGAAATATAAAAATATCTGCCAAATGTTCACATTTCTAAGTTTAAAGATGCTAGAAAAACCATTAAAAGTAGCATCCCGTGATTATTTAATCTCAAGATTGTCATAGTTATATATGAAGTGACATATTATTTGGCTATGATCTTGGTAGAGTTCCTAAGCTGATACATTTAATGAAGAGCAAATTCAGATACAGAATAGTTATTATATAAATGACAGAAATATTGCATTATGTTCAGTGTCTACCCATCATGCCAAAAATCCTAAAAGCATTCCTTCCAACCAATCTCACTGTCCCCAAGAAAATAATTGGAGCCCATTAGAGTTCAGGACACAGAATCTTCTCTGTGATGTTTCACATAGAAAAAGATTAGGCCATGAGGACCAAGTATAGTTAGATGAGTTCACCTTACCATGGCACTTTCCTGACCAAACAGTCAAACTAGCTCTCTCTTCCAGGAAACTCGTGATTAGATTTTGTTTAGAGAAAGTAGGCTCTTTCAGGCTGAGCCTACTTGGCTGAACAGTACCTCACTCTCCCATTGGGGATAATGAACTAAAATGAAGAGTAAATTGGGTCTTCGAGGAACCTAGGTTCAAAGGTGAAGCCAAGGCAGGGTTTTGTGCATGGATACAGTTAGTCTCAGAAATGTTGAACCTCATAACTTCTCTAAATAAAACTATCTGAGTCCCAAAACCAAAGGCATGTGACCCAGCTTCTCAGAGTTCTTGTTTAGAAGAGAAAATAAACACAGATAAAAATTCATCACCCCATAAACTTATACAAAACTCCAATAAAAACTAATCGGAGTAGACAAAATATAAAAGATGAGGAAAGCACTCTCTATTCATAATAATTTGATCAATTCTGATTTATTCCAATCTTAAACATAATTTATAAAAGACATGTGCAGAACTCGCCAGCAATGAGAAACTAACAAATTAATGATATAGCTTATTACCTTTATAAATGTTAGTAATTTAAAAAGAAGAGTAGGCAATGTGGTCAAATGCATAGAAATGGGCCATCTCTCATATTGGTAGTACATGCAGTAAAAATGCACAAACAGGACAAAAGTAAATAACAGATAATAGAAGGGGAAGGAAGAAATGACCCCAGATTCACCATCAGAAAAAAATAATAATCTAAACAATAGGCACTCAACAATGGATATAAATTAATCTCCCTCCCATTTTCCCCTTTCTGTTTTTGTCTCCTCTTCCCCTCTGAGGTCTTACCCATCATCACTACAACCATCATCATCATCATCATCATCAAAAAAGAGTAGAGCAACTCCTCTGGGTCTCTTCATAGGGAAACTACCATACACGAGAAATCCAAATATGGTTTCTGTGGGATAAAGAGACTTTTGGAAATTGCGTGGCACTTCACTGCCATGCTGTGTGCTGACATCAAATGTTTACTTATGTTTTTCTTAACATTTAAAAAAATTTAACCTTCTATCTCACAGATAATTTTAATCTCCTCCCCACCCCATTTCACTCACATTCTCAAACGGTAAACCTTACAATCTTTTAATTCCATTCCAATTTATTGAAGCTTATTTAATTTTGCTAGAAAGATAATTTTACAGAGGTGAGATGCAGATTGTTTAAAAGAGTCGTATTGATGACTGTTTTAAAATCTGATATTTTAGAAATGACCCTTAATCGCCTTACTAGTTAACTCATCCTAATTATCTTTAGGAAGAGAATGAGATGGAGGAGTAAGTGAGGCGAGAGGGAAACAGAACTGCTGTGTAATATATATGAGTACCTGGTGCAGGCTAAGAATTCTACATATATGACCTTGGTGAATTCCCATGTCAAGCGGAGGAGATTAGGGAGGCTCAGGAAGACTAGGTGGCCAGCTAGAAAGCAGGAAAGGCAGGGACCAAGTTATGTTTCTGACACCAAAGCCTATTCCTTCTTTGCAACTTTGTCTTGTAGAGAAGTTTAAATTTTTCCCTGGAAGTTTAGATGATTTGAGACTCTAAAACAAGCTGAGCCAGGTGTGATCGTGCACACCTGTGGTCCCAGCTACTCAGGAGTCTGAAGCGGGAGGATTCTTTGTGCCCAGGAGCTCAAGGCTGCAGTGAGCTGTAATGGCGCTACAGCCTGCACTACAGCCTGGATGACAGAGCAAGACCTCATACCTCTCTCTAAAAATAAAAACAAAAATAATAAAATAAACCCTAATAGACAAGATTATGGACAGATAACAGGGAGAAAGGCATACGAATTTATTGGGGGGTGGGTGTAGAAGTAAAATGATTTTCAGGAGAAATGAATGAAAGAAAAAGGGTTCTGGAACCCACTTTGTCTGGGCTCTGGGAAGTAAAGAGAGGAAAGCAGGTCAAACTAAGTTTTGCCATGCAGATAAAACCTTACTGGTAGCAGTGCTCAGAAAGAGAAAGTATGTGTCAGACCCCCAAAGTGAGCCAATCAGTCCTAGATCCAGACTGAAGGTGGAGGGGGAGGCTGGAGTGGGAAGCAGAGCAAGCCAGGATGTTCATTTTACTAATGCAGATTTTCTCTACAGATGCAAATCTCCCCCACAAAGGGCAGCTTTTTAGCTATTCTTGTGTTATCATTCCCTCCTAATAGCCATCTTGAAATATGTCAAAGAAGGATATTTTGGGGTGAAATATTTTTTTCTTTAGTTTCTTATGGTTATCCTCCTCCAGGACACTGTTGTATTTAAATAAAACAAACCATCAAAATAATTGTATATATTAAGGTATGCATTACATGAATATTACAACAGAAAAAAATAACTGGAATGCAGAAAACAACTTACATGTCTAACAATAAGAAAATGATGGTACCCCAAAATGAACCACCATCAAAAGAAAGAATTCTGAAGAATTTACAATAACAGGAAAAATATTTGTATTAAAGTAATTGAAACATAAAAATGGCATGGTCATGGTTACCCAGAAAAGTAACGGCATAACTTAACTCATCAGAAAAACAAGATTGGAAAGTAATTAACCAAATGTTCATTAAATTTGGCTTTGGATAATGATTATAGATGATTGTTTTCCTACTTTCTATATTTTCTTTATTGGCTAATTTTTATAGTTAGCATGTTTTATTGTTTATAGCAAAATACTTTCAATATATTATTTCTTTAGAAGAAACTTCAGTGGTTGAGGTAAATTATTTTTTTTAAAAAGCAGATTAGCATTTAGACTTCAGGAATAATATGGCATAGACTATCTTTTTACTGCTCATTCCCTTTATATGCAATGGCATACTTTGGAAATAACTCAACAGGCAATTATAAAAGTACTCTGAAAGGCAGTAAGATGATGATTGGTGGGATAAGGGAGGCACCATGAAAGGAAGAGGCTGAAGAACAAATTATAACTTAAAGAGTTTACGTGAGCCAATGTGAGGACAGCTGCCTGGAAGACTCAGACCTAAGTAACCGCAGATATGAGCTCCAATAAGCCTTTTTTAAAAGCAGGTTTTTAAAGGCCAAAAAAAGGGGGGGGGGACAGGAGTGGACTGATACAAAGTTTTTTTGTCAGGAATTCTCATTGGTTTACAGAAATAACATTTATTAGTGATTGGCTATACATTGTTAAGCTGTGTGTGGTGTGGCATTGTTAGAGGAAAGCTACTTGTGGCAATAATAAGCAGTTTGAAGAGCTCAAGGGGGAAAGTAGGAAGTGTTTCCTGTCTAATTTTAATGTTTCTCTGGGGCTGATCATTTTAAAAGGCTCTTCAGATAAAAGTTCTTTTCTTTCCTCAAGAGTCTCACAGATTAATAAATACCAACATGGTAACTTTCCTCCTGTTTATTCTGTTATCCCAGAATGGGTACCAGGGAGGCCTGTAACCCACAACAGCTAACCAAAACAAAACAATTAAACAAAGCAAAATAAAAAAAAAACCAAAAAAAAAAAAAAAAAAAAAGCAGAGAAAAAGAAAAAAGCAAAGAAAAGGAATCTTCTCTCTCTGATCAAAAGATCAGGGAAGGAAAGCCCACTGGGGACTTGGAATCCATACCTTGTGGCAATGATGCCTAATCTACCTGCAGCAGCCATGCCACAAGATCTTGGGTAGCCAACCTATCCCTTGCCCACACCTATCAGTGACAGCAGGCCAGTACTCCCAGCAGCAACAGAGCCTAGAGGGGCTGACACAACAGAGCCTGGAGGGGCTGACACAACCCATACCTGCCAGCATTAGTGGACATGATAACAGGTAACAGCGATGTCAACTAAAGATCTTGTGCAGGCCTACTAAAATGGTTTGGCTGTGTCCCATGCAAATCTCATCTTGAATTGTAGCTCCTATAATTCCCACATGTCATGGTAGGGACCCAGTAGAAGGTAACTGAATCATGAAGGTGGGTCTTCTCCATGCTGTTCTCATGACAGTGAATAAGTTTCATGAAATCTGGTGGTTGTATAAAGGAGAGTTCCTCTACACAAACTCTCTTTGCCTGCTGCCATGTAAGACATGACTTTGCTCCTCCTTTGCCTTCTGCCATGATTGTGAGGTCTCCCAAGCCATGTGGAACTGTGAGTCAATTAAACCTCTTTCCTTTATAAATTACCCAGTCTCAGGTAACTTATTAGCTGAGGCTAAATTTGTGGGTTACAGGCCTCACTGGTACCCATACCTTGTGGCAATGATGCCTAATCTACCTGCAGCAGCCATGCCACAAGATCTTGGGTAGCCAAGCTATCCCTTGCCCACACCTGTCAGTGACAGCAGGCCAGTATTCCAAGCAGCAACAGAGCCTGGAGGGGCAGACACAACAGAGCCTTTTATTAGCTTTATTAGCAGCGTGGGAACGGACTACAACGTCAACTCATGCCCCACTCCAGAGCAAAAGATATGTCCCCCTGGTGCTCCAACCAGCTGCAGAGAGCTGCCCAGACTCAGTAGCTCCTGGTTGTCTACTCAATTGCATAAGGTGGCACAGAACCAGTATAATCTTGGCCTCCACCAAACTGATAGAGAGTCCTCCAGACGTTGTAGCTATTGATCCTCCACCCAATGCCAGAAGGCAGCCTGGTAAGTCCTTTTTTCTCCAGTGGCAGCAGCAGAAATAATGTAAGAAATTCACCAACATCAGATGGCCAGAAAATAAAACAGAATTTATTCTGTCCTACAGGTCTAGTACCTGCTCCCCATTATCTAACTTTGCTGGGTAGCTGAGATGAGCATCCTCAGCCCCTCAGGGAGCTCTCTCGTGGATCCAGAGAAAACTTGAGCAGAGCCAAAAAAATGAAGCAGACAATAATAGCATTTCAAAGGCTCAGAAAACCAAATTATCATTGGAACCATAGCCCACAAAAGAATGTCAGAATTTACATGTTAAACCTAAAAGGAATGACTACTGGCTAAAATAGAAGATAAAAAATTGGATCAAGAACCTCTTAGCATAACATCCAAAATGTCCAAGATAGAATGAAATATCATTTCTGATACCAAGAAACAGGAAAATTACAACTTGAATGACAAGAAAAAACAAAGGACTGATACAAATACCAAGTTATGGGAAACTTCTGACAAGATTATAAAGCAGCAGCCACAATAAAATTGTTTTGACAAATTATTGTGAATTCCATTGGATCAAAAAAGAAAACCTTAGCAAAGAAATCGAAGTTAAAAAACAGGAGCAAACTAAAATTATTGAACTAAAAAAAATCCAATAACTGAAATAAAAACCTGATGCATGTCCTCAATAGTACAGAGCAGATAACAGAGGACAGAATCAGTTAACCTGAAAGCAGAACAATAGAATTTACTCAGTCTGCAAAATGGGGAGAAAATAGATAGAAAAAATGAATAGAATATCAGGAACATGTGTGACTGCAACAAAAGATCTAACTGTTGTATTATTAGAGTCTCAAAACAAGAAGAGAAAGAATGGTGGACCTAAACGTATACTGAAAACAATGAGAACTGAAAGCTGTCTGAATTTGGTGAAAGACATAAAACTACATATTAAAAAAACTGAGCAACCATAAATAATTAGACAGATTATGGCAATAGATATCATAAGTAAATAGCTTAAAACTAAAGACAAAATTAAGAGCAACCAGAGCAATAACACATTATCTATAACAGAATACCAATTCTAATGAAAACATATTTCTCATTTGAAACCACAGAGTTTAGCAGGAAGCAGCACAGCATTTCGCAAGTGTTGAAAAAATAAAACTGTCAAATATTTCTATATCTGGCTAAAGAACACTAGAAATGAATAGGAAATAAAGACATTCTCAAATAAAATTAAAGAAATCTGTTTCTAGAAAAACTACCCTTGAAGAATGGCTAAATAAAGCTCTCAAAACACAAAATAAATTATAAAAAGAAGGTGTGGAATAAAAAATAAGGGAAAATATAATGACTATTCTTCTCCACGAGTTTTTAAAATTGTATTTGATGGTTGAAGCAAAAGTTATAATATTAGTTGTGTTGGTCAGTAATTGTAGAGAAAATACTGATAAAATTACATTTAAAAAGTAGGGAAGATAAAGGGAAATAAATGGAAGTAATTTTTCAATATTCATTCAAAGAGTTACAATGACAATATTAGGGGTCTGTAACGAATTATATACAAAAGGTCTTCAAAAAATTCATGTAAAACATGTATTATGAAAAACCTATCATGGATATTAAAATATTTTTGCACAAAAATAAACTCATACTAATATACCATGTCTGAACTGGATCTAGTTGGAGGCATTAAGAAAGATAAGTCATCATCTTATTAATCATTTCACCCCAACTGGATCTAGTTGGAGGCATTAAGAAAGATAAGTCAGCTTGAAAGGAGCCTCTATCAGGGCAACATAAATTCTGCTAAAATTGATGCAAGACTGAACATCAAATTTATCATGAACCTTGGAAGAATTGGGAAACCACTGAAAGATTATGAGAACAATGTCCCCCCAAAATAAGCAGTTTATAAACTGATACTCATTTTAAGAAGACAAGAGATAATGCTGAAGATGAAGCCCACAGGAGCACATCATCCATATCAATTTGAGAGAAAAAAAATAATCATGTTTGTGCCCTAATTGAAGAGGACTGATGACTAACAGCAGAAACAATAGGAAACACCATAGACATCTCAACTGGTTTAGCTTACACAATTCTGACTAAAAAATTAAAGTTAAGCAAACTTCCTACACAATGGGTACCAAAACCATTGCACCTGGATCAGCTGCAAACAAAGGCAGAAGTTTCAATAGAAATTTTAAATAAATGAGATCAAGATCCTGATAAATTTCTTTGAAGAAATGTAGCAAGAGATGAAACATAGCTTTACTGGCACAATCCTGAAGTCAAAACACAATCTAAGCAACGGTACTAACAGGTGAAAATGGTCTAGTTCAAGGAAAAGTGGACTGATCAAGAGCAAAAGTCATGACAACAGTTTTTTTGCATGCTCAAGGCATTTTGCTTGTTGACTTTCTGGAGAGCCAAAGAACAATAACATCTGCTTACTATGAGAGTGTTTCGAGAAAGTTAGCCAAACCTTTAGCAGAAAAATGCCCAGGAAAGCTTCACCAGAGAGTCCCTCCCAACCACGTCAAAGACCCTGCTCATTCCTCTCATCAAACAAGGGCAATTTTGCAAGAGTTTCAGTGGGAAATCATGAAGCATCCACCTTACAGTCCTAATTTGGTTTTTTCTTTTTTTTGTCTACTAATATTTTTTAAAAATTTATAAAGGGTACTCATATTTTCTCAGTTAATAATATAAAAAAACTGCATTGACAAGGTTAAGTTCCCAGACTCATCTTCAGTTCTTTAGGGATGTACTAAATGGTATCATTGCTTACAGAAGTGTCTTGAACTGGATGTAATCATGTTTATACTTTTTACTTATTTTTAATGCCATTTTCCATGAACTTTTTGAAGTGCTCTCTATGTGTGATACCTAGAATAACCACCAAGAAAGCTACAAAGTAATATACTTAACATAATATAAATAAAACAAGATGGGATAACCTGAAAATGCTTAACCCAGAGAAAGGCAAGAAAAGAGAAAAGCAGAAATTACCGAAGAAACAAATAAAAAACCAAATAATACAATGGTAGACTTAAGCCCTAATATATCAATAATTACTTTAAATAAAATGGTCTCAATATATCAGAGAAGACTGGCAGATTAAATATATATGTAAGTAATATTTTTCATAAGAAACTTTCTTCAAACAAAATGACATACATAGGCCAAAGATAAAAAACGATAAAAAAATACCATACTAATATTATTATTTTTTTAGAAAGCAAGATTGGCTATATTAATACCAGATAAAGTAGACTTCAGAGTGAAAAAAAATTACTTGGTGAATAAAGGGGCCATTTCAATGTTCAATCTGGCCAAAATATAATGATCTTAAATATATGAATAAAACAACAGAGCTTTAAAATATAATGTGGTACTGAGAATCAAAGACAGGTACATCATAATCCCTTGTATGTTACATGACAAAGAGGAATTAAGGTTGCAGATGAAATTCAGATATTAATTATTTGACCTCAAAATAAGGAGATACATTATCATGGATTATCTAGGTGGGTCCCATGTGATAAAATCACATAGGCCCTTACAATTTTAATGAAGCCAGAAGAGTGGTTCAGACGTATGCAGCAAAAGAAGAAGAGGCAGGAGAAATTCAGAGCATAAAAAGAACTTGATCTGCCATCACTGCCTTTAAAGAAGAAGAAGGAAGCCATGAGCTAAGGAATACTGACAGCCTACAGAAGCTGGGGCTGGCAGTCACTAGACAGCAAGTAAATGAAGACCTCAAAATTACAGCCAAAAGGAACTGAATTCTGACAGCAACCTAAATGGACAAGGAAACAGATTCTCCCTTAGAGCCCCCAAATAGGAATACAGCCTTGCTGACACCTTGATTTTAGCCCAGTGAGAACTGTCTTAGACTTCTGACCTGCAGAGCTGTGACAATAGATTTGTGCTGTATTAAGTCATTAAAATTGTGGTAATTTATTAGTGCAACATAAGAACCTAATGCATACATGAAAAAAAATTGATAGAGCTAGAAATATAAAAAGATAAATCCACAGTTATAGTTGGGACTTCAACACCCTACTCTCAGCAACTGATGGAGTCACTAGAAGAAAATTAGCAAAGACATAGAATAACTGAACAAGATCATCAATTAATAGGATCTAAATGACATTTATTGAATACTCCACCCAACAGAAGAGTACACACTGTTCTCAAGTACTCATGAAATGTTCATTAAGATAGACTGTATCCTCACTCATAAAGCAAACATTTACAAACTTAGAGGAATTAAAATCCTATAAAACATTTTTTCCAACCATAATTGAATCAAAAGCAATAACAGAAAGATGACAGGAAAAACCTCAAACACTTGGAAATTTACAAACACACTTCTATACAACTCGTGGGTCACAGAGAAAGTCTAAAATAAAATTTAAAATGCGAGCAATTGAATAAATTGAAAATAAGACATAACAAAATTCGTAGGATGCAGCTGAAGCAGGGCTGACACAGAAATGTATAGCCCCAAATGCTTACATTAGAAAATGAGTAGAGTTCAAACTAATAACCAGGTATCTATCTTAAGAAACTAGAAGAGCACAATAAAAGCAAATAAGAAGGAATGATAAAAATAAGAAGCTAAATCAATTAAATGCAAAACAGGAAAACAATAGGAAAAAAATCACTGAAAGCAAAACCTGATTTTTGAAAAAAATCAATAAAATTGATAAGCCTCTCGCAAAATTGGCATAAAATATTTGCAAGCCACATACTGCATAAAGGGTCAGTGCTGTGTATTTCGAAGCTCAGCATCTAAACAACAAAGAGTCCAACTATGAAATGAGCAAAAAACATGAATGGACATTTTACTGAAGGAGACAGAGAGACGGCAAATAAGCCTTTAACAAAGCTCATGTTACAATAAATAATATTCTTAGGAAATAAGACTGAGCAACTTCAGTACATATTTTCACATACTTTTTATGTTCCTGACACAACAAACCATGAGAACAGCAATTGAGGTAGTCTCTGGCTTTCCTGTATTTAATTTCAATAAACAGATCAAACTAGAATTCCCAAAGAGTTATCTCTAAACTTTAATTGTCGAACTCAGGGAGGCTCCCAAGTTGAAAAATTATTGATACATATTTTAAATTATGTAAAGAGAACTCCAATTTGATCCTGGTCTATAGTAATGATTGGGCCTAAATATTTTAAGTCATTTGATTGAGGCCCTCTGATTGAGCCCCTCAAAGACACTGAAATGTAATAGCAGTTGACCAAAGAAACATTGAAATGTAATAGGAGTTGACCAAGGAAAGTCTTTCCCAATGGAAAGATGGACAATGGCTAAGGCAATTTTATTAGAGCAGTCCAGAGCTCTCAGAAACTTGTTCTTCCTGTGGGGTCCTTGGAACGCTTTCCATCCCTCCCTGGGTATTCCTTTTGGATGATTTTATTGGAAAACATTCACATTGATCTTTGGTTTATTCCATTGCTTCTCTAAGGAGCCAAAGTTAAAAATTGACCTTGAGCTCAAGTAACTTCTAATGTGTCACATCTGGAGGCAGGGAGATAAAGCTCTGTCTGTGGTTGAGAGAAGAAAAAATCCTGCCAAAGCATTGTTCTCAATGGTTTACTGATGAAAATGATAACAATAACTTCGTATGTTAATAAAGTACTTTGCATTTACCAAGTGCTTTCATACACATTATAGCATTGGATTCTCAGGAAAATGCTCAGAGATAGGTGAGCAAAATGAGGCTCTAAAATATATGTACTTTTTCTAAACGGATCAGCAAGTGTTACAGATAACACTTAAACTTCAAACCTGTTTTGTAACATTAAAAAAATTAAGAATAAAAAATGTCATTTCACAGGCCAGCACCCTAAGTCGTTGATCTAAATTTATGAATTTTGACAACTGTGTCCATATGCATTTGCATTTTATATAAAAATCACAACTACAGAATTGTCTTATATATTTTAATATTTATTATATAATAAAAATCTGATCGAGTTGTGAATGGTTCTTATAATTAGGTTGCCACTCTATAGGGTAAGGAATTATCATTTATCTCACTATGCATGATTTTTTTTCTTTGCTTATTTACTTAGGATAAATTCGCAGATCTCTGAAACTTTGTCATAGAGTTCGAAGATTCCACGTTTAGTGCTGTTAATTATCTCATTCTTCTCAAATAGACATAAAATTTTGCATTGACACTGGCTCTACATATACAACACAAGCTTATTAATTCCAAGAACATTTAGAGTTACCATTTTTAAGTTGGTTACATATAAAGGTAAATCTTCATTTTTTAACTTAACAGAAAAGTTTACCTTTTTAACAATTAGCCCATTCTAGTTTGTCATATAATATTTTTAAAACTCATCTCCTGAAGCCTTGATAGTTTTCATAATTTGAGTGAGCTACTTTATAATAAAACTTACAGTTTCATAACTGATAAAGTTCCAGATTATTTAGTTTTAGCTTTTTATTAGACAGATGTTTTTCACTTCATTTTCTTCTGTAGCTTTGAGCAACAGAATCCCCTCACTCCTATCTGTTTTCTCCTTCACTCTGATTGAACTTTATTCTAATGTTATAGCTCTACTTCTAATACATCTGAATATTTTTATAAAGAGTGTGGATATAACTTTTCAATATTTATGTTTTTTGTTTTAATGTATTATATATAGATATGGAATTTAAAGATCAAAATAAATCTATGTGGCTTATTATAAAATATAAGTCCCCTGCTGATATCCTTTCAATATTTGTATTCTTCAGTGTTATGAACTATTGACACTTATAGCTATTTTTTCTTGGTATTAATCTCCCTATGTATAAGAAATGCTTATATAGCCATTCTTGATTTATCAGTTTTAGGCATAATCTATTGACTTCCCAAGATGGGACATACAGACTTAACTCTTCTTCTTCCTCCCACATTACTATACACATGCATGACTCCAGACTTCTAACTCCCGAAGAAAGTTACAACTTTATGTTGCTTAGACCAGTCTTCTAAGGTTAGGTAAATGTTATTTACAATTGAGCCATGCAGCAAGGTATAATTACTTTTCCTATCTTGCATAAATTTCCTTCTCCCTAGATTCAGTGGATGTGTTGTTTACTTTTATTTTCCTTGTTGCCTGTGTTATTATGACTAATTCACCCCCAAACTTTTCCCCAGTGGTTAAATACATCCAGTTTTCTATCTGCTTCATCTTCCCAGAAAACTTGTCTTCCAGAGCCTCTGACTTGTTCTAATCTGGACTGGTTACTCTCCCGGCCTGTTACATGGTTTTATCCTAGTATTTCCTTTCACCATTCCTAGTAGTTAGGGTAGGCTGCAATGATAAACAGACTTCCAGAATAGAAAGTTATTTCCTGCCCATGAAACAATCCAAGATGGTGATCCTTGGTTAGTGGGTGCCTCTTCTCCATGTGGTGATTTATGGATCCAGGTTTTTATTTTTAATCTTGTGAATCTACCATCTACGGGGGCCTAGTCATCACCTGTATCCATCTATCTTAAGGGGAGCCAGAAGAGGCACAATCCCTTGTTGAAAACACTAGTGAGAAAGTAGCACAAGCCATTCCATCCACAAGACTTAGTCCAGAGGCCACACTTTAATGCATGGGAGTTTGGTGTAGAAGCTAAAGCAACTCCATCTTGGATGCTAATCTGCCATGTTGACTTCTGATTCACCTCTGTTCCAGGAAGACCTCTAAGATTTTCAGTCTATCTATTATTCCTTGTGTAAGAACACATACTTACTGTAAACCCTCCCTTAGGTCAGAACAATTTTGATGTTATCACACTTCAAGTGTCCTACACATCCCTTCTGAATCATATATACCCTTTCCCTACTGTATATAAGCCCCAGATCTGGGGTTAATGGCATGCGGCCTCACTATCTCGTCTCATTGCCACTGGGGACAGCATGGCTTCTGTTTGTAAGGCCCTATTAAATATTTCTTGCTAAGAAAATTGATTTGTCAGCCTTTTTCTTCGGCTTTTCAGTTTCCTCTAACTTTAGGTGTAGGTTTGCAGAGATCTGCCCACTGAAGAACATTTGGGGACACAGGAGTTTGGAGATAGGAAAAGGAAAGTGATATTTACTAAATACTACAAATCTGTGCACATCATCATCAAGAGTATTCTTTTTACCACTTGCAACAGTGAGATACTCTGTTTCCCAGATCCTATATCTTCTTTCTTGTTTTTACTTTCTAAGTTGGTGGAGAAAGTCCTAAAGTAGCTTTCAGAGAAAAGGTAAGAAGGAGGTGCATTTTTGGTAATATTGACTGTCCTAAAATGTCTTTATTCTATTCTCACATTTACTTGACAGTTTGAGTACACAATTCTAGATTGGAAAACATTTTTCCTAAAAATGTTGAAAGTCTTTCCCTAAAAGTTTTGAAAACATTGGTCTGTTTCTGCAGAGTCCAAAAACATTCTATTCATAATCTTTAGTATATCTGATTTTTTTTCCTCTCCAAAAGCTTCAGGATCTTATCTTGGGCACTGGCAGTATGAAATTACAGTATGTAATCATATTTTAATCTATTTTGCTAGGGACTTGTTATATATAATTCTACAACTCATTCTCTCCAATTCTGGGAGATACTTAAAGTATTATTATTTTCTGTTCTTTTTTTTGTATTTTTTCTATTTAGAACTATAATTTCAAATATTGGTACTCCTGAGATAATTCTCTATTATTTTTTTCTCTCCTATTTCCCATTGCTGTTTGTTTTACTTTCCGAGATAGTATCTTTTTTTTTTTTTTTTTTGACACGGAGTCTCGCTCTGTCACCCAGGCTGGAGTGCAGTGGCTGGATCTCAGCTCACTGCAAGCTCCGCCTCCCAGGTTTATGCCATTCTCCTGCCTCAGCCTCCCAAGTAGCTGGGACTACAGGCGCCCGCCACCTCGCCCGGCTACTTTTTTTGTATTTTTTAGTAGAGACGGGGTTTCACCGTGTTAGCCAGGATGGTCTCGATCTCCTGACCTCATGATCCGCCCGTCTCGGCCTCCCAAAGTGCTGGGATTACAGGCTTGAGCCACCATGCCCGGCCCCGAGATAGTATCTTAACATTGGTTTCTAAAACTTCTATTTTAGAACTTTTTTATCATATTTTAATTTTTCAGGACTTTTTTTCTTGCATCATATTATCTCTTTTTGAAGCACATTATTCTTGTTTCATTGATACAATACTGTCTCATAGCCGCTTGGGAAATAATGCTGTTTTTAATTTTTTAGCTCTCTGTATAATCTGTTCCACCGACATTGTTGCTTTCTGTTTATGTTACTAACTTTTAGATTAGAGGTTTTGTTAAAATATCTGGTGATCACTAAAGGCTGCTTGGCACTTCTGAGCATGTGTGTGCTTGTCAGCTTTGGGCTTCACTTTAAAGAGTGAT
Source organism: Macaca thibetana thibetana (assembly GCF_024542745.1). NCBI lineage: Eukaryota > Metazoa > Chordata > Mammalia > Primates > Cercopithecidae > Macaca > Macaca thibetana. The sequence continues at coordinate 88,580,091 of NC_065590.1, forward strand.
CTGACTGGGCTGTGACACTGAAGTAAGCACTGACTTTAGTCTTTTCTTATTGACCATTTACATTCTGCATAGAATAATCTTCAAGTATTTTAAGAAAAGCATAAGACAGGCTCTTTCGATTTCTGAGAGCAGAGTGTGAGAAGAATGGTATGGGAGCACCTAACATTCAGTAGGCAAGCTTTAATTAAATCTCTCAATCTGCAATAAGGTTAGACTTTCTTCAAAATGTGTCTGATATTACCAATCCAGAGACACTCAGCTTTACCTCTCTAGAGAATAAACTTCCAGTCTTCTGCCAGGGTGAGGGACAACAACTCTTCCAGCTGCACAGAGGATGAGGAATCTGGAGATTTAACTGAGTCTAAAAAAATAATTGAATCCAACTTCCTGTTTTCAACAACCTCTTCATACACTCCATCCTGTCCTCTCCAGAGATACTTAGTGCTGACAATTTCTGAGCCTCCTGTGAGATCTGCGGTACAGATTGAGTAGCTGCTCAACTTTCTCCATTGCTGATTTAACATTCAGTGTTCTCAGGTCAGTTAAGTGTCTTAGCACTCATCTTTTAATTTCTATCTTCCAAAAATTTGTTGCTAATGCAATTTCTCATTTTTTTGTCCTTTTCCTTTTTTTGCTTAGAAAATCTTTCAGTGTCTTATTAAAGAGTGGAGGTAATTGTATCAATCCTTGATCATCAACACAGAAATATTTAATTCTTCATTTTCAAAACTGCTATCTATCAGATCACCATTTAATGAATAATCCTTAAGTTCTTCTTGGGAGTGTTCCTTTAAACACATTCAATTAATTCTTTTTCTGGAATTCATACTCTAACCAACTGATCCATTTTTATACCAGTATGATAATGTGCAATTTTTTTTGCTATTTTATAATATATTATTTTATATCCAATAGTTGCTCAGTACAAGCTAGTGCTCTCTCTTTATTGCTTCATTTATTCAGGTAACCCATGTGGAAAGAACTCTGTTAAGACTCATCATGCAAGCAACTTGCCAATAATACCACATGTCGATTTTTTTTTGTTTTAAAAGATAGACGTGTTCTTAAAATTAGTTCCAATTCCATTAATCATCCCTCTTCCAGGAACATGTCAGCCAAGAGTGTGTCTATTCCAGGCTTAAAGATTAGAAATCCCCTGGGCTGACAGTTTACCATGGAATAAGACCCATCCACGAAAGCCTGATCTTCCCCATCAGAAACATATACATAACTGCACATACACCTCCCTAAGTCACATGCATCTTACTTAGATTGCTGCCTCTTTGAAGCTTAGTAAGATTTACTGATTTAAAATTTCAAGATAGTTTGTCAGACATGGACTTTAGCAATCTCAGTAACATCTCCTTACCATATTAAAGATTAAAAGGTGAATCAGCTCTGTAAATTCCCAGGAAAATAAGGACTCTAGCACCATTTCTGATTGCCTAGGATTCTCCTTTATGGAAATACTTGCTTAGTTTTCGCTTTAACAGACCTTCCTTATTGTGGAGATGAATTATAAAATTGTCTTCTACACTGTTCTTCTTAAATACAAATATAAGTTACCAAGAGTAAGTAACATTTACACATATAGAACTAACTCTTAATCCCATATAGATTTATTAAGGAAAAAAATGTTTTATTTGCCTTTACTACAATCCTTGTCCCATCCTATTTGGCAAATAAATACTAATCACGTAATCATCTTTGAGCTATAGCTAACACAACTATGCTCACTCACTAGACCAAGTAATTGCTACATCCTTCCAACGGCTTCTCAGTGCTAAAGCTCATTATCTGTAGCTATGATGGTAACTAAAATGTATGGACCAGAACAAGAACTAATGGTTACATGAAGGAAAAACGCACGTCTCATAGTTGAGGTAGTGGCAAGGAAGATCAATAACTACGAAAAGAATTATGAATAACAACGATTCCACATTTGTGAGAAATATTACCACATATATTATACTACTGGGGATGAGAATTCAATTGTTTCTAAAATAAGTTTAAAGTTTTCTTTCTTACTCCAGGTCATATTCATCTTAGAGATTTTGTGATTCTTAGCTTATTCATGGGATCACTCAGAGACATTAAAACAATGGTGTGAACTTATTGGAACATTTCCCTCCTAATTTCACTGGAAAAGTATAAAGTTTTTAATGGCCTATTTATGGTTCTCAAAAATTTGATTTAGGGTGGGAAATATTGGACTAAGTTACTTTTTTTGCAGTCAAAATCACATACCAAAAAGAAGATAGTCTCTGAAAATTCGGAGCTTAGGGTCCAAAAACAAAATGGAATCCAAATGTTTACGAAGAGACTAGGCAGAGACAATATTCTTAGCCCACCCCACCCACTCACACGTCCACCAAAAGGAGATTCTCAAAGAGACAGTTGCAAATGTTAATAGGACGAACACTCATTAAAACAGGTGATCCTTGCAAGAACAAAGTTAAAATAAAGCAGCTGAAGTAAAAATCAAGGGGGCAGTCAAGAATGACCTGGTCTTTTCCCCACCACAAATATGACTCCTCTCAAGTCCAGCTGTTTGATTTTGTTGACTTTGAAGACAGTCATCAGAGGATGAGTAACACCAACCCTTCTAGTTCAAGGTTTCTGAATTCTTTCCTTTTGGTCTTCACTTCAGAGGCATCCAAGAACAATACACATCCTAATCATCCTCTGGGCTATAGAGCCAAATCTACACAGTATTCCATTTCAGGAAATGAGCTTCTTTTCCTCTGCCTTTTGCTCCTGCTTAGGCATACTTACCCAATGGGAAGAGATGATCAAGACATTTACATATGTTTGCCCAGTGTTTTTTACAAAAAGAAAAAAAAATCTTCTTCATTAAATAAAAAAAGCAGCAAACTTAATGAGACTAGGTTTTCCCTGTCATAGTCATTTTCTCCAGCTTCTGTAACAGAGCCAACACAGGTATTTCTGACATTGTCTAGGTCCATTAACATAGCTGTTTGGTAAACTGAATCATAAGAGTCAGGGCCAGCTAATTTTGCACAGAGTCAATCTCAGTGTTGTGCTAAATTCCCCATTACAAAACCACTGCCAAAAAATAATGTGATTTATCTTTCAGGAAAGACTGGGGGTGGCAGGGAAGTGTAATGAGGAAAGAGAGAAGGGTTTATATGAGTCAATTTTTGGAAAAGTCTGAATAAATAATAATCAAGCTAATGGCAATAGCAGGAAACACCCTAATGATTCTGGACAAGTAATGCCTTAGAACAAACATAAATAGATTGAGTTTTAAGGTTTTAATGTTTGAGGACTGACCTTCTAAATTAAACACACATACACGCACACACACACATACAAACACACACACACATCCAGTATTTTAAATTAGTCATAGAATAACAAGAATCAATACATACTTAAGAGATAAAGGTGAATTAAAGGAAAAGAGAGAGCCTCAACTTGGTTGAAATAGATGTAAATGTTTATCCCAGATCTCTAACCACCTGTTTAATGTTAGAAAAGTTATAAACTCTTTATACTACAGATTTTCTCATTTAGCAATTTGGTTTAGGAGAAATGACAGGCTTCAAAGTTAGTTTCTGCCATGCCACTTAGCAGCAAAAACTTTGGGCAAATTATTGAATTTCCTATTGCCTTAGATTCCTTCTATATAACTGTAGATATTAATCTTTATTGATTGCCATGGAGGAATAAATGAGACAATACTCGAAAGGGCCTTCTATGAACTTAAAAGCATGCAATGAATATTAATTATATATGAGTGTGTTAACATACTACATATTCATATATCAACGATGGAAATACAGTATACTTTTGGCATAAACCTTTTAAAAGTCAATTTGAATAAAGAGTAGTAAAATATTTCATACCAATTGATTTATACATTTACATATGAGAATCTATTCTAAGAAAATAATCCAGTTTGAAAAAAGCTTTATTCATAAATGTGCATTACTTACAGTAGCCAGACAATTGGGCTAAACCCTAACGTGCAATGGTAGGAGAATAGTACATCTGTATGATAGTAATTACACAATCTTTTAAAGGTCGTGTTTTTAATAAATGTTAATTGACATGAAAACGGAGATTGTAAAATTGTAAACACATTAGGATACAACTTACCACTCATGCATGTTTTTGTGTGTATATGCACACACATGTACACTCCAACAATGGAAGAAAGTATCTCAAATTATTGAGAGTTTGGTTTTCTTTATGTGATACAGATTTGTGGGTGACTTTTATTCATAGTAATTCATCAATTACTTTTTAGAAAACTTGGATTACTTATTCATAGAAGAAATGTTACATAAAACATTGTAAATTTTCAATTTTGTAATCTGTTAGGCATTGAGGGGTCCGCTTTCCTCACCTTTTAAGGCCCAAGTAAGGAAATAAGTGAGAAAGAGCTTTGAGTAGGTAATAGGGAACAACTATTTCCTCCATTTATGTTTCCTTCATTTTTATTCCAGTCAGTGGTGTTGAGATTGCACGATTTGGAAAATGGTCTCTTTGTAGCTCAGTGTTTGTAAGCTATGGGCTACAAATACAAATATACATCAATCACTGTGAGTCAACTGAATATATTATATGTATTGTACATGTATGGGAAAGCAATTTTTTCAAATATATTTACATGTAATTGTGGTTAACAAACTACAAGTTCATTTAAAATGATTATCAAATTAATGGCAGAATTTTTAAAAATTAGAATGTATTCCAATAACATGACCAGGTGGAGTGTGTTTCACCACCTAGCAATTGCAGCAGTCCCCTGTTTATCTGCAGGGCATATGTTTCATGACCTTCAGCATTTGCCTAAAACCATGGATAGTACCAAACCCCATATATACTAAGCACAAATTTCTCTTTCTTCTTCAAAATTTCACACATAGAAGACTCATTCTTGTGTAGATCATAGCAACCTCAGCATACATTTTTTCCCCCTATGTTGAGAACTTTTACCTTTTTATACAAGGAAAGCACTTCATGGCTTCTCTTTGGCATATCCAAATTGCCAGCATTACTACCCTTGCACTTTGGGGCTATCATGAAGTAAAATAAAGGTTACTTGAAACAAGCACTGCAATACTGTGCTAGTCAGTTTGATAATGGAGAAGGCCACTAAGTGACTCACATGCAGAGGAGCATAAACAGTATGGAGATGCTAGACAAAGGGAAGATTCACATCCAGGATGGGATGGAGGGTGACAGCGAGATTTCACCATGTTTCTCATAATTTAAAACCTATGAATTATTTATGAAATTTTCTATTTAATATTTTTAAGTTGTTGTTGACTCCGGGTAACTAAAACCATAAAAAGTAAAACCATGAATAAGGAAGGACTATTGTATCTAACTGGATGTCCTGCAATTCAATTCAATTCTGACACTAACTAGGGTAGTGGAGACCCCACAGGTTAAGCACTTAGCCCCATAATACAACTGTTTTCTACTTCAGAAGCAAACCACAAGCAATAGGTTGACAGGTTATCCACAATGTCTGCTGACTTGGCTACAAATTAGACATTCCTATGACCCCCTTCTCAGGTTTGATTTACTAGAGTGGCTCACAGAACCCAGGAAAACAATTTTACTTACCAGTGCTGATTTATTACAAAAGATTCTTTTTTGAGGATAGTATCATTGTTTTAATTGTTTTACTTTAATTGTTATCACATATATCTAAGGTACACATCACGATGTTTCAAAACATATATATATAGAGAGAGAGAGAGAATAATATGATAACTATAGCCAAGCTAATTGACATATCCATCAACTCAACTTTTGTTGTGGATAAGACAACCCAAAATCCATTATCTTAGCACAATTTCAGTATACAATACAGTATTGTTAACTACAGTCCTCATGCTGCTGCACATTAGATGTCTACATCTATTCATCCTACAAAACTGTAAGTGACCTACTCCTCCGTGTTTCCTCCTCTGCTCCATCACTTGCTCCTGGTAATCACCATTCTATTCTCTGTTTCTATGCACTTGGCTTTTTTTTAAGATTCCACATAGAAATGAGATCAGGCAGTATTTTTCCTTCTATGTCTGGCTTATTTCATTTAATACAACCTCCTCCAGTTTATAGTAGTATCTCTTTCTCTTTTTGTTTTTTTTAGACGGAGTCTCGCTCTGTTGCCCAGGCTGGAGTGCAGTGGCGTGATCTTGGCTCACTGCAACCTCCGCATCCTGGCTTCAAGCCATTCTCCTGCTTCAGCCTCCTGAGTAGCTGGGACTACAGGCACACGCCCCCGCACCCGGGTAATTTTTGTATTTTAGATGGGGTTTCACCATGTTGTGCAGGATGGTCTCGATCTCCTGACCTCGTGATCTGCCTGCCTCAGCCTCCCAAGGTGCTTGGATTACGTGCGTGAGCTACCACGCCCAACCCTCTTTCTAAGATGGATGGATGGATGGATACCATTTCTTTATCCATTTATCTGTTGATGAACACTTACGTTGTCTCCTTATCTTGGCTAATGTGAATAATGCTGTGAAGCACATCAGAGTGTAGAAATAGCTACAAGGTGTTGATTCCTTTAATTTTGGGCATATGATCAGAAAAGGAACCACTGGGTCACAAGGTAGTTCTAGTTTTAATTTTGACTCACCAACACTTGCTATCTCTTATCTTTTTGATAATAGCCATGCTAACAGATGTGAAATGATATCTCATTGTGGTTTTGATTTATATTTATCTGATGATTACTGATGGCAAGCACCTTTTCACATACCTGTTGGATATTTTTATGTGTTCAGAAAAATGTCCATTCAGACTTTTGCTCATTTATTAAACTTTTTTTTTTTTTTGCTATTGAATTGTGTGACTTCCTTATGTATTTTGGGAGTTAATCTCTTATCAGACATATAGTTTGCAAATATTTTCTCCCAGTCCATAAGCTGTCTTTTTATTTTGTTGATTATTTGGAGAACCTTTTTAGTTTGATATAGTCCCACTTGTTTATTTTTGTTTTTATTGACTGAGTTTTTCTTGTGAAATCCAAAAACTAATTGCCATGGACAATGTCAAGGAGCTTTTCCTCTATATATTTTCTTCTAGGAATTTTTACAGTTTTAGATTTTATATTTAGGTATTTAATACATTTTGATTTTATTTTTGTGTATGATACCGTTTAAGGATCCAGTGTCATTCTTTTCCATGTGGATAACCAATTTTCCCATTACCACTTGTTGAATCCTTTCACCATGTTTGCCTTATTGGTGGTTCTGTCAAAATTTAGTTGATTGTATATGCTTGGGTTTATTACTGAGTTCTCCATTCTATTTCATTGGTCTTTGTGGTTTTTTGTTGTTGTTGTTGTTGTTGTTGTTGTTGTTGTTTTCACAAAGGATATTTTAAAGGATACCAATCAACAGCCAGATGAAGGCATATATAGGGCAAGGTTTGGAAAAGTCCTGAGTGTAGGAACTTCTGTGCCCATGTATTTGGGGGTACACAACCCTTCTGGTACATGGATGCATTCTTGTTCACCATCCTTGAAGCTCTCTGAACCCTGTAGTTCAATAATTTTTATGGCAGCTTCATCACACAGGCATGATTGATTATTAATTTAATCTCTAGCCCCTTTCTCCTTCTTGAAGGATGAGAAGTGGGGTTGAAAGTTCCAAGCTTCTAATCATGCTTGGTCTTTCTGTCGATAAGAGTTACTTCATTAGAAAAAAAAAAAACCAAGATGTTTATATCACCCAGAACACTCCAACAAACTAGGTGCCCTGTCTCAGGAACTGGGAACAAAGACCAAAATATATATTTCTTATTAAAAATCATGATATCATATCATGCTTCTATAAAAGGTGGCAAAACCTGCTATTTTACAGACTTTTTGCAAATCAAGGGAAAAGAGCCAAGCATTTCCCAAGTGTTTTTCAAAAGAGTTTGGAAATTTACTCATTTATGTGATATCTCCCCATTTTTATAATCAAATAAATCAAATATAAAACACTGTGTGGGCCAACTCTGGGAGAGCCAAACTAAACACCCTGAGGCCAGGTCCAGCTAGCAAGCTGCCAGTTTGCTACCTCTGGCTGAGGATGCAGAATGGGGGACTTGTGCGTATCTGCTGTGGCACCCCCTTGCTGCCACCCTGGCTGCTTTCAATACACAGGTGGGTGCTGACAGCGTGTGTGCTGATTCCAAAGCTGGAGAAGGGGTCTGAGTAGAGCCACTTTCCTGAAAAGCCCTTTGACCAGGGCAGACCTTCTCCTCAAATTGTATCCTTGTTAAATGTGTTCTGTGCCAGCTCTGAAGGGGGCAGGAAAGAATCAGTTGGATGGGGAAGGATAGGATTCTCTAGGCAGAAATAGAGTCAGGCCAATCTCTGTCCCCAGTGGTGGAAGTTTGGGCACTTCCTCAAACTTCCCGAACCTCCCAGCTTAGGTCTCTGTCCCATAAAGGAAGGGAAACCTACCTGCCTTCTGATATGAAATAGGGAGCATGCCTACAGTTTGGGGATGCTGCAATGTTGTCATGAACAAAAGCACATGCAGGAGGTGAGCATGCCAAGGTTCTTGTACCACCGTTAAGATGGAGCCTTTATACGATCCACTGCCATCTCCTGAGAAACCCCAAAACTACAACTACACAGCTGTGACCATTCATCACTGCACTCTTGAGAGCAAAAGGAGAATTTGAAATTAGAGTTGAAATGGGCACAAAACTCCTACTGAAAAATATTACTTCCAGAAATCCCAAATTGTCATAATTTGCCTTTCAACCTAAAAAGGGAAAAAACAAAAACAAAAAATATAACATCCTATGGCTTCAAAATTTTCTGCTAGATTCCAGATGCTTCACAATGAAAAGAAAAAAAAATCTATATATATACACACATATACACACACCCTTTGGATTTGGATAAAAGTAGCCTAGCTGATCTTGGCTTTCTCGAAAGTTCATTAGAATACACTTTTCAAAATCCATATTAATATGCTAAATGGAACTTTGTTAGCCCGAAAATTCCACAAGCCCACCTGGTCCCAGAGGTAGGTGTCAACGTCATTAAATTTCCCCAGAAAATCTGTGGGCTTATCCAAGGGCACCAGTCAGAACACCTGGGCATTTCTGGCCATTCCTAACCCAATTGAAATCCTAGCTGCATTCTGTGGAACTCTATAGGTAAGTAAAGCTTGCTGAAAAATGAGAGTTTCTTTCTGCGGTTACATTTTGTGTGCGGTTTACAAGGGTATATTCATCTTAACACTTTCCTTAAGTACCGGGTATCTGTTACCTCAAGGTGCATGTACCTGAGCATACACTTTGTAGGAGGTGCTACATATTTGTCACGGCTACAAAAAAGACTAATCCCCTGTCTTTAAAGAGCTCAAAATCTAAAGAGTCCATGTCTTTAAAGAGATCCTTTCTGATCCCAAGTTTCCCCTTCAGTAAATGTGGGAGCTGGATTAACATTTCTGAACTCCCTTTCTGGAATTCTACAGTGCAGTTTCAAAGGATTTTGTAGCCAGCTTCTCCATGGCACCTGCCTCCTTTTTTTCAGGTGAAATATGGAGCACAGAACACATGTTGCAGGACACGCAGAAGTGGGTAGCATAGGTCCCAGCTCAGGGCTTTGGGTTGGCCTCCTGCAGCAAGAATGGAAAGGTTCAACCTTGCCAGATTTATCTGTGATCCATCCACCCCACCATCCTGGAATTATTCTGTGGGCCGTCTTGTTCCCCTCACATATTTTTATCTTGAGAGAATATTTCAAGTCACTGACAGCCTATTACTTTTAGATTTGCTTTGCTGTTGCTATTTGTGTTACAGTTTCATTGGCCATTTTTGAGGATTACTTTAAGTAGAAAGGTCACTAGTACCTGTGTTGGTGAGTGAAGGAGAAAGGCTAAATACATGGCTAGGAAACAGTAAATGAAGAGTTGGAAAGATTAACTATATAGATATCAAGAGCAACTGTGCAGAGAAACACATCACAGTAGTGCTACAAGATACTAGAGAACAAAAATCACTTGTCTCCACTTTGCTTAATTTTATCTGCAATAAAAACCTTATTTTAAATAATTTACACAGCTGAAAAGAATTCTGGGGTCCTTTAAACCATATTTTATACTCAAGAGTACAATAATAGAATTTTCCCACATGTAATATGCCCATGTTTCGGGAAAGGCAGATCAAGATGAAATAGAAAGCTCCACGGATCATCCCCCACACAAGTACACCAAGTTAAGAACTATCTACACAGGAAAAAAAAAATACCTTCATAAAAACCAAAAATCATGTGAGCGCTCACAGTACCTGGTTTTAACTTCATATCACTGAAGGAGGCACTGAAGAAATAGAAAAACATTCCTGAATCACCAACTCCACTCCCCAACCCCAGCAGTGGTGGTGTGGTGCAGAGAGCATCTCTGGGTGCTGGGAGAAAGAAGAAAACAGCAATTGTGAGGCATTGAGCCCAGCTGTGTCCTATTAGAGCCGAACGGAAAACCAGATCAAACTCAGCTGAGGACTGCCCACAGCGGGATCATTTAAACCAGCCTCAGCCAGAGGGAAATTGCCCATTTCAAAGGTCTGAACTTGAGTGTCCACAGCCTCACCACCTACGGCCAAAGTGCTCTTGGTCTCTAAGTAAACTTGAAAGGTGGTGTAAGCCATAAAGACTTCAACTCATAGGCTAGTCCTAGGACTGAACTAGGCTGAGAGACAGTGAACTAGGCGGGTATGTGACATACTGAGGCCCCAGCTGGGGCAGCCAAGGGAGCAATGACATCACTCTGGCCCTAATGCCAGGCTGCACAGCTCGTGGCTCCAAAAGAGACCCCTTCCTTCTGCTTGAGGTGAGGAAAAGGAAGAGTGTCTTGCATCTTTGGGGGTATATAGCTAAAAGTGGAATTGCTGAGTGATATAGAAATTCTATGATTAATATTTAGAGGCACTACCAAAGTGTTTTCCAAAGTAGCTGCACCATTTTCCATTCCCACCAGCACTGTATGAGGATTCCAATTTCTCCACATTCTTGTCGACACTTGTATCTCATTTAATTTTTGTTTAATTTCCACACAATCCTGCCAGATACAATTTCTATTATTAGAGACCTTAGTAGGAGGCTGAATACGTTGTTACCTGCCCAAATTTCACAGTACACTTAGGTATGTTAGAGTCAAGATTCAAAATAGAAGTAAAGCCTGATTTCTGGCACTTGGATTACAGCTCTCTCACACAAAGACTTTAATTTAGAAGATAGGTTTCATCCGAGCGGACTGGGTCAGCTCTTTGTTTACCGTATGCTTTTTGACTTAAGACACTGGAATGGAAGAGACCAAGAGCCTCATGGTGCCTTCTCAGTCGTCCTCACTTTACAACCACATGATCTCCCTATCAGTGGTTTTGGTGATTAATGAACTTCCCTCACTTTGCTAACCACATTTTAAGTAGTGTAAAGGTACATTTAAAACATGATTTCTGTGAAGAATAAACACCAAATGGCAATGAAAGCCAACCTGTAATGAATGCATACTATGTGCTCCATATTATGCCGAGTACTTAATGTTTTCTCTCATTTCTTCTTCTCAGCTGCCTCATGAGGCAGGTCCTAATATTATTTCCATTTACATGTGAGTAATCTGAAAGGAAAAATAGTTCAGAATGTTTCCAAGCCCATAAATGATAAAGCCAGTATTACCACTGTCCCCCAAATTTTTGCCAAGATTTCTGCTTATAATGATAACTATATAGTGTGTCAGAATATGGACAAACATGAATTAGCCCAGAAATAAAACAGTAATATTATTAGCTGATGAGATTGTGGATGCTTTCCTTTGTCTTTTATTATTATTTTTTAAATTACCCTTAATGGTGCTATTAAAGTGAGTAATAAACCTGCTTCATGTAAGTTGTTGCATATGGATGTGTTGTTTCCCTGGATTTAGATAAGTTGGTAACCAGTCCACTGTGAACTCGTTTCATAACAACCCTTACCAAACAATCTGAAATCTAAAATTTGCTATCATAGTGCCATAGACAGAACACACAGTTTGGTCAAGCATAAAACAATTTGTTTTTTGTTTTGGGGGATTTTTTTTGCCCATTGCCTGTAATCCCAGCACTTTGGGAGGCCGAGGCAGGCAGACCACAAGATTAGGAGATCGAGACCATCCTGGCCAACATGGTGAAATTCCCAACTCTATGAAAACATAAAAAATTAGCCAGGAATGGTGGCACACACCTGTAGTTACTTGGGAGGCTGAGGCAGGGGAATCCCTTGAACCCGGGAGGTGGAGGTTGCAGTGAGCCAAGATTGTGCCACTGCACTCCAGTCTGGAGACAGAGCAAAACTCCACCACAAAAAAAAAAAAAAAAAATCAATGGAGACTTTTTTACACTCATTATTTCCCTTTCCTTATCTTCTTTAACTTCAGAGGTGTATAAGACAAACTTCATTACAGATACGAATGTGACTTGGCATTTTTGGACTCACTACATAACTTCTGTGCCTAGAATAGAAATTTGAATACAGAATCATAGGTTTGTGATTGTTTAGTAAAGGTTATTATGAAACGAGTTCACAGAGGACTGGTTACCAACTTGTCTAAATCCAGGGAAACAGAACACATCCATATGCAACAAGTTACATGAAGCAGGTTTATTACTTACAGTAGGCAGCAAGCAACAACAGAAGCCTGGGAGTCATTGGGAGCAGGCCCTCCAAGGCTCAGAAAGCTGCCTGGGGTGGATGAAGTCTCAACTGTGTGTGTCCCACTTGCACCACAGATAAGGAACTCTGACAGACAGCCTACTTAAGATTATATATACCCGGGGGTTACATGACAACTGGGCTAAAACACTGAAAACATCCTGTTCTGGGGTGAGAAGAGGGGGCTGGATCAGAGCCCAGGCTATTGGGCTCCCCTTTTACCTCATAATGTTGTATTCCCAGCACAGTCTATGGTTATTCTTGAGAAACACACGCAAAAAAGAGGGGGCATGGTGAGAGGAACTGGATCAGCCTAAGGCCACCCAAAGAACTGTCCTGCAGTTATATATGTCCATAGTATTTTGAAACTGGGAAGTAACGCCATTTATTTTCACAGGAAACCAAGCTGGCACTGTATGCTCCATGGCACTGATGAAAGAGAGCATGGAACAGGGAATAGAAAGCATTGAACTAACTTGGGTTTTAGAATCATCTGTGAGATAGGGATAAGACCTCAGAGGATTATTGTAAATCAAACAAAATATACAAACTGTTAAGCATTGTGACTGGCAGATGGTTCTTAGAAAATGTTATTTATTACTAGGACTACAACTACCAGTAAAGCACCCTGTGTAATATCTAGCACTTTAAACATGCTTAGCTTCCTTTCTATGCCTTCCTAGTAATGACATCTCCCTCCTCACAGCCAAAGGTGCCTGGATACCTTCTATCTCATTAGTAAGTGTTTTACTCTAAATAGTTGCATCATCCACAGGCGGTTTTGCCCTCCTGCTAGCCCTGGAATTTATCTCAACAGGTCTATACGATGAAGCCAAGTATCCACCTAGCAAGCTAGTGGCCCTGCTTTTCAGCAAAGAAAAACCTCTCCAATCAGCCCTTGCCTAGGACCCCAGACGATTCCTACCATTATTTGTTTCCTACTATTATTTGTTTCCAAGCATTTAGTTGATTCACAACGTGCATTAAAGAACCAAATAGATCCCTAGAGTACAAAGATAGCCATTGACCCTGGCATCCTTCTTCCTGCATCCAGCTGCTCTTTAGGCTCCACAAGTTCCAGAATGCCAAAACATTGCTCCTGACATATCACACCTGCTTCCAGGACATGTCTCACCCCACACCAGCCTGGCTACGGCCACGGGCCATGTTTCATGATTCTACACTGCCCAGATGAACTCTTGTTGCTTGACTGGCTTTTATGGATGTAGCAAAGTACATTTGGTCTTGTTTTAATAACATCCCAATAAAAGAGCTGGGAAATTAGATGCTAGGAATGACATTTAAATCCTCCACTTCCCTTTGCTGCAATAATGGCTTTCTTGATTATAAAGGAGATAAATTTTATTAAATTATATGAAGTTTTTCCATTCGAAAGCAATTAAAAAATGCTTTCAGTTCAGAATTACAAAACTATTTTCTTCAGATTCAAGGTTGACGTTTTTATTGGCAATTTGAGTTATAACATGCTCAGCTCTGTGCCCATTCATTGATCCCTGATACTTCTGCCAACTCTTTATGGCTTTATGTGAAAGTACAGTGTTTAAGCCTCCTCTAAATTCATGAGCTGCCCCTGCTTCTGAAAAGTGCTCTCTCAGTGTCTCAACAACCCACAACCAGGGCTGATGTTTATTTAAAAACATCTGTTCCATCCTTTGTGGTATAACATACCAAAGTAGCCTGACATTTTAAATACTTTTTCTTTATACTTTGTGTCAAATAGCGAGAGAACGTAACTGCTTTTGTGATGAAAAACTGTTCAGGGCAATTACAAGATGATACAGTAAGTGGACTAAATGGTACCAAAAGTAATCAAAGGAAAACACTGGGATTAGCTCCACTTTTATGGAGATTTCTAGCTCCCCAAATATCTTCATGATTATGTTTTGTGTCTTAGTGCTTCCTAACTGATAATGAGAATAGTCCTTTATTAATTTAATTTTTTAGGATAAGAAAGTGAATTATTACTGTTAAAGTTTTTGACAAAACCACTATCTCTACGTCACTGATTGCTAGGTCCACCTGGCAGCCAGGGGTGGCCAGGAATTCTTTTAGTGCTACTGACCACTGATTCATTGAAATCACTTTTCATCACCATCTTTACTTGCCAGTGTTATATTTAGTGTAGAAGTGGATCAACAACATAAGGGAATGCAGCCTTTTGTTAAACTTAAAGTGCATACAAATCACTTTACCAGAATATTGCCCACACCCTGATCAACCTACTTTAACGATAAGACAGCTGTTTCTAGAAAAACAGGTGCTTCTAATATTTGAAAAGACAGTTTCTATAAATAAACTAAACACATCTTCAACAAGATACACATACACATACAGTAAAAAAACTGTTTTCTGTTATAGACTGGGCAAAAGTAAACTTTAGCCTCTATTGATAACCGATTCTAAATATCTTTAATTAGTAGAAAACGATAGGACAGAAGGTACTTGAACATTTCCTTAGACAAGATATCTGAAGCAAAGGAGACATTTAAAGGAGGTGAAAGTCAAAAAGGGTTAAATTTTCTGAGGAGAAATTTGAAAACTACAATACATCCAACATAGAAGAAAGCACAGGTCTGTTTCCTAAGTAGAAGGAAGAACAGTTTCTCTCTGTTATTGAAAATCGGTTTCTGCAGTCACTGAACCACAGGATGTCAGTGCCAGAGAGAAGTCTTAGAACATTACAGCAGCAAGAGGCACTGCCCTGCCCTGGCCAGTCTTAAGCTCTACCCTTTTCAATTATAGTTTTCAGTAGGAAAACCTCCTAACTACCCCAGCCCCAGCCCCCGCCCCACCATTCATTCCACACACCTGGGATTCTGCTCTCCCAGATCATCGATCATGGGTTAGCACAAAAGCTCATAACCATACTCAAATGAATTCTCTAACAGCAGCCAAAAATACAGGGCCTTAGGATATGCAGAAAGTAGATGCAACAGGGAAATGTTATTTGTGACCTTTTAATATTGTGGTTCACTTTAGTCTATAAATCTCCTTTTCTCATCGTACCAGCCTACCTTGTGAGCACATGGGCCTTTGATTGCCCTCTTTATTAGCTTAGCAAATGGAGTGATGTGTGAGTTTCTGTCACAGTGCTGACTCTGTTACAAAGTGCAAAGGGAATTCCCACCCACCATGGACCAGGAGGCGCCCTAATGCCAAAATCCATCTGTTTTATGGACAGTCAACAGAAATGTTTTATCAAAAAGCACACATATAAATCTCTACTGCTGTCACTTTCTATTGGAACCTTCCACATTATATAACATGTCAAATCCTTTGCCATCTTAAAATCAGAAACAAAAGAGACAACCCAGACTCCTCCCTTGACCCACACACCCTCTTGCCACCACCAGATTTCTAGCCTTCTCTTTATAACACCATTAGGAAGAAATAGTCATGATCCTGATCCCATCTTCTCTCCTCCCATTTTTTCTTGATCTACTCCAATCAGGCTGTCGTTTCCACAATCAGCCAAAACAGCCACTTTCAATTGTCACCAACAAACACCTTGTTGATGCTTGCTTACTGGCTGCTTTTATTATCCAGTCTCTTTGTATCCCTCCTGTCACCTTCCAACTTTTAAATACTAAAGCATGTGAAAGCTCAGTCTTAAGACCTCATCCTTTTTCTTTCTACTCTGTCTTGCTTGGTGCTGACATCCAGATCCACAGACTTAGACACCATCTACATGCTGTTGACTCCTGAAGTACACCTCCAGTCCAGATGCCAGAGAACACTAGTCTCCAACAGTTTTCTTAACATTCTTATCTGAATTCTAATAGAAGTTCCAAACTTAACCTGCCAATTTCCTACAACCAGTTTCTCCTACAGCATTCCCCATGTTAGGAAATAAAAATTCCATTCTTCAAGTTGTGGCAGCTCACTCTCACCCCTGTAAAATTAGAGTCAGCCTTGACTCCTTTCTTTCTTTCGTACTTCATGTCCAATCTATCAGCAAATTACCTTGACTCTACCACTGAAGTATTTCTAAAAACAAAGCACTTTTTGCCACCCTAGTTCAACCAACCATCATCGTACACCCAGGTTTTTTCCAATGCTCCTAACTGAATGTGCTTACACACTTGATCCCAAATGTATACTTTTCACAAAGCAATCAAAGAGATCCTGTAAAATATATATGTAAATTATATCCTTAAATTATTATACAGTCAAATTGACTCCTTTTTTGCTGTTGAATGTCAATATCTTGATACTCCTATGATCAAATTTCTCTAACGACTTTCTGAAGGCCCTCAAAGCCCTGTGTGAGCTAGATTCCAATTACATCTCTCCACTTCCCAACTTCCTCACCTACCTCCTTTGCTCTGCCCTGGAACACTGTGGGCTTGCTATTTCTTAAAACTCAAATCACTCTCTCACTTTTGCCTCTCTTCTGCCTGCAATGCTTACCTTGTGAATATATGCCTCACTTAATATTTCACTCCGTCCAGGTTATCTACTCAAATGGCATCTTATCAGGAAAGTTTCATGTGACCATCCTATCTAAAAAAAGGACCCCAACTCTATGCCTTGCACTGTACTGTACTTTCTTTCACAACATTTATCACACCCCCTAGCTCACTACTTCTATTACCCGTTTATTCATTTGTATATTTATTATCCATCTCTCCTTACCAGTATGCAAATTTAATGAGGGAGAACAATTGTTGTTCACTGTTACATCCCATTGTCTACAACAGTATGATTCATGTAGTAGTACTCAAATACATATTAAATCACTGAATCAATAAATCAATGAATTTTAGGCTTAGAAAAGACCACAGAAAACATCACATTAAATTGAGTTTATCACACATCTCTTACCCAGTACAATTTGTCAGACATTCCTCTAGGCACTAGGGAAGCAATAACATACAGGTCATTTACAGGACACTTTATTTTGCAAAGCTAAAAATTAGGCATGCCTTTTGATGTACAAATTTTGGAAGACATTTAAGTAAGGATAATGGAAAATTTCTATATGCTAGAGGAAATCTTAACTAATTACAATTTCCTATGTCCATGCACACATACATAGATACACACATAGGCTTCCCTCATAGGAGAAACAGAAGGTATCTGAACGGGCAAGCTGCAATCACATATGACAACAATAAGGAGTAAGGAGGGGTTCCAGGAAAGTTTCTATATGCTTATTGGTTAACTCTTCAGGAGGGAAAGGAGATTTGCAGCAAAGTAAGCAAAGGTTACTGTATTAGTTCATTCTCACGCTGCTATGAAGAAACACCTGAGACTTAGTAATTTATAAAGAAAATAGGTTTAATTGACTCACAGTTCCATAAAGCTAAGGAGACCTCAAGAAATTTGCAATCATGTTGGAAAGGGAAGCAAGCACATCCTTCTTTATATGGCAGCAGCAAGGAGAAGTGCAGAGCAAAAGGGGGAAAAGCCCCTTATAAAACCATCAGATCTCGTGAGAACTCACTCACTATCATGAGAACAGCATGAGGGAACTGCACCCGTGATTAAATTACCTCCCACTGGGTCCCTCCCATGACACGTGAGGATTATGGGAACTAAAATTCAAGATGAGAATTGGGTGGAGACACAGTCAAAGCATATCAGTTACTATGCATGGTAGACAATCATTTTCTGGTATAAGGAAATCTGCGATAAATATTTATTTTAAAGAAATCTATTTTCTTTTAAACACAATGGGTGATTCAGATTATCCTCTGAATGACACTATATACCACTCCCATTCACAATCCTATAAAAGACTACATTTGTGCTTGTGCAAGCTCTAGGAAAACAGGACCAAATTGGACAACATACATCTTTTTAAGGGCATTAAATCTTATATAACCTCATGTATGAACACATAAACACACCCAATTTCTACTATCTTTCTTTGCATTTTCACAAGAATTCTCTTCTAGATTGCTGCTGTACTCCAAGTACTGATGCAACAAAATGAGATAATATACATCATATGTTTTCATCAGTGGCACTAATGAAACTTCCACTAAAGAGAGGTAAAATGTGACCATGTCAAGATTTTACAAGCAAGAACACCGTATTTGAGACCTATTAAAGACATTATCGTATTTTTTAAAGTCTTTATCCAAACTTTTAAATTCCCTTAGTTTTGGCTGCGTACAGTCTAGGACTCAAATTTGGATTGGAAAACTACCTGCCATCTGAATTTCAGCAACATTTTTAGCCTCTTTTCCTTTCTTCTCATAACTGGACATTGCCCATCCCTCATAAACCACAAGCTCATTATAAGAATAAAGTAAAATAACATTGGTAAAGTGGCTAGTATAGTGCTAAGTATATAGTACCTGCTGAATACACAGGTGTTCTCTCTTTCCCTTTCTTATACGAAACCTGCACTGCAATTCAGTATCAACCTCATTAAGTCAGTCTCATTAAAAGTGGAATAGATGATGTATTACTTGCTCTCTAGTGAGGAAATAATTTTGTGTGTGTGTACTTGAGTATTCAATTCTCTAAACTTGATTATGCATCTACGCAATCATATTTAGACTTTAGTTTTGTTGTAAAATGTTATGAATTTGTTCCCTCTCACTGGATACCCTTTCAGACTGAATAGTCCCTACAACCAGAACTTGGCATATAGAAGAATTGGCCAGTTTTATAATTCAAATACTTTTTTTATGATTTGAGAAAGGGACAGAGAAGAAATTTAATTCAGCCTTTAGACAAGGCCATCTACCAATCTATCACTTCATCCAGCCAGCCTCATCCTGTATCAGGCACTCTTCTTATGAACCCCTGATCTCAACACCTGACTTCAATCCCACTAGGGACCACCCCTTCCCCATCTCAGTCCTTATCACACCGACTGGGGATCTACACCCAACTCACTTGACCTCGTAAAGGAAAACACAGAGTGGTCCATGTATTTTTTCCACTGTTTATTTCCCACAATGTACCACAGTGAGATTCCAGAAAGGGAAAACTGATTTGTCTGGGATACAGCGTCTGGCCCCAAGAAACACATATGTAAATAAACATACATTTTCATTTCCATCTATCAGTCTCATAAATAGTATTTAAAAAGTGTCAGGTATCCAGTTTTTCTAATCAGCAGTCAATGAGACACTTTGCAAATGCAATAGTATCCTAATGTTAAGAACCATATGTAATTCAAATCATTTTCATAAAATTAACTTTATTAAAAAGGCAAATTGGAAAGAATGGGAAAGAAAATTCTATTCTTAATATTGTTAATTTTCCCTTCTCTTTATAAATTTAAACAATTAAAATTAAAACATTCAATCTCCAAGATACAGATTGATTTTTAAATAAACGACAGTTTATTAACTTTGCAAGTCTTTGCACTAAAAAAACTGCAGAACTTTCCTGTAGAAGCTTCAGCCTTAAGGTTGAAACACAGCTGCAGATTTTGGATGAATCCAGACTCTCTTCTAACACATTTCTGGTCAACAGAAAGTAAGAACATCAAATTTTAGCTTGGCAGCTCGGGAAAATGGTGACAAACTAGAGCCATTTATCAGAGGGGTTTTGTTGATGTGACAAAAACAACAAAGAGATGTCTATTGAAAAAATAAAATGCATGAACACTTACTATGTGCTATGTACTGTTAAACAATGTAATGTCTAGCTATCAATTATTTTGATCACAGAATAATGCATATGGATGCTATCATTTGTCATCGTTAAAACATTTCAGATTTTGTTGTTGTTGTTGTCTGTTTGTTTGTTTGTTTGTTTTCCCAAGATGGCAGATGGAGGCATTGTTAGCAAGCCTCGTCTACTTGGAAAGACACAGTAGTGTGTAGTGTGTAGAGATTCACAATGTTAGCTTTTTTCCAAGAAGAATCATGGGGACTTAACAGAAAAACTAAGAAGAAACCACAGACCCTTTGAAACAAATGGCAGGCAGCATACTTCACTGTGAACCAGATAGAAAACTGTGAGTCTTCGGAGTGTGAGAAGGGGAGAGAGCCTCTGTGACACTCCCGCAGGGGAGCCAGGCAATCCAGGTTAGGTAGAAAGGCCTTAACTCTACCTAGCACTGCAGATGATTTAGTGAGTAGCAGGGAGTATATAAGAAGGAACAGCATTGGGACCTGCTTTGTGTGCACTCCCAGACTCCAGCAGGGATGGAGGGAAGCCATTCCTGATCCTACCTCATAGAGGACCTCTCAGAAGTCTGCCACCTAACTCAGGCAGCAGTCGAAGGTCGAGAGAAGCTTCCAACTGAGATTTGTGATATAGTCTTGAGTGGGGATGCGCCCTGTTGGCCAGAACTGAAGGGCAAGTGGGAAGTGGCTATAGTCACGCACATAGGAGCTGGACGCCCCTAATTCATGGGCAGACCAGGAGGGGCGTGGCCTGAAAGCCACAGTTTCTGCCTTCATCTGGAATGCTTATGGCCTGGGATAGTTTTGAGTTCTGGGTACAGGCTGTCTGGAACCCAGCTATCTGCTGCTAGCAGAACACTATGGGTGTGAGACCTGCCTTGACAAGTGTGTAGGAGCTGAATGGAGCATACTTCCACCTGCTACACACCACTCCCTGTGAGGATTATTTTGTATATCTAAGGCAGCTGCATTTCTCTCTAGAACATTAACCCAGCAGCCAGAGAACTGCCCTGTTAACACCACTGGGGCTGCTGCTTGCACACATATGTGGGGAGCCAGAGTATGGCTTGCCTGATCCAGCTCCCACCTGGCTTTGCCCCTCCACCACCCCTGGCAGCATAATATAATGGACAGGGATGTTTGGGAGCTCCATGGCCCCTGCCATTGCCTGAGACACCACAGTACCTCCCCTGGGTAACATAAAGCAAGCATAAATTCCACTGCTACCACTGCAGACAGTGCTCCTTTGCAGGCTCCACCTCCTTGCTCGAAGCCACCCAGCAGAGCCCATTACAGCATCTTCAGGCACAATAGCATAGCATTTAGGAAGAAAAAAAATTTTGCATGACCTCAGGTATTGCCATTGCCTGCGTCACCCTGCCTAACCAGGAGGTCTTTAGTTTGTCCATGAACCTAGTTCATTACTACTACAGCTGCAGTTTGAGAAAGCCAACACATTAAGGCTGCCAGTAATCAAGAAAATCTCCGAGTATATATACATCATTCCTCACCCTCCCCCAGTGAGAAGTGGTGCTTGTACCTGCTTCTGGGAGACTAGAAGACAGGTCACCTCACCGAGTCCCTTGCAGACATTCCCCAGCACCAGCCTAGAGTATGGCATCCCCAGTGGGCAGCTAGACCCGGAGTAGCAGCAGGATTCACAGTAGTTTGGCCTCATGGACTGCTACTCCCAGAAAAAGGAGGAATGCATCACATTAAGGGAGCACTGCATGGAACTGAAGAAACCAGACTGTAGGTCTTCAGTCTCTGAACTTTCCTCTTGTGGGAAGTTTCTTTCAGCCGAAGCCAAGGTGCAGTGCTGGACTCAATGGGGAAAGTCTGCAATTCTACCCCAACGTTCAGGCAGCCCCAGTGCTCATGAAGGGTCTTAGAGAAGGAAACTTCTCCTTCCCCTCACCTACCACTGCAGACAGAGTTGGGGCTTCTCCCACAGGAGTTCAGCATGGATGCATCTGTAGATAGCCTTTCTAGAACACTTCAGGGTGACTGCATTCCCAGAGGAGGAGTGTCCTCTAGGTTCAAGGTCACACAATCCCTATCTACGTGGAAATCAGCATTTCTGTAGATGAAAAGAGGTGCCTGTTGGACTGAATAGCTGGAACACCAACTCAGGAGTGTGACTGGTGATTGCTTTCCTGCTGGTCTGGAAAGAGAGTTATGGGGGCTCCCTCACCTCCCCCTGAAAAGAACAATGCATTTTACTGAGAGCTTCCCCAATTGCCTCTGTCAAGGCTGAGACCTCTGTCCACCTCTGCCTATCACTGGAGTATTGCACTTGCCCACCTGTTTTAGCCACAGTCAGTTTTTACCTGTGGGCACCCCCTACAAGCCTAAATTTTGAACTGTTCAACCCAGCAAGTAAGATACCATAGGAAAAAACGTTTAAAATGCACTCCACTAGGGAAGAAGATAAGCTTTATTAGACCTCTGCCATTCCAGCCCCACAGGAGACAGTCAACCTGCTCACATATCCAGCACATAGCTACTACAACCAACATCTGAGAAAGCCATCATACAAAGATTCTCTATAACCAAGAACTCATACAGTACAAATAAAAACACTCAAAGCCAACCTTAGGTGAGAACAAACTATAAACATTAAAGTCACATTCTCAAGGAGAAAAAATAAAAATTTAAACCCAGTTGAATAAAAAACAAATCCAATTATAATTAGAAGAAATAATGTATCCAAATGAGAAGGAACCAGAAAAACAATTCCGGCAATATGAAAAAAATGAAGATCTATTACACCCCCAAAAGATCACACTAGCTCTCCAGCAGTAGACTCAAGCCAAGATAAAAGCTTTGAAACACTAGATAAAGAATTCAAAAGACTGATTATTACATTATTCAAGGAGATACAAGACAAAGGTGAAAAACAACATAAAGAAGTTTGTTAAAAATTGGGACTCTGAATGAAAAGTTTTCTAAACAGATGACATTTCAAAGAAAAATCAATCAATATTTCTGGAAATGAAAGACACATTTAGCGAAATTTTTTTAAAAATGCAGTGAAAGTTTAAACAATGGACTAAACCAAGTAGAAGAAAGAATTTCAGAGCTCAAAGGAAAGGCTTTTGAATTAACTCAATCAAGCAAAAATCAAGAAAAAATAATTAAAAGAAATTAACAAAGCATCCAAGTAATATGGGATTATGTTAAACTGCCAAACATAAGAATTATAGTTGTTCCTGAGAGAAGAAAAACCCAGGTGTTTGGACAACCTATTTAAGTGAATAATTGAGGAAAAATTCTCTGGTATTGATAGAGATTTAGACATGAAAACACAAGAAGCTCAAATAACTTGTGGGAGACTTATTGCAAAAAGGATGTCACCAAGGCACATAGTCATCAGGCTATCTAAAATCAATCTGGAGGGACGAATTCTAAGAGCAATGGGATAAATGCATCAGATAACTGACAAAGGAAAAACCTAACAGCAGACTAACAGCAGATTTCTCAGCAGAAACCTTCCAGCCATAAGGGATTTGGGTCACATCTTTAGTCTCTTTAAACAGAATAACTGTCAGTCAAGAATTTTGTCTCCAGAAAAACTAAGTTTCATAAATTAAGGAGAAAAATGTCTTTCCCAGATTAGCAAATACTGAAGGAATTTGTCAATACTTGACCAGTCCTACAAGAAATACTGAAAGGACTTCTAAATCTTGAAACAAAAGGCTGACATACACCAGAATAGAAATTCCTAAAAGCATAAAATTCAGAGGGCTTATAAAACAATAACACAATGATGAAAACAAAGTCACTAGGTAACAATTGACGATGACTGGAACAGTATCTCACATCTCAATATTAACATTGAATGTTAAATGCTCCACTTAAAAGATACAGATTTGCAGAATGGATTAAACAAACCACAAATCAAATATCTACTGTCTTTAGAAGACACATTTGACATCTAAGGATTCTTATAGACTTCAGGTAAAGGGGTAGAAAAAGATAGTTCACAGAAATGGAAACCCAAAGTGAGCAAGAACAGCTACTCTTATATCAGATAAAACACACTTTAAAGCAACAACAGTAAAACAAAACAAAGAAGAACATTTTATAATGATAAAAGGATCAATTTAACAAGCGGTTGTAACAATCCTAAATATGTATGCACCTAACTCCAGAGCTCCCAGATTTATAAAGCAATTACCACCAGATCTAGGAAAAGAAATAAGCAGCAACACAATAATGGTGGGAGACATCAACACTCTACTGACAGCACTAGACAGATCATTGAGGCAGAAAGACAACAAACACTGGACTTATATTGCACTCTAGAACAAATGCATTTAAAAAAATCAAAATAATATCACATATCTTCTCAGACCACAGTGGAATACAACTAGAAATAAATTTGAAAAAGAACCCTCAAAACTGTACAAATTCATGGAAATTGAATGATAAGCTCCTGAATGATTTCTTGGTTAACAATGAAATTAATAATATGAATGATAACAGTGACAAAATTTATCAAAACCTCTGGATACAGCCAAAGCACTGCTAAAAGGAAAGTTTATAGCACTAAATGTCTCCATTAAAAAAGTCTAAAAGATTACAAATTGACAACCTAAAGTCACACCTCAAGGAATTAGAGGAATAAGAACAAACCAAACCCAAAGGTAGTAAAAGAAAAGAAATAACGAAGATCAGAGCAGAACCAAAGGAAATTGAAATAAAAAACAAAACAAAACAAAATCAATGAAACAAAAAGGTGGTTATCTGAAAAGATAAACAAAACTATCTATGTTAACCAGGAAATTAAGACAGAAGATTCAAATAAGCTCAATTAAAAATTAAAATGGAGACATTATAACTGACACCACAGAAATACAAAAGAGAATTTGAGACTACTATAAACACCACACCTCTCTGCACACTAACTAGAAAATCTAGAGAAAACAGATAACCCTTGGAAATACATATCCCCCTTAACTTGAATCAGAAATAAATAGAAATACTTAACAGACCAATAACAAGCAGTGAGATTGACTCAGGAATTTAAAAAATTAAAAAAGTCTGACAACAACAACAAAAAAAGCCCAGGGCCAGATTGATTCACAGTCAAATTCTTCCAGACAGTCAAAGAGGAATTGGTACTAATTCTACTAAAACTATTTTAAAAGATGGAGAAGGAGGGAATCCTTCCTAACTCATTCTATGAGGCCAGTATCACCATGATACAAAAGCCAGAAAAGAACATAACAAAAAAAGAAAATTACACACCAGTATCTCTTATGAATATATATACAAAAATTTTCAACAAAATAATAGCAAACTGAATTCAACAGCACAACAAAAAAATTGAGCATTACAA
This sequence comes from Macaca thibetana thibetana, assembly GCF_024542745.1. NCBI lineage: Eukaryota > Metazoa > Chordata > Mammalia > Primates > Cercopithecidae > Macaca > Macaca thibetana. Next base: position 88,605,733 of record NC_065590.1, read on the forward strand.
ACTGGGTTTTATTCCATAGATGATTCAACATACACAGGTCAATAAATGTGATTCATTACATAAACAGAATTTAAAACAAAAAACATATGATCATCTCAATAGATGAGGAAAAGTCTTTGATAAAATCTGGCATTCCTCTATGATACAAACCCTCAACAAACTGGGCATAAAAGAAACATACCTAAAAATAATAAAAGCCATACATGACACACCCACAGCCAACATCATGCTGAATGGAGAAAAGTTGAAAGCATTCTCCCTGAAAACTGGGAGAAGATCCTTGAAGAAGACAAGGATCCCCACTTTCACCACTTCTATTCAACATAGTACTGGAAGTCCTAGCCAGAACAATCAGGCAAGAAAAAAAAAATAAATAAATGGCATCCAAATTGGAAAAGAAAAAAGTCAAACTATTGCTGTCTGCCAATAATATGATCTTATACCTAGAAAACCCTAAAGACTCCTCCAAAAGAGTCCTAGATCTGATTAATGAATTCAGCAAAGCCTCAGATAACAAAACCAAAGTATACAAGTCAGTAGCACTGCTATACACCAACAATGCCCAAGCTAACCATCAAATTAAAAACGAAGTCCTTTTTATAATAGCTAAAAAAACAAGAATAATACTTAGGAATATACTTATCCAAAGAAGCCAAAGCTCTCTACAAAAACAACTACAAAAAACTGCTGAAAGAAGTCATAAATGACACAAACAGATGGAAATATATTCCATGTTTATGGGTTGGAAGAATCAATTTCATAAAAATGACTATACCACCCAAAGCAATCTATGGATTCAATGCAATTCCTATGAAAATACAACATCATTTTTTATACTACTCAAAGCAATTTACAGATTCAATGCAATTCCTATGAAAAAACCAACATCATTAACAATTAAGACTGCTATTTCTAATTTCTAAAAAGAAAAAATAATCTTTTTTGACTTATAGGGAACCAAAAAAGAGCCCAAATAGCCAAAGCAATACTAAGCTAAAAGAACAAATCTGGAGACACCACATCACCCAACTTCAAATTATGCTACAAGGCTATAATAACCCAAACAACATGGTAATGGTATAAAAGTAGAGATATAGATCAATGGAACAGTACAGAGAATCTAGAAATAAATTCAAATACAACCAATTGATCTTTGACAAAGCATACAAAAACATCAATTGGAGAAAGTACATCCTATTCAATTAATGGTTCTGGGAAGTTTGGATAGCTACATGTAGAAGAATGGAACTGGACCTCTATCTCTCACCATATACAAAAGTTAACGCAAAATGGATTCAATACTTAAATCTAAGACGTTAAACCATATAAATTCTGGAATGAAACCTAAGTAAAACTTCTGGACATTGGCCTAAGGAGATAATTTATGACTAAGATCCCAAAAGCAAATGCTAACAAAAACAAAAATAAATAAGTGGGACCTTATTAGGCTAAAAAGCTGCACAGCAAAAGAAATAATCTTTGGAATAAACAGACAACCTGGGCTGGGCATGGTGGCTCACGCCTGTAATCACAGAACTTTGGGAGGCCAAGGCAGGTGGATCATGAGGTCAGGAGATGAAGACCATCCTGGCTAACACGGTGAAACCCCGTCTCTACTAAAAATACAAAAAAAATAGCTGAGCCGGTGGCACACACCTGTAGTCACAGCTAGCTACTCAGGAGGCCAAGGCAAGAAAATGGCTTGAACCCAGGAGGTGGAGGTTGCAGTAGGCCGAGATCATGCCACTGCACTCCAGCCTGTGTAACAGAGAGAGACACTGTCTCAAAAACAAACAAGCAAACAGAAAAAAAAAAAAAAAAAGACAACCTACAGAATGGGAGAAAATACTTGGAAATTATGCTACTGACAAAGGACTAATATCCAGAATCTACAAGGAACTCAAACAAGTCAGCAAGAAAACAACAAATAATCGCATTAAAAAATGAGCAAAAGACATGAATAGATATACAATGGCTAATAAACATTTTTAAAAATGCTTAACATCTCTAATCATCAGGGAAATGCAAACTAAAGCAACAATGATATACCACCTTACCCCAGTCAGAATGACCATTATTAACAAGTCAAAAACAATAGATGTTGGTATGGTTGTGGTGAAAAAGGAATGCTTACACACTGATGGTGAGAATGTAAATTAGGACAACTCCTATGGAAAACAATATGGAAATTTCTAAAAAAATCTAAAAGCAAATCTACCATTTGATCCAGCAAGCACACTACTAAGTAGTTACTCCAAAGAAAAGAAGTCACTAAATAAAAAAGACAGCTACACGCATATGTTTATCACAGCATAATTCACAATTGCAAAGATATAGGATCAACCAAAATGCTCTTTAACTGATGAATGGATAAAGAAAATGTAGTATTCCATACCATGGAATACTACCTAGCCATTAAAAGAATGAAATAATGTCTCTTGTAGCAACTGGAATGGAACTGGAGACCATTATTCTAAGTGAAGTAACCCAAAAATCAAAAACCAAATACTGCATGTTCTTCCTCATAAGTGGGCACTAAGCTATGGGTACATAAGCCATACAGAGTGGTATAATGCACATTGGAGACTCAAAAGGGAGGTGGGTGGATGGAGAGTAAGGGATAAAAAACGACCTGGTCAGTATAGTGTACACTATTTGGATGATGGGTACACTAAAACCTTATACTTTGCCAATATACAATTCATCCAGTTAACAAAAGCTGCTGTACAGCTATTGAAATAAAAACATTTTTTAAAAACCACTTCTGAGTTTACAAAGGACTTTCACAACCTACTAGTTCATTTCAGACTCTATAGTATGTATTATGAAATACTTCTTGATTATCTTGATTCAAAAGACAAAAGATACTCCCAGATGTGCCTTACATCGAGCTTTCCAAAGGTCCTTTTAAAGCTCTGAAGTGTCTTAGGAGGAAGATAACGTGCAATGTGTGAAAACATGATCAGAACAAAGCAGTTATTCTTTATAATAGTTGTATCTGAAAATGATAAGAAAGAGTTGAGTGAAAGCCAGTAAAACCAAATCACTGATCCAGATACAAGAGACATTTCAACCACACTTTTAGATTAAGTTAGCAATATTTTTTCCTCATGCTTAAATCAATAGGTATATAAGCTTCCAGGCTATTAAAGATATCAGTTGGATTCATAAGTTTGTCCAAGAGAATCTGACCTCAGCACACTGAGAAAGAAAATTTGCTCAAATGGACACCATATTTGGATTCTACCCTCGAACAGGCACGTGTTCCACTCAGTGGGAATCGCGTGGGTGTTAGTGAAGGGAGAACTGTCCTGGAATAGTTATAAATACTTTTGCAAATGAGCAAACAATTTCATTAAGTGTTTGATTTCTACTAACAACTACAGCAGCCAGAAAATTCCTCACTATACTTTATTTTTACTTTGTTGAATAGATAGGTGTCAAATAGAATATCTTTTACAATTTACTGAAAATGTTTTTATTTTCTTAGTAAGTTGGTTCAACTAGCAGTAAATATGATTTAAAAAAATAAGTGGTGAATAAATTAGACATTGATTATTTACAAGAAAAAATTACCTTTCCTATATTTTATTTTTGCACATAAAGATTCGACTATTAACTAGATACATAAGTGATTTATTTACTTTGGTAACGAGCCAGGCAGAAATATTTAAATTCTACTCTTGGAAGTAAGAATTATCTAATCATTCACAAGCTCTTATAATAAAGCATTTATCATGAGCCATTAATCCTTTAGGACTTATTTTCCATCCCATCGTTTCACTAGCACCTTGCTTTGAACACAGTCAAGTTTGGCTGCAATTTTTCCTTTTATCATATATCATAGTTACAGGATGGGATGCACCAAAGCTGGATTCCAAAAACCCTGCACTTTGCTTGAACTTTGCACGTAGAAAATCTACTAGTGATTCCAGGGCTGAGACTCATTCAGGCTCGAGGCCTGAGATCGTACTTTGATCATGGAGTACCAAAAGTTTAGGGTTAGAAGATGACAGGAAAAAAATATCTAGTTGCAACATTAGCTCACAGAGGTTTAAAAGTATGTTCTAAATTCACAGGATACTTATATTAGTCAGTTCTCATGCTGCTAATAAAGACATACCTGGGACTGGGTAATTTACAAAAAAAAAAAGAGGATTAATGGACTCATGGTTCCACATGGCTGGGGAAGCCTCACAATCATGGCAGAAGGCAAAGGAGGAGAAAGGCACCTCTTACATGGTGGCAGGCAAGAGAGATTGTGCAGGGGAACTCTCATTTATAAGAACATCAGATTTCATGAGACTTATTCACTACCACAAGAACAGTATAGGGGAAACTGTTCCCATGATTCAATTCAATCAACCTGGCCCCGCCCTTGACATGTGGGGATTATTACAATTCAAGGTGAGATTTGGGTGGGGACATAGCCAAACCATATCAGTACTATTCTGGTAGTCTTATGTACAGGGGGCTAAGTGAGGTGACCCTGAATACACTCCTCTTATCCACAACTCCCACCCCAGGCTGTTCACCTCTACTTTGCACTGTGAAGGCCTAGTAACCCTTTCTTGAAATACCTAACTCACTGCAAGTAAAGTTTCTTGAATGTTTCTTGGGCCTAAATGATGCCAACACATATCTGCAGTTTCCTATTTGATACCAAACTACCTTTGCTCAAAAATTACTTAGACTGAAACAATACAATATAAAAACAGATCTGCATCAAATAAGGCTTTTAATTGCTCAAACTTATAGTCGATTTTGCACTAAAAGAGGTAAGGAGAAAGGACAAGATGATTGCACTAAAAGTGGTAAGGAGAAAGGACAAGATGATTGCACTAAAAGTAAGGAGCTGTGCTTTTAAATCAAATCTTCTGTCATTTAATAAAATTATTCCTACTCTGTCTCACAGTGATGTTACAAAACTGAAGTTAGTGTTCAAGGAAACATTTTGTAAACTACAAAGCAGCAGGCATATATGGTATTATTTTAATAATTTATGGCAATAATCTTAAAGTTACAATTTATGCTATGTTAGATCTATGTTAGCAAAATAGTTACAATTTATGCTACCCTAGATCTATGCTAGCAACTAGAGAAACAATCTAATCATAGAGCACATAGGCCAAATACAACCCCCCAAAATGCAAACTATAGCAATTTTACAGACGAGAAAACAGGTTCACAAGAGATCAAGTTATTTGACCAACACCACACAACCACCAAATGGCAAGAGATGAAATTTAAGCTGCAATCTGCTTGCAAAAGAATCATTCATTCTTGGGTCTACACTAATGTGATGCACTGCTTCTAGAGCTCAAATTCTCAAAGAGGCTAATGGGCCTGTCTCCATGGATATGCTAGCCCAGTATTGTAACAGAAAAGAAATCAAATAGAGTGAGCTATTGCAGAAGCATAGAAGAAAATAAAATGAAATAAATATATACAGAGTTGACCCCTGAACAAAATGGATTTCAACCATTCAGGTATACTCTAAGTGGATTTTTTTCAATAAAAGTTACACAGAGTGTACTTGCCCCTCATGACTCCGCTTCCACCTCCTCCACCTCTTCTTTTGCCACCCTTGAGACAAGAAGATCAACCCCTCCTCTTCCTTCTCCTTCTCAATTACTCAACATGATGACAGCAAGGATGAAAACCTTCATGATGCTCCACCTCCACTTAATGAATAGTAAGTATATTTGCTCTTCCTTATAACTATCATAATAAGATTCTTTCCTCTAACTCACTTTATTGTAAGAATATAGTATATAATATATGTAACATACAATATACATATTAATCAACTGTTTATGTTATTAATAAGGCATCCAATCAAGAGTAGGGTGCTATTAGTTAATATTTTAAGGAGTCAAAAGTTATGTGTGGATTTTTGACAACTTGGTACAGAGGGGTCAGTGTTCCTAACCCTGGAGTTATTCAGGGATCAAGTGTATACCCACGTAGATTTTCCTTATGGAGTATACACATTTGAGGAAATGTTATATATGAGAATTAGAATAAGCTAGGAGATGCCATCAATAACACCATATTTCTTTTATTTTTTCAATTTAGAAGATGCAGTTGGATCTTTTTGTTTTCTTTTTAAAAATTATTATTATTTTATAATTGACAAATTATAATTGCATACATTTTTAGGGTACAATGTGATGTTATCATAATTGTATACAGCATTGTGCACTTCAAAATAGTTTGTTGTTTTTAAAACTAAACACAGCTTAAAACTGATTGTCAAAAGCAACTTCTTAGTAGTTACTCAGAGTGATGTTTATGAGAGAGTTTTCCTTGCTTACTCATCTGTGAATATAGCTCATCTACAGGGTATCTATCTGTTCATCATAAGTCATCTCTAGGTAGTCATTTTCATTGATACCATCACATATAATCAGATTTAAGCTTACATTTATAACAGCAATTGTTGTTTAAAATATTTGAAGGTTAGGCCAGGCCCAGTGGCTCAGGCCTGTAATCCAAGGACTTTGGGAGGCTGAGGCGGGTGGATCACGAGGTCAGTATATTGAGACCATCCTGGCTAACATGGTGAAACCCCGCCTCTACTAAAAATACAAAAAAGAATTAGCCAGTCTTACCTAGGTTTTCTTCTAAGGTATTAATGGCTTTAGGTCTAACATTTAAGTCTCTAATCCATTGTGAATTAATTTTCGTATAAGGAGCAAGGAAAGGATCCAGTTTCAGCTTTCTACTTATGGCTAGCCAATTTTCCCAGCACCATTTATTAAATAGGGAATCCTTTCCCCATTTCTTGTTTTTCTCAGGTTTGTCAAAGATCAGATGGCTGTAGATGTGCGGTATTATTTCTGAGGGCTCTGTTCTGTTCCATTGGTCTATATCTCTGTTTTGGTAACAGTACCATGATGTTTTGGTTATTGTAGCCTTGTAGTATAGTATGAAGTCAGGTAGCGTGATGCCTCCAGCTCTGTTCTTTTGGCTTAGGATTGTCTTGGCAATGCGGGGTCTTTTTTGGTTCCATATGAACTTTAAAGCAGTTTTTTCCAATTCTGTGAAGAAAGTCATTGGTGGCTTGATGGGGATGGCATTGAATCTATAAATTACCTTGGGCAGTACGGCCATTTTCACAATACTGATTCTTCCTATCCATGAGCATGGTATGTTCCTCCATTTGTTTGTGTCCTCTTTTATTTCACTGAGCAGTGGTTTGTAGTTCTCCTTGAAGAGGTCCTTTATATCCCTTGTAAGCTGGATTCCTAGGTATTTTATTCTCTTTGAAGCTATTGTGAATGGGAATTCATTTATGATTTGGTTCTCTGTCTGTTACTGGTGTATAAGAATGCTTGTGATTTTTGCACATTGATTTTGTATCCTGAGACTTTGCTGAAGTTGTTTATCAGCTTAAGGAGATTTTGGGCTGAGACAATGGGGTTTTCTAAATATACAATCATGTCATCTGCAAACAGGTAATACCATTCAGGACGTAGGCATGGGCAAGGACTTCATGTCTAAAACACCAAAAGCAATGGCAACAAAAGCCAAAATTGACAAATGGGATCTAATTAAACTGAAGAGCTTCTGCACAGCAATAGAAACTACCATCAGAGTGAACAGGCAACCTATAGAATGGGAGAAAATTTTTGCAATCTACTCATCTGACAGAGGAATAATGTCCTGAACCTATAAAGAACTCAATCAAATTTACAAGAAAAAAACAAACAACCCCATCAAAAAGTGGGCAAAGGATATGAACAGACACTTCTCAAAAGAAGACATTCATACATCCAACAGACACATGAAAAAATGCTCATCATCACTCACCATCAGAGAAATGCAAATCAAAACCACAATGAGATACCATCTCACACCAGTTAGAATGGCAATCATTAAAAAGTCAGGAAACAACAGGTGCTGGAGAAGATGTGGAGAAATAGGAACACTTTTACACTGTTGGTGGGACTGTAAACTAGTTCAACCATTGTGGAAAACAGTGTGGCGATTCCTCAAGGATCTAGAACTAGAAATACATTTGACCCAGCCATCCCATTACTGGGGATATACCCAAAGAATTATAAGGCATGCTGCTATAAAGACACATGCACACGTATGTTTATTGCGGCACTATTCACAATAGCAAAGACTTGGAATCAACCCAAATGTCCATCAGTGACAGATTGGATTAAGAAAATGTGGCACATATACACCATGGAATACTATGCAGCCATAAAAAAGGATGAGTTCGTGTCCTTTGTAGGGACACGGATGCAGCTGGAAACCATCATTCTCAGCAAACTATCGCAAGAACAGAAAACCAAATATCGCATGTTCTCACTCATAGGTGGGAACTGAACAATGAGATCACCTGGACACAGGAAGGAGAATACCACAGACCGGGTCCTATTGTGGGGAGGGGAGAGGGGGGAGGGATAGCATTAGGAGATATACCTAATGTAAATGATGAGTTAATGGGTGCAGCACACCAACATGGCACATGTATACATATGTAACAAACCTGCACGTTGTGCACATGTACCCTAGAACTTAAAGTATAATAAAATAAATAAATAAATACATTTTAAAAAGTAAAAAAAAAAAAAAAAAAAATTAGCCAGTTGTGGTGGCAGGCACCTGTAGTCCCAGCTACTTGGGAGGCTGAGGCAGGAGAATAGTGTGAACACGGGAGGTGGAGCTTGCAAGTCAGTCAAGATCGTGCCACTGCACTCCAGCCTGGGCGACAGAGCAGGACTCTTTCTTAAACAAACAAACAAACAAACAAACAAAAACCACACATTGATGATTATACTATAAAGCAACACTGAAAGAGAAGTATTTTTTGTTTGCTTAAAATGTAAGCAGATTGTTTGTCACATGTCAGACAATTCAATGAATGTCAGTAAAATTATATAGTTTTCAAAATTAGCTAAGCTTTCTCATGCTGGAAAGACAGTGGGGACAGAGCAGTAGTTTAGGACCAAGACAGGATGACAGACAGGTAAACAAACTAACTCCCAAGCTCTTCTACACCCTCCCAGACAAAAAGTACTGTCTTTCAAGCATCAGAAATTTGTCAGCAATGTTCTGGCTTCTCTCAAAAGAGACTACTGGACTTCCTGGAGGAGGTAATTCAATTGATGCAAAAATTTAAAAAAGAAAAAGAAAAAAAAAAAAAAGAAAAAGGTAACTTGGTCTCCTATGACAAACCTCAAATTTTACTGCCAGTAGTAAAGGTGCTGTGTCAAGATAACAAGCAGGAGTTAAGAAAGGAGAATGTCACTCTATAATCCCTAGTGGCCAAATTGATTCAGAAGAAGTTTAGATTGCATATTGGCAGGATTCACCTCAAATATTGATGATGCGCCTAAAGAGGAAATTAATAGTTATTATATGGATTAGAGTATATTAGTGGTTAAAGATATAATAAAAATAGCATATTTAAGCCATACCGCGCCATGTTATCATTAAATCTGGTGGTCAAGTTATCATTGTTGATGTCTTAGATTTGATGATGTATGATTAAAACTATAAAAGTGAATCATTATTGAGCACTTACCAGGCATTGTATTACGTTTTGAAATTTGTATTATCTCCTTTAATCTCACACTATATAACAGGTATATTATTTTCATTTTGCAGGCAACAGAACTGAGATTCAGACACAGATAAAATCCATTTTCACCACTCTGCTGTTAAACGATTAAGCCAAAATGTTAGCCCAGGCCTCTCTGATGACTGGGTCCTTCCTCAATGACCACACTGCATGAATGAACCTGTTACTGCAAGAGCACATCCGTCATCTGTCTAAAGAAGTTCCAAAAGTAAGAAAACATCTGCCCTTCTAGAGTTCATAAATGATCCTTTAAACACTGGAAAGGCTGAACTTTGGTGAGCTCTTCATTTCTAAGTACTATTTCATTTCTAAGTACTGTTTGCTGCACCTTTGATTAAATCCCTCTCTACAGACCGTGTGTTAAAAGTACATCCAAGACCTTCCTGTATATTTTTTCAGACACTCTAAGAGAGAATCTTGCTAAATGAAATGTGATATGCCCAAAGAAGCATCTCATGCCTTTTGACAGGGGCTTCTTAGGCACATGGGTTCTATCATTTTTGTTATCTATAACTCTTCTCTCCCAGAAGTACTGATAACATAAAGTAGACAATAAAACAATTAAAGTAGAACTATTTTTCAGCTACCTCTCATCAGCAGCAGGTCATCCACTTCTAACCTGGCTAGACTGTACCATCTCACACTTCAATCTCAGCTTATCTGTAAAGTGGGGAGAGCCACACTTTCATCCCTTCAATTACTTTAATAAATTGGTCATTTAATAATATCAAAACCAGACATGTTCAAATGTCTGCATTCCCTGACACATTACAGATGTTCGTACTTCTGATTTCTGAGGGAAAGTGGCAATACAAAAAGCATCAGATTCCCATTTTTTTCTCCCTAGAGTAAGCTGCCTCTGCATGTTACACATGTGTCATGCGCTTCTACACTCGCACCACATATGTATTTACACATACACACATATCTACACCACATCCTCTCTGTGTATGATCCCATGCCACCCTTCCCCTAACTGACGGAGAGATGAGGTTGGTTGGAGTGGCAGCCCTTGTCTTTGTTATCTCAGATTCTCTTGCCTGATTTCTTCAACAGGAAGCAAAGTTTTCAAATAATGCATTGTACGAGTTAATCGACAATGCCTAATTCCCAGGTCACCTAGCTAAAGATCTTACATGTCAGCAGACATTGTAGGCATTCCATTCATTCAGCAAATATTTTTTGAAGCATTCCTGGGTCCAAAACCCAGTGTAACTATCAACAACAGAAAGGATGAAAAAAAAGAAAAGAAAGAAAAAAAAACAACACGCTATTTCCACTCAGCACAATAGGAGTCTGCTTACTCCTGACAGCTTCACTTTTTCTAACCCACAGAGACAGAGGAGAAAAGCCAGAGGGAAGGCTGAATGCAACAATTTTATTATTTTTAAACTTATTACTTCCCAAACCAATACTTACTTTTATAAGCAATCTTCTTTTATATAAACACACACACACACACACACACACACACACACACACACACAACGTAGCTGTTAAATCACAATTTCTAGACAACACTCTAAATGCCAGTGCAAACAACTGACTGTGGACTTCTTATCATTCTGAAATCTTTCATATATTTTGGGAGGGTCCAATACATAGCTTACAGATCCAAACTTTTTAAGACCAAGAGTTTGTATTATACTTATCAGTTATTGATATATAAGACACAGTTAGACGTTTTTATGAGTTTGCATCATTCTCATTGTTGTGTGTATGTTTAGTCAGTTCACCCCAGTACTTTAAATTCTGTCTGGCTTTACATGGTTAGGAGGAATTATTAATGAGGAAATATCACTCATATTTTGATTTTAGTAATTAAATTGTTACATTCAGAGGAAATCAGGGTTTGGCTTTTTCAATGCTGAGGTGACCCCAGGTTTAACGAGAGTTCATACCTGCATGTATATTGACAGCACTCGGGGGACAGGAAATGACACAGGGTATTCTCCCAATCTCCCAGGATGAGAATCTGGGAGTTGGCAGCATGGACTGCTCTCTTCCACAGGGAGATGTTTAAGAGCCCTGTGTGATCATCCAAAGATGCCTCTAAATCTATGTGTCCAAACTCTTTAGAACCCCGTGGAGAAAGCCCAGCTTCCATTCACCCTCTCAGAGGCACCTAGGAAAGAGAATGGTACATTTCAGTCTCTGTTCTATAGAGGATATCACAGTACCAAAAAAGAAAAAAAGAAAAGAAAGAAGAAAGGAAGGAAGGGAGGAAGGAAGGAAACTGTAACATGAAGTCATAAGTAAAGCAAAACCTGAAGCCTGAAGCCTTGGAAACATATCCACATGCCTGAGCTGACAGGGCTCCGAAAACATGCAGAAAAGAAAAATCACTTTCAGCACATGTCTCCTGTGCTCTTGGACCTTAGAATCTAGTGGAATATACACATATGAATCATGGCAAGTATAATAAGTGTTTCCAAGGGGAAATATAAAATGAAGAAACTGAGGCCCCAGAATGGTCAAGAAACTGCCTCAATCCATCGAGTGTTTTGGTGGCAGAACCAGGAGCAGATTCCAGTTTCTGGCCCTACAGTCTACTGCTCTATCTGTCATGCCTACCCCAACTTTGTGTTGCTTGGTTTTATGGTTTTATTGTGTAAGAGCCAAAACCAATATGAATCCCAAACTTTAGGATCCACATTTATTATTGGTTTGCTGACATTAACCCAAAGCCTTGATTTCTTCCTAGAATTTCACCTTAAAATTCTATTTTCACCACATGACAGATCATAGTCATGGATGTCCTAGATGTATATTAGTGATGGAATAATTTTTCTTTCAAAACTAACTTGTATCATTAAATATCCTTTTGTCACTTTTTTTTTTAAAAAAAAAGATGCATAAGCTCTGAATTTCATTTTTTCTTTTTTTTTTTTTCTACCTGTAAATTTTCACCACAGCATCCAAACCCTGCCAGGATTGATGAACCAGATGTCCCTCTGTGGATGTGTCATCTCACACTAGGCCAAGCTCAGTGATCCACTCATTTCAACCTGCTTCCTGCTTCCCCCACCTCTCATGTCCTTTTAAGAGTCCATGCATTGCTCGGTGGCTCTTTTTGCCTGGATTTTATTACTGAGGAATAGCTCCTCAATTTTCAAGACTCAGCACATATGTCACCTGTAAATTTCCCCTCTTGCCCCTTTGTAGCCTCATTCTTCCAAATAAAGACTTCTAAGAAAGCAATGACAAAAATTATCTTTTACTTGTTTGTGTACATGTTTGTTTTTCACATGAGACTGTGAGTCCCCTGATGGCAAGATATATATCCAATTTACTTCTGTAAACTCAGGATTGAGCATAATAATTTTTGCTTGCTCAATACATAATAAATAAATGCTGTTAGGTAAGTAAATGATTGACCTAGGGTATTGCTGTTTTTATACCAGTATTACTGTATTTCGGACAGCCAAGCCTAAACTAAAAATCTCTTGTTGGGTGCAAAAAGAAAGAAGGAAATTGAGAGACAGAAAGAAATTGAAACAAAACTTTAGCCTGTCCAAACTCAATTCTATCTAGTCAACAGGATTAGACCTCTGTAAGAGATCTCAAAAAGTACATAAAGCAGCAACCCGGAAGGAAACTTGGTAAAAGATGAACAAAAACTTCCTCCAAGATTGGCAGAAGAGAGCAAATGTACACATATTGTCTTCCAGGTGTAACAACTATTTCTAAACAGACAAGTTTAGAAAGCAGAGGAAGAGGAAAAAAGAGTGACAAGTGGTAATATGGCACATACATAGGTGTCTCAAGTCACGGGACCTGTGTTCCCACCATGATGATGACATATTCACTGGAAGATATGTGATGATTAATATTTTCATTCGTCATTGCTCTCTCAGGCTTCTTTCCCTTTGAAGAAGCACAATATCAGAGGGTTTATATCATTTCGTTATTTTTCTCTCTTCTAAAAAATTAAAATATCTGCATATTTGAATCTCTGTAAACAGAGAAAACTATAGAGCCCTTCCTTGGGGTTGAGTTAATCTTGCCCCCGGATAAGATGTTAAAAGAAAGGTGATAATAGCCTGAGCTGATGACTTTGTTTATAGCTTTGCTGTTCCCAGAAAAAGACCACCTGCATTCTTCTTATATCAACACACAGATGGAGTCTAGTGAGGAGAGGCTCATGACCCAAAGTTACAAATCTTTATCCTGTTACCAGCATTTTTTTTTTTTTTCGGGCCAGACAGTGGGCCGAAGTCTCTATTTGACTTATTCAAAAATCCTAGAATGGGAGTTATGATGAAACCTTTCAAAAAACACATTTTTGCATAGCATATAAAGCCCTTTAATAATCCTTCCTTCCCTCTAAAATTAAAAGTATGTAAATCTCTGAGCATGGTGGTAGACCTGTCCAGGAAGTGTAAGGCATCCTCCACCCAGCTACAGAGATCCTCAAGTGAGAGGCTGAGGCTGGTCACATTGTTTGACATGAGGGTTAGTTTTCAGATAGTGAAATTTCAGTTGCCAGGTGCCAGAGGCAATTTATCAGACACTCATAAAATAAAGATCAAAAAGTCCATCCGTCTCCCAATGCATCTGGGATCTAGGAAGGAACACTCACAACCCTCAGTCCTTTAAACAGCTCTCACTTAAAGAGCTTGATGTTTATAATAACAAGAAAAGGAGAAAGGGGTCAGGTCAAATTCTGCTGAATAGCAGGTGTTGTTGTAAGTTTTTTGTTCTCTTCTTTTTTTCTTAAAACGTAATCTAAAAGAATATTGAGCTGTTGCAGTGGATGCCCTCCATATGTATTTTTGTAACATCTGTGATCTAAAAATTTGACCTGAAAACCAGAAAATAAAAGCCCTTGAACATTTTTTAGAAAGCACTTAAAGTTTTTCCATGTAATATTCAATATATTCAATTAACTTAATGGAATCAAATATTTTAACAATGTTACAATAGACTGAAAATCGGTGTTATCTGAGACTTAAAATGTATTTGGAACATAACAATTTGGTATGACAATAATTAATAACTAATGATAAAACTTGTATGTATATGAGTTTTTTTGTTTGTTTTTCATTATTCCCGTGAGAAACAAAGAGACAAGAAGGCTTGCCTGAGGACACAGAACATGTAAGTGATAAAAACAGGTAAGCCTAGGTCTTGGAATTCTAGATTCTGTGTTCTTATTACTGAGCCTTCCGGCAGCAGAGCTTGGAGATACAGCTTTGCACCGGGCTGTCAGTGCCTCAGTGAAGTGGTCGGCTTCACTTCCCATTGAATTGAAGTGATTACATCTAAACTTTTGGTTATTAAAAGTCAGTTTAGGGGTTGATATTCAATCAAGAAATATTTATCTTACTGTAGTTTCAAACTAATATTTTTCCATTTTGTTAAGCAAATGGTATGATTTTATGTTAGCAACAATGTATATTTTTCAACTAGTCATATTTCCCTTTTAGTGTTCACTGGACAAGCATTCAGTGCTAAATCTATTGCCCACTAATATTAAGCCTTATAGTTTTAGGTATTTTCTTCTTCCCTGTTCCCATCTTCTCATCTTACCACTTTATGCTTCTTTTTCCTTTCCCTTATGTCTTTTTCCTTTCTCTCTCTCTCTCTCTCTCTCTCTCTCTCTCTCTCTGTCTCTCTCCACTTCTCTCCTCTATTCCCCCTCCTCCTTCTTCTCATCCTTCTCCTCCTCTTATCCTTCTTCTACTTCTTTCATTATACACTTTTCATTATTTTTGAATTATAAAAGAGGTAGAAGAGGAAGGGAGATAAGGAGACAAAGATGGAGGACAGGAGAGAAGGAGAGAGGAATGAAAACAGAAAGTCAAAAAGAGCTAGAATCTGGAAAAATATACCATAATGGAGAAAATAAGTAAAACAATAAGTAAAATAAGAAAAATAAGTAAAATTTAGTAGGGTATCCAAGGCTTAATTGAATGCAAGAGTTCAAGAATAATGAGAACAAAAGGAAATTGGGGAAATTGAAGCTCAAGAAGAAAAAGATGTTTATTATTTCTGGAAATAAATCCACCACCATTAATATTTCTAGTCTTTCAGATTTGTCCATTCAAAATTTTAATATTTTATATATTCAAAGAAATAACATAATATTGCAGATAGATGATAGATAAGCAGGTCAATAGATAGATGATGGATAGAAATATAGATTTAAGATCCTAGAAAAGGCTGAATAATCCCAAGATTTCATAAAAGAATAGAGGGGAATGGCCAGAAGCATATCAATCCTCAATGGAAACCAGGCAGCTTCAGTCCCATGCCCTGACCTTGGAACAATGCTGATCCTGAAAGTTACATCTGCAGACAACATTTCAGATATGTTTATGGGAGAAGAAGACAGTAAAACAGTAGACATTTGGTAAGCTTAGACATTCATTGGTAGAACTGAGGTTCCAATTTAGTGAACAACAAAATATTATTTTCCGAGTGTATTGGACACAAGAGAAAATAAATCGAAGATAGCTTGTCAGCTATCATCATCTGCTGGCCCAGCAACTCACACATAGGATCATAAATTCATGTGTTTGGAGAGGGAGATACTTGGAGGTTCCTAGGAAATATGTCTTTCTTAGCTGAGAGCCCTTCCTAAATGTCATATTAATTTGGCATCCTTATGAAAATCGTACATCTTGAGGGCTTTGAGAACTATGCCCCTCAAATTCACACTTGCTAAGGAAATGGCAATTGAAGGCATGATGCTGATGGGTTTAAAATCAAGGGATTCCTGCTCAGTGGTTCAGAAGTAAACTAGTTTGGTGCTGCAATTTGTCATGCAGCATTAGGACCTGGCTCTTGTCAGTGGGGCCGAGGAGCAGGTGGAGCAGTTCTGAGCTATCAGGAGGAGTCGCACCAGAGACAAGCCACTGAATAAGAATAAATCATCTGACTCAGAGCCTGACAGACACAAAATCAGCAGTCATTTTGAAAATGGGTCATTTTTGAGTTCAAGGACAATTTCACTGTCTTCAGCAGTCACTATTTCCAAAGACAGCCGAGACACAAATTTTGGGGGAAATCAAAAGTCATTTAGGAACACAGACTATTCCCCAAAATTGGAAAACTCAGATGACTTTAGTGATCTATGACATTGAGTGTAACCAAAATCCTCCCTGACTTGATTTCTATAAGCAATGGGCATATAGAGAGATCAAGGTAATCCAGTTAAGTCACTAGTTTGTATTCTGATTTTGCATAACCTGTGATCATCACTATCAGAAATCATGACTTCACTGCTTTATATTTGTACAGTTCCCCATAGACTAGTTTGTGTAGAATTGTGTTCCCCAAAAAGATATATTGAAGTGTTAACTGCTACTAACTTAGAATGTGAACTTACTTGGAAATAGTTGTCTTTGACAATGTATTCAAGTTAAAATGGGGTGATGCTAGATTAGGGTGGGCCCTCAATCAATGACTATTGTACTTATAAGATCCTAGGAAGACATGGGGACTCTGATACACACAGAGAGGGAAGATGGATATGGAAGACAGAAGCAGAGTGTGAGGGATATAACTGCAAGTCAAGAAATGCCAAGGATTTCCAGCAGCTACTAGAAGCTAGGAGAAAGGAGTAGCCCAGATTCTACCCAAGAACCTTCAGAAGGAGCCAGCCTGGCCAACACCTAGATTTAAGACTTCTATCCTCTAAAATTGTGAGAATAAATTTCTGATAGCTTACGCTACTCAGTTTACGGTGCTTTATAATAACAGCCCTGGGAAACTAATACATACACTATACAGCACAGGGACATTGAACATCTGATGTGACTTTTTATGAAAAACTGTGGTAAACAGAATCATTGATGGCATCATCATCATTACCATGTCTTCATTTCTCATAGAATGACTTTGTGCTAGCCATTGAGCTGTCTTTCCACAAAAAAATAAAAAAAGTATTATTAGCTCCATTTTACAGAAATAGAATCTGAGATTCATAAAAGTTCAGTAACATGGGCAAAGTCACACTGCTAGTAAGTTGTAGAGCAAGAATTTGAACACACTTTCAGTCTAAATCAGAACCAAATGTTATTTATAGAACTCTTAATGTTATATGTTATTATAGAAATTTCCATGATTACAACTCAAAAGTGGGAAAGAAATTTAACAGATTACCTTATCCCTCCCTGCCTCCTCATTTTATAAACGAAGAAACTGAAGCCTCTGTGCAGAAGATAAATTTTACTTAGGAACACACAAGCTACGCCACAATGCCAGCACAGTTCTTTGTCTCCTCATTCCAATATACCATACTAAGGACACTTTATGCTATATTATGTATGCTACATTTATTAGGAGATTTGGGCAAATGTGAAAAAAGCACTAAGTAAGTGAATCTTTTGGCCCATCCTCTCAGACAGAGCCAGATATAGGTCACATGGGGATTAATTCTGGAAGGTATATACTGGTCACCTAGCTTCCTTGGGCCAATCATTCTTTCCTTGCTTTCTGACTTGAGATACATTGATATTTGTGTTCCAAAGTTATGTCTTTTGCTAGCGTAAAGCAGCAGCCCCCACTGTTTAAGAAAAGGCACAAACATGCCAGGCATATCAATGCATGGACCAAGCTGACATCCTGGCTTCAATGCCACAAAAGTGAGATGTTCTTGGATCATTAGGTGTTCTTGGTGTCACTTAACAGAGAACACCTTTTTCTCTGATCTACTTTCTGTTGGAGGCCAGAATGATCTATAGTGCTGAATTGCTGCATTGTTCTTCCAGATCAGCAAATGTACAGAACTCTCCTTAGGACCACATAAGAATGCACACATGTCAAGTGCTAAGGAAGCTCCCCATGCAAAACTTTGACACCTGTGGCAAAACATCCTGTTCCCTTTCCTGTAGAGCATTCAGTTTTTCAAGAATCTTATATATTTATCATATTCATTAATAAAACTAATAGTTTTATTATTCTTAATTTTGACTTATTAATTCCCCTACCCGAAAATAAGTAAATATAGCATAATGTATAATGACAGGCTTTGGGCTCAGATAGTTTTGGATTTGCTTACTGACCGTGTGGCCTTGGATGAACTGTTAATTTCTCCAAATACCAAGTTATTCACTTGTAAAAAGAAAATAGTAATTAGTTTAGAGGTTAGTATGAGGATTAATTAATGTAACACAAGTGAAGTACTTAGCAATATAATTAAAACATGAAATATAAATGTAAATGTTTATTATTATTATACAAAGAACATTTGAGAAAATTTGGCAAAGCAAACCAAGCTTCATATGAAAAAATATTTGTTGCAATGTTATATAAGGCAAAATGGGAGACAGAGGAAATAATCTAATGGCCCAAAGTATGGGATTCTTTTAAAGTATTTAGTGTCAAGATCCATGTTTTTTTTTCCTTTTTTCTTAGAACATAAGATTGAACAAAACACTGCTCTTGACTTTGAAGATCTCAGGGCCTGGTTGGGAAGACAAACACATAGTTCAATATTTTGTTCTAATTAATAGAAGAAAATTAATTTGGGGATGGACATATAAACAGGATGTTATGGCCCAGAAGAATGATATCCAAAGCCCTTACCATGACATTTGGATAGAGAGATGGTTTAAGAAGAGAACAGATTATGCACCTGTTGAAGGCAGTCAAGCCCAGCCCATTTTTTGTAGTATTCAATACATAACTGTTGTTAAAAGAAATTTTTTAATTATTTTGGGTGACCCAGAATAAGTTCATTTTTTTTAAATCAGGGACATTGGCAACTTTAAAATCTACAAAGTAACTTTTTCCACCTTTAAGTAATAATTTCAAATGTGCCTGGAGCTCAAGAATTCTAAATAACTATTTAAAAAAATTTATTTCCATATAATCGCTACTAACAAGAAACATATTTCGATTGCACCTAATGAACATCAAAATTAGAGACATTTCCTTAGGTTTAGCCTCTAGAATAGCCAGGGGAGAAAAAAGCAACCACAGGAACACATTAAAATGAATGAATTCCATTTGTCCAATTTTGTGTCACATTCTATGTTTATGGTATCAAAATATACAGAGGACACCACATTAATAGCCATTTCTAGGATTAAGACCATTTATATAATGCAATAATGAAGTAGATTTATTATAAATTTTACTAAGATTCTGTTTGGGTTTAATGCCAGGAAAGCTCCCCTCTCCTACTCAATGTAGATAGTTTAACTTCAGGGTATGTACTAAAACTGATAGCATCCGCTCTTAAGATATAAGCTAGCACTATGTCTGCAGAATTGATAAGAAACTTATTTTCTCTAAAACAAAGCCAAAAGAAAAAGATAAAAAAGGAAATGGCACACTTTATTCTTTATGTTTTTAGATGACAATTAAAGCCTTGGGATTAATTGTCTACCATTTGAGTGACCTCATTTTTTACAAAGTAAAGTTATCTTAGGAATTTCCTACTTCAAAACTGAGATGATGGTCTCAATTTAAAGTATAAAATCTGCATTTAAACCACACACCAATTTATTTATTTATTTATTTAGAGACGGAGCCTTGCTCTGTTGCCCAGTCTGGAGTGCAATGGCGCAATCTCAGCTCACTGCAACCACCGCCTCCCGGGTTCAAGCCATTCTCCTGCCTCAGCCTCCTGAGTAGCTGGGATTACACGTGCCCGCCTGGCTAATTTTTTGTATTTTTAGTAGAGACGGGGTTTCACTATGTTGGCCAGGCTGGTCTCAAGCTCCTGACCTCGTGATCCGCCTGCCTCGGCCTCCCAAAGTGCTGGGCTTACAGGTGTGAGCCACTGCGCCCAGCCACCACACACCAATTTTTAAGACACCAGTTATAAACCAGCAACAAACTTAACAACAGAGATAGAAAATTGATTGCTAAATATCTCACTAATCTCTGTGTCTTTGCTTTGACGTTGTAAATCAATATCAGAAAGCAGATAATAAAATGCCTTTTCCTTAATTTTCTTTCACTTTGGACTTTTCCAGCCTTAATATGTAGTATTAAGTCAGTCAAATAGACAAGGGCACACACGCCAGCACACGCACACACACACACAAATATATTCTGATCTATGAACCTACCCTGTACTCCAGAATGCCAAATATAATGATTTCCAGGGCTCTTATATTCTCTCCCTTTACTACATCAAGCTGCTTTTCTGCAAGATGGATTGGCAGAAAACGAGTATGAAAATGTCAATTTAAGGACAGTCAATAAAAGGGTAGTAACAAGTTGTATTTGTATAATGGGCCAAATGGAAGCATCTAAAGGGCCTAAGAGACAACCCCATCCTATACACACTGCTCCCCAAAGAATGACACTTTGGATAATCTGTATTTCATTCCTAGAATCAGCTTCTATCTTTGTTGAAAGGTAAAAACTCCAATTTTACAAGATTTCATCCCATTGCAAAAATAAGGGTCCAATAAATATGGATGCATTTTAAACAGAACATTAAGGAAAGCTAACAAGCACCAAGGAATTCTTCATTTCACAAAACTAGTAATTCCCACTATTTATCCTGGAAATGTTTGCTCATTCTTCTTCTCATTCATGTATTGCTTTTGTTATTTTACTCTGCTCTAAAGATTTTTTTCTATTGAATTCTTTTTTCCATTTTATTCTACAAATAATCACTGGTGACCCATTATGTCCCATTTATGTACTAGTCACCACAGACAGAAATATGCATTTATATAAACCAAGGTCCCTTTCTTCAAGCAACTCAGGAAGGCACACAAGTAAACAGGCATTTATAACTCATACTTTATGCATTAGCTTCCAATATCACTGCCCAAAGCAAAGGACCAGAATTAGAAATTCTCCCACTCTTGGCTTCTGCCTTACTGATTCAATTAGCTTAAAAATTTGCTGAAACACTTAGCTCGTTTTTCATATTTTCCTAAGCATAATGGAACAATCTAAGCCTCACTCTATAAAAGGCTGTACAAGGTCTGATTTACCCCTGAGAAAAGTCAGGCCTAAAAGGCAGTAACATCTAGCCACCCAGCAGGAATGCTTTCAGGGTTGGATCATGTTTTTATTCTTGCAATGCACCATTTAAAAGCTACTGTGGTTTTCTGAAGTTCCATTTGTGGGGCATTAAACATGTGGACATTCCTCTTTATACTGCATTATGCTACATTACACAACTATATTCCAAAGTTTTTACCTTTTCCTCCCTAAAATAAAAGGCAGCTAAGTTTCAGGGTAAAATGTTCACGGTACTGTATTTTAATACCCTGCTACTTTCAAGATGAAGCAAAATCGCCTCAGAACTGTATAGAAACCAGCCAACATTCCACAGCAAAATTTACTGTAAATACCTGATTTTGGTAAGGAATTCCTAAAATAGCTGTTTGATTTAATCACTACAGGATACTACTTCCTATGCAAAGATTTTCAAAACTTAAATAAACTTAGCATTCCCATCAGCTGTTAGTTTACAAAAACATTTGACTTTTTTCCCTCCTTGGCAGGATTAATGACTTACATTAGAATTACACTTGCAAGGAAAGAATGACTTAATATGTTTGCCATTTCATATCAAATTTGAAGTATATCAGCTAAAAGTAAATTTAATGCAAAAGTCAATATGAAATGTGAAACTTCAGCCACTCTTGGATTATTCATGTTTTAAAAGCCATACAATCCAAATTTCTTTGTAGAACAACAATAAAAACTAGAGCTGGACGAAAACTTGGAGATCAAGTAGAACCAAATAATTTTACAAAAGACAAAACTAGAGGTCAAATAGGTTAAGTAACTGGCCCAAGGTAATAAAGCGCAGTTTTAGTCAAACCAAGACAAAATCCCAAGCCAATGATTCTCAGTCCAACTATTTTGATGGGTACCAGGGTACAATGATGATTTATACACATAGCACATCACCCTTCTAGGCTATAGCCAGTAAGCAGAACTCACACAGAGCCAGAGTCTTTGTCCACAACTTCACAGCACTTCTCAGGATCAAGCCCAAATCCCTAAAGCCCATGATTAAGGGGAACTTACGTCTAGAAACTAAAGGAAAACGATCTGGAGCCTCCAGGGGTGGGGAAGATAAGCACAGTCCAAGGACCGTCCCTTTGGAACAGAACTGAAGTAAAAAGCCATGCATCCTATTTAGCTTAGCGTGTTGCCTGGCCTTTTCACCGTCAGGGGATCCTTCTCTTTGACAGGTCATTTTAGTTTCCCTAAAATCTATTGCAGCATATAGAGGAGCTCATGCCAGAATGAACCATAGGATAGCAGCTTGGAGAACTGGAACAAAGCAGGAGGTGGAATTCAAACCAGTGCCCACCTACATCAAGCTTTAGTGTATGGCCTATTCTAAGTCCACACTAGAGCAAACCTCACTCTAGTGCTACTAATAATGAGAACAGATTCTACTAGTGATGACTCAGACTTTCCTTGCCACAGTCCCCATAAAACATACTTTATTCCATGTACTCAGACTTCTTCATTCTCCAACACTATATACACTCCCATCTTCACAAATTGTGAATGCCATAGTTTGCTAAATGTCTTTTTTTCCATATCCATTCACCAGAATTCACACTTCCTGTAAAATCCTTTGTATGTCTCTCTTCCTCCATGTGGCTTTCCCAATCTCTAAATCTAGCATAATCTCTGAGTTTTGTCCCTATGGTATTTTTCTTTGTGCTTCTCTGTCGCATTTAATGTCTTTTTTTTTTCCTTGGCAATAATTCCCATAGGAGAGTCTCCCAACTCATCATAAAGGGGTGAGTCTGATTCACCTTTCTAATCTTTCAATGTCTAGCACAATGCTTGGCACATGGTCTCCATAAACATTTGCTGAGCTGACTCTAGTTAACACACACTCTAGAATTACAGAAGCCCTAGGATTATTAATTGCTGATGCTAATCTTAGCATTTCTGGCACAGTAGCAATTTCACTTTATTCTCCTGTTCCTCTTTTCCTATCCTTTTTTTATCTTATTATTATTATTTGTATTTTTATTCTGATCTTGAACAAGAGCTCAGAAAAGTACTGCCTGTAAAACGTGTCAACTTATATAGACAGGCTTGGTTGCTGTGTGAAGCGTACAAGTCTTGGCTCCATTTGGTACTGCATGAGATAGCATCTCCTCTCTTAAATCAACCAAGATTCTGAGGAGCAGAGAAAATCTCTGGCCATGCGTCTTTCTGCCATGGCAAATATAAATTATGCCTGCCCATTAAGACACAAAGTAACCTTAAAAATGCAGGAAGTTATAAATTTCCCTGGAAATGTTTTAATCTCTCACTATCAGTTCTTCCTTGGATCACAATCAAAGTGTGTCCTATTTTAAAAAGCCCTTATGGGTTTCTTCTTTAGCAGAATGCTTTGTTTCACATGAATGTCTGGGATGGAGCAAAAGCCATTTGTGTTTTAGTGTAACATCTCAGAAGGATATATTTCATTTTCTCAATTAAATTGTGACCCTCTATGAATTCATGTTCTGTTTCTGAGTAAAAGAACTTTGAGAAACAATGGCTATTTCACATACCAAAACTTGATCACAAAATATTATTGTGTAAAATTGCCCAAACAACTCTGCTAATACAGCTGCTCAAACATCTGGATTACTCCATCACAAAAATCTCTCTCCCTATGAGCCTTCTCCCAGGAGCATATCCTACACCAAGGTCTTTGTGATAAGTGATGACAGTAGACACACCAGTTCTCCAACTTAGAATCACTAGTCCCCTGTCACTGCGATGAACAGAATCCTGTTTAGGAAGTACTCCTTTACTAGGATAAGCAAAACTTACATATTTATCTACAAAGAGAGCAAAATAGTCAAACAAAATGTATTACTTACCATGTTTACCCTGAAATAGGTCTACATGTATGTGCAAATTTATATAAATTTATACATGTAGATGTATTTATTTATATATATTCATATATGCCCACATCCCAACATCCAGACTATCTGTCAAGAGTCTCTTAACTCCTCATAACCTGGATGTCAACTTTACTATAAAATGATCACATTCATATTTGGTTTCAAAAACTGTTCATAAAATATTTTAGTGTCTTATAAAGTATGTGGCTTGTATTATTATAAAAGGAAGAAGCATAAGTGAGACATTTTATAAAAATCATTTTGTATGTGAGAAATTTTATAAAAATCCAGCCTTGCATACACACACATTTCTATAAACTCAACAGAAGTGGGTCCCAAGTATTCTGAGGACAGCACAGAATGCAAGTTCATTAAGGAAGAAACCAGGTCTATTTGGGTTCATATTCATAGTACTTGGTCCAAAAATAATTGTGTACCTAAGTCTTTAGTGTCTGTTGGTTTTGATTTTTCACATTGGTAGGTGAAGGTATATATCCCTCTGACCACATTGTAGCCACTCAATCAGAAGACAACCCCTGGACAGAAAGTAGGTAAACCAATTTTTGAAGTCAAATAAGAATGTGCCTGAAAGTGTTCTGGAAATATATTAAAGCACACCCAATCGAAGATACTATTAATAACATGGTTTAATATCTGGGTGAGAGAAAACAGAATAGTCATTGAACACATTTTCCTGATTCTGAAGCCTTGTGTGATATTCAGATTTCATCTACAGCATGTTACAAAGCATGTAGGACAATAAAGTGGTGGTGGTGAGAAGCCTAAATAATACAAAATTACTCTTTCCTGCAGTTCTGAGAAGGAAAGAGAAAAAGAAACTCAAGAACTTGAAGATCTTGCCAAAAATTCCATTGTGGAAGGAGGATGCTGTCTCCAAAGCAGCGAGTGCCTCCCACTTCTCTCTGTTTTGATATACAACCCATCACCAACTTTGTTAAAACTATTTCTCATCCAATGCAACAACCTAAGGATCTAATCCCAACTAATTCTGGGGAAATGCCACATCTCCTAGGGCAATTGAGAAAAGGACATTTCATTTTTAAGGCAGCATGAGCGAAAATGTCATCTGAAGGAGACTGGAAGGAAAAGTTAGAGAAGTTAGGCATTATAAATGAACGTTACTTCTTCTTCTTCAATGTCTTAGAGGGAGAAGGAAAGAATCCGGGGCCAGATAAGGAGTCTAAGCCAGAGATACTATAGCATTTTACATCTTGAGGTTACCAGGAGGGGTTTGGGGGAGGCCAGCATGGAGGAGCAAAGCAAGTCTTAGGCCAAGTAGCATGGGGGAAATGTGTGAAGTTAGTCCTCAGAGGCTGTGGGCGAGAACAGAGAAAGAAAAGGGAGGCAGCCAGTTAAGGTGCCGAGGGCTACTTGAGAATATCAGGTTTCTTCCTGAGAACAATGGGTCCCCATTCACAGTGACAGACTCTAAATCAAGAAGAAACTAGAAATAGTAGGATAGACCACAGGGAGATTGCTACCAAGAGCCCTCTCTCTCCAGGCAAGATATGCTAGTTATTTTAAATTGCTTCAGTGCTGGAATGAAATACATTCGCAACCTTGGGAGATATAAAGCAAAAGGTAGAGGAAGTCTACATTTGGGAGTTGATTGAAGAGTAGAAAATGTAATTTTCAAGACTTGAATGTGGAGTCACGGGAGAATGGAAGAAGAGGTTGCAGCTGGGATGTGCCATTTGTTCAGGAGCTGGTGAAAAGTCCCAGAGGGAGATGTGTGCTGGAACTGGCTGTGATGAGCCAAGGCAGTATCCACCAATCTCTGTGAGTGCAAGAGGAATTCAGAGCATTCCAGGAGAAAACATAATGAGGTTACAAACAGGGACCAGGGGACTCTACCAGTTTCACATCTCTCACTAAACATTCCAGGCATTGGAGAGCATTCAAGCCTGTTTTTCTCATCTAGTTGAGAAAGGTGAATTGTAGCATGACAGTTCTCCTGCTATTAGGTTGCAAAGAATAAATGTTTCCTCCTCTTTCCAGCTCTCAAAATTTAAGAAGTCTCTTCAGAACCTTGAGCAACAAATTCTAGGATATCTTTGGTTTTTATGTTCTAAGTTTCCAGCTCTTAAAAAATGCATGTTCTCCCAGTGAATCCAAACAGAATCCATATCTCTTTCTCACTTTGTGTGTCCCCCTCACAAATCTCTATGGCACAAGCGTGAACATAAATATAGGGCTGGAGCTGCTACTCTGTGTTTTCATGTCATTGAAAAGGCCTATCCCAGAATTATGGAGTTGGCTGGTTTGCTGAGGACAATAATAATAATTGTAATGAAAAGACTGATAATGCTAGCATTCATTGAATGCAAGATATCATCCTAAGATATCAAGACATCCACATTTCATCCTCACAACAATCCTATGTGGTAGGCATATACATTTATTATCCATATTTACTTTGGGTTCACTGATTTCTTTTTTTATGTAGGAGGTAGGAGGAAGGATGCAGAAGAAAATTACCTATAGGAAAAGGGTTGAGAAGGGTCTGCAGAGACTGAACTAGAAAGTAGTGACACTGTTTTCATAGTTGGAAAGAAGCAGGCTACATTTGTAAGTACCTAGTGTGAATTTTGTAATAAAACCTACATTACCAATAAGCACAGTGGAATACTTAGTACTACTTAGTACATTCATACATGACTCTACCATCTTGAGATTTTTGTATACACAGTATATGATCAGTATTTATAAATGTACAGCTTAAAAAAAGATTCTTCTTGTAATAAATACAGAATTTAAGCACGAAATCAGCATAGGCCAGCCACATTCCAACTGAGGACCCAGAGAAAGACAGGCCAGCAGCATAACTCGCAGTTCCTGCCCTGCTTGATGGACCTGATGGTCCTGGCAGTGTATTACTACTGTTGTACAAATGAGGAATCTGTGGCACAGAAAGAGTAAATAATTTGCCCAAGATCATATACCAAGACTTGTACTTAAGATTAGTGCGAGAACTAATAATATCAAACAGCAGGTTATTTCCTGATATCAAACACCTGTTAATTTCCATCTAAGCACAAAAGAGGCTCTTCAGGACTATGGAATGGAATGTCCTCTAAACTAAAGAGAAAAAAGCTTTCTTCATTTCCTAGGCATTTTCCTCCGAGTTCCACAACAGCAAACATTCTCTTACATTAACCCATGGGACATCGCCCCAAATATCCATTCAAATATCAGGTTCTCTGCTATCTGTGAGCCACTTAAGAGCAGTGACTATATTTTTGGTTTCAGCATTCTTAAAAGTCTAACATAGGGCTTTGCACATCATAGGTCGCTCTACATTTTGTTAAATAAATTAGTACATTCAAGTCACTTTTTTTTTTTGAGACAGAGTCTTGCTCTGTCGCCCAGGCTGAAGTGCAGTGGCCGGATCTCAGCTCACTGCAACCTCCGCCTCCTGGGTTCACACCATTCTCCTGCTTCAGCCTCCCGAGTAGCTGGGACTACAGGCACCCGCCACCATGCCCGGCTAATTTTTGTATTTTTAGTAGAGATGGGGTTTCACTGTGTTAGCCAGGATGGTCTCAATCTCCTGACCTCGTGATCCACCCGCCTTGGCCTCCCAAAGTGCTGGGATTACAGGCGTGAGCCACCGTGCCTGGCTCAAGTCACATTATTTTTAAGCATTTACTACATTCCTATTATTAGCCTGTTCCTATGCTAAGCACTGTGGGTAACAAACTGAGTTGGTTATAGCTCCTGCTTTCATTATTTGCAATATAACTGGAAAATTAGATGAGTAAATTGAAAAATTCACTAGAGAATCAAAAAATCCTTTGACAGAGTAAAATATGCAGTGTTGGGGAACATAAAGAAATAGCATAAACCTAGCCTGAGGTTGTCAATGAAGGCTTCCTAAAAGGGGTTGTAAAAGACCCTCTGGGAATTAAACCAACATCAGGGCCACCATAGATATAGACCAGAAAAAACATCGGGACATTTGCGCACTTTACAGTGATTGGATGCTGATGTTGCACAGGTTACAGGTTATGAGGCAGTCCATTGGAAACGAACACTAAAAAGTGCAACCTGAAGTCAAAATTAAAGGGCAGTGAATGTTCAAAAATTAAATGTCCTCCCCAGAGATTATGGGGAGTCACTGGTATGTGGAAAGCAGGTAGTACAATGGTGCTAGGAGAGATTATCCCTCTTACCAGAAAGCTGGCATGTTTTCTTGTTGAGAACATGTTGAGAGAAGAGGAAGTGAAAGGGCTTCTCTGGTTTGGAGGAGAGGCTCTACTTCTCACAAATCCATCCAGGAGGCTAATCTTGACTTTCCAAGGATGATGGCTGGGAAGAGAGAAGAAATAGAGCTGAGAGACGCTTAGACCCCAGTCTGTCGCTGTCTTTCACCAAAACTTGATTGGGAATTTCCTTTATCTGTGCTTTCAACAAGCAAACTTTTAAGTACTCAGTACGCTGTCTCAGCACACAAAACTTTTAATGATCTGTACTCATTAGGAGAAACCCTAGCCCTCATAGGATACGTAAACATTGTTACAAAATAGAGTCCAAAGTGCTAAAAGGTACTGAATAAGAGTGTCAAAATACGAATACAGAAAAAGATAGCAGGAAAAACAATGAACAACTACCTGGAATAATACATTATTATACTGAGTGCTTTACTGTGTTAGCTCACTTAATTATCATAACAATATTATTACAAATACACTATTATTACCCCCATTTTACATATGAAGAAGGTGAGGCTCAGACCTTAAGACAGCTTTTACCATGCACTTAAGGGAAGACAAGAGTATAGGCTGTTGAGTCTATGCAGTCTACGGATGGACCTGAGAAAGGATCCAGCAATACAATCATCGAAATCTCCTGTAAGCAAAAAGGGGCCAGAACAAATCTAGCAAATTCCAAGATTAGTTTTCGGCTTCTGCTCTTCCATCACAGGTCCTCATATGACACAGATTGACTGTAGTCTGACGAATCCCAGACTTTAGAGAGAGCCCGTTGAAAATAAATTCCCGCTTCCTGCTTCCTTCTTCTCCCTCTTGATGTCCACTGCTTTAGTCCAGGAAATCTTTACCTTTTGCCTGAATTATTGCAATAGCCTCCTCACAGGCCTGAGTGACTCCATTCCACTGTTTTGTTTTAATTTATTAAAATTTTATTGAGGTATAATTTATATATAACAAAAATATAATAAAACATACAGAATTTAAGTGTTTAGTCTGATGAGTTTTGACAGTTGTATAATAAATATCCATGTAATTAAAATCAACACAAGATATAAAATATTTCCACCAGCCCAGAGACCTTCTGTATTGTCTTTCCAGTCAACTCCCTCTATTTCTCAGAGGCCTAATTTCTTTTTTGGACAGAGTTTTACTCTCGTTGCCCACAGGCCTGGAGTGCAATGGCACAATCTCGGCTCACTGTAACCTCCACCTCCCAAGTTCAAGTGATTCTCCTGCCTCAGCCTTCTGAGTAGCTGGGATTACAGGTGGCTGCCACATCACCTGGCTATTTTTTTTTTTTTTTTTTTTTTGCATTTTTGGTAGAGAAGGGGTTTCCCCATGTTGGCCAGTCTGGTCTCGAACTCCTGAACTCAAGTGATCCGCCCGCCTCGGCCTCCCAAATGCTGGGATTACAGGCATGAGCCACCGCATCCAGCCCAGAGGCATAATTTTTATCACCGTAGATTTGTTTTGCTTGTTTGGGGATTTCATGTAAATGTATCCTACAGTTGTGTATCCTTTTGTGTCTAATTTACTTCATACAACATAGTATTTTTGTGATTCATACATGGTTGTTGTGTGTAACAGTAGTTTGCTCCCTTTTATGGGCTGGGTATTATTTCACCATATTAAAGGCCATAATGCTTCCAGTTTGAAGCTTTTATGATTAAGGCTGCTTAAAGATTTTTGACAAGTCTTTTGTGGACATATATTTTTATTTCTCTTTATTAAATATTTAAAAAAAGAAAAATAGAATGCTGCTTCACATAGTAAATGTGTGTTTAGGATTATGAGAAATTGCCTGATTAACTAAGTGGTAGAATCACTTTATCCTCCCATCAGCAATGAATGAGAGTTCCAAGGATGCCACATTCTTATCAATATTTAATATTTTTTTTTAGGCTAGTTATTCTAGTAGATGAAAATAACACCTTGTGGTTTTCATTTCCATTTGTACTTATTTATATGCCCATTGGCCATTTGTGGGTCTTCTTTTTCTAAATGTCTGTTCTTTTTTTTATTGGGTTGTTTGTCTTTTAATTATTTGTAGGAGTTCTTTGTATAATTTATATACAAGTTCTGCGTCAAATATATTTATTGCAAGTATTTTCTCCCAGTTTAGTTGCTTGCTTATTTATTTTGTTTTATGAATCTTCTGATTAACTGAAAATTTTCATTTCGATGGAGTACAATTTATTTTTTCTTTTATGTTTCAGGCTTTTTGTGTTTTTTAAAAAATTGTTAGTTACCTACCCACGTAATCCTAAGGTTGCCCAGTTATCCTTCTGTGTCTTAATTAGAAAGTTGAACAGTTTTAAATTTCACTATAAAATTACAATTTATCTTGAATTATTTTTTGTTATCCTATGGTATGAGGCAAGGATTGAAATTCAGGGGATTTTTATGTGACTAGTCAGTTTTTCTAGGACCATTTACAAAAATACTTTAATTTCCTCCTTTTAATTAAATTGGCACCTTTGTAAAAAATATCAGCTGATTATGGATGTGTGGGTATACTTCTGTTTTATTTGATATAGTTTTGGTACTTATGCTGATACTATACCATCTCTTGATTACTCTGTAGCTTCACAGTACAACTAGATAGAGTAAGTCTTCTGACTTTTTTTCCTTCTTTTTCTCTCTTCTTCCCCTCTTGCCTTCCTTCCTTCCCTTTTTTTTTCTTTCTTTTTGAGTTGTTTTGGGACTTTTCTGATATCTCATGGTTACTGATTCTAATTTATTAGTGTTGTGGCCAGAAACATATTCTGTATGATTTCAGTTCCTTGAAATACATTGTGATTTGTTTTGTGACCCTGCATATGATGAATGTTTTATATCAACTTTAGAACAGAATACCTATTTAAATGTTGGATGTGGTGTTTTATAATTGTCAATTATGGTCACATTTGTTGATAATATTGTTCAAATCCCCTATATCCTTACTGATTTTTATTTCAACTTGTTCTATCAATCTCTGAGAGAAGGTCTTAAAATTTTCCAGCTGTAATTAGTTCTGTCAATTCTTGTTTCGTGTATTATTTATTCATAAAGAGAAAATGAAGTTTCTCTATCTCTAGTTACTCTCCTATTCTTGAGACCCATTTTTTAACTAACAGTATAGTTTCACCAGCCTTCTTATGTTTATCATTTGTATGTTATATCTTTTCCATTCTAATTCTTTCAATCTGTGTCTTAATATTTAAAGTTTGTTTAAATGGTTCATTTAAATGAATGGTTCGTTCTTTTGTGTCACACACAAAGATCAGTTTTTAACAGTTTTTTGAAAAGTTTTGCCTCTGTATTCCTTCTTGCAGATTCAGGTGTTTATGAAGTATCATTTCACTTCAGCATGAAGAATTTCCTTCAGTTTTCTACAGCGCAGGTCTGCAGGAAACCCGTTAGCATTTGTCTATCTGTAAAGGCCATTATGTTGCTTCATTTTGAAGGATAATTTGCTAATATGTCATATCCTATGATATAATATTATATGATTGTGAATACACTTTTTTTCTTGTCAGTATTTTAAAAATATTCCATTGTGTTCTGGCCTGCATTGCTTCTGATGAGAAGCCAACACTTATTCCTGCTTTTGATCTCACATATGCAGTGTGTCCCTCCACAGTGTGTTTGCATGTGCGGCAGGAGGCAGGAATAAGGCTAAACCAATCTAAACTGTAGTTGATCTGCCTGGGTTTTATTGCAGATCTGGTTAGATGGTTTTGACTGGCTTCAAGTGATTTGAGCACAGGATTAGGGCTTTTAGCTCAATGTGGCTTAGAATCTGAGCATGGTCAGACTCTGAAGGACCCTTTAAGCTTTACAGCCCAGTGTGCAGATTTCTAAACCAGGGTGGTCTCTTCCTATTTTATAGCCTAGTGGCCAACCCTCTAAGTCACTGAGTTCTCTTTGAATTCTGGGCTCCTGGTCTGGGGTTTTGGGCCTCAGTATATCCCTTCTCCCCTGATTCCCTTCCCCCAGCCTTCAGTGGACCTCTGAAGCACTTTCTACAAAGGTCTGCTGAAGTGAAGAAGGATGGCTCTCAGGTCTCCTGCCCCACCCACAGTTTTCTGCAAGTCTCTGTTTTGTACTCAGCCAAAGCTCTGTGTGATCTGGATGAATCTCACTGCTCTCCTACTTGAACCCCAGCCTTCTATAAGCTGCTTCTGTGCACATGTGGAATGAAGGGTGGGCCTCAGAGTGATCTTCTTTAGCTCTTCTGACATCCCCTTAGCCTTCAGCCTGCTATGTCTCTGCTTCCCATGAATACCCAAAGGTAAAGCTTAATGGGTAGGTACAGACATTCTGTGACTGGGGGTCCTCAGTATTCTGATCCTTATGCCAGGCCACATGTAGCCATTAAGAATCCATTACTTAAGTCTCCTCCATCAATATTCCTTATATCCCCAGAAGTTATCTTTTAACTTGTTCTATCTAGTTCAGCTTGTTCTATCTATTTCAACTTGTTCTGTCAATATCTGAGAGGCCTTAAAAGTCTACAACAACAATTATGTCAATTGTTATTTCATGTCAATTGTTGTTCATGTATTCATAAAGAGAAATTTTAAAATTTTCTAAATTTTCTTTTCCATATCTTTTCCATCAACATGGAAAGAAAAAAAATAAAATTGTGTGACGATCATACCATGGAACACTACACAGCACTGAAACCTCATAACTAGAGCTGCAGCTGTTTCTAATTGGCCATCTTGGCCCAGGAAGGGGGCCAAGATGGCCAATTAAAAGAGCTGCAGTCTGTGGCACTCATGGAGAGGAATGAAAGGGGCGAGTGAATGCAGCATCTTCACTGAAATATCTAGGTGCTTGCATTGGGATGATGAGAGAAATAACTCGAACTACAGAAAATGAAGAAAAGCTGGGTGGGGCGATGGCCTACCCAGGAGCAACAGGGAGCCAAGGGAACCCCCACCCCCAGACAAGGGAAGTGGTGAGTGAATGTGCGACCCCTGGGAAACCATGCTTCTCCCACAGGATCTTTGCAACTCATAGATCAGGAGATCCCCTTGTGAGCCCACACCATCAGAGCCTTGGGTCTGACACACAGAGCTGTGGTGTGGAGTGTCAGCAGAGCAGCTGTACAGACTGCTTCTTTAAGCAGCTCCCTGATCCCATTCCTCCTGACTGGGTGAAACCCTGCAACCAGGGATTCCAGCCACCTTATACAGGTTCATTCAAGCTGGCAACAGGTCAGTAATTCCCTGGGATGGAGATTCTAGAGGAAGGGGCAGGCTGTCATCTTTGTTACTTTTCAGCCTTCAGTGGTGATACCTCCAGGTACAGGAAAAGCCAAGATGACTAGGGTCTGGAGTGGACCCCCAGCAAACCACAGCTGCCCTATGGAAGAGTGGCCAGACTGTTAAAAGAGAAACAAACAACAAAAACACAAAAACCCCATCCTAAGGCCAGCAACCTCAAAGATTGAAGGCAGATAAGTTCACAAAGATGAGAAAGAATCAGCCAAAAACACTGAAAATTCAAAAAGCCAGAGTGCCCATTTTCCTCCAAATGATTACAACACCTCTCCAGCAAGAGTACAGAACTGGGCTCAGGCTGAGATGGCTGAAATGACAGAAGCAGGCTTCAAAATGCAGATAAAAATGAACTTCACTGTATTAGTGTTCTCTAGGGGGACAGAAATAATAGGAAAGATGTATATATAAAGGGGAGTATATTAAGGAGTATTGACTCACACAATCAAAAGGTTAGAATCCATGGTAGGCCATCTGCAAGCTGATGAATAAGGAAGCCAGTCCAAGTCCCAAAACCTCAAAAGTAGCACAGCCTACAGTGAAACCTTCAGTCTGTGGCCAAAGATCCAAGAGTTCAGAAACTGAAGAACTTGGAGTCTGATGTTCAAGGGCAGGAAGCATCCAGCATGGGAGAAAGATGGAGGCCAGAACACTCAGCCAGTCTAGTCTTTCCACATTCTTCTGCCTGCTTTTTATTCTGGCCATGCTGGCAGCTGATTAGATTGTGCCCACCCAGATTGAGGGTGGGTGTACCTTTCCCAGTCCACTGACTGAAATGTTAATCTTCTTTGGCATCACCCTGACAGACACACCCAGGAATGATATTTTGCATCCTTCAATCAAATCAAGTTGACACTCAATATTAACCATCATATACACTGAGCTAAACAAGCATGTTGTAACCCAATGCAAGGAAGCTAAAAATCATGACAAAACAATGCAGGAGCTGACAGCAAAAATAGCCAATATAGAAAGGAATATAACTGTCTTGATAGAGCTGAAAAACACACTACAAGAACTTCACAATGCAATCACAGGTATTAATAGCAGAATAGACCAAATGGAGGAAAGAATCTCAGAGCTTGAAGACTCTTTTTGAAATAAGATAATCGGATAAGAATAGAGGCAAAAAAAGAATGAAAATGAATGAACAAAACCTCCAAGAAATATGGGATTATGTAAAGAGACTGAATCTACAACTGATTGGGGTAACTGAAAGAGAGGGAGAATAGAACCAATGTGGAAAACATACTTCAGGATATCATCCAGGAAAACTTCCCCAACCTAGTAAGACAGGCCAACATTAAAATTTAGGAAATGCAGAACCCAGTAAGATACTTCATGAGAAGATCATCCCCAAAATACATAATCATCAGATCCTACAAAGTCAAAATGAGATAAAAAATGTAAAGGGCAGCCAGAGAGAAAGGTCAGGTCACCTACAAAGGGAAGCCCATCAGACTAGCAGCAGACCCCTTAGCAGAAATTGTATAAGCCAGAAGAGACTCAAGGCCAATATTCATCATTCTTAAAAAAAAAAAAAAAATTTCAACACAGAATTTCATATCCAGAAAAACTAAGCTTCATAAGCAAAGAAGAAATAAGATCTTTTTCGGACAAGCAAATGCTGAGGGAATTTTTTACCATCAGACCTGCCTTAAAAGAGCTCTTGACGGAAACACTAAATGTGGAAAGGAATAACCATTACCAGCAGCTACAAAAATACACTGAAGTACACAGAGCAGAGACATTATGAAGCAACCATATAAACAAGTCTGCAAAATAAACAGCTAGCATCATGATGAAAGGATCAAATCCACACATCATAATACTAACCTTAAATGTAAATAAGCAAAATGCCCCCAATTAAAAGACACAGAATATCAAGTTGGATAAACAACCAAGACCCATTGGCATGCTGTCTTAAGAGACTCATCTCACATGCAAAGACACAGATGGGCTCAAAATAAAGGCATAGAGGAACATTTAACAAGCAAATGGAAAATAGCAAAAAGCATGGATTGCAATCCTAGATCAAAAAAGACCAAAAAAGACAAAGAGGGCATTACATAATGGTAAAGGTTCAGTTCAAGAAGAGTTAACTATCCTAAATATATATGCACCCAATACAGCAGCACCCAGATTCATAAAGCAAATTGTTGGAGATTTTCAAAGAGACTTAGACAACCACACAATAATAGTGGGAGAATTTAACATCCCACTGACAATATTAGACAGATCATCAAGACAGAAAATTAACAAAGATCTTCAAGACCAGAACTCAGCTCTGGATCAAGTGGGCCTGATAGATATCTACATAACTTGCCACACCACGTCCCCCTGCCAAAACAACAACAACAACAACAACAACAACAACAAAAACCCAGAATATACAATCTTCTCATCGCCACATCGCTTTCACTCTAAAATTGATCACATATTTGGAAGTAAAACACTCCTCAGCAAATGCAAAAGAACTGAATTCATAACAGTCTCTCAGACCACACTGCAATCAAATTAGAATTCAAGATTAAGAAATTTACTCAAAACCATACAACTACATGGAAATTGAACAATCTGCTCCTGAAAGATTTTTGGGTAAATAATGAAAATAAGGCAGCAATCAAGAGGTTCTTTGAACCTAATGAGAACAAAATACAATGTACCAGAATCTCTGGGATGCAGCTAAAACAGTGTTAAGAGGCAAATTTATAGCACTAAATGCCTCTATCAAAAAGCTTAAAAGATATCAAGTTAATGACCTAACAAAACAACTGAAAGAACTAGACAACCAAGAGCAAACAAACTCCAAAGCTAGCATAAGACAAGAAATAACCAATATCAGAGCTGAACTGAAGGAGATAGGGACACAAACAAAACCATTCAAAAGTCAATGAACACAGGAGCTGGTTTATTGAAAAAATTAATAAGATAGATAGATTTCTAGCTACACAAATAAAGAAGAAGAGAAAATGTTCAAATAAACACAACCAGAAATGATAAGGGGGATATTACCACTGACCCCAAAGAAATGCAAACAACCATCAGAGAATACTGTAAACACCTCTATGCACATAAGCAAATATATATATATATATATATATATATAAAATGGATAAATTTCTGGACACATACAACCTCCCAATATTGGACCAGGAAGAAACTGAATCCCTGAATAGACCAATAACAAGTTCTGAAATTGATGCAGTAATAAATAGCCTACCAACCAAAAAAAAAAAAAAAAAAAACACCACACACACAAAAACAAACACCAAAGACCATACAGATTCACAGTTGAATTCTACCAGAGGTACAAAGAAGAACTGGTACCATTTCTACTGAAACCAATCCAAAAAAATGAAAAGAAGGGACTCTTCTCTACCTCCTTCTATGAGGCCAGCATCATGCTGACAACAAAACTGGGCAGAGATACAATAACAACAAAAAGAAAACTTCACGCCAATATCTTTGAGGAACATTGATGCAAAAAACCTCAACAAAATACTGGCAAACGAAATCCAGCAGCATATCAAAAAGGTTATGACCACAATTGAATAGGCTTCATCCCTGGGATGCAAGGCTGGTTCAACATAAACAAATCAATAAATGTGATTCATCACATAAACAGAACTAGAGATAAAAAACACATGATTATCTCAATAGATGCAGAAAAGGCCTTTGTTAAAATTCAACCTCCCTTTATGTTAAAAGCTCTCAATAAACTAGATATTATAAACATTCCTCAAAATAATAAGAGCCTTATATGACAAACCCACAGCCAATATCATACTGAAGGGGCAAAAGTTGGACACATTCCCCTTGAAAACCAGCAGAAGACAAGGTTGCCCTTTCTCACTACTCCTATTCAACACAGTATTGGAAGTTCTGGCCAGGACATTCAGACAAGAGAAAGAAATAAAGGGTATTCAAACAGGAGGAGAGAAAGTCAAACTACCTTTGTTTGCATATGACATGATCCTATATATAGAAAACCCCACTGTCTTAGCCCAAAAGCTTCTTAAACTGATTAGCAAGTTCAGCTAAGTCTCACGATACAAAATCAATGTGCAAAAATCACTAGCATTCCTATACACCAACAACAGGCAAGCCCAGGGCCAAATCACAAATGAATTCTCATTCACAATTGCCACAAAGAGAATAAAATACTTAGGAATACAGCTAACAAGGGAAGTGAAGGACCTCTTCACAAAGAACTGCAAACCATTGCTCAAAGAAATCAGAGATGACTTAGGGCCAGGCATGGTGGCTCATGCCTGTAATCCCAGCACTTTGGGAGGCTGAGGTGGGTGGATCACAAGGTCAGGAGTTCGAGACCAGCTTGACCGACATAGTGAAACCCTGTCTCTACTAAAAATACAAAAAATAAAAAAGTTAGCTGGGCATGGTGGCAAGCACCTGTAATTCCAGCTACTTGGGAGGTTGAGGCAGGAGAATTGCTTGAACCTGGGAGGCAGAGGTTGCAGTGAGCCGAGATCATGTCATTGCACTCCAGCCCTGTGACAGTGCAAGACTCCATCTCAAAAAAAAAAAAAAAAAAAAGAAGAAGAAGAAGTCAGAGATGGCACAAACAAATGGAAAAACAGCCCATGCTCATGGATAGGAAGAATCAATTATCATTAAAATGGCCACAATGCCCAGAACAATTTAATGATTTTATGCTATTCCCATTAAACTGCCATTGACATTCTTCACAGAGAATTAGAAAAAACTATTTTAAAATTCACATGGAACCAAAAAAGAGCTTGAATAACTAAGGCAATCTTAAGCAAAAAAAACAAAGGTGGACATCCTTCTACCCAACTTCAAACTATACTACAGGGCTACAGTAACTAAAATGGCATGGTACTGGTACAAGAACAGACACATAGACCACTGAAAAAGAATAGAGAACCCAGAGATAAGATCATGCACCTACAACCATCTGATCTTTAACAAACCTGACAAAAACAAGCAATGGAGAAAGGATTCCCTATTTAACAAATGTTGCTGGTAGAACTGGCTAGCCATAATTAGAAAATTGAAACTGGACTCCTTTCTTACACCATATACAAAAATCAACTCAAGATGGATTAAAGACTTAAATGTAAAACCAAAAACTATAAAAAGCCTAGAAAAAAACCTGGGCAATATCAATCAGGACATAGTTACAGACAAAGATTTCATAATGAAGATGCCCAAAGCAATTGCAACAAAAGCAAAATTGACAAATGGGATCTAATTAAATTAAAGAGCTTCGGCACAGCAAAAGAAACCATCAAGAGAGTAAACAGACAACCTACAGAACGGGAGAACTTTTCCACAAACTATGCATCTGACGAAAGTCTAATATCCAGCATCTATAAGAAAATTAAATTTACAAAAAAAAAAAAATTAAAAAGTGGGCAAAAGGACATGAATAGACATTTGTCAAAAGAAGATATATATGTGGCCAAAAAACATATTAAAAAAAAAAGCTCAACATCACTGATGGTTAGAGAAATGAAAATCAAAACCACAATGAGATACCATCTCACCAGTCAGAACAGCTATTAATTAAAAAGTCAGAAAACAACAGATGCTGGCAAGGTTGTGGAGAAAAAGGAACACTTTTAGACTGTTGGTGGGAGTTTAAACTAGTTTAATCATTGTGGAAGATGGTGTAGCAATTCCTCAAAGACCTAAAAACAGAACTACCATTTGACCCAGCAATCCCATTAACGGATATACACTCAAAGAAACAGAAATCATTCTATTATAAAGATACATGCATGTGTATGTTCATTGCAGGACTAATCACAATAGCAAAGGCATGAAATCAACCTAAATGCTCATCAATGGTAGACTGGATAAATAAAATGCGATACATATACACCATGGAATACTATGCAGCCATAAAATGAAATGAGATCATGTCCTTTGCAGGGACATGGTTCAACCTGCAGGCCATTATTCTTAGCAAACTAACACAGGAAAAGAAAATCAAATACCACATGTTCCCTGGCCCTGGCCCAGGGAACCAGTTTTTCCTCCTAGGCCTCTGAACCTGTGATGGGAGGAGCTGCCTGAAGATCTCTGACACGCCCTGGAGATTTTCCCCATTGTCTTGGTGATTAACATTTGGCTCCTCATTACTTACACAAATTTCTGCAGCCAGCTTGAATTTCTCACCAGAAAATGGGTTTTTCTTTACTATTGCATTGTCAAGCTGAACATTTTCCAAACTTTTATGCTCTGCTTCCTCTTGAATGCTTTGCCACTTAGAAATTTCTTCTGCCACATAACCCCAAATCATCTCTCTCAAGTTCAAAGTTCCACAGATCTCTACAGCAAGGTAAAATGCCTCCAGTCTCTTTGCTAAAGCATAACAAGAGCCACCTTTGCTCCAGTTCCCAACAAGTTCCTCATCTTCATCTGAGAGCACCTGAGCCTGGACTTCATTATCCATATCACTATCAACATTTTGGTCAAAGCCATTCAACAAGTCTCTAGGAAGTTCCAAACTTTCCCATATGTTTTTGTCTTCTGAGTCCTCCAAATATCTAGGAAGTTCCAAACTTTCTCAAATTTTCTATCTTCTTTTGAGTCCTCCAAACTGTTCCAACCTCTGCCTGTTACCTAGTCCAAAGTTACTTCCATATTTCTGGGTATCTTTATAGCAGCACCCCACTACCCAGTACCAATTTACTGTATTAGTCTGTTCTTATACTGCTAATAAAGACACACCCAAGACTGGGTAATTTATAATGGAAAGAGGATTAATTGACTTGCACTTCAGCACAGCTGGGTAGGCCTCAGGAAACTTATGGCAGAAGGGGAAGAAAACATCCTTCTTCACATGGTGGCAAGCAAGAGAGTGTGTATGTGCAGGGGAACTATCCTTTATTAAACCATCAGATCTCATGAGACTTATTCACTATCACAAGAACAGCATGGGAAAAACCCACCCCGTGATTCAATTACCTCCCACTGGGTCCCTCCCATGACACACTGGGATTATGGGAGGTACAATTCAAGATGAGATTTGGGTGGAGACACAGCCAAACCATATCAGTTCCCTTGAAGATTCCTTGGAAAACCCACCTAGAGGTCTAGATATATACAGTTCTGGAATTTGCTTTTGATAAGCTTAATTTTTCCTTTCAGCATTAAGCACTATTTCTCCAGTTTCATCTCTTCTTTCTCCTACCTGGAGTGCTTTATTGCCTAGGCAGAATAGTCTACTTCAGTTTTAGTTGTGCCAAGTTCTCTCAGCTCTTAGATGTTTTACACCCTGTTTTCTCTTTCTGTAAAGATTTCCACCCCCTCCACCTAAAGAATCTCTAGTTTCCTTCAACGTTTTTTCATCTTGTTGGGAAGCCTGTTCTTTCACACTACACCCTGTAGGCTGGGTTGGGTACACCTCCTGCAGGATCCACAGCTTCCTGTCCTTACAGAGCGCTAATCATCCAGAATTGTGACTCTCTTCACTTGCCTCCTTTGATAGACCTTAGAAAATTCCTTGGAAGCAGGGAACCCAAGACATTCATTTCTGACCCTTAAGCATGTGAAGCACAGTAAGTTCTCCATAAATGTTTGGTAAATCAATGAGTGAATGAGTATGAACTCCAAAGCACCCCGATAAATACAATGGCACCAGGTCTTTTAAAGGCTCATTTCCCTTGAGCAATTAGAAGTAAGACAAACAACCCAAAGGCCTCCACTCAGAAGAACAATAGCATGCCAAGCTCTCTGGCACAGTATGGTCAGCAAAGAGTGTGACTTCATGAGATTGGTGAAGACAGCTGTGGCCACCCAGTGGTCACTCTTCAAATTCTCAACAGAGCCTCAACAAGTCTAAAAGGAAATACTATGCATTCACATTGCTCTCCTTTCACCACTGACTCATTCATTCAACAGATATTTACTAGGTGCCTGGGCACTTTTCTAGTATGGAGATTGAACATCAGTGAACAACAAAAAGAATGCCCCTGTTCTCATTAAGCTTGCTCTCTAGTGGCAGAAATAGACAACAAGGCACAAGATAAATGTTAGATGATAACAGGGCTATAAAGCACAAAAAAGCACAATGAGGGACTTAGGGTGGGGTGCCAGTCCAATGGATGGTGGTCAGGGAAAGCTGCTCTAATTGCGTGACACTTGAGCAGAGAGCTGAAAGAACTGTGGGGGGTGAGTCATGTGGACCTGCTGGGGCAGAGACCACAGGGCAGAGGGAAGGATGGCCAAAGTCTGAGCAGGAAAATAAGAGCAGGGAGCCTGTGCAGTTAGAAAGTGGGGATAGGGACTGGGAAGAGAGGCCAAGAAGAGGTCAAAATCTAGTCAGAGTGAGATCAGGAGGCCCTCAAAGATTATGGTAGGACTTTAGATTTGCTCTCAGTTCATTCAATTCTGTAACTCTACTTATTTCTAGAAAAAAAAAATCATAGTAATCATGCAAATTTGGACCATCCGGTGTCCAGACATTGTTTACTTACCTTGCAACCCTTAGATTTTTCACAATTTCTTAATCTCAGTACTGATATCAGCCAAGTAGAGGGAAACATGTAATTTTCCCTGGTACTCTTCTGGAGAAACTCTAAGCCAAGAATTCACAGATGAATTCTTCAAATACCTCTGAATTGCATCCATGATGTGACTCATTATCACACAGATTTAGATGCAAGTGGCCAAATCACAGCCTTCAAAACTTATTTCCATGAACTATAAATCAGGTATCAGTGGGGCTGTTCTAGCTGTTCCAGAATTATAGGAGTTGCCTAGAAAAATCTTGCTGTACATTTTACAGCTGTACATTATCATTGCCCAAAAGAGACTAACATTCAGATTTTGCATTTATATTACAGCAATTCTGTATTTAAATATCAATCCTACTAAGGTCCAGTTGTTGTTTCGCTATGTTGTCGTGAGACCTGAAGGAGAAAAAATAGCTTTTCAAATTTTACTATGCAGCCATAAAAAGGAATGAATTAACAGCATTTGCAGTGATCTGTATGAGATTGGAGACTATTATTCTAAGTAAAGTAACTCAGGAATGGAAAACCAAACACCATATGTTCACACTGATATGTGGGAGCTAAGCTATGAGGATGCAAAGGC
Source organism: Macaca thibetana thibetana (assembly GCF_024542745.1). Lineage (NCBI taxonomy): Eukaryota > Metazoa > Chordata > Mammalia > Primates > Cercopithecidae > Macaca > Macaca thibetana. Next base: position 88,648,724 of record NC_065590.1, read on the forward strand.
ATGAGAATGATACAATGGATTTGGGGAACTTGCGGGGAAGAACTGGAGGGGGGGCAAGGGATAAAAGACTACAGATATGGTGCAGTGTATACTGCTTGGGTGATGGGTGCACCAAAATCTCACAAATCACCACTAAAGAACTTACTCATGTAACCAAATACCACCTGTACCCCCAAAAACTTATGGAAAAATAAAAAAATATATAATAAAATAAATGATGAAGAAATCATTAGTGGATATATGTTTAAAAAATTATAATGTGGGTCTTCCTCTAGAAGCAGAATAGCTGGGTTCAAACCCAGCTTCACAGATTTATTATTTTCTGTTCTCAGGGAAGTTTCATAACCTTTCTTCTTCAGTTACATCATCTGCAAAATGGGAATACTAATAGCACACACCACATAGGGAGATAGAGTTAAATGTGCCAGGCATAGTTAGGCTATATATATATATATATAGGTTTATATAATGTGTGATTGTGTTTGAATCCTAAAAATATTGTTATTTATAAAAATTAAAAGCAATCTAGTCATTTATTTTCAAGTTGAAATTAATTCCATTTTAAACATTTGATAACTTCCAATTTTCAAACTCCAAAGCCAATGTAATCATCAACCTCCCTGGGAAACTGTTTATCTATAAATGAATAGTTTAGAATGAATGATATCTAAGTATTCTTAATGAAACATGTCTAGTGACCCATCAAAGCAGTCTCTATCTACTTTCTATGATTTCAGTGAGGTGGGAGAGAACTGAGACTGTTCCTATGTATCCCCAGCCCCATGTACCTCTGAGGGGGAGGAGGAGGAACAAAAGGGAAAGGGAGAATTGTGCAGTCACGTGAGATCCAGCACAGTTGGAAAATGGGGCAGTTATAAAATCTAAGATCCCATGGTTACCTTATTCCTGTAGTTTTTCAAACCAATAGAAGGTTCAAAAGCATACCCTGCTACAAACACACAGTTTGAAAAATAATTTTAATCTGTTTGATAGTTCTTCCTTATGTAGTGACCTCAGTAGAAGTTTGGAAAAATAGACAATCATTTTTGCCTTTCTCCTAAGAATTTTTTAACCTTTGCAGGTGACATCATGGGTACTTCTCAAAGGCTAGGGACTGCTAGCCCTTACCTTATTCACAGAGTCCCAGAACTGATGCAAACTCAGAGTTCACTTTGAAATCTATCAACATCAACTGATTCCTTCAATAGTTCAGAAAATAATAAATGGCCCCCAAGATATGAGCATTTAGCAGTACGTTTGGCCTTGGAATCTTGTTGAGGCATACAACTTCCAAATGAGAATTTACAAATTCACCCAAAGCCTTTTGTTGATAACCAATTGTGTATTCAACACTGAAGAAAATACAGTTGCAGAGACTATAGAGCAAGTAACAAATATATCTGTATATATCAGCTCAGTAAGTATTCACCAAGCTTTTACCCTATGTCATGTACCGGGAGGTACAACAGTCATTTTTATAGTTTGTTAGAGAAAGGGTATCTACAATTATCTTACTTTTTTGTTTACTTGTCTTTTGCTATCCTGTTCACTAAAATAAAACCACCATGAGATTAAGGGCCATGTTTAGTATTTATAACAGACATGGTGAACAAACTATAGTTCACAGGCCAAATCTAGCCTACCACCTGTTTTGTAAACAAAGTTATATCAGGAAATAGCAAACTTATTTGTTTATAAATTTCCTATAGAGCTGTTTTCACACTACACAGCAGAGTTGAGTAGTTGCAACAGAAAGCATGTCGACCACAAAGCCTAAAATTTTACTGTATGGCCCTTTGGAGAAAGCATTCTCTGAGATGATTTCTAGAAAAATACCTTATATACAGTAGTTACTTAACGACTTGGATGGATGGATGGATGGATGGATGCAGATGGATGGATGGGTGTATGGATGAATTGTTATATTTAATCTTCATAACAACTCAATTTCATGTAACTTTTAAGTGGTAGAGCTGAGATTTCAACTGAGTTCAGTCAAACCTGTGACCATTCTACTGTCATATTTTCTTCCTAAAATAACTCTGATATGGTTAGTGCTCTATCACTTATAAGACATTATTCTATTCTTATTTGACCTTAGTGACAACTTTCTCAGAGAAGTATCGTCAGTGTTTTGCCATATTTAGATGAGGAAGCAGGCTCAAAAGGGCAGAGTACTTCATCCAGCATCACTCAGCTACTAGAAGAAAGTCTGAACTGGGCCCATGCATTAGAGGCCTGTTTATTTTCACTTATCATCTGTGCTCCTGAGGGGTGTGAATTTATCTTATTTATCTTTATATCCTCAATGCCTAACATCATTTGTGACTCATGGTGAACACCCCATAAATAGTGCCTGAATGAATGTAATTCATTTTCCCACTTCACAGAAGATAACTAAATCATGCCAAATTAACTTGTACAAGACTGACCTAAGGTCAATCGGAAAATGAGGCTCATTGGTCAGACTCAGAGCCTGGCTGTGTTCTGGACCATTGTCTTAGTTCATTTTGCTGTTGCTATAGCAGAAGACCACAGATTGGGTGATTTATAAACAATAGAAGTGTATTTGGCTCATGGTTCTGGAGACTGGAAGACCAAAATCTAGGACCATAGCTTGTGAGGGCCTCCTTCCTGTGTCATCCCATGGTGGTAGTGCATCTTATACACACTGTGAGCAAAAGAGGAAGGGGGCCAAAGTCATCCTTTTATCAGGAACCCACTCCCATGATAACAGCATCAATCTATTCATGAAGGCAGACTCCTGATGACCTACTCACCTCTTAAAGGTTCCATCTTTCAACACTGTTGCCTTGGGGATTTTGTTTCCAGCACATGAAACGTAGGGGGCACACTCAAACCACAGCATTCACAGATTCCAACATGCAGGACACAGTCTATTATCCCTAACTCCAAACTTATTATATAAGAGAAAATGCATAACTAGAGATTATTTTCTAATTCAAAAAATACTAAAATCTTAAACAGATCTCTCTACTAATGTCAAGTGATTTTCCTTCAGTTACACATGCAACATCTACTTCTTTTGTAAAAATCTTGGACTAACAGATCTATATTTTTTTAACATATGCCACGTCTTCCTCCAAGAAGCATGAGACACTCTTCAAACATTAAGCTTACAGTAAAGGACAAAATGTTTTATATAATGTACCTTTTTTGAAAACTACTATAGAGTTTGCAGGAAACATGATTAATTGCATAAAAATTGCTTCTATCTTTGGCTAACTAGCATCCGGCAATGAATCAACTCATCATAACTGGAGATAACATGTACTCTTAGTGTTCAAATTTCTTAAAGATGACACGATTGTAAGTGGAAATATTCCAAATTCTGAAATATTTCCACAGCAATAAAAACAGTTAAGACACAACAGGCGAGTAGGGACAGCATTGTTCTGAACAGAAAGACAGACATGGGAAATGTGTGCTGACAGATGAACAGATACATGGGCCCTTCTTAAACGGTCTGGGACATCTCCCAGAATGGCATGCCTTCTTCAGGAGTCAATGATTCAAATCCCTTCCTATTTCTGAGATGTTAGCAGTCAAACGCTCTTTGTTCTCAGTTTGAGATTTTAGGATAAAAGCTAAAGTGAGAGTAGCTGCTCTGGACATTAGCCAAGTGTCACTTAATGCATTTCTCTCCTCTTTTCATCTCCTCTCCCAATCCTCCTCCTCCTCCTTCCTTTCTCTCTTTTTAGAATTTTGCTAAATTTGTTTTTTTTTTTTTACTCAGAGCTGAAAAATTATATTATTAGCATACAATATTTAAGAACTCTTTTAAAATACTGTCAAAAAATAGGAAGAACAAATGGTCAAATATATGCCAATTTCTACCTATCCTTTATTATATTTCAATAATGTATTCTTACAGTGTCTGATCAACTTACACTCTGGAAACTGATTCCAAAATTCTATACTGCATTAATTTACAAAATTTACAGTGACCCCACTTTCCCTTCAGTGTATCTTCCCTTCCTTCTAGATTCCATTATCACTAGACTAAAAGAATCAGGCGTTTTGTAATAATAATGCCAATTCTCACCAACACAGTTAGTATAAGTAAACAAAAAGAAAGCATTTGCAAACAGATGTCAGGAGGCTGTTATTTGCCTAAGATCTAGCTCAGAAGATAACTAGATTTTTTTGGTATATGAGGAAGTATAAAATTTGCAACTTTAAGAAAATATTCACATTGAAATAGCAAAACCTATATTCCAAAGATGCCAGATATAATAGCATTCAAGAGGAATGGATGATTTTAAATATTTCTTTCAGTGTTCTGATTCAAGAAAGTCTTAATAAGAAAAAAATGTGCTACTATATTAAATTATTCAAGTAAAATATAGAAAAAAAACAAGACAATTTTCCTCCCAATTATATCATTCAGCTCATTCAGCCATGGGCTTTCTTAAAAATAACAGTAGACACTCTTGCATATCTCTAGTCTTGATAGCATAAGAGCCCTTCATATGTATGTATGTATGTATGTATGTACGTATTTATTTTTGAGACAGGGTCTTACTCTGTCTCAGGGCTACAGTGCAGTGTCACTGTCAGGGCTCATTGCAGTCTATACCTTTCCTGGCTCAGGCAATTCTCCACCTCAGCCTCCCAGGTAGCTGGGACTACAGGTACATGCTACCATGCCCAGCTAATTTTTGTATTTTTTGTAGAGATGGGGTTTCATTATGTTGCCCAGGCTGGTCTTGAACTCATGGACTCAAGTGATCTGCTCATCGCAACCTCTTAAAATGCTGAGATTACAGGCATGAACCATCACACCCAGCCAGTAGCCCTTTAAGTAGGAGAATTGACAGACAGGAATTGTCTCTAGTTTTAGGTTTATCCAACCATTTAGAGTATTGCTATTACTTGACATTAATCCTTCTTTTAAGCTTTTGTAGCACATAGACTAACCACATAGTGTATCTACTCATATTTTATAGTATAAAGATCCTTCTGGTGAAGAATTGTACCTCTTCTCTGGTCATATTCAATAAAGTCCCATGCACTATAACTTCAAGGACTGGTTCACTACTGAGTACCCTCTGAGTGCTTCAGGAGAGCTCCCTAAATCAGTCAGTAGTGTGGACATGTTGTAGTCAATGGACATCTTGCCTAAGATGTCTGTTTGGTCCTAAAATTTATTAACTTTCACTAAAAAACAAGCCATTTTTGTTCTACTGGGATGAATCCACCCTTGAAAGGGATAGCTGTGGTAATGGCTGAAATTGTTCACATTGAGTTTATTTTACCACTATAAGTTAACATTTATGATATGACAACCATGCACTAGACACTCCACTAAGTGATTTATATATAATATCTCCTTTAATCCTCCTAACAACTAGAAAGCTATAATCATTATCCCCATTTTGCTGATAAGGAAACTGAAACTTACGGAGTTTCAAGGTCATATAGCAAATAAATGTCTTAAATCCAGCTTTGCCGGATGGTATAACCTATTTTTTTGTTTTGTTTTGTTTTGCTTTTTGGTCTAATTCCTCGCTACCAATAACATTTCATGTATAAGCAATTATTTAGGTGGAAACAATAAAGTACACATAAAATGTCTCTTTTATAATGTAGTTTAAATAGCCTTCCCTCTAACTTTAACCCTCATCTTGAGTTTATTGGAATCTTGCAGCAAAACACTGGGCCTGGGATTAGGAAAAAAGAAAGTCTAGCCTTGACTTGACCGTCAATTTGCTGTGTAATCTTGGGAAAGCCATTTAACCTCTTTGTGCTGAAAAATAATGGGACTTGATTGCGTCATCTCTCAGATTACTCACCATTTTGAAATTCTATGAGCTGTCCATTGACTGAGAAAGATTTGTCTTCGTGAAAATATATACCGTATCTCAGCTGCAATGGTCATGACTTTTCAAATTAATGAAATTTTAAGAAATAAGCATCATCTTGAAATATTAAGTCATGGTTGAGAAAAGCAGCCAACTGAGTGGCCTGACTCTAAAGATGGGAAGCACAAGACCTAGGGTATGCAGCAAACATTGTACTCGAGGTTTTTCACTAACACTTTATCAGTTCTGAGATACGTCGCTTTATTTTAATTTTACACAAAAGGAAATTAGGCTCTCAGAGGTAAAATTTCTTGTCTGAGGTTATGCAGCTAATAAGGGGCACAGTAGGGACCTGGACACAGATCTTCTGACATTGTCCATAGAGTGGGAGCTAATGTATTAGTTCCTATAGGATCAGAGCGTAGTTCTCTCTTTGTTAATACAGTGAGACTCTCTGAGACCCTACGACAACTACGCCCTTCAGGCTAACAGTTGTCCCATTCTTTCAGTAGTCTTTGGTTAGAATGCTTTTCTAAAGAGCAAGATCCCTCTCTGAAATCACAGACTGTCACAGATGGAAGGAGTTCTGGAGGTTATATAGCTTAATGTTCTGTCTAAAATTAAGTTAGTGGGTGTTCTTTCTTGTGAAGTAACCTGGTATCCTTTTAACAGGATGTACATTTGAAATGTGCATTATATAAGCCTCCTATGGTTTGAATGGAAAGAGTGGAGAAAAACATGAAATTTATTTTAAAATAATAATAATAAAGGTGAACTCCATTAAAATGAAGGAAGATCCAAACTTAACACAGTGATTTGGAGCTCAAGCCTCAAAGACAGGCTGAACAGGCTTTATAGTGACAGTTAATAGTTGTGACTAAGTCAGCCATTTAATTTAAACTCAATAAGCCTCAGTCTCCACATCTGTGAAGTGGGAATACAGCATCTGCTTCTTGTATTACTATGAAGACTAAATGTGTTAATCCATGTAAACAGCTTTGAAGAGTATCCAGAACACACATAAAAGTGGGCTATTATGCTTACTTCCCAATGAACTAAGGGAGAGAACATGAAACTGTAGCCATTACTTAGCTCTGAACTCCAAGGCCCACAGCCTTTCTCTCATATTCCCCACTGCCATCATTAAAATAAAAATAAAATAAAATAAAATAAAAAACCTTGCATTCACTGAGGACAAATTGACCCACGTGCTTTAACCAGTTATTCAGGTCCAAGTAGCAGTTGCATTAATAGCAAAACCTTTCAGAAAAAGACCAGGAAATATATTGTTACCAACCTCCCACTGTAAAGCGTCAGTACTCAACAGGAATCACAGCTGGATAGAAGGCATCATCACAGACCAGGTAGAAACCTATGCAACCTTTAATCAAAACATTTGGCAAGAACTGAAAATGTCAGAAGATGAGGAGAGAAGAAGATAGGATAAGGTAAGAAATACGTGTGAGCCTCAAACAGAAATAAGATGGATGGTTAGCGATAGGGCTGTGCCAGAAATTGGTAGCATGGATGATTTGGCTTGGATGAACTTGTCTAAAACAATAACTCTTGTTTATGTGCAATTTTTATAGTACTTTCCTTGGAAAACATGAAGGTTCTTAGCACAGTACCTCAAGTTCTTCCAAGGAACAATTATAATAAATAGTTTTAGAACTACAACAAGGTTGGCAAGGATGAGAGTAATCAGGGAACTACAAGGACAGTGGGCAGCAAAGGGAGAAATGGCACAGGAACAATAAACTCAGATGGATGGGAACACAAAGAGAGAGGAAAAATCACTCCCATTCTGCTGGTTCTTCCAAATATTCCAGAAAGGAATCAGTTATTTCTTGATTCTCCTCTCCAGCCTCCTTTCTATCACCTCTTCCTTTAATACCTCACATTAGGAGCATCTAGAAGATGGGGATCATATCTTTCATCCTTGTCTGCCTGACCATAGCAACTCAGTGGATGCTTGTTGAATGAATAATTAAAATCTAAGTAACCTCCATCATGTAGAAGTACCTAAACCTACAATGCTACATTTTCCAGTGCCATCATTCTCATATACTACAAGTTAACATGGCTAAGCCTCATATTTTTTCTAGGAGCATAAACAACTCAACAGTGTGGTCATAAATCTTCATGTGTTCAGGGTGGGTAGCTATAGAAACAAGTTCTGTGCTGCTAATGGTCTCAGTATTCTTGGACTAATTATTTAATCCTTCTTAATATCTGTTGATCCTTATAAAACAATATTACTACAAATTAGCTTGTTTAAAGTTTGGGAGGGAACACATGATCTTATGTCCCTTTCCATCTAACAAGCCTGCTAAGCCCTCTGGGGTATTTAGTTGACTATTTTTAAAATAATGATATTTGCATAAAATTATACATAAGATTTTTCTTTGGGCATAGGAAAAAAGTCCAGCCTAGAATCTAAAGAAAATAAATGCTAGAGGCAAAAGGTAGTGTAGTATATCGAAAAGTCAGTGAACAGAGAATTAAGACATTAGAGTTCTGCATATGTCTCAGCTTTAACTTGTCATGAAATGTTGGACACACTCTCTGGACTTCTTTTTCATTATCTGTAAGTTAAAGTGGCTGGAATAACTTCGAAAGCTCCTTCACAGTCCTAAAACTGAAAGAGTATGGTCATAACTTAATATGGGACCAAATTTACACTACACATATATACAATGCTCCTGAATAAAAAAGCATAGTATTTGTGCTATTTAAAATTAGCTACCGCTAAAAATATTTAACTTGATATCTGGGGAAAAAGATATCTAATGAATAATACATAAAGGAGGAAAATAAAAATGAATTTGGATCTGATGAAATAAAAGAGGAAGGGAAAGATTTTGATGACTTTCCAAAACTGAAGTTAAGCCAAGTTGTTCAATTAAAGTTTAGCAATATTTATTCAAGATAAAAACTACAAAACTTGAACAAGTTGTCCTAATTTTAATAGTAAATAGAGGCTTAAAATAGAAATTAACACAGTTACTCCCACAAGATGAAGAAATTTTTAAAAATCCTAATTTCAAGCAGATCAGTGCTAAGTGAATTACAGAAGATATTAAGTTATTTATGACAAAGAAACTGGTAAACCTAATACATATATTATAAGTATTTCCTATAAAACACTTTGAAAAGATAAAATATGCTTGATTTCTCAAAAAAAAATATTTCTATAGTATTCTCAGAAAAACACAGATAGTGCTCTTAAATTATTTTGAGAAATCTAATCAACCTTCACTTAGCACTGGATCTATGGGGAAAAGTTTTAGTTTCTTAATAAAACAGAATTATAAATAGATTATCTTGTTATGGCCCTTTTTTTAAGTTGAGCATTGTAGATACCAGGGAATATTATCCTATAAATCCATAAAACGAATACACTTAGAGGCTAGGTGTGGTGGCTTATGGCTGTAACCCCAGCACTTTGGGAGGCCGAGGTGGGCAGATCATGAGGTCAGGCGATCGAGACCATCCTGGCTAACACGGTGAAACCTCATCTCTACTAAAAATACAAAAAATTAGCCAGGCATGGTGGTGGGTGCCTGTAGTCCCAGCTACTTGGGAGGCTGAGGCAGGAGAATGGCATGAACCTGGGAGGCGGAGCTTGCAGTGAGCCGAGATAGTGCCACTGCACTCCAGTCTGGGTGACAGAGCAAGATTCCGTCTCAAAAAAAAAAAAAAGAAAAAAAATACAAAGGAATCCAATTAGAACATAAAATCTCCCCTATCACAAAACCCAGTCTCCCTTCTACCTGCAGGCACACCTGGTATGATGTAAAACAGGACAGCTAGCACATTCTTGTTGTTCGCTCTTTCAGTTCTAAACCACTCTCCTGGATCCCTTCCTTGAAGCTGATTCTCTACTGCCTTCCATTGGTCCACGAAACTCACTATCATTTCCCTATTTTTATCCTTGCCTTTCTCCTGAATTTGTTATTTATCCTGCCTTTTAGCATTCAACCTTGGTTTCTCTCAACGACACTGTTCTTCTTATAATATGATTCCTCTGACTATCCTGAATTAGCATCCTTAAAGACTCCACTTGGCTCCAAGACTGCCCGCTTCAGTGTACTCTACAGTTTGGGCTCCCAGGAGCTGTCCTCAGCCCATGAGAAAAAACAAAGTCAATATTTTTATAATATTCTGATAGGTAGGGTTTATAAACTGGTCTCAATCACATAATGTTGAAAATGCTTCATCAATGCCTGATTATTTAAAATGTTGACTAAACATATGAAAATAAGAGCATATTTGTGAGACAGGGTCATCAATTGTTGTTCATTTAGTCAATAAAGAATTATTAAGAACCCACTACATATCAAGCACTGGGCCAGGTGCTGAAATACAGCAGTGAACAAGATACATGCCATGACCACAGACACTTTAAAATCTAGTGAGGATAAATTTTTGACAGGTAATTATAAGTTAGGTGAGGGTTCTGAAGTAGAAGTGCAAATACCATAGAAATACATTTTAAAAGGAAGTCTATCTTATTCTGGGATGCCAAAAATTCTAGGTAACAGAGTAAGTCTAAAAGGGACATTATAAATTACTCCATCTTGAAGCCTCAACTTAATAAAGTCATTTTGAGCTGGAAAGAAAAAGTGACCAGCTTGCTTGATGAATTAATGGCTAACTGAGTAATGGCTAACTTGATATACTAATCCCTCTGCCTTGCTGTTTAATCTCCAAATGGAACCTTCCAAATAAAACAACAGGTTAAGAAGATTGCATTGTAAATTGGTAGGCAAACAGGTAAATTGTAGGCAAACAATAAAAAAAATGTTATGGTAAATGAATATTTAGCAACATTTAATTCAACTGAATAAAAATGTTATAAATAAAAGTGAACAGTATGAAGTAAAATAAATGTTATTATACACTGACAACACAGGTATCCCCTCTGATAGTTTACATTCAGTTCATCTTCAAAGGACCAGCTAATAATTAATGTTCTCCAAGAAACCTTAGTCTGGTTACAAAGAGTTTCTCAGTACTCCTGCCACCCTGACTATTTGTACCACTCCTCTGGCATTTGATATAGGCATGCATTGCTGTATTTTCATTTGTATACTGTTTTAAGCTTGAGTTCAGCAGGGACTTCATATTCATACTTTGTGCACAGCCTTTAGTGCTAAACAGTAATCAAGGAAATCATGTCTATGGTAGGCAAAAATCTAGAGTAGTCTCCAAGATTCTTAACAGATCCCCATTGTATACATCCTATATAACGTCCTACCGTTGAGTTTGGTAAGAATTTTTACATATGTAATTAAGGGCCTTAACCAGTTGACTTTGAGTCAATCAAAAGGAATAGTATATAGGTGGGCCTGAGCTAATCAAATTAGCTCTTTAAAAGAGACTACTAGCTTCAGATATTTTTTTGAGCTTGAAAGAGCCACCATAAGTTCTGCAGCTGCAAGGAAATAAATTCTGCCAATAGTCATGTGAGCTTGGAAAAGGACTCTGTACCTCCGATGTGACTGTAGTTCCTGCCAACACCTTGATTACATCCTTGTGAGACTACAGGTAAAGGACATAGCTAAGCTGTGCCTGCTTTCTTGATGCATGAAACTATGAGATAATCAATGGGCATTGCTTAAGCCACAAGGTTTGTGGCAAATTGTTATGTAGCAATAGAAAACTAACATAATATCTGTGCTGATTGTGCAAACCTGTGCAGGATGGTCTGGAAAGAGGGGAGCTGTTTCCTTCAAGCACACAGTGACAAATAGTATATTAGTCAGCTAGTGCTGCCATAACAAAATACCAGTGTGGATGGCTTAAACCACAGAAATTTATCTTCTCAAATTTTGGAGGCAAGAAGTCCATGATCCAGGTGCCAGCCAGGTGGGTTTCTAGTGAGGCCTCATTCCTTGGCTAGCAGATGACCACTTTCTTGCTTTGTTCCCACATCATCTTTCCTCTGTGCAAAAGTTCCAGCAGAAAGAGAGCGATGTGTTGTTTCTTCCTCCTTATAAGGACACAAGTTCTATTGAATTGTGGCCCTACCCTTGTAACTTCACCTAATCTTAATTGCCTCCCTAAGGGCTCTCTCTCTCAAAATACAATTACATTGGGGGTTAGAAGTTCAAAATATGAATTTGGGGGACACAATTTAGTTCAAAAATAATAGGTAATGCAAGTGGACGGTAGAGGTATGAATGGGTAGCCGTGGAAAAGGAGGAAAAGGGACAGTGCCTGAACAATGTATGAAGGAATAATTGTCAGCGTGCTTACTTGGATATTGCTGATTTGGATATTGAAATTCTTATTTAAATCTGAGTGCTTACTTGGATATTGAAGATGAAGGAGGAATTCAAGCTGATGCAGTTTTCAGTCTTGGGGAGCCCCATCAGAAGAGATGTAACTAACCCAGAAGAAATCATTATTCCTTAGTGTGTGTTGTACTTTGTTTTGGAAGAAATTATCTAGGGTAGAAGTAGGACAAGAAATTTTGCTGAAATTAAGGAATCAACAAGCTAGACAAGTAGTTGTGTCTACTAGACAACCAGAAATCTTAATTCATATGAGTGAGAAACTTACAAATTTTTCCATTTTTTACTTTTGTGTTATTCATTTTTGAAATTAAATAAAAATTGTATATATTTATCATATACAACATGTTTTGAAATATGTATACATTGTGGAATGTCTAAAATGAGCTAATTAACATATGGATTGCCTGACATATTTATCATGTTTTGTGGTGAGAACACTTAAAATCTACTCTCGTAGCAATTTTCAAGAATAGAGTACATTGTTATTGTTATTAACTATAATCACTATGTTGTACAATAAATTTTTTTAATGTAACTTGGCCTTGTTTTTTTTTTTTTTTTTTTTTTTTTTTTGCTGTTGTTGCTGGCTGGTTCCCAGTAAAGAATCTACCTATTTTATTGTGCCTAGTAGTTAAATGTGGAAAAGTTATCAAATATAAGTTTACTGAATTTTGGAATATTTCCTATAGCAGTTCCAAAGCATGTTTCACAAAACATAAGCCTCATGAAGCAATCTGTGACTAAAGGATTTTGTGTTTATTAAAGACTATAAGTCTCTACCAGAGATCCCCAATGCCCATTATCTAATGAGAGATTCTAAGATCGATGAGAATAGTCAAGAATAGTGGTTCCACAACACACACTAGGGCCTGTCAGTTGTGGTGGGAGGGGAATGGGGGAAGAAGAGCATCAGGACGAATAGCTAACAGATGCTGGGCTTAATACTTAGGTGATGGGATGATCAGTGCAGCAAACCACCATGGCACACATTGACCTATGTAACAAACCTGCACATCCTGCACATGTACTCTAGAACTTAAAACAAAAATTGATTTAAAAAAAAAAAAAGAACAACAGTTCCCAAATTTCCCTGCATAGCAGAATCACTTAGTGCTATTTACAAAAGGACAGATTAATAAGAACCACCCTAGGTTTCCTAACTCAGATCCTGGAGCTGGGTCTGAACACTTGTACACGTAAATTTTCCTCAGGTAAATCTTAAGCAGGTTGGCAAGATGCTTCTCACACTTATTTTGTGCTTTGTCTTTCTAGAAGCATGATTAATTAAGCTATTCCTACTGGAGGCTGTCATTCCATAAAGAGGAAAATTAAGTTTTAAAAGAATTCATAAGTGACCCTGCCCCATTACCTCATACAAAATGATGGAGCACAATCCAGAACGGTCCAGCTCCAAGTCATGCTGTTTCCACTACACTAACTTCCTTCCAGAGTCTACAAAATATCATATTTCATTCAGGAATCTCTGAATGTATTTAAAGAATATTTGCTTAGTAGCTACATATTTAGCTGCATTACATAAAAAGATGAGAATGCACAGTTCCTGCTTCTAAGTAGCTTAGAGGTTAATTCAGGGAAAAAGATAACAGTGAGTATAGGAACAGAAAAGGAGGACTATGTATTAGTTAGGATTCTCCAGAAAAATAGAACCAATAGGACATTTATAGATATACAGAAAGAGATTTATAGGAGGGATTGGCTTATGTGATTGTGGAGGCTGAGAAGTCCCTCAATCCACGGCATAGTTCCAGTCCAAATTCAAATGCCTGAGAACCAGGGAAGCCAATGGTATAAATCCCAGTCCAAGTCCAAAGACCCAAGACCAGGGCTTGATGACCGAAGTCAAAGACCTTTGGGAGTTGCTAACTGCTAACACACAATTTGAACAATTCAGCATTTAACCAAGTAGCAGGTGATTAAGCATGACTTTATGGAAAGGGGATGTCTAAAGGCAAGAGAAGATGGGTGTTCCAGCTTAAGCAGAGAGAACTATTTCACCCTTTCTCCCCCTTTTTAGTCTATTCAGGCCCTCGAGAAATGATCCCCAATATACATCTTGGCGAGGGTGGATCTTCTTTACTCAGTCTAACCAGTTCAAATGCTAATCTCTTCCAGAAACACTCTCACAGACACACCCTGAAATAATATTTTACCATCTATCTGGGCATTATTTAGTCCAGTCAAGTTGATACATAAATTAACTATTATAAAGGGGAAATATAACAAACACAAATATGACTATGATAAAATGTAGTAAGTGGTTTTAGAGAGGTTCCAAGGAAATGCTTGGCCAGGAGAGTGGAAACAAAGGCTGATGTGTGGGGCAGGCAGTAGGATCTTAGCATTATTTGAATGAGACTAGAGGATCAGGAATGGCTTCTCTGAGTAAATGAAAGTGGTGCTTGATCTGGTTCTTACAGGCAACCACTCCTCTACCACTGACAGATGGGAGAACAGCACAATTAAAGAAAGCTCCCTCTCTTCTCTTCCCACCACCACCTTCTAGGAATGTGGCTTCTGGCAGCATGGTCTGTGCCCTCCGAATGCCTGGCCTAGGAAGGCTCTCCAAGCAGGCATCAGAAGCAGACATGGAACCTTTTGGGTGGAAAATTCTGGGGCCTTAGGTACATTAAGTATGGTGTAAAGTGCAGAAAATAGTAGGGTGTGTGCTTAGGAAGTACATATGTCTTTTGGTTTTAATGAGATTGTGTCTCATATGGAGAAGCACGGCTAAGAAATAGAGTGAGTTCTCTAAAGCATGGAAACTGGATTGTATGGAAAATAGTACCTTTTAGTGTCACAGTGTGTACCTCTTAGTGTCACAGTCAGATAGGATTTAACAGGTAGTTCTGGGATAAGGAGGAGGAGGCAAGGAGAAAGGACAACATTCTTGACAAAGGGAACTAAATAAGTAAAATGTTAAGAAAGGGGTAGTAAAGAGAATGGTCAGAGACTGAGTAATTCAGAAGCTTGCTTATTCGAAGCAGAAAGTATACATAGTACTCGCTTCCTGGAGAGCTTTCCTTCTTATGCTCCTCTTCTAGTCTTTGCTTCCTGAAAACCTACTTGTTAGGGGTTGAATTGTGTCCCTCCCAAAATGCATATACTGAAGTTCTAACCCCCACTACCTCAGAACGTGACCTCATTTGGAACATAATTGCAGATGTTATTAGTTAAGATAAGATCGTACTGAAGCAAGGTAAGCCTCTAGTTCAATATGACTGTTATCCTTATTAAAAGGGGAATTTAGACACAGAGAAATGCACATAGAGAAAACACCAAGTGAAGATAAAAGCAGAGGTTGAGATAATGCTTCTACAAGCCAAGAAATGTTGAAGGCTGCCAGCAAACCACCAAAGGCCAGGCAAGGGCATAAAACAGATTATCCCTCCCAGCCCCCAAAGGAGCTAACCCTTCTGACACCTATATGTCAGGCTTCCAGCCTCTAGAACAATGAGACAATAAATTTCTGGTTTTTTAGATACTCAATTTGTGGTACTTTGTCATGACAGCCCTGGAAAACTAATATATCTTATCTCCCACTCATTCATCCCAATGGCAAATTTTCTAGGAAGCCTTTCTCTTGCCACCCTTTATAAAGCTCATTCTCACCTTCTCACTTTTGGACTCTCAGGGCACAGTGCTTTGCTTTCTTCCTACTCCTCTTATGATGGACACAGCACCCACTGTGTCACAGTTATGCGGGCACTTGTCTTCTCTTTCTGGTAGACTGGAAGTTCCTGGGGGCAATCAGTGATTGAGTCAGTTTCATCAACTTATCCCTGAAACCTGACACAGCACCTGGCACCTGGTATGTACTCAACACAAGTTGGTTGAATAGAAATGACCTAAAGGAAAAACACAGGGCAAAGCCTATGACAATATGCTCTTGGTCAATGCTATGTAAACATAATTTTTTTTCACATAAAGAGCTATCTTGAGGCTCAATTTTTGGCACCTGCACTGTGACAGGCACTGTGATTGCCCCCAGTGATGTGGAGATGAATTGGATACAGCCCATGAGTTAAAGAAACTGGCAGTCTAGTGAGGGACACTTTTGAATAAACATTCACAATATAGTGTGGGAAGTAGCAGGTTAGGATGAAGCCTAGAATTAATTTATGGGAATCTCAAAGAGGAAGTGCCGAACCCACTGGAGAATGGTGGTGAAGGGTGTGGGGAAGCAGTGGATAACCAGGGACGGTGACAGCAGAGCTAAGACCAGAAGCCTGGGCCTCCCTGCTCTCTTTTGGAGGTGGCTGCTAACACACAGGCCTAAATTGTTGATCTTAGCTTTCCCAGCAATGTTTATTTGAACAATTTAGCATTTCACTGAGTAGCAGGTGATTAAGCATGAATTTACAGAGAAAGGATCAGTAGGCGGCACAGTTAGAAAACAGTCACTGCCTGTAGTCAGTGGTTACCCCTACCAGGGCTGAGATCTGAAAAGTCAGCAGGAGGTATGGTTATAATGAGTTTGCAGCCAACTGGAATGCAAGTCAGCGAAGTGCAAGACTGAGGACAAGGAGCTGCCACTGGGAGCTGCTCACATGGAATTGACCAAGTGCTTCAAAACGGCTCTTTGCGACACAGGGGCCATGGGCTCCTGATACTCAGAATAAACCCTTGCTTCCCTCATTCTTGTAATCTTAGAAGCTGCTCAATTTAGGATGCAACCGTATCATAAGGCAATGACCCTCCTTTGGCCTCTATCCAAATACATGGATGTGCTAGGGCTGCCATAACAAAGTGTCACAGACTGTGTGTCTTAAACAACAGAAATTTATTCTCTCACAATTCTAGGGGCTGGAAGCTAGAGATCAAGGAATCAGTAGGGTTCGTTTCCTCTGAGACCTTTCCCTTTGGCTTGCAGATAACCTTCTTCTTGCTGTACCTCCACATGGTCTTCCCTCTGTGTCTGCCTGCGTCCTAATCTCTTGGAAGGATCGAAGTCATATTAGAATAGGGCCCACCCCTAATGACCTTAATTAACATTAATTACCTTTTTAAAGGCCCTATCTCCAAATACAGTCTTGCTCTGGGGTACTGAGGGTTAGAGCTTCCACATAGGAATTTTGAGAGGATACAACTCAGCCCATAACGCCAGAAGAAGTTCTGCAGAATGGAGCACCTTTGTTTTGTGTTAGACCAAGCTTCTGCTTTTGATGAGGAATTTCAGAATTTTCTGAGTGGGGAGAGTCACCTCCCTAAAGAGTATTACCATCCCTTCAGAAGAAGGGGGTGTTCTCTCAGATAACTAATGGGGCCTAGAAGGACAGACTCCAAAGAAGGCGGAGGTAGACTGATGGAGATTAACTAAGTGTAAGCATCGGGGCCTGACATCATGAGCTCTGGAGAAACAGAGTGTTCTGAGAGGGAAGGAGAAGCAAAAGCTTGAAATTTGGACTATTTCCTATAGCAGTCAGGAAGTACTTCAAGGTAAGCACTTCTGGTAAATTGACAAGGAGGCTTCAGAAAAAGAGATCTGGATATCCAAGTTCCTGAAAATCTGTTGGGACTTTATTTCTCATTCTTAATATTCATTTTCATGCCTAATTTTATATTCATAATTTTCTGTCATTTCCCTTAAGCTTCAGAATCCTCCAAAACCTCAATGTGCCCTGTGAATGAAGTTGAAACACATAAATTTCTTTCTCACAGTTCAGACATTAGAATATAGAATATAGACATCTGTAAATCTAAGAGCACCAGAGTTAGGAGTGCTAAAAATGGTGTCTACTAAGAAGACGAAGGAAAGAGCTGGAAAGTGAAAAATTCATGAAAAATGTGTTTTGTCTCCAGACTTGCAGGATTGAGCCGATGAAACTGGTCTTCTGGTGCTGTCTACTCCTCACAGACCGAAGCTATCTTTGAAGTGTTTGCTCTTGGCCTGCTGTCCGTACTAAAAAATTCCCCTGTAGAGAGGAGGAAAAAGGCTTTTATCAGAAAATTCTTTAGAAGCCTATACAGTGATTTTAAAATGACCTTTTAGCAGGAACTGAGAGACTCTTTTCCTAGCAAGATGGAATTTCATCTCATCCAAACCATACCTTTGTAAATGAGATCAAAGTAAGACATAGAGGATCACACAATTCATATTTACCAAAACTTGTATGACCCATGCTAATTAATAATTCCAGCTGCACAACCTCATTACACACCATCCAAACTGCCAAGATGAAAGGTCAAAGACTGCAAGATCTACACAACAAAACCTGTAATGCCTTAAGGCAATGCTGGCAATACCCAAAATCTCACTCTCCTCATGTTATTTGGTCAGTAAGCTTGTCTTGGGGGGTTTTACCTTGAGATAATTAATTACATCTTTCCCCCCAGTTTGAGTTTGGAACTAGTTAAGAATTAAACATGAATGTCAGAAAGGTAAAGACCAGATGTCAGAGGTATTACTTAAAATCACTAGACAGGAGGGTGTAAATTAAATGAATAGTCACAATGGGCTCCTTAATATTGTCTTCAATTTTCAACTTCCTCATTAGCAGAATGAACAACTGCAGGCATGCGCAGCCAGGCAGAGTCTACCCTGGTAATCTAACCACATGGCAAAAGTGCCTTCTGTTGGATAGTTAGATCTGAAAGAAACAGAATTTAGAAGGAATTGACTCATACTTCCTGCTTTCAATCTTATCCATCAGATAAGTCACATCTATCCCAAGGGGAAGAAGTGAGTAGAGGCAGGGAGGGCAAAAAAGACCAGCGGGGTCCCTCTGGCCAGAAGATGGAAACATAAAGCATAGAGTATATAGGCTTCCACAAGACTGGCAACAAGCAGCTCATGTCTTAAAGATACTTTGATCTTTAGTTCAAGTAACTGCACTTCCAGAAATAAATCCAAAGAAAATACCCAGTGATTCAAACAATTATGTACCAATATCCTCATTTTAACATTAGAACAGGAAAAAACAAAACAAAACAAAAAGGAAAAAGAATATTATATCTTTATTAAAATGTTTCATACATGCTTCTAATGAAATAAAATGGATACATGTTGTAATGATAAATTTCTAATGGCAACAAAATTATATTATGACATAATCCCAACATATTTTTAAAAGTTTTTCCACAAAAAATAAAAATAGATAAAAAACATTATGGGCTTATTTTTAAAATATCATTATGTATTTTCTAAATGTTCTATAAAAAACATATATCATTTATATAATCAGGAAATAGTTTTATTTATAAAATTTCTGAGCTTACTTAATCTACTATGTTTATTATGTATACTAGTTTAATAAAATAAAGAATTTCATATTCAGGCTTCAGTCTTCAATCATGCATTAAATAAAAACAAATGTTCTAAACATGTATAGTAAATTATCATACAGATAACAAATATCTATGTCTATATGAATATTCTGATTTTTCCACAATATAAAAGATAAAATACATATTTTATTCTATTGACGCAATTCTCCTAAAAAATGAAGACAAATAACTAATATATCTATTGATTTCAGTGAACCTAATTAGTAATCAAATTATTGCCTTCAAACAACACAGCAATATCAACTTTTAATTATTCATGATTAGGGTTGCCAGATAAAATACAGTATGTCCAATCACATTTGAATTTCAGATAAACAATATTTTTTAAATTATAAATGTCCTTTGCAATTTTTTAGAGGATCTATGTAATATTTGGAACATACTTGTACTAAGAAATTATCCATTTTTTATCTGAAGTACCAAATTTAACTGGCTATTGTATATTTCTGTTTACTCAATCTGGCAACCCTATTCATGATGTCATTTTTAAAAGCCACATTCTCTGCTCTGAATATCCATCACTCTAGTTCCAGCAGGGGCTAGAACAACTGAATTTACCAGAAACCAGTTCATCAAGCTAAAATGAGAGCTTTCTAATTCAGAGGGAAACACTCCCAGGGAGGACACTTAAAGAGACTCCAGGCTTGTAAAATGAGCTGTGCATGCTGCGTGTTAATCGCCTTTGCAGGCCTACTCCTGTCCCTGTCCTTGTTGCACAGTCCCAAATAAAACAAGGGCAGCAGGGAATCCAAGCGCCCTCATTTCCAAAGCAATCCTAATGAAATATGCGGGAGCCCAGTAATCCTCTCCCACTCTGAAAACAGACCCAGTTGTACGGCTGCACAGTGAATAAAATGGAAAAGAGTTCACGAGACTCTAGGAATATGACTTTCCAGCAAAAGGAAACCAGCAGAAACAGGATCTTTAGATAGATACATTCTTTGCAGTGAGAAATGAGGAAAACAGACGGTGAGTGACATCCAGGAGGTAGCCAGATTATGCAGAAGGTAACAAGCCCATTTTTTACTCCAAGTATGAGGATCATTCATTGAAGGGCTGAGGGATGAGAAATGACACAGCATCATTTATATTTTACAAGGATCACTCTGGTTGCTACATGAGGAAGAGAATAAGTGATGGAGAGCAAGTTGAATTAAGAATTAGTAGGGCCGGGCGCGGTGGCTCAAGCCTGTAATCCCAGCACTTTGGGAGGCCAAGACGGGCGGATCACGAGGTCAGGAGATCGAGACCATCCTGGCTAACCCAGTGAAACCCCGTCTCTATTAAAAAATACAAAAAAAAAACTAGCCGGGCGAGGTGGCGGGCGCCTGTAGTCCCAGCTACTCGGGAGGCTGAGGCAGGAGAATGGCATGAACCTGGGAGGCAAAGCTTGCGGTGAGCCGAGATCGCGCCACTGCACTCCAGCCCGGGCCACAGAGTGAGACTCCGTCTCAAAAAAAAAAAAAAAAAAAAAAAAAAAAAAAAAAGAATTAGTAAGAGCATATAGGGAAGTTATTACATTAATTAAGCTTAACTAAGAGCTAATGGTGGATTAAAGTAAGAAAATAGCAATACAGAAAGGACAGTATAGGTGGGATTCTGGATATATTCCAAAAGTAGAGTTGACATAACTAGTGGATGAATTTGTGTGAAAGAAATGGGGTGGGGAGGTTGACTTCAAGGTTTTGGACTTGAGAGACTGGGTGAATAGAAGTGCCACTTACTTAAATAAGGAATATCAGAGAAGATGCAGATTTGGGGGTAGAGATGGTGCTAGATATCAAAACAGTCTATTTTCAGTCTGTTCAATTGGGGATGCCAATTCAACAATCATGTGTAAATATTGTATAGAATGTTGGATTTCTGAGTCTGGAATTAAAGAGAGTTTGGATCTGAAGAAGCATAGATGACATTCAGAGCCAGTGCCATATATTCACACAAGAAATGACTATAGAAAGAGAGACATTGGTGGACAGATTCTTGCATCTTTCAAAGTCACAGATGAGGAAGAGGGTTACGGAGAGAAGATGCAACAAGAACAGCCAGTGATTTAGGAGGGAACCAAGAGCAAGTGGCCAGCAAGCCAAGCAAAGAAAGCGACTCAAAGAACACATGAACATCTGTGTCAAATGCTGCTATTAGGTAGAATAAGATGGGGGCCACGGTTGACCAAAACTGTCCCAGTAGAAATGCCCCCTCTTAAAGTCTGATGGCAACTTAACTTCGTTCATTCAACAAACCTCTTCTGAGTTGTCCTATGCATCAAGCACCACACTAGGAACCAAACCAAGGACATAGATCAGTGAGACATCTCTCACTATAAAACCCCCAGCAAAGTGGTTTCATAGTCTAGCAGAAAAACTGACAAGTAAATAGGAGCATGCTTGGCTCCTGCTGTTCAATCACAAAAAGAGCTTAAGAGTCAAACTGATTAATTATACATCAAGTTCACCCTGCAACTGTCCTGCTTGCACAAAGTGAGGATGAGCACCATTGTCCAACAGTCTGAAATCAATGCCCATTAAATGCAAAACAAAAATAGCAATCATTCTCTCTGCATTCTAATTTTTGCAATTTAAATAGCCTTTACTTTCAAAAACTATTTATGTATATAAACACATACATACATAAACACAAATGTATGTATATGTTGCATTTCTTTGCAAAGCCAATGATACCCTTTTGTGTGTTTCTCATATTTTCTTTTAGCCCCATCTTTTGCAATACCATACCTTTATCACTTGCCTTAAGAACCTGTGGAAAGCTTGTTTCCAGTCCTCTTCACCCAATCCGGCCTCTCTGTTGAAATTTTCTTACCTATCTAGACTGATTGTCTCCAAACATACTGTAGCTGGAAATTTCCATTTAACTAACCCTATAGTATACCCTAAGAAGCAGAGATCTGAAATAAATAACTCTTAGCCACTAAGAATAAGCTCCATTCTTTTTGCTTGTGTTTTTCACTGATACTGGCAAAGAAGGACATTTTTTCCATAAAGAACAACAACTGGCTGGCTTGGACGATCTTCAAGAAATTGAAAAGCTGTGTTTCCATGAGCAGGATTCTTGTAATAACAATTTGTAGATCAAGCCTGTTCTGAGAGAGGCTAAAAGTCTGGGCTCTCCACTGACATAGACGTCCACCTTCCTGTATGCTCCTTTCTCCGTGTAAGTGTGAGGTGGGAAAGAATGTTCATCTTGGTGATCACTCTGTGCTCTAAGAGGGCAGCAACTGAACTAAGACGGTGCTATCAAGCTACTTTCTCTTCAGAGAAATCAAAGGAACTGCGCTTGAGACAGGTAGTCCTTTTAGGATGCATATGGTTTTGCACCTACAAGGACTACTTGCCTCTTAAGCACAGTACTGGGGAAGGATGTGGTCAAGAGTCAGAAATTCCACTTGAGTCCCAGGGCTGCTACTTACTAGAATTACTCAAAAGAACCTTGGGCAAGGGCAGCGTGAATGACAGCTTCCTCATCTATAAAATTAAACCCCACCTACCTCTTAGGGGTATTGTAGGAGGATATAAATGAGATAATGTGAGTGAAATATTGCACAAACCATGGTGACCCCAATAAAAACAAGTGTTTACCATTATGAGCTCTAGCTACAGCACGTCAATCTCAGGGGATCTTTCTCAAAGCATGGGCAAAAAATGATGATTTAAAAGTAATGCTTTTTCATATAAACATCTTTAGTGATATATATTTGCACCAAACAGATATGTGACTCTGAAAAAAACATAGGAGCTGGTATATTCAGTTTGTTTATTTTATACCACTCATAAAGAATAGCAGAGTTCCTCTCTCCATAAAAGCTCTTTCTAATCAATAATATGTTTAACCTCAACTTGAAAGAACGATTTAAATTAGCACGTGATTCTCAAGTTCCTTCTTCCAGGAGAAGCTCTACAGAGTAACTTCCTCAATATTGCTTTTGTCTGGGCCAAATCAAACTGTAATGCCAGAAAGACATTACTGCACAGCTGCATTAGATGACAGTGCCATCATAACAAAATGGTGAAAACCAGAGCCATTCTTATTAATAACAGCAGAACCTAATTTCATTGGTTTTAATTTACCATTTTCGTGTTTTACTATGATATTATCCAGATATAAATTGTTATGATGAGAAGCCATTCACTAGAGACCCCCCAAAAAAGTTATAACTCTGCTTTTTAAAAAAAAAAAAAAAAAGACATTGCATACAGTGAAGGACACACTAATAAAGATTGGTCTGGAATATTTCTCTTTATGACGATTGACTTATCAGCAATAGTCACTGCAGCAGAGTTGGAAATTACATAATTGCCAGAAACTGTAGATATTTGACTTGGCAAGAACCCTAGGTTTATCTGATTTATTTTTGTAAGAATTGGGCCCCATGGATATTTAGAAATGTTTCATGAAAGAACAGTAGAATGTAAATGAAACAAGCAAAAATCCTCTTTTCAAAGGCTGCATTTAACTCCATCGTAACTGTTGTGATAACACAAATAAACCAAAGACAAACCTTTGGTGATGGTGTTGGGCGAAAGCACTACTCTAAATTAAAACATTATGAGCTACTAACATCTGGACATTTTCTCCCTCTTCATAGTCATTCTCATCCATTTTCTGTGTGTTGTTTACCAGGGGGCAATGCAGAATGTGACACTGAGCCTCAGTACATATGCACAGTAACAAGGCCCACAAAACACACAGGGCCATATTCATGGGCTGGCATCTCCTGACCTCTGTTTGCACTCTGGGAGGAGGCCGTCCATTGTTTACCAAGAGACAAGTACTTTGCTAACCCCAAATTTTGTGCTCCTGCCTTTGTTTCTCCGGTGCCTGGCACAATGATTGATACAAAGTTCTCAATGAGCATTCTGCTATTGAATTAAAGCAAATGAAAAAGGTAGGCAGACTATGAAAAAAATGAAATAACATAAAAGAAAGCAGTGAGGTACAGTAATAAGAGACAGAACACAAAGACCTTGTTTCGAGGCCTAGTTCCAACATCAACTTGCTGTGTGACTTTAGATAACTTTTTCTTTGTAGGTCTCAGTTTCCTCATCTCATTTTACATCAGTTCATTTTTTTTTTCTTTTTGAGACAGCGTCTCACTCTGTCACCCAGGTGGAGTGCAATGGCACAATCTCGGCTCACTGCAACCTCCGCCTCCTGGGGTCAAGCAATTCTCCTGCCTCAGCCTCCCAAGTAGCTGGGATTACAGGTGCCGGCCACCATGCCCGGCTAATTTTTTTGTATTTTTAGTAGAGACAGGGTTTCATCACGTTGGCCAGGCTGGTCTTGAACTCCTGACCTCAGGTGATCTGCCTGCCTTGGCCTCCCAAAGTGCTGGGATTACAGGCACAAGTCACCCTGCCTGGCCAAGTTCATTTTTCTTGATAGTACCTGAAATACTATCTAGTCAATTAGCCTATATATTTTTTTAAAGTCTGTTGTTCCCCCAGAAATGTCACACTTCCTCCCCAATACAATAAACTATGTTTATATTCACCATTGCATTTATTTGATAAGTTCACTCATTTTGGTGATGTCCCTCTAGAGAATGTCATCTATTAGCTAACTTTTTGGCTCTGTTACCTCACAGCTCTGATGTCATCCAATTTCTGATGTCCACCATCACACAGCAAAATGAAATTTAAGTTTTAAAGTTAAACCAGCCAGAGTTTGGGTTCTAGTTCCATAATATTCTCAGAAAGTTATTTAGCTTTTCTGAAATGTGCATCTGAAAATGAGATTACTATTTCCTTCATCACTGAGTTGTTGTAAGGCTTAAATAAGATAAATACATAACGTAGCCATCTGGCACCTAGCAGGTTCTCAATATATGCCATAGCTTATAATCTATCTGTTGCCATACAGATCTATTGCAGAAATGCATGTATATTCCCCTTTGTTCCTATCCCACAGCTTCCCAGCCTGAGATCAGGCTTTAAAATGAATGAGTTAAACAGACCCTGGAGAGACAGAGAAGGTCATTCATTTCATAAGTTAGTCACCCATCCTTCATTCCTTCAAAAACATTTATTAGGCCTGTGATAAAGTACCAAACTAAAGAGTACAATCAAGGGGTTCATGATGTCACAGAAGAGACAGACATATAAAATGACAACAAAAATGTGGTGGAATATGTTTGAAAACAGAGGAACACACATGATGTTATTGGAGGAGCATCCAAACCTGGTAACAGCTGCCATTATCTTGGCAGCTGTTTCAAAACTCTCTTGTCTGCATTAATGAAAGAGCTGGGGTAATACCCAGATCTCCCTCTTGAGGCTATCTTTTAAAGCAAGATAAAAATTTAATAAAACATTGACTTCCTTCATAGAAATATATGAGTGGCACTTTAATTGAATAATTATTTCAGACACCTGTGTATATAAAAGAACTACATAAAAAAGTTCTTTTAATGAAAATATATAGAACTTGTAGGCTTTTCATTACCGTAAAAAATGTTCTTGAACACAAAGATTTCAGATAGCAACAAGATCTTTACAATATATTCAAAGTAAATGTGAACACAGAAAAGTTGGGTTGGAATTGAAGGTACCAATATAAACCCACAGTTTTTAATACCATAGACAGGCAGGTAGATAAAGAGATATGGGAATAAACGTGTGTGTGTGTGCGTGTGTGTGTGCGTGTGTGTGTGTGTGTGTGTGTGAAGGGGACTTCCATCCACTGACAGGGCCCAGAACAAAAAGAGCACTTAACGCCTACATATTGACTTCTAAATGCTATTGTTCACCAAAAAAATTACAGCTGTGAAGAAATGGCTAATTCAAGGATGTGACAGAAAAAGTACAAGATAAGTTTGGAGAATTTTGTTACTCTAGAAAGTAAGAAAGTGCTGAAAGAAACATGGGGACATTTCAAAAGCAAGGAAACCCACTTGACAGGGCTTCCAATGGCCAAATCTGGGACAATTTGAGCATCTGCATAAATCATGAACTATACCTATTGAATAAATAAGAATCCATGAGCCCATACTTACAGAAATGAGTAAATGTGAGAGAATAGGAAGTACTTTATTAAAATAGAATACCATCTAATTAACATAAAAGGAATAATGGAGCTAGGAAAACATCAATGGAAGCTAAAACCACTGATGAAAGTTTGGTCAGGATTCTATATTTACACATTTCATCACACTTGCATATTACTTACACAGGGACAATTAGTAACTGAGAAACCTGGAGGACACAAATTCAACCAAGTCACTGAATAATATTAGGACAACTTGACATTACCATTCAGAACGACACAACATCGCTTCAGTGGCATTCCTGCCCCAAATCTACAACCTGAATCCAATGATAAGGAATTGTCAGAAAACCCCAAAGGAGGGACATACTACATAATATTTTGCTTATAATTTTCAAAAAGTCAAGATCAGCTGGACATGGTGGCTCATACCTATAATCTCAGCACTTTGGGAGGCTGAGGTGGGCTGACTGCCTGAGCCCAGGAGTTCAAGAAAACATGGTGAAAATCCTCATCTTTACAAAAAGTACAAAAATTAGCTGGACATGGTGGCACATGCCTGTAGTCTCAGTTACTCGGGAGGCTGAGGTGGGAGGATCACCTGTGCCTGAAAGGTCAAGGCTGCAGTAAGCCATGATTGTGCCACTGCACTCCAGCATGGGCGACCAAGAGAGACTCTGTCTCAAAAAAAGAAAAAAAAAACAAGGTCAAAAACACAAAGAAAGGCTGAAGAAATATACCAGTGATAGAAGACTAAAGAGATGAAAACTAAAGGCAACATACGATCCTGGATTTGATCCTAAACAGGGAAAATAATAACTTTAAATTACCTTATGTTGAAGCAGTTGTGAAATGTGAATAGAGACCATAGATTAGATAATAATATTATATCAATGTTAAGTTTCAAGTTTGTGATAGCTACACTATGGTTATGTAAGAGAGCATCCTTGTTTAGTAAATGCACACTGAACTAGTTATGAATAAAAGGGCACATTGAGTACAATTTGTTCACAAATTAGAAAAAAAAAGCATCTATGTAAGAGCAAGAAAGAAAAAAGAGACAGAGAAATTAAGTGGAATAAAATATAAACAATTGATGAATCTGAGTTTTAAAAATCTAAGAATTCCTTTTTATAATTTAATTTCAAATTATATTCAACCCTGTATTATTTATTTATTGAATGAACATAATCCTGTTCTCAGTTAACGGTCTAGTAGAGACAAACATATTTAAACAAATACATGAAACATCTTATCAATAGAGATTTTTACTCTCAGCGCAGTTGTGGCCTAAAAGAAGAAGTGATCACCTCGGCTTGGGGAAGTCAGTGCACCTGGTGTAGAAGTTTGTATCAGAAGCGAGAAGGGCAGGAATTAGACGTGAGCAGGAGGAGGGTGCAGAGTCAAGAAACATTACAGAAGATGAATCAGTAGAACTCAGTGACCAAATGAACAGTTTCATGGTGGAGCCAGGAGAGGCTTTGCATGCCTCTCCAGTCCTGCTCAGGTAACAGAGCTCACTGGAATAAGAAACAGAGGACAAAGAAAAGATTTTGAAGGTAGACAGTAAGTCCAGTTTTGGACATGTGAAGTTGTAGGTATTCCTGGGTCATAAGGGCAGCACTCATACCTATATTTACTTAGAATATCCTCTGCCAAACTCTAAAGTTAGAGACTAATCAATTACTGATTGTGCTTTGGCTGAAAGTTGGAAAAATTCAAATAGGCATAGTCTCATTAGAGCCCAGGGTCGATGAAGATAGTATTGGGAGTCTCATTTTATTGTCCTAGAAAGTGCCTCCTCAAACCCTTGTCTACCCTACGGCACAGAAAGTCTTTCTAATTGGGAACACACGATTTTTTATTCATTCTTTTATTCATTCAGGAAACATTTTGTTCAAACACTGTATTAAACACTGGGGATGCAGAGATGAATAATGCATAGGCTCTGTCCTTGAAAGGCATTCACAGATTAGTGGAAAAGAAAAACATAAGAACAAGTAATTATAACTTGGCAGGCCTGGGGCTTAGGACAGAGAATGCACAGGTGCCACGGATGGGCCCACGGTAAGACACTGGACACGTGATGCGGCTGTGTGGCTGATTTTTACTGGTATTAAGGAAGTCAAGCCAAAAGATGCTAGAGAGAAACAGGATGTGACAGGGAGGAAAATGCAGCATCTGTGATTAATTTGGGATCTTTCCTGAACTATTGATTGGGAGGATGGTGGTCCTGGCCACAGGAACAGAAACACAGGGGCAAAAGGAGGCTTTTTAAAATGTTACTGGACAGGAAGAAGTGGGAAGCCAAAGGAACTAAGTGGAAAAGAAAATGAAGGTCATTGATGCCAAAGCCAAACGTTAAAAAACTGAAAAACATCACTAGAGTGAATTCTATCCATTTTCATCACCAAAAATACAGAATCCAAGCTGGTCCAGACTTGGGACTCTACTCTGAGCTGTGCTGCACTGAGGACACTGCTGACCTACATTTTGCAACAATATCGGGGGTTGGGGGACCTCTAGGAACAAGCTGCTCACTCCTCAAATATAACAGCAAACACACATATTTTCTCACCACTGATGGGGCTTTTGCCAGGAAATCACACAGACCCAAAATAAAAAAACAGGCCAAAGGAAAACAAACAGACAAGACACACAGTCTGTCGTCCACGGGGCACTGCGGTTCAGGGCAGGGCCTTCCCTAGGTGGTCACAGGGTCCAGATAAAACCCTACCCAGAGTGCCTGAAATATGTTTATGCAGGTGAATCGGGAGGCAGGGAACCTGGGAAGACGATGGTTACTGACTGCCTGTCCTGTGCCAGGCATTGCGCTTGATCCTTTACATTCCTCATTTCCTTTCTCTCTATGAAGTCACTATTATTATCATTCCTATTTTACAAATGAGGAAATGGGCTGTGAGGCTAAGCAACTCTCAGAGACACATAGGAAGTGGCAGCACTAATATGAAAAGCCACATCTGCAGAGTATGAAGATGTTTCTTTTCTTGGCAACATGTTGCCTGTCTCAAGGAGGTGAACACGCCACCTGGGAGCTCCTGGTGCCTGAAAGCTCCTACAAGGACCACCCCCACACAAGAAATCCCTTGGTTTCAATGTAGGCAAGGTGTGATTAACCTGTCTTGAGCCTATTTGTTTGATTATTTTCCTTTCTTAAAAGTTACCTAATAAAGTCTCCTCATCCCCACAGTCCCTTTCGGATCATAGGTTCTCCTAGCAAACTGATCAACTCCTGAAGAACCTAGGCTAGAAGTTATTTTCCTGCATTGTTCTACTTAAGGCCTGACCCTGGACAGCAGAATCATGAGGACATCATACAGAACCGGTCAACACAAAGACAGCTTCTGTGAGATCCAAGACACGATCTCATAAATGCACCACGATTCCAGGTGCAGCAGCTTAAGTGCCTATGTAAGTCCTACTTAGCACCTGTTCATCTGGCTGGCGTGAAGCAGGAAACTGGATTATTTTCCCTCCTTTGGATGAGGCATAGCACGTTGATTAATGATGTGAGGGAGAGTGAACCAAAGACAGGAGTTCTGTACACAAATGTCTTTCAGGAAAGCTATCACAGGCGTGGGGAAAGAAAGGTGAGCATTGCAAGGAGGGGGTGGCAGACAGCATTTGGTTGATTAGGGTTTGGTTAATGCTGGCGAGTGTCGAACATTCCAACTCATGGCTGTTACTAATGGGAGAAATGGGGTTATTTGTTAATTTTACTTACTAAAGTAAGTGTTGAAGGCAGGATGGAGGGAAAAGGTGAACATGTACCATTTTGGCTAAGCCTAATAAAACATGGAAAAAATTCCTCATGATTTTCTTAAAAAGAGCAAGACATCGATTTTGCACTGGCACCAAGCTCCCTTACCTTAAAGAGGAAGTGGTCATCAATTTCCACTTAGCCTGCCCAGTTTTCAAATCCTTTGGCCATCTTCCAAGTGACCTATTTCTTTGTTCATCATGCAGATTTTTGGTGGGATGTGTTATAAAGAACTTCCTGTGAACTTCTTTTGTGCTTTTCTTTGCATGACCACATTCATGTTTCACAAAAAAACTGCAAGATGTGCATAGGCATTTAATTCCTATTTTACAGATAAGATTGAACTCCAGAGCCCTAATCTATGCAAGTAAGTGGCACTTTTATTTTTCAAGACCTTATATTTTATAGAGCATCTTTACATTTGAGACTACCTTCCCCAGGATATTTTTAAAAATTCTTTTCTTAAAGTACAAGTGTTTTTCACTTTTTAAAAATTTTTTCCCAATCCATCAAAGGCATTCTATCTAGTGTCCATGGACAGAGTTCTCTGGTGCTGTGACTCCATAGTAACCCCTGAATCATGCGGATGGTCAAGATGGACTGATTCAAGAACTATGAACTTCAAAGAAAACTTTTTTCTTCGCTGATGACTTCTGAGAGACATGCTCGCCTCTCTGGATAACCTTCCCAGAACTTGTATTTTTCAACTTTGACCTACATGAGTGGAATGTTGATGTAACTGCCATCTGGGAAGCGGCTAGTAGATACACATTGACCTCTAGTCAATATTTTGGACAAGGAATTTTCACTTACCAGCGTTTGGCAAGAGTATTCTGCATATGCACCATGAGCAGGGCCAAGCTCATGAGAAGCTGCTCCTTTATCATGATCTGAGACCTGTAGAGACTTTTAGAGTGACAGGGTTTGGCTCTGTCCCCATACAAATCTCATATTGAACTGTAGCTCCCATAATTCCCACGTCTTGTGGGAGGGATCTGGTGGGAGATAATTGAATCATGGGGGTGGTTTCCACATACTGTTCTCCTGGTAATGAATAAATCTCACAAGATGTGATGGTTTTATAAAGGGTTTCCCCTTTCACGTGGCTTTCTCTCTTGCCTGCCACCATGTAAGAAGTGCCTTTTGCCTTCTGCCATGATTGTGAGGCCTCCCTAGCCACATGGAACGGTGAGTCCATTAAGCCTCTTTTTCTTTGTAAATTACCCAATCTTGGGAATGTCTCATCAGCAGCGTGAAAATAGGCGAATACATAGAGATACAGTCTCATTGGATGAAGCTCATACTTAGAAACTATAATAACTTTATTTATCCAATTTTTTGACTATCCAATTAATTACATAGGATTCCAGACTGGCCTATTGTTAAGATATGTATAAAAGACCGGGCCACTGTAGAAGAGAAAGTGTGATTAAACAACCATCACTTCGCAACTTCAGGCAAGTTGTTTCACTCTACACTGCTTGGTGATTAAAAAGTACTAAATAGTATAAAATGCAATGTGTCTAGCATGTGCTTAAAAATATTATTTCTTATTGTCCTTATTTTCTTAACATGAAGATTTCAAGCCACCCCATGGAAGCAGCATTCCAAGAAGATAGTCACCGCAAGCCTTGGGAGCCCTGGGCTCAAGCACTCCCATAATGTTATTTTCCCTGCATTATATTAGTTAAAGCATATCACAAGAGAGAGCCAGATTCAAAAGATGGGAAATAGAATACAGCTCCTGATGGGAACAGCTTCAAATTATTGTTCGTGACTCAACTCACCATAGACCCTAACCATGAACCAGTATTTTGGGCCAAGCACATTATATGTGCTACTCATTTATTTCTTCCTAAAAACCCTCCAACTAGGTATAATACCCATTTCATAGACATAAAAAAAAAGATTTATCGATGTTAAGTAACTTCCCTGATGTTAAGCAAGTGGTTAGTAACAGGGTTGGTTTTAAAACTCAAATTTATTTGACCCCAAAACTAATACTGTTACTTTAGTATATTTAGAGATCAACCATGAAATACACTTCCATTTCTACAGAAAGGAACTAAGAAGGATATACGACTTTATCCTTGTACTTAATTTTAGGACTATTCCAATGAAGACATCTTGAGTTTGTAAACTTTCTCTGAGGTGTCAATGTGCTCCTAGATCTGTTCCATGCCCACATCAACAATCACAGATCTCAGAAAGGTGCAGGAGAAAGTACACAACTCCTCCAAAAATATCCACACACGTACATCCTGGGGACTTAGTGACAGGCTCTAACACGTTCATACATGTTACATTTCCTAGTCGATACCTTTAAAAACAGAATATATCTTCAAATCAGGTGCCCATACTAGCCCCAGATAGTCCATATGCACTGAAACAGATAATGGTGGACACCAATTTGCAAGTATGAGTTTTATTTATTTAATTCCCTATTTTGAGGATTCACTTAGGCAAAGTCAAATAAGTGTGGAGGACAAAATTCTAAGATGATCTCTCCAAAGACCTTCACCCTTGTGTAATTCCCTGCCCTGGGAATACAACGGGG
Source organism: Macaca thibetana thibetana (assembly GCF_024542745.1). Classification (NCBI taxonomy): domain Eukaryota; kingdom Metazoa; phylum Chordata; class Mammalia; order Primates; family Cercopithecidae; genus Macaca; species Macaca thibetana. Next base: position 88,681,490 of record NC_065590.1, read on the forward strand.
CATCACTCCCATGATTATGTTATTATACATGGCAAGACAGACTTTGTAGATATAATTGAGCTTACTCATTAGATGATCTTGAGTTAATAAAAAAGAGATCATCCCAGTGAGCATAACCTAATTATCTGAGCCCTTTAAAAGGAGTTTTTTTCTGACTGATAGGATTCAGCACAAGGAAGGTTCTCCATTAATGAGATGGAGGCAGCCATAGAGCAAGGGCCTGAGAGTGGCCTCTAGGAGCTGAGGGTGATTCCCTGGTTGACATCCAGCAACTTGGACTTCCGTCCTACAACCAGAAGAAACTGAATTCTGCCAACAACCCATATGAGACTGGAAGTAGATTCTTCCCCAGAACCTCCAGGTAACAGCTCAACATGGCTGACACCTTGATTTTACCTTTAACAGATTCTAAGCAAAGAATCAAGGTGAACATCCCCAGACTTTTAACTTAACAGAACTGTGTGATAATAAATGCACATTATTTTAAGCCAGTAAGTTAGTGGTAATTTGTTACATGTCCATGCAAAATTAATACAGCAAGCTGATCTAAGTGACAGGTAGAGATCATAAGAAAATGTGACCCTTTCCCCTTCTCTACAGCCTTTCTGTGAGCCTCAGGAATCATGCACCTATGCTGACTAATCTTAGGCCTGATATTTCCAAAACTATCCACCCCATGACCTAGATTGAGTCCAGTGCTAATCATGTTAAATTTTCTAAGACAGTCTTGATTTGAAATATCACATTAGACCACATTCTTACTAAAATCTGAAAGTGTAGTTACTGCTGCAATGAGGTATCTAGTTATTGGTTATAGGATCACAGCAATGATTTTTTCAAATTTTTATATTCATAATTCACTAAAATATAATGATAACACCTATCTATTATTGCTAGACACCTTCTTATACTGTCAAAAATCCTCACAGTCTGTATGAGAAGTAGATGTAACTTTTCCAATTTTGATGGCAACAAAACTGAAGTTTGGATGGAGTAAATGATTCAAACATATAGACTAGCTAAGGTAAGATTTAAACCTAGGTCAGTCTTGCTCCAAAGTTCAGAATTCTACTGGATAGTGATGCATCAATCTGTAAAATGAGTTATGAAGAAAGTAAATTAATGATTACTCAGGGCTGGGCAGGGGATGAGAAGTTAGGGGTTATATCTGTTGAAAATATGCTACAATTCAGCTGTGTTTATAGTTGCATGACTACAAATATTTTAAGAACCATTGAATTGTACACTTTAAATAGGTGAATCGTATGGTGTGCTAATTATATCTCAATAAATCAGGATTTTTTTAAGGCAGTAAGAAGTGTTTTGTTGGGGAAATCTAGATATATGAAGCTTGCAAAGGAGGCAATGAATGGGAGAAAGACTCAGTCATGGAGAGTCTTGGATATCAGACTAATTTGTTTCCAAGGGGAAAAAAAAGGTTCTCCACAAAGGGTTTTAAATAAGGGAGTGAAAGAATCTATTGGTGTTTTAGAAAGATCTCTTTAGTGGCTATATAATGATGGATTTGAGGAGGACACAATAGTACAGTTGAGGAGGTTGGTGAGGAGACTCTTGCACAGCTCACTGGAAAAGATGAAGACCTGGCAAAAGCTAATGGAATGCAAGGGTGCCTGGTGTTTGAGAGACACTGCTGAGAACAAAGACAAGCAACTTGTAAGAACCTCAGATAAGGGAGAGAAAGGAATGTAAGACTGGGGTTTCTAGCTTGGGAGTTCAGCTTCTTGAGCAGGTGCTGCCTCCCCTTTGTGGAATCTGGGAAACTGAACCCAAGGCAATGTGGGGAGAGGGAGGAAGGAAGGTAGGTACCTTAGAAGTTCTACTGAGAGTCTAGGGCTCAGCCCTCCAGTCAAACACCAATGATACTGATACCTGGGTCTTACATTCAGAGATTCTAATTAAACTTGTCTGTGATTGTGACCTGGAAAGATCCCAGGCACTGGGATTTTTAAAAGCTCTCAGGTAATTTTAATGTGCAGCCAAGGATGTGAACCTACAACTTGGAGAGTTCCTTTCCAACTAAGGAAGTCAGAAAAGGACGCAGCTGTTGCTGGGAACTGCTTATGGTCCAGCCAATCAGACAGGGCCCTATTGAAAAAAAAAAGGTGCTAAGGAGTTGATGGGTGCAGCACACCAACATGGCACAAGTATACATATGTAACAAACCTGCACGTTGTGCACATGTACCCTAGAACTTAAAGTATAATAAAAAAAAATGAGGCTTTGTCTTGAGCATTGGAGTCTGACAGACCCATTCTAGAGACTGTTTCACTAATCTTTACTACAGGAAATGATATTTAAGATGGGAGAGGATTATTTGATGTTGTTCACATGGGGTCAGTGGACCAGCTAGAGCTTACCTGTGAGTATGAAGAATTCCTAATTACTCTGGCTTAGTGATTATGAAAGTGTGGTGCTCAGTCCAGCAGTATCAGCTTTATCTGGGAACGTGTTACACATTTAGGTTTTGGGCCCTATCCAGGTCTACTGAATCAGAAACTCTGGGGGAAAAAGCCCCAAAATTTGTGTGTATGTGTTTTTTAAGAAATTAATTAAACTTTAAAAAATTTTTCAAATAATTATAGATTCATAGGCAGTTGCAAAAAAAAAAAAAAAATACAGAATGATTCCATTACCCTTTGCCCAATTTAGACATTCTACAAAAGTATAGTACAATATCACAGCCCAGGTGTTGACACTGATACAACCAAATAAAAAATACAGACTTTCCATCACCACAGAGATCTCTCATTTTGCCCTTTTCTAGCTACACCCACTTAACTTCACCCACCTCTTTATGCTGGCAACCACTGACCTGTTCTCCATTCTATAATTGTTGTCACTTCGAGAATGTTATACAAATGAAATCATATAGTATATAACTCTTGGGGACTGGCTCTTATTTTTACTCAGCATAATTCTCTGTGGAGTCATTCAGGTTATTGTGTGTATCAATAGTTTGTTCCTCTGCATTGCTGAGTAGTTTTCCATGGTACGGTTGTGCCATAGTTTAACCATTCTCCTGTTGCAAAGTCACTTTAACAACCTCTCAAAGTAATTCTGATGCACTCTCAGGCTTGAGAACCCCTGATCTCTAGAAAAAAAAAGCTTTAAAGGACAGGAAATAAACACAGCACTTTTCTGGGTTTTCTTCCCACACACTAACTTCATGGTCCTCCTCAAAGGCATAGGTAAATGACTTTTTAAAATTTCCACATGGCCAGGAGCGGTGGCTCACGCCTGTACTCGCAGCACTTTGGGAGGCCGAGGCGGGTGGATCACCTGAGGTCAGGAGTTAGAGACCAGCCTGACCAACATGGTGAAACCCCATCTCTGTCAGATACAAAAATTAGCCGGGTGTGGTGGTATATGCCTGAAATCCCAGTTACTCGGGAGGCTGAGGCAGGAGAATTGCTTGAACCTGGGAAGTGGAGGTTGCAGTGAGCCGAGATGATGCCATTGCACTCCAGCCTGAGTGACAGAGCAAGACACTGTCTCAAAAAAAAAAAATTCCACCACTACTGTTAACACAATATTCTGTATCCTGCTTATCGCTGTTAAGTAAATGCATTTCTTAAAAGATTCGTGTATTTATATTCAACAAATATTTATGGACGTACCTCCCAGTAACTATTCCAGGCAAGAAGAAAGCAGCAGTAGAAAAGATACATAGGTCACTTCTCACAAGTAGCTTTTGCTTCAGCAGGACCAGAAAAGACAATAAGCATATAAAGTCTTGTGAAACAAAGTCAGGTTGAAACAAATGTCATGATTGAAAATAAAGTGACGTAAGGGTTAAAAGATGAAGGAACTGAGGTCCCATTGTTAGTGACAGTCAGAGAAGTCCTCTCTGAGGAGATTGCTTGAGAGCAGAGTTAACTAAAATAAGGAATTAAGGCACGTGAATATATGGGCTGCTGCAGCAGACGGAGCAGCAAATTTAAGTCTTGCAACAAGAACATGCTTAACCTATTATATGGTTTGGATATTTGTCCCCTCCAAATCTCATGTTAAAAGATGACTCCCAATGTTGGAGGTGAGGCCTAGTGTGAGGTGTTTGGGTCATGGAGGTGGATCCCTAATGGATAGCTTGGTGCCCTCCCATGGTAATGAGTTACCAGGATATCTGATTGTTCAAAATAATCTGGGACCTCCTCCCTTCTCTCTCTTGCTCCTGCTCTCATCATGTTACACACTTGCTCCTTCTTTGCCTTCTGTCATGATTGGAAGCTTCCTGAGGCCTCACCAGAAGCACACGCCAGCACTATGCTTCCTGTATAGTCTGCAGAAGTGTGAGTTGAATAAACCTCTGACTCAGGTCAGTTCATGCTTTTGCACAGGCTTCCAGATTGTGGAGGAAGGGACTCCAGCCCACAGCCCTAGATTTGGTATGTTAGGCTTCCCTAAGTGAAGTCCTGCTCATGAAACCTATAACAGAAGCCTTTGCTCCTTCCCTCGAAGGAGTGCTCACAAGCCATAATGAGTTTATAATCCTGAATAGTAGAAATAAAACACCTTATTACAATGAGATGAAATTCACGTTAGCTGCTCTGGCCCCAAACATAGAATATTAAGAAAATAAAGATGCTCTTGGTACTTAAGGGTGTGATTTTAATAGAGAAGGTAAGGTTCTCTGAAGTTACTCTGAAATGTATAGCACTTAGAACTTTGATTGTCTACATAACTTATAAAAATTATTAAACAATAACATCATAACCATGCAAAAACAAAAGACCCCTGTACAAATTTTGGGTAGAATGGTGGGGGTTGGGAGTACAGTGGGGAGTAGAGGAGAGATGAAATAATTGAAACCCAGGCACTCTTACCTAGAGTCTGAATGTTTTACTCACTAAAAGATCCTTGGATAACTTAAATTAAAACCATCAACAGCTTCCGATATTCAACCTTAGCTATCAACTTGTCCCATGAAAACAGGCCAGAAACCTGCCTCAGTCCCTTATGATTTCATCAGCTCAGGTTGGCATGGCACATGTCTCCTATCTAAAGCCTGGGTGAAGATAAAAGGAGAAAACTAAAATGAAGAACATGTTTAGATTCTGTAAACCAGAGTTAGGGGCTACTTTTTACAAATATCAATCCTACTGGTAGCTATATGTTCCCTGTTACTTGCCAAAATGAATCACGAACTCATTTGTGGACCCAATCATTTATCCATGTTCACTCTCCCAGACTTTGGGGGGCTTTCCTCAGATCTGGAAACTATTTTTGACAGCTGAGATTTTGTTCTAGACATGGAGTTTAAACCTGAGTTTGAGTTTAGCTTTAGTGTTTAAAGGGTTAAGGATGGGGCAGCCCAGGGTTAAGGGTTAAGGATGGGGCAGCAAAGGTAACATTCTACACTGAGTCTAGCCATGGGGAAAGGACTTTGTCAGTGTCTTCCTCGACAGGTTTTGCCATTGAAAGAAACATGAGACACTAAAGCTAAACTCAAACTCAAGTCTAAACTCCATGTCTAGAACAAAATCCCAGCTGTCAAAGACAGTCTCTAGATCTGAGGGAAGCCCTCCAAAGTCTGTCTGGCAGAATGAACATGGATAAATGACTGGATCCACAAATGACTTTGCCATTCATTTTGGCAGTACCAGGAAACACACAGCCACAAATGAGATTAATATAATGAATGGGAGAGAAATGCTTAAAAAGATGTAAAAAGAAGGAAGTGGTAATATTGATATTGCTACATATTGAACATCTGAACAATGTTTAGACATCAATTTCCAAAAACAAAGACAATGGCTATGAGCAGATACACTCAAAATGAAGAAATATTTTTTTTTTATTTTTTAAGAAAAGGTTAATCACATATTCACAGAGTCAGTTTGTTACTATGGAATCACATATGATGTCATAAATTTGACATTCTAAATGCAAAGCTAGACTGAGCAAGGGAAGTGACAGGAAATGGAGCTGGGGAGACAAAAATCTGGATAACAACAAAAGAATTTCAACAGTTAAAAAATGAGTCAAACATCTCTCAAACAGAAAAAGGTGAGTGAATCGAGTGTCTTAGAATCTTGCCATGGGGCTGAAGAAATGTGGACATCAGTCCATCATTTGCCTCTGCAAAGGCTCTGCAACAACCAAATAATTTCAGATAATGGCTTCATGTAGAGGAAAAGAGAAGGAAGAGAATAAAGGCAATGGAAAGAGCAGAGAAATGGGAAGAAGGAGAAATTTTTTAAAAACGAAGACAGAAAAGAAAAAGATTAAAACATGTAGTATACAAATCATTCCAATAAGTCAATATTCATTTAGCATATACTCATATGTTAGTAGTAAAAGGTAAAAACAGTGGCTGTCTTTGAAGAAGGCATGGCCTAGTAGGAGACAGAACAGACAAAGGACAGCTCATTGCTCTGTAAAAGTATATACAAAAGACACAAGCAACACAGGGCAATATTTCACTCTGGGAACTTCCCCCAGGTCACACGGAGCTGGGTTTTGAAGAACATAAGAGAGAAGAGGAGACCATAAGGAAATAAGGGTGCTGTATGCAGGCAAATACAAGTCACTTGGTATTAGTAGAACACAGTGATAAAGTGTAGAGTGAAGGGCATGCAAGTAGCAGGTACACAGGAATACATCATGAGGCTCCTGGTCGAACCAAGTGAAGAAAGTGTTTATCCAGGAATGAAGCATTACTAGATTTACATCTCATAAATATTACTCTAAATAAATACAGTGGACAGATCTAGAAGTGGAGAGGATTTAAGGCCATGAAACCTGCTCGAAAGGCTATATTCTAAAAACGTAGTCCCAGGATGGTCAGAGGCCTGGAACAACGCAATGATAATTGAGATAGAAAAAAGGAACTGGATTTAAAATATCATTTGGAATTAGAAGTAAGAGGATATTATGGTGACTGCTATGTATGTGTATAAGGAGGGTGAGGGTTGATGAAAAGATTATAAATTAGTTCAGGAGCCATACAGCTATGCCATTCTCTCATGCAACTAACATTCTCATGCAACTGACATTGATGAGATTTTTCCTGCTGCAAAACATAGAGCTTAAATGGATGACTATAGAGTGCTCTAGCAGATCATGGTCTAACCTAGAAGTTGTGCTCCTTAAACAGATAAATAACACTAATCTTGATCACATTGCGGCCACTTACTTATCATAAAACAGTTTAAATAATACTCCAATAAGTATCTCCTCCAAATGAAAATGAAAACATAAATATTTGAGTAGAGTTCCACAAAGTGAGTTATCTTCTTGTGCTCTGTTACTTGGTTTTCCCTATCTGTTGTTAATTTGTTGGTAAGAAATCCCTTTCCACTCTACATCTATGAGTAATTACATGATAGGAACAGAAGACATGACTTTCAATAAATTTGTATGAGATTAAGGTCCTTATATTTAGAAATCAAACTAATATTGGTGAGGCTAGATCCACAGAAAATTTGAGCTATAGTGATGATGAAAATGAGAAAAAAATTGAATTCTAAATGGTAAGGAAAAATAAGTTTCATAAGTAGCAATCTTCAGAGTAACAGAGAAAAAAAAACTTATTCTACATAAACAACTTCACAATTCTCTAATATTTCGCATGTTATCAGTCTTTAAACAATAAATGCTTTATATCTCAAATCTATGAACCAACAAATTTCTATATTAAATTTTGTTTATATAATTCTTTTTAATAAAATATGTGTTATCTTTTACTCATTCTTGTTAGAACGGGGAAACTAAGGTCTAGAGTTTATATCTTTTTATATAAGCAAATAAATAAATTCCATGTTTTCTTTATCCTTGTATTCTTAAAGTCAAGGTTCCTAACGCCCTGAGATTAAAAATTAATAAACATTCTTTGTTTCCATGTCAAGAATGAGCCCGGAATGAGGTCCTCAAAAGAGAGTCTAGAAGCAGAAAAAAGAAAGGAATCTGACAAACAAGGAGTTCGTCTGAGCAATCAGGTGAGCCGATCTCTGTAGCAGAGGTGAGGAAATTAAGGAGCAGAGAGCATAAAGGAAAATGTTAGGGGGCAGGGAGTTCTGGGAGAGAAGACCAAGCTGTTGAGAATTGTATTAAGCAATCCCTAATGTCCTCATGAGGAAGTTAAGGAACTAGGAGAGGTTGGGCCCTGCCTTCCCCTCCATCCATACCCGAGTGTTCACTTAGAATGTGTGGAACCACAGCAGGCTCCTCTGCTCAGCCTACACAGGGAGGAGACTGATCTTTGTTCAAATCAGGGAGGGGAGGGGGTCTGGCCATCGCATTGACCACTTTCTGCACAATCTTTCAGATGAGGCGTGCAGTCAATCCGAATCACTCGCTGAGATGTTGCCCCTTCCGGGGTCACTCGTCGTGTAGACGCTGCCTTTGTGCAGCTGAGGGAACAGCCCTTGGCCCCTGCCGCACAATACGTATTTATATTCACATGTGCCTGTTGTGGGAGCAGGGCCAGCAGATCACCATGATGAGGGTGAGCAGAGATCGCACTACTGATTCTGGAGGGGAACCACAGACAATCTGGGTGAGGGGAAGAATATGGCAAATAGAAACTCTTTTACTTTGCTGCTTCCTGGTCTCCTTCATTCTTGTTTCTCCTAAAAGGAAAGCTTGAGGGCTCCATTCCTTTTAAGCAGCTGCTTTAGAGTCCCCCTGCAACCTCAGTGGGGCACCAGCTGCCCTCACCTTTAGAGTCTGGTAAAAAACGGTGGATATATCATTTCAGCATCATTTAACAGGCTTATCCTCGAGGGAAGAAGTGAGAAAAAGGGAGGAACAATGGTGAACCATACTAAGTTCCATATACGAGGAGTCACAGTGAAAAAATATGTTTGCATCTTGGTTTTGGATGCTCTTTCAAATGGACCCCCACATAGATGCTCCAAACAGAAGTGAGGACTTGACCAGAGTTAGAACAGTACACAAGAGTTCAGGTTAAGAGTCAATGAGGCCAGGGATCTTCTCACTGGGTGCTGCTATATTCAGCCTGACATGACTATTCTGCAGGCACCTGTATAGAAGGAGTGGGTGACAGGGTTTTACACCCTTGGGTTTCTTCTTTCCATCACAGGGATCACAAGAATCATCACTGCGCAAGACAGACTCTCGAGGGTACCTTGTGCGCAGTCAATGGTCTAGAACATCCCGCAGCCCATCCACCAAGGCTCCATCCATAGATGAGCCTAGAAGCAGGAACACCAGTGCTAAGGTAGAGGTAAAGATGAAAGGGAGGAGTAGATGATAGAATAATAACAATGGTTAACATTTATTGACGCTTTCTATGTGCAAGGCCCTGTTTATGTGCTTTACATGTGTTAGCTAATTTAGCCCTCAGGAGAACTCCCTTCCGCCCATAAATCCCATTTTACCGCTGAGAAAACTGAAGTATAGAGGGAACTTGTTTAAGGTTTCACATTAATAAGTTGTAGAGCTAGCATGAAAACCCAGGGGCTCTAGATCTAGAGGCTGCACACTTCCTCCTTCCTTCCTTAATTCGACAAATAGTTATTAACTGTGATTCTCAGAAGAGAGAAGGAAATGGTCACCACAAGAGAAAAAGAGTGTCAGATTGTGTGGGGCTTTGAGTCTTTAATTAGGCCTGACCACATAAGCAATTAAACAAAAAAAAGTTAGTTTTGAGATTAAGAGTTTGGAAGCAGAGAGAATGATCCAGACCCAGCCACTGGGAGAGCATGCATTCCTACCCAATTCATCATCTCTATCGCATTTGACTCAATCATCTAAAGAAAAACATCCTTTTTTGAGTCATGTGTGAAACAATCTGAAATCATACATGGATGCCTAATAACTTCTTGCTCACCTTAGTAAAGGAGATTTTTCTCTAGAATAGTCCTTTCCTGTTTAGGAAAATGATTCAATATAACTGTGGTCCCCTGGCACAAGGAGCTCTGAAGGCCCTGTGGAGATGCTCCAGTCTCCCGACAAGCGACTTTCCCAGCCATCACTCTAACATTCACATGGGGAGCGGGGAGAGACATGCCCCAAGGAGATATGTAGCGTGTTCTGGTGAGAATGTCTGGCCCACTTTGCTCATGGAGTTAACTGGAGGTCACACACTAAGGCACTGGCCAAGCAAGATCCATTCTGCACGCCCTCTGTCCTACCTGCAGGCCTCTGACTGAGTAGGTATATGCCAAGCAGGGGACAGAACTTTGCAAACCATGTGTCAGCTGCCTAAGGGGGAGGAGGAGGACTGGGTCCTATCTACTCCAAACAAATAAAAATGTGCGAAATGCTTATGGGGAAGCTAGGGGAGAGAGAATGAAAGCAGACAGTCTCTGTGTCTGTTTAACAGAAATATCAAACAGCTGAAGCCTAGAAATGTCCGGTTCCCTTAAGCCCTACTTAAGGAGCTGAGATGAACCAGCACCCATCCAAGGTCTAGGAATGGAACGGGCAGAAAGGACAGATCCTTGACGGGAGCTGGGCAGAGCTGGCCACAGGGACCCTGGGCAGGCCTCGACTTCAGACGCCCATTGTCTTGCTGCAGCTCCCCAGCAGCTCCACGAGCTCCCGGACTCCATCCACCTCCCCAAGCCTTCATGACTCCTCACCGCCGGCACTGTCCAAGCAGCCCTCGCTCCAGCCGCCCGCGTCGCCCCAGCCACCCCGGTCGCAGGACTCACGGCCTCCCACGCCCCCAGAGCCCGATCCTGGCTCCCGGCGCAACACCAAAATGCAAGACAATCCGGAGGCCTGGGCCCAAGGCATCGTGCGGGAAATCCGCCAGAGCCGGGACTCGCAGTCGCGGGAATATTCGCGCACATCCCCCACCGAATGGAAGTCCTCCAGCCAACGCAGGGGGATCTACCCCGCCTCCAACCAACTGGACCGCGACTGTCTGCCTGAGCAGCAGCAGCAGCAGCGGGAGGATGAGGACGACTACGAGGCTGCCTACTGGGCATCCATGAGGTCGTTCTATGAGAAGAACCCGAGCTCCTCGCGTCCCAGGCCGGTGAGCGAGCCTGCCACCCCTGGCACCCGGGGCGCCCCTCCTTGCAGCGGGCAGCAGAGCCTCTTCCAGCCGCCCTCCTCTCCACTGCGCAGGGAGGTCCTCCCCAGTCTCCCGCTTCTCCTCCCCAAACTTCAGGGAGTCCCAGCCTCAGCTGTTTCCAGCATCCCACTTCTCCAAGCAGGGACCCGCGGTCCTATTCTCACCCTCCCGTGGAGGAGCCCCAACCCTGTCCCCTTCCTGGCTATGTGACTGTCCTCCCGTTGGCGTCCCTCTCTGCAGCCCAAACCCAAGAACGCCATCACCATTGCTCTCTCATCCTGCGCTCTCTTCAACATGGTGGACGGCAGGAAAATCTACGAGGAAGAGGGTCTGGAAAAGTACATGGAGTATCAGCTCACCAATGAGAATGTCATCCTGACCCCGGGTCCGGCGTTCCGCTTTGTCAAGGTACTCTGCAAGCTGTCTTTGGTCCGCCAGGACCCTCGATGGCGAGGGAAGGACCCAGGCCAACCCTTGGGAGGGCATTCAATTTCCCAGATCATTCCTAGCCCACGATTGTCATTCTTGTCTCCTTCTAGCTGACCCAGGTCAGTTTATGATTTTGCACAGGCTTCCAGACTGTGGAAGAACTCCAGCCCACAGCCCTAGATTTGGTATGTTAGCCTTCCCTAAGTGAAGTCCTAATCATGAGACCTGTAACAGAAGCCTCTCTCCCTCGAAGGAGTGCTAAGAAGCCATAATGAATTTATAATCCTGAGTAGGAGAAATAAAACGCCATATTACAGTGAAATGAAATTCACGTTAGCTCTTCTGGCCCCAAACATAGCATATTAAGAAAATAAAGATGCTGTTGGCACTTAGGGGTGTGATTTTAATAGAAAAGGTAAGGTTCTCTGAACTTACACTGAAATGTATAGCACTTACAACTTTGATCTGCTTATATAAATATTACACAATAACATTATAACCATACAAAAACAAATGACACCTCTACAAGTTGTTGGTAGAATGTACTTATGAGTCATAGTAAAAGCATGGGCAGGAGCCACAAACCTAAAGATACATGTTAATACACAAAGTACTATCTTTGACAGCATATATACTAAAATTCGAACAAAACAGAGACAATTTGCATGACCTCTGGGCAAGGATGACATGCAGATTCATGAAGCAGTCCATATTTTTCAAAATTAAAAAACAATCATTAGATGATCAATAAAAGCAGATTTTAAAAATCAATCAAACATAGACAAAGCATAAAAGGATTAGCCTGACCCTACTCTCTACCTGTCCCCCAGAGATAATTCTAGTGAACCTAAAGTTGAAACAATTCTCAACAAACATTACTGATGTATTCTGAACATTAACTGAGTTCCTATGAATGAGAGGTTGATAATACAGAAATGCATGGGATAAATCTTCCTTAAAGGAGCCAGAATCTCTCAGAGAAGATTCTTCAGAGCTTGAATTTGACTCTGATGAGATGCTTCCTCTGTGGCTTCCCCAAAACCACCTTGCCTGCCCCTCTTTACACACATTCATGTTTGTAATCTGCAGGCACTACAGTATGTCAATGCTAGACTCCGTGATCTATATCCTGATGAACAGGACTTATTTGATATTGTACTGATGACTAATAACCATGCCCAAGTGGGAGTGCGGCTTATAAACAGCGTCAATCACTATGGTAAGTAAAATAAATACCATGTGGAAGAACAGCTCTCTGCTCTGAAAGAGAGAAGCCATGTTATTTTGCTAACTGTGGCTTAACCAAACGCAGCGTCTTTGATACTGACACCCCCTTCTGCGCCAGGAATGTTTATTTGCCTATGTCAGAACAAGAGAGGCCATGTTCATTTTTAACTTCAGCACAGAGTTGGGCTCAAAGCTCTGGACTTAACTTGTCAAGTGTGAATTTCAAAGTCTTAATCCTAGGTCCTGCAATATATTTCTCTGTTTTATGTTTTTCACTTCTGAACTTGACTTCAAGGAGCCGTCAACCGAAAGGTTTTTACTGTGTGATCAAACTTCTTGCTCACCACAGATTCGTGTTAAAGGTTTAAAGGTTTTCACCTCTCCTTTCCACTCTTAAAATCTGATTGTCCCCGGCTGCTTTCTCTCCCCACACATAAAATAATTTACATGGAAAATTTGATTGATTCTAGTCTCTTCAGTGTTTCTATCAGTGTGTTGGGGACTTTAAGAGAAAGTTCCAACTTTTCCTATTATGGAACTACCTGAATTATTTCAGGCACAATTGGCCTATTTTCCACATGGATGTGTGAAGTTAAAATAACGTTTAAATTGGGCATATTTACAAATAATCGAGATACAAGTTATGAGTTTTACTTTATATTATTCTAACTATAAGGCTGGAATCATTGAAGTACATTTAAAAATATTTTTGCCTTTTAAAAGTGTAGTCTTCTTAGTGTTATGAAGTAAAAAGAGAGAACATAAAAATTTAACATAAATGAGTGCCATATAACAATCACCTAGTAAACAACAGCTAGTATTTAACATTGATTTAGTAGGTGATTAAGGTCTATCCATCCCTCACCACGCTGACCTATCAAGGCTGGAAGCGTAAGAAATCAGTTATTTACCTGTTAATTCTGCTGATGAACTGTGTACAACCTTCTCATGCAGCCTTGTTCATGGAATAAAAATCTTTTGACCCAGAAGAGTTAGTTACTTCCTTCTCTGGGTACTGAAAGCAATTCGTATCTCTGTCTGCCGGGGTCTTTATTATAACAAATGTTTTACATGCCAGGCTCCTCAGTGAACTGTGATCTCCTTAAGAAGAGGGACGACGCTTTAATCATTTCTGGAGTCTCGGTGTCACCAAATAATTTCTGGGTGATGAAATTCACATGATTTAGGGATTTGTAGAGCACACTTTTGTGCCACATATGCCCAACATTGACATAAGTGAAAAAATGAGAGCATTTTCTAATACCAAAGCAGATACTTCCACCAAGACAGTTAATGGACCTGACCGACTCTCCTGGTCCATACAAATGATAAACAACTAACTAGACAGTATTCTGCTTTATATCATGTATACCTACCAGTTTATCATATATCTAAAAAAAAATCCTTTGAATTGGTACATATTCTATCATTTGGATAATCCTATACTTTATATAACTACTGTCACATTGTTAAACGTTTTGCTTTTATAAATAACCCTAAACAGACCTTTTTATAGAAATCTTTATCAGAATTTCAGAATATTCCTTTTTAAAAAACTAAGGAATCTTAGGTCAAAAGGTACAAAGCTGTTAAAAGCTCTTAATACATATTGCGTATCATCAAATCACTTTCTAGACAGCTTGTACCAATGTATACTTTTACCCATAGTATATGAAGGTGCCTATTTTACAAACCACTTTCAGACAGCCAGTGTTATTTTGTAATAGTTACTGATTTACAAAAGCATTTGATGTTATATTAATGTTTAATGATAATAATTCACTGTTATATGACTAAATTGCATGTCATGAGGGTTTAGTGTAGAGATTACTTCATTACCTAGGTAATAAGCATATTACCCAATAGGTAATTTTTCAGTCGTCATCTGCCTCCCACCTTCCACCCTCAAGTAGGCCCTGATGTCTATTGCTCCCTTCTTTGTGTCCATGTGTACTCAATGTTTAGCTCCCACTTATAAGTGAGAACATGTGGTATTTGGTTTTCTGTTGCTGCATTAATTCACCTAGGATAACAGCCTCCAGCTCCATCCATGTTGCTGCAAAAAAGATGATCTCATTCTCTGTTATGGTTGTGTTCCACGGTATATATGCACTACATTTTGTTTATCCAGTCCATCATCAATGGGCATTTAGGTTGATTACATGTCTTTGCTATTGTCAATGGTCCTGCAATGAACATTTGTGTGCATATATTCTGGTTTTTTGTTGTTGTTGTTTGTTTGTTTGTTTGTTTTTGAGACAGAATTTTGCTCTTGTTGCCCAGGCTGGAGTGCAATGGCACTATCTCGGCTCACCGCAACCTCTGCCTCCCGGGTTCAAGTGATTCTCCTGTCTCAGCCTCCCGAGTAGCTGGGATTACAGGCATGTGCCACCACGCCCGGCTAATTTTGTATTTTTTTAGTAGAGGTGGGGTTTCTCCATGTTGATCAGACCAGTCTCAAACTCCTGACCCCAGATGATCTGCCCACCTCAGCCTCCCAAACTGCTGGGAGTACAGGCGTGAGCCACCATGCCCTGCCATATATATATTCTTATGGTAGAACAATTTATATTCCTTTGGGCATATACCCAGCAATGGGATTGCTGGGCCAAATGGTAATTCTGTTTAAAATTCATTGAGAAATCTGCAACCTGCTTTCCATACCAGCTGAACTATTTTACACCACCAAAAGCAGCACGTAAGTGTTCCTTTTTAACCACAACCTCATCAGCAGGTCAGTTTTTGATTTTTAACAGTAGCCATTCTGATTGATATGAGATGATAATCTCATTGTAGTTTTGATTTGATTTTCTCTAATGATTAGTGAGGTTGAGCATTTTTTTCATATGCTTGTTGGCTGCATGTATGTCTTCTGAGAAGTGTCTATTCATGTCCTTTGCCCATTTTTTAATGAGGTTGTTTCTGCTTGTTAATCTGTTTAAATACCTCACAAATTCTGGATTTTAGACCTTTGTTAAATGCATAATTTGAAAATATTTTCTTCCATTTTATAGGCTGTCTGTTTACTCTGGTGATTGTTTCTTTTGCTATGCAGAAGCTCTTTAATTAGCTCCCATGTGTCAATTTTTTTCTTGTTGTTGCAATTGCTTTTGGTGTCTTCATCATGAAATCTTTGCCAGAGCCTGTCCAGATTGGTATTTCCTAGGTTTTCCTCGAGGGCTTGGGACATGCCCCAAGGAGATATGTAGAGTGTTCTGGTGAGAATGTCTGGCCCACTTTGCTCACGGAGTTAACTGGAGGTCACACACTAAGGCACTGGCCAAGCAAGATCCATTCTGCACGCCCTCTGTCCTACCTGCAGGCCTCTGACTGAGTAGGTATATGCCAAGCAGGGGACAGAACTTTGCAAACCATGTGTCAGCTGCCTAAGGGGGAGGAGGAGGACTGGGTCCTATCTACTCCAAACAAATAAAAATGTGCGAAATGCTTATGGGGAAGCTAGGGGAGAGAGAATGAAAGCAGACAGTCTCTGTGTCTGTTTAACAGAAATATCAAACAGCTGAAGCCTAGAAATGTCCGGTTCCCTTAAGCCCTACTTAAGGAGCTGAGATGAACCAGCACCCATCCAAGATCTAGGAATGGAACGGGCAGAAAGGACAGATCCTTGACGGCAGCTGGGCAGAGCTGGCCACAGGGACCCTGGGCAGGCCTCGACTTCAGACGCCCATTGTCTTTAATCCATCTTGAGTTAATTTTTGTATCTGGTGAAAAGAAGGGGTCCCATTTCAATCTTTGGCATATAGCTAGCCAGTTATCCCAGCACCATTTATTGAATACAGAGTCCTTTCCCCATTGCATGTTTTTCTTGACTTTGTTGAAGATCAGATGGTTGTAGGTGTGTGGCTTTATTTCTGGGTTTTCTAACCCATTCCATTGGTTTATGTGTCTGTTTTTGTACTGGTACCATGCTGTTTTAGTAATTGTATCTTTGTAGTATAGTGTGAAGCTTGGTTATGTAATGCCTCCAGCTTTGTTCTTTTTGCTAAGGTTTGCTGTGGCTATTCAAGCCCTTTTTTGATTTCATGTGAATTTCCAAATAGTGTTTTCTAATTCTGTGAAAAATGTCATTGGTAGTTTGATAGGAATAGCATTGAATCTGTAAATTGCTTTGAGCAGTATGGCCATTTTAACAATATTGATTCTTCCTATTCATGATCATGGGATGTTTTTCCATTTGTTTGTGTTGTCTTTCATTTTTTTTCAGCAGTGTTTTGTAATCCTTTTAGAGAATTTTTCACCTCCATGGATAGCTGTATTCCTAGGTATTTTAATTTTGTGTGTGGTGATTGCAAATGGGATTGCATTCTTTATTTGGCTTTTAGCTTGAACACTGTTGGTATATAGAAATGCTACTGATTTTGCACATTAATTTTGTATTCTGAAACTGCTGAAGTTATTATCAGAGGTAGGAACTTTGGGGCAGAAACTATGGCATTTTCTAGGTGAAAAATCATATCATCTTCCAAGAGAGATAATCTGAGTTCCTCTCTTTCTATTTGAATGTCTTTTTTCATTCTCTTGCCTGACTGCTCTGGCTAGGACTTCAGGACTATGTTGAATACAAATGGTGAGAGTGGGCATCCTTGTCTTATTCCAGTTCTTCTAGCTTTTGCCCATTCAGTATGATATTGGCTCTGGGTTTGTCATAGATGGCTTTTATTATTTTGAAGTATGTTCCTTCAAGGTTGAGGCTTTTATGGGGGAGGGGGGTAACACGAAAGGATGTTAAATTTTATTGACAGCCATTTTTGCATCTATTGAGATTATCATATAGTTTTTACTTTTAGTTCTATTTATTGGATGAATCACATTTATTGATTGGTGTATGTTGAACCAACTATGCATCCTAGGAATAAAGCCTACTTGATCATGGTAGATTAGCTTTTTGATGTGCTGCTGGATTTGGTTTGGTAGTATTTTATTGAGGATTTTGCATCTGTGTTCTTCAGGGATATTGGCCTGAAGTTTTCTTTTTTCTGTGTCTCTGCCAGGTTTTGGTATCAGAGTTATGTTGACCTCATAAAATAAATTAGGGAGGAGTCTCTCCTCCATAATTTTTTACAATAGTTTCAGTAGGATTCATACCAGTTCCTATATGTCTGGTAAAATTTGGCTGAGTATCCATCTGGTCCAGGGCTGTTTATGGTTGATAGGCTGTTTATTACTGATTCAATTTAGAAACTTGTTATTGGTCAGTTCAGGGTTTCAGTTTCTTCCTGGTTCAATCTTTGGAGGTTGTATTTTTCCAGGAATTTATCTATTTCTTCTAGGCTTTCCAGTTTCTATGCATAGAGGTGTTTGTAACAATGTGAGGGGTTTTTGTTTTTACTATTTCTGTGAGGTTGGTAGTAATGTCACTTGTGTCATTTCTGATTGTGTATATTTGGATTTTTCTCTCTTTTTTTCTTTGTTAGTCTAGCTAGCAGTCTATCAATCTTATTGATTCTTTCAAATAACAAACTTTTGGTTTTGTTGATCTTTCGTATATTTTTTCACATCTCAATTTCATTCAGTTCAGCTTTGATTATGGTTCTTTTCTTCAGTTAGCTCTAGGGTTAGTTTTTTTCTTTCTTTTTTTTTCTAGTTCCTCTAGGTGTGATGTTATGTTGTTAATTTGTGATCTTTCTATCTTTTGATAAAGGTGTTTCATGCTATAAACTCCCCTCTTAACAGTGCTTTAGATATGTCCCAGAGATTCTGGTATGTTGTATCTTTATTATCATCAGCTTCAAATAATTTCTTGATTTCTGCCTTCATTTCATTGTTTACCCAAAAGTCATTCAGGAGCAGGTTGGTTGTTTATTTTCCATGTAATTGTATGGTTTTGAGATAGAGCTTTTTTTTTTTTTTTTTTTTTTTTTTTTACAGAGTCTCACTCTGTTGCCAGGCTAGAGTCCTGTAGCACAATCTCAAGAGCCACATCTTAATAGACCTTTACAGTAAGTGAGCAGGCTGTAGTTCAAGAAAAAGTACCCTGTTCTAGCCTAGACAAGAGTCAAACACTTGGGCTCAAGTCTGCTCTATGCATCTAAATCAGTGTGTTAGATTAAGTCTTTATGTCTAACTTTCCTTTCCTGTAATGAAGATAATAATACCTTCAGTATGTTTGTAAGAATAAAATGGCATGATCTATGTGAATATACTATGCATATAAACTATAATGTACCAAACACAACCACTATTACATAAAATAGTTTAGGAATTTTAAATATTGGTGCTATAAGACGATTTTAAAAGTTTATTTCTTTTTTTTTTTTTTTTGAGACGGAGTCTCACTCTATCACCCAGGCTGGAGTGCAGTGGCCAGATCTCGGCTCACTGCAAGCTCCGCCTCCCAGGTTTACGCCATTCTCCTGCCTCAGCCTCCCAAGTAGCTGGGACTACAGGCGCCTGCCACCTCGCCCGGCTAGTTTTTTGTATTTTTTAGTAGAGACGGGGTTTCACCGTGTTAGCCAGGATGGTCTCGATCTCCTGACCTCGTGATCCACCCGTCTCAGCCTCCCAAAGTGCTGGGATAAAAGTTTATTTCTAAGGTAACTTTCCTTTAGGTTCACAAATAAAGCCAGTTGAATTTACAAATAAGTTCAGTTATCTGTAAGGTAACTTTTACTTGGATTTACAGCATTTTGTCTTTAATCTCTGTCATAACAAAGTCTTTCTTGTCTGATAATAGGCTTACTGATTGACCGCTTCTGTCTGACCGGTGGAAAAAACCCAATTGGCTATTTGAAGGCATATCTTACCAACTTGTATATTGCTGCAGATTCTGAAAAAGTGCAAGAGGCAATACAAGAAGGTATTAGTCTGATTTTATTCCTCTAGTTAATAAAGAGGTTTACACTAATGGTTACTTACATTAAGTTTTGCATATGATTATGAGGCTTATGGTCTTGTTGGATATTCTTCTGAAGTTTTTCCACATGGGGCAACACTTAAGTCTGTCCTTTAGAGCTTTGACTTTCCTGGAAATGGACATCCTCAGTAATTGTCCTACAATCCACTTTACATGTTCCCATTCCTATAGAAACAGAGGCAGTGCATAGACAACTGTTCTGAGATCTGTGGTTGTGAAGAGGAGTTGAGCCATCAGGTAATAGCTAGAGAGAAAACATAAGGTCTGGAAGAATTTGTTTTTTTAATGGTAGAAACTATAACGCATGGACCTAAGAAGAGTATTAATCAGTCTCCATAATCTATCAGGTATTGCCTCTGCCACAATGTTTGATGGAGCCAAAGACATGGCTTACTGTGACACCCAGCTCCGTGTAGCCTTTGATGGGGATGCTGTCCTCTTCTCTGATGAGTCTGAACATTTTACCAAGGAGCATGGGCTGGACAAATTCTTCCAGTATGATACATTATGTGAAAGTAAGCCTCTTGCTCAGGTAGGTTCAATGAGTGCTAATTAATTTTTATGTACTTATTTATGTACTTATTTATTTTCTATTCTATATAAATATCAATATTGGTCCATTCTGATGAATGTTTAAGTTATTTTAGGCAGGCCACTCCTTCTTACTGTCTTATCTTTGGAGCTTTCTTTCTTTCTTCCATGAATTGCTCACTTTGATGCATTCACTGCTGATAACTTTATTTTTAATTTTAACCTTATTTTATCTATACTTTTGGAAATGCTTGTATGACCTTCCCATAATAAGAAGTATGCGAGTAACAGGAAATACTACTTATCAATAAGCCACTACTACATAATAAATTCTCAAAATAGTAGGGTCATTTCCAATAGATTAGAGTAAGCATTTGTTGAATCTCTGTTCTTGACTTCAAACTCAAGAAAGGCATTGCTTAATTGAGAAAATATGCACAACTAAGAACTTGAACTGAATCAAATAATGATCCTCAAACAAGTGCAAATTATGAATATGTAATCAAACTGAAACTAAATATTTAGATTTTTTTGGATTAGTGCTGTTGAGTACCTTTCAATCCATCCATGAACCGAAGTGTTAAAATCAAGGTCGAAAATGAACAGAACCTATAACTTTTGAACAAAAGGAAATCTGAGATCAAAATGTCATTTAATCTGAATCTAAACTTATAGGTCTTTTATTTCATTCTATCAATTTTCCCAAGAAATTTAATTGTCCTTTTTCTCAGTTCTTCCTGAACTTAAGTTAAACTTAAATATTGTTATTTTTATATAAATTTATAAAAGTATGAATAGACTAACTGAAAGTTGAAAAGTTTTTCTACTTTGTCACCTCTCATTAAAGCAAGCAATATTTAAACTATGAGTGTGTGTGTTCAACTTCATACTCTCTTTCTAAATAGCTCCTTTGGAAACCTTAACCTAGTGTTATAAAGTTCAGTATTAACAAAGCTTACTATTGAGAAGAAAATTCTTTGTTATATTTTATATCAGTCTACTCTGCTGAAATTCAGAGCCGTTCACCATTATTGAAATGTGGAAATCCTCCATAAAAAGAACACTTAAACAAAAACACTTCAAAGAAAGCATTGCTTCCAGACAAATGTTAAAGTAGTATTTTCTCATCTGAAGTAAATAATCTAAATTTCTTTTAAATTTTACATTTTTCAGTTCTTTTCTCATGTTGTACTTTGTTATTTTCTTCAGTTTTATTCAGTTACACTTAATTTTTAAAAGTTGCACATATTTAATGTATACATTTTGATGAATTTGGACATATACATACACACATGATACTGTCACTACAAATAAGGTAATAAACATATCCACCGCTCCCAAAAACTTACTTTTCTCCTTGTCTTTTAAACATTTTTTTGTTTTGTGGTAAGAACACTTAGCATAAGATCTATCCACTAAACAAGTTTTTAAGTGTACAATACCATATTGTTAACTATAGGCACTACATTGTACAGCAGATCTCTAGAATTTATTCATCTTAGCAGGTCTTCCAGGTCTCATCCATTTTGTTACAAATGGTAGTATTTCCTTCTTTTTAAAGGCTGATTAATATTATGTTGTGTCTTATCCCACATTTTCTCTATCCATTCCCCTGATGATGGACATTTGGGTTATTTCCAAATCTTGGCCATTGTGAATAATGTTGTAGTAAACATCGCAGTTTACATAGCTCTTTGAGATCCTGCTTTCATTTCTTTTGGATATATACTCAACAGTGGGATTACTGAATCATTTGGCAGTTGTTCTGGTTTTAGTTTTTTCTGAAAAATTTCCATTCTGTTTTCCACAGCGGCTATACAATTTTACATTTCTGCCCACAGTGTATAAGGGTTCCACATTCTCTACATACTCCCCCACCATTTGGTATCTTTGTTTTGTTTTGTCTTCTATAATAGCCATCTTGACTAGTAAAATTTGATATTTGATCGTGGTTTTTATTTGGATTTCTCTGATGATTAATGTGTTGAGTACCTTTTCATATACCCATTGACATTTGTATGTGTTCTTTAGAGAAATGTCTATTCAAGTCCTTTGCCCATTTTTAACCAGCTTAATTTGTTTTTATTTTGCTGTTGAGTTGTAAGAATTCTTTGTATATTTTGCAAATTAACCCTTATCAGATGTATAGTTTGCAAATATTTTCTCCCATTCCATAGGTTGCCTTTTCACTCTGTTTCCTTTGCTTTGCAGAAACTTCCTAGTTTTATGTATTCTCACTTATTTTTGCTCCTTAAATGGCCTTTTTCTCCCATTAAACAATTAAAATTGTGAATCCCAACTCTACTTATTGCAGGAATACCCAACAAATTTCATGCTTTCCTTTATTATGCAGTACTTCTGCCAGTTTAAAAACCATGCCATTTTTTACATAAAAAAAGGTGATTTTCCATAAAGGCCAGAAGGCTTTGCTGGGTGTTCCATTGATGAGAAAGAATCTGTGAGGTACAACTCCTACTGAAGACATTCAAGTATGTTGCTAGTAGGGTGGTGGTTTGGTCATGACAATATCTTAATTTTGTCAAATGGAAGAGGTCTGAAAGTCACCAGCAAATGGGACAGCTGGAGAGGATTAATTGAACAAGTCTGAATGTAGTTTATGAGCCTCCAATCTCCAATGTAGTACAGTGACAAGTAACTGATATCTCCTGATTTGATCCCTATCTCTTGTCTCACCGTTCTGGGATAATGGTCTCTAAGTGTGTGTGTGTATGTGTGTGTGTATATCAGAATTTTTGAGGTATATTTATATAGAGTAAAATTTATAATTTTAAGTGGATATTTTAAGAGTTTTAACAAATATATATAATTGTGAAATAACCACTAACATAAAAATACATACTCAACCGTTTCATTAAATCACTAAATTCCCTCATGTCCCTTTGTAGTCATCCTAGTACCCTATCTCCAGACCCCATCAACCACTACTCATCTGATTTCTATTTCTATAGTTTTGCCTTTTCCAGGTGTCACATAAATGGAATCATATGGGACGCAATCTGACTTGTTTTATTTATTATAGCATAATGCATGTCATTGCATGTATCAGTACTTGGCTCCTTTTTATTGCTGAGTAGTATTCTATTCTGTGGATGTACCATGTTTTCTTTATTCTTTTACCTGTTGAAGGAGTAGGTCATTTCTAGTCTTTGACATTTATAAATGAAGCTACTTTTAAACATTTGAATACAAATTTCTGTGTAAATATAAGATTTCATTTCATTTTTAAATACCTAGAAGTGGAATTGCTAGGTCATGTGATAAGTAGTATACTGTATCATTATTTGATGAGATACAGTCAAATTATTTTCCCAAATGACCATAACATTTTGCATTCCTAAAAGCAATGCATGATTTTGTTGCTTTGCATTGTTGCTGGCATTTGGTAGTATTGAGTATTTTTCTTTTCTTTCGTTATTTAAGCAATTTTCGTGTTTATAAAAAAAAAAAAACTCATTGTAGTTTTAGCTTGCATTTCTTTAATGATCAACGTTACTGAGCATCTTATCAGGTGCTTTTTTCCATCATGTATCTTCTTTGGTGAAGTACCTGTTCAAATCTTTTCCTCATTTTATTGGGTTTTTGGTTTGTTATCGACTTCTGAGAGTTCCTCATATGTTTTGGATACTCATCCTTTATCAGGCATGTGTTTTACAAATATTTTCTCTCAGCCTGTGCTTGTTTTTCATTCTTCTAACATCTTTCAGTGCTTTTCAGTGAGCAGAAACTTATAATTTTGATGAAGTCAGATTTATCAGTTTTTTCTCTTAGAAATTGCACTTTTAATATCATATATAAGAAATCTTTGCCTAATCCAAGGCCACAATGATTATCTCCTGACTTTTTATATAGAAATTTTATGGTTTTAGGCTTTTAATTTAGGATTACGGTCTCTTGTGAGTCAATATGGTATTTGTGCAAAGTACAAGTTGTGGTTCATTTTTCCTGCTTATTCTAATTTCCTGGATATCTTAATTGTTCAAGCATTATTTGTTGAAAATGGTGACTTTCTGTCTTGTTCCTTTAATATAGATATTCATCCTTTTATCAATATTACATTGTCTTGATTATTGTAGTTTTATAGTAGTTTTTTTTGTTTGTTTGTTTTTTGACGGAGTCTTCGCTCTGTCGCCCAGTCTGGAGTGCAATGGCGTGATCTCAGCTCACTGCAACCTTTGCCTCCCGGGTTCAAGACATTCTCCTGCCTCAGCCTCCTGAGTAGCTGGGACTACTACAGGCGCCTACCACCACACCCAGTTAATTTTTCGTATTTTTAGTAGAGACTAAAATACCATATTGGCCAGACTGGTCTCGAACTCCTGACCTTGTGATACACCCACCTCAGCTGCCCAAACTGCTGGGATTACAGGCCTGAGCCACTGCACCTGGCTACAATAGTTCTTAGGACCAGGTGGTGTGAGTACTTCAACTTTGTTAAAATTAAAAACAACAACAACAACAACAACAAAATATATATATATAGAGAGAGAGAGAGAGAGAGAGTACAGTCTGATTCCCTTGCACTTTCATATAGATTTAAGAAGTGTATCTATTTCTGGGGGAAAAATTTTGTGAGAATTTTTATTTTTATTTTTGTTTTATTTATAGCTAGAGCTTGGGATAATAGATATCTTAATAATATTGAGTCTTTCTTTCCATGGACATGGTATTTCTCCTCTCCTCATTTATTTAGAACATTTAATTTTTTTTTTTTTAGTCTTTTGTAGGTTTCAGCACACAGATATTGCATTTTTTTATTTATACCTATGCATTTTGTAATATTTTGGTACTATCATAAATGGTACTTTTAAAATCCTTACTATCCAATTATTTATTGCTAATACATAGAATCACAATTGGTTTTTGTATTCTGCAACCTTGTTCAATTTCCTTGTTAGTTCTCACAACAATTTTGTAGATTGAGATTTTCTAAGTCAACAATAATGTTGACTGTGACTAAAGACAGTTTTATTTCTGTGTTTCCATGCTGTATATCTGTTATTTATCATTCTTGACTTTTTACCTTGCTAGTACATCCAGTACAATGTTCAGAACAGTGATGAGGGTGGACACCCTTGCCACGTACCCAGATCTTAGGGGGACATCAGTCTTTCACTCTTAACTGTTATCCATAGGTCTTTTCTAGATGCCTTTTTTTCAGGTTGAGTGAGTTACCTTCTCTTTCTAGTTTTTTGAGAGTTTTTATAATAAATGAAGGTTGAATTTTGACTATGCCTGATTTGCATCTATTGAGAAAAATCATGTGGTTTCTCTCCTTTAGTCTGTTGAGGTGTAAATTACATTAATGGATTTGTAAAAGCTGAGGCAGCTTTGCGTTGTTGGTATTAATTCAAGTTGGTCATGTGGTATTATCCTTTTCATATATCGCTGAATCCAATTTGTTAATATTTTGTATTATTTATTCATTTATGTCTTCATGTTCATCCTCTACAGTTTTATTCTCTTGTAACACCTTAATCTGACTTTAGTAACAGGGTAGTACTACCTTCATAAAATGTGGTACAAACTATTTAAAATGTTTGGTAGAATTTTTCAAAGAAGCCATCTGGGCCTGAACTTTTTTCTTTGTTGGAAGGCTTTTAACTACTGATTCAATTATTTTGGTAGCTATAGAACTTCCATTTATCTTTTTCTTCCTTTTCTCATTCTTTTCTTCTCTCTGTTTATGAGCTTATGTTTTTCAAGGAATTTGTTCATTTAAATGACTGAATTTATGGACATAAACTTTTACAGTGTTTTACTAATATGTTTTTAATATTTGTAGGATCCTTAGTGATGTGTCCCCACTTTTATTTCTGATACTAGTAATTTGTCTCTTTTCTTTTTTGTTGTTGTTTTCCTTGGTCAGTTTGGCCAGAGGTTAATCAATTTTCCTGAGCCAGCTGTTCCTAAGATTTTAAATGTGGAAGCTGAGATTGTTCATTTGAAACCTCTCTTCTAATATAAGCACTTAATGCTATAAATGTTCCTCTAAACACTGCTGTAGTTGCATCCCACAAATTTTGATAGATGATGGTTTTTTTTTATTTAATTCAAAATATATTTTTAAAATTTCTCTGTGATTTCCTCTTTGACCCACAGGTCACTTAGAAGTAGGTTATTTAATTATCATATATTTGGAGTTTATTCAGATATCTCTCTATCATTGAAACAAAGCTTAACTCTTTTGTGTTGTAATTAGAAAATATATTTTGTATCTCAATTATTTAAATTTATTGCGGTATGTTTTATGCCCAGAATATGGTCTATCTTGATGAATATGTCATGTGTATTTGAAAAGAATATTCTGTTGTCATGAAATATTCTATAAATGTCAATTAGATTATGTAAATTAATTCAGGTAATATTGCTTGGGTTTTTTATATTGTCAGTAATTTTCTGTCTATTTGTTTTACCTACTATTGAGAAGGCAGTGTTGAAATCTCCAAATATATTTGAGAACTTATCTATTTATCCTTTCAATTTTATCAGTTTTACATCAGTGTATTTTGCATCTTTGATTTTAGGTGTCCACATATTTAGGATTATTATATTGTCTTAATCTTAATTAATACCTTTAATCTAATTAATACCTTAATTAGATTAAAATGCTAATCTTAATTAATACCTTAATTATATTATGTATATTATATAATAAATAATATAATTTTTATATAATACATAATATTAATAAGGTATTAATTAAGATTAGTATTTTAAGATATGTATATATTTAAGATATGATTATATTAAGATATGTATATTATATAATACATAATTATGTAATATTCATCTGATACTCATATAATCATTCCAGCTTTTTTGGGGGGTTAATGTTTGTATGATATGATCTTTCTATACTTTTATCTATGCCTTTATATTTAAATTTTGTTTATATTTAACTTATTTTTCTTATAGATATTACAGTTGGTACTGCTATTTATACAATCTGGCAATCCCTGTGTTTTAATTGCTATTTTTAGGATGTTTAAATTTAACATGATCATAGCTTTGGTTGGATTAAAATCTACTATCTTCCTATGCTTTCTCTGTGTTCCAACCATTCTTAGTTTCCTTTTCCTTTTCTTTTTTCCCCTATTTACTTAAGAATTTACTGTGTGTTTTTACATGCTATTTTATCTCCACTATTGGCTTATGACTGATTGAAAATTTCTATTAGTTACTCTAGTGTTTACAATATGCAACTTTAAGTAATCACCATGTATTGTCAAACAATGTTATACTCTATAACATCATATGTGCGGTAAGAACCTTGCAACAACGAACTGCCAAACTCTCCCTCTCCTGTTTTGTGCTACAGTTGTCGTATATTTTTATTTTATCTATGCTATAAACTCTCTATACTTTGCTACTGTGAACGCTGAAAATGTGAAACAGGTCTCAGTAAATTTAGAAAGTTTATTTTGCCAAGGTTGAGGATACGCACACATGACACAGCCTCAGGAGGATCTGATGACATGTGCCCAATATGGTTAGAGCACAGTTTGGTTTTATCCATTTTAGGGAGACATGAGATACTTATTAATCAACATATGTAATATGAACATTGGTTTGGTCTGGAAAGGGAGGACTCCAGGCAGGTTTGAGTTTCTGATTAGCCCCTCCAAAGAAGGCAATCCTATATGTAGTTATCTCAGTGAGCATAGCAGTGACTTTGAATAGAATGGAAGGCAGATCATCTCTAAGCTGTTCCAGGCTTAACTTTTCCGTTTAGCTTAGTGACTTGGGGACTGCAACACTTATTTTTCTTTTCCACTACTATTTCTGTTTTTGGTAATTAAATACCTTCTACTAAATAAGGATGAGGCAAAATATGTATTTCATATTCGAATTCCTTTTAATCATTTTCAGAGAGCTTCCTTTCTTTGTGTAGATCAGGTTTTTCTCTGTTATCATATTCCTTCTGCCAGGAGATCTTTTGTTTTATTTTGTTTTCTTTAACATTTCATGTAGTACAAATCTACTGGTACTGAATCTGTTTTTCTTTGCCTAAAAAGTCTTAACCTTATTTATTTTTTAAAACCATATTTTATTTTTACTGAATGTAATATTCTGGGCTTACTATGTTTTTCTTCCAGCACCTTAAAGATGCTTTTCCATTGTCTTCTCATTTGTATAGATTCTGATGACAAATGTTATGAATTTTGTATCTTTAGTCTTTAGTATGTAATGTGTCTATTTTTCTCTGACTGCCTTCATAATTGTCTATATTTCCTTTGGCTTGAATATGAGAGGGGAGTGTAAGAGAGTGTGTGTGTGTGTGTGTGTGTGTGTGTGTGTGTCCCACAGCATTTCAATACTCTGGATTTTTTTCCTCACTCTTTCTTTTTCTCTTTCTCTCTTTTCAGTTTGGGCAATTTCTATCGACTTGTCTTCAAGTTCACTCATTCTTTCTTTAGCTGTGTTGAGTCTACTGATACATCCATTAGGCACTCTTTATATAGTTCCATTCAACTCTCTTATCATTTCAATCTCTTTGCCAAAATTGCCAAAATTGCTAGTCTACTCATGTATGGTATCCACCTTTAAAGCAGACATTTAAATATATTAATCACAGTTATTTTCAATTCCCTCTGTTATATTTGTGATATCTGGGTCATAAGTCTAGTTCTTTTAATTTCTCCTGAAAGTAGATTGTTCATTTTGTTTTGTTCTGTTTTACTGTAGGACTAGCAATTATTGTGATAGATTGAATCAATCAAATCAGGTGTTAAACTTGTTTTAGATTTTGTGGTTGCTATGGTTATCTTCATGGCACCACAAGATCCAAGCTTGTCTGGTATCAACTTTGCCAGAGGGTTTTTCTCCAGATTTCTAGTCGACTTTCAGCAGTAGGCCTTCCCTGTGTGTCTGCTGCAGAGGAGGTTCCTCCTTCTTACCCCTTCCCAGCTATTTCTTCTATCTTCCTAGGGCTTAGGGATGAACATTCTCCTGGATCTTGCCATGCCCCAGTGATAGCCAATATCTAATGGTACCGATCCTTGATAGTCTCTTATCCTCCCAAAGTTAGAATGTTTTCTTCTGTAACAGTGGATCTTTACTCATGCCGTGGAGGATAACAGTGTTCGAAGCCCTTCTAGCAGTCTAAGCTCTTTGTTTCTGAGGGTATAAGCAACTGGGGGAGTTTTAGTCTTTGCCCCCAGTGGCAGCTGCTCCCCTCCTCCACACCTGTACCATCAAGGATGGCTTTATTCTATCACCCTACTGCCTGCAGTCTTTGTCATCAGCATCTAGTGAAGTCCATGGAGAAAAGCCTAAAAGAGAGTGTGTACTTCTCGTGCCTGTGGATCCCAGGGCTTCTATGCTCTCTCATTGGTGCACCCTAGTTCTTTCTCAATGTCTTTTTTAAATTACTTGAATTGCTTGTACTTGCTTGTATGGAATCTGGTATAACTTTTTTCAACTCTCTACCAAAAGTACACAGTTCTTGCACTCCACATCTTCTTGAAGATGCCTGTTTTTCCCTAGTTTTCATGCTAGTTGGTTACCCTACAATCTCAGCTCTTTGATGGGCTCAAGAAAAGTTATTTTTTAGATTGGAGTTTTCTCGTTATCAGGGTTGGAGTAACAGTCTTTCCCTAGTATTTGCTTTTTCTAAGTTTCCCTAGTAATTTTATATTTTTATTGATAAATTATATGCTGTACTACTGTGCAAATATATAAATTACAAAACATACCCCAAAATAGAAGTAAAAGAGAATGAGATGGATACTTGATTTGAATATGGTGATATAAACTCAGCATTCTCTGTTTCTTCCATTTGGAAATCATCCAAAAACAGCAAGGGAAACTGTGCCCCTCTGTGTTTTAAAGACTAACTGCAATGATGGTGGCTCCTGCCAACAGTCACTATGAGTTTGCTGCTCTTGTCAAAAAAACAGTCCCAGTTTTTTCACCTATATGTTTGGCCTCTTACCATGAGAAAGTATATTTACTTGTTTTTTCCTAAGATATACAGCCTTAAAGAAAATTTAAGTAAATGGTTACACAATAAGTCGTGTTTACAGAAAACAGTTTGTTTCCATGACAGCAAAGAAGGGAGCCTTTGAATCATGAAAACAAGTCAGTCTCCAAATATTCCCATTGACCTTCCCCTAGAAACCCACCAATTGTCCCAAGAAAAACCAGTCTACTTCAGTACAAGTAATAATAATAAGAGAACTGACATTGAATACATTCAAAGATACTATGAGAAAAAGGCAGATTAAAAAAGAACAAAATCTAATAACAGATGAAGAGCTCTTACAAGAAAAAGTTGACATAATACAGATAATTATGACTAAACATTTGCCATGACTTTTAAAGACTTAAAGCAAGATCATAAAGTAAAAATGCAATAATCAAGGAAGAGATGATAAAATGTGAAAGTTATAGAATGCTGTAAATCTTTCCTCCCTTCTAATAGAGATATTACCCATCTGGTACAGATTAAAAACACAATTACATATAGAAAAATGACAGAAATAGATAACAGGTAAAGAAGACCCAGCATATGCCTAAGTAGAATCCCTGAAGAAGAACTTTAAAATCATGTTGGGAGGGGAATTGATGTTAAATATAAAGATGCAAATTAACGTAAAAATATAAATTAAAAACTGATAAATTATCAAAAGATATTTATATATTAAATGATTAAAATATTAAATATTAAAAGCCCATATTGTGTGATAGAGGTATAGAATCAAAATGACCATCACTGAGAGGCCTAGTGAAATTATTGGGCTTCAAAATGAAGAAATAATTATTTGGGCTGCCTACTCATATAAGTGGTGGAAGAGGTGGGATGGGAAACAAGAGGCCCTCAAACTTCTCAAGAGCAGCATTCAAAAGCAAAAGACAGTGGAGCACTACTTATAAGATCTTGTGGAGAATCTTATATATAAATCATGTATTCTATATCCAGCCAAAAGTTTATTCAAGGACAGAGGAAACAGATATACAGTTGAGAATATACCATATTCTCAGGGATTATTACCATAAGATGTTTTTGAGAAAATTAGTACTACAGGACAAATTTTGGCCAACACGTGGAGGACTAGAAGCACAAAGGCACAAACATTCATATAATATAGTTAACCATAGAATTCGAACTAAAACAACTGTACAAAAGAACAAATTTGTATGATGTACAAATTATATAACTAACAAAAAATGGAAAAATATGGGGAAAGAAGGTCTACAGAAGAAGTATGCTGGAATTTTCAGTTACAATAGCCAATCAAAGGATGAAATGTAAACTTGATAAATAGAAATAAAACAAAATGTAATAATGCAAAAGTAAATAAACACCAAGGAAAAGTAAATAAATGACCAAAATTAGATGGTGGAGAAGAAATAGAGGACTACAGACACATTGAAGAAACACCCTGCTTTCATTATTTCTCATTATGAAGAATAATAGATCTGGGATTCTTTTTAAAAATGAGGACTGAGGGTACTATAAAAGGTTATAGTTGTAAAGGTAATTTATAGAAGGAAATAATGTAAACCTTCTTAAATGTCAGAAGAACCACCCATATACAACTACAAAGAAGAAAGACACAGATTATTGAACAATCCTTTAAAATCTTTAAAACATGGAAAATGCAATAAAAACCACAAGACAGAAACAATCTCAAGTATATTTGTAATATAAATAAATGTAAATGAACAAAAACAACTATTGTTTTAAAAAATAAGATTTTCAGGTTGTATCACGTAGCAAAATCCAATTCTAGGCTCTACGCAAGAGATACTAAAACTAAGTGTTTGGAAAGGTTAAAAATGAAAGACACAGTTAGATTCAAGTCAAACAGCATTAAGCTAGACAAAAGCATATACTTTATAAAGTTAAAATGCACATTCACAAAAAGCAAATTAAAAGAGTAGTGCTTTGGTAACTAATTAGAGTTTATTTAGAGTGACCCGCTATTCCAGCTTACCATGGATAGTTTATGTCTGTTGTCCTGGCTTAATTATTTATTGAACATTCTTTCATATTTAAAGTATATAGGTTTACATGTTAAATCATATGGTCATTTTAGGCACATTCCAGGGATGCAAGGATGGTTCCATATCAGACAACATATTCACATAAATTCCTATCGAATTTTAGCCTTTTGCCATCAGCTTCATAACACTGCATGTCATGCTGTATTATATCCTTTGTATTGTATCTTATGGGTCTCTGCTTTTTAGCATTCACTTTCTTTGGCTCACTGTATCACAGCTGTGATATATGTTCCTTTTACAGGGTCCCCTGAAAGGCTTTCTGGAAGATTTAGGCAGACTGCAAAAGAAGTTCTATGCCAAAAATGAACGGTTACTTTGTCCTATCAGGACCTACCTGGTTACAGCTAGGAGTGCAGCCAGTTCAGGCGCCCGTGTGCTGAAGACCCTTCGACGCTGGGGTCTAGAGATAGACGAAGCTCTTTTCCTTGCTGGAGCCCCCAAAAGTCCCATCTTGGTGAAGATCCGGCCCCATATCTTCTTTGATGACCACATGTTCCACATTGAAGGGGCACAGAAGTTAGGTTCCATGGCAGCTTATGGCTTTAATAAAAAATTCAGTAGTTAGGGGCAGGGAGGAGAAATAAAGTGGTAATAGTCTGGTATTACAGAAGCCACTTCTTTTGACTCTCTAGGATTATTAGATAGGTATTTCAGAAAATTGGACCTTAAAACTTAGCTTCTTTGGAAAGATTTCCTCTTGATTTTTTGGAAAACCTTTTGAACCCTCAAGTTACCATCAAACTACTTCTCTTTGAACTACCAATACTGTTGAATGTCATTGCACCTATCTCTGTGTAAGCCACAATGATGACTCTTTAAGATAAGTTTAGAACTTGAATATTTGCATGCTTAAAGGACTGTTTTAGAAGCTTACTTAGTTTCATGAAGCACTGCTCATTTTTGGATGTTTGTAGATAACAATGAATTGTTACCCATCAGCATTGTAGAATAGTGTCTTCAAAGGTAGAAGGAGTATGGTTAAGTACACTCTTGAAAACTGGACCTTTGTATTCTGTGACTGCTATGGCCAGCCCTTTAAACTAAGCAAAATGAGAATTTCACTCTACCTGCATAACAATTTTGATACTGCTCATTTAGAAATAAATCATCTGGTTGTTTCTCCAGGGTACTTTCTAAGATAAGCCTTAAACAAAAACTCTTAAGAAAGGTTCTCTGAAAATTACTTGGTGGGTTAAATGCCTCTGGTCCACAGAGTTTCATATTTGAAGTCTCTGGCTTTGGGCCTGGCAGGCTGGCACATCCATATTTGTATGGAAAAAAAAAAAAAAAAAGACCCTACACTACCACTTCAAAATGTGACATGAAGTGTAGAATCCTGGTCCTTCATTGTCATTCTCATGTGATTTTTGTTTTGTTTTCAACAAAAATTGGTTTGTCATTAAATATATGTTAGGCACAGTGACCTGGTTATTTTCACATGTTACTTCATTTTCTTATCAAATTAAATGTTTGTTACATAGTATCATTATTACCTTCCTTTTTATCAATGAGGAGCCTAAGATTCAAAAAGGTTAATTAGATAGCTTGTTTAAGGATATGGAGCTAATGAGTGTTAAGACTAATTAGATTCAAATTCAAATCTTACTTCAAAAGTTATAATGAGGTCTCTTTCCTCCCTTCCAAATAGAGTTATTAATTTCATTGCCTTTGGACCCATCTGGTACAGATTAATCATTTCATTAAGTTCCATGCATAAACTACACAGCAGTTACACCGCAGGTCTAAGGATTCCTCCCTCCTCTTTTCCTCCTACCCTTTCCTGCTCTCTCTACCTCCACCTTCATCTCTACTCCACCTGGACATATGTATTCTACCCCGACTCTAGATGAGAGAAGACCACAGCTGAAACACATCTTCTGATGCTCCCTAATTTTATGTAAACCAGTCCAAAATATATCAGTTGTGACACATGACACTTACTGAGTACCTACCATTTTGTAGGTGTCCTCCCATGGAAAGACCACAAGAGGTATGCAGGCAAAACCCTATCCTCTAGGAAACTGAAAACCTTAACTATCTGGTCAAGGAAGTCAAATGTGCAAACTCAAACAGTCAACACTAGAAGGCTGTTTGTCTTCAGTGCCAGTGAGGGTCACACATGAAGGGAGCAGAGATCTTCATAGGCTGGAAGTGGTCATAATAGACTTGAGGTAGCCTGTAATTTTGATGGATGGGCAAGATGTGGATGGGAAGAAAGGACAATAAAGTGGAAACAGATATGCTGGGGGATCACTGAGTTTGAGTAGCAGCTTCAAATTGGGGATAGGGTGGTGTAGGACCACCTCTCATGATTCCTGTTCCTGGTGCCTTGTGTAATCCACAGTAAGAGTGCTCTTTCCCACCTCTGAGCTCCATTCTCATTAATCATAAGAAACCTCCTGGAATCCATCCCTTTTTCTTTGTATTCTGACTATTGCATGTTACATCCTTCCCAAATGTAAGGGAGTGGAAGATGGATTATCACAATTATTGGGGAGTTTGTCTCAAACTATACAAGCTGTGGCTCTTTTTCCTTGTGTGAAGAACCTGCAATGGGTGGAGGGTGGGAAGTGGGAGATCACAGTTCCAGAAAGTAAGCACCCTGAGAGCAGAAATGGTGTCCCATTTCTCTGTGGCTCTAACAGAGAACAGGCCAGGCACATATTGGATGGAGAGGCAGATGAACGAATGAGTCTTTAAAAGTAGCTTCGTCTACAGCTATGAAATTTGTAGCTTGAAGATAGGTCCCTGTGACACTAACCCTGATATTAATGAGGCATTTTACAGTGAGCCAAGCACTTTGCCTTCCATCGTTGTGCGTAATAGTCCTATGGAGAAGGCAGGGAGGCATTTGTAAATGGCCTGTTCAGAAGCCTATATTTACAATAAGTCCAACCTTTTCCCACTGTACCTCTGCCAGTGTCAAGATCATTTGAAGATGATTTTCTTTTTTTTAGTAGGGACCAGTGACATAATGCCTTGTTCAGTGGTTCTCAAAGTGTGGTTCCCAGATCTGCAGCAGCAGCACCTGGGAACTTGTTAGAAGTGCAAATTATCAGGCCCCATCCTGTACCTATTGAATTACAAACCCTAATACTGGGGCCCTGGTTTTTTGTTTTCGTTTTGTTTCATTCCCCTGCCCCGAACCCCCACCGCAAGTCCTCCAGGTGATTCTAATGTGCATTTAAGTTTGAGAACTACTCGCCCATTCTATTTCCAACTGATTCATGTTGCTTAATTCTTTGTCTCATCTATGAAAAACAGTCCTACCTCAGACTTCAGCTTGTCAGGGCCCATTCCCCAGACTGGTGAGTTGAACTGAATTTACAAGTCCCAGGAGCCCTCAAAGGAAAACACACGAAATGCCCTGAGGAGTGGCATTTGTAACAGGGCCTGTACAGAGATCTGTAATTCAAAGTACTCATCAGGCATTCCCACGGGGAAGTGCGCCCCAACTCTGGGATTTCAATACGTATGAACCCCAGCAGCCTGAACACTGTGCTGGGTGCCCAGCCTCCATCATTAAGCTGGGAGCAGGTTTCACGGACGGCGCAGGACCCGGGGCGCTGAACTCTCCCAACCAATCAGGCGCCCCCAGAGGGAAACTACAAGTCCCAGGATGCCCCACGCACACCGTCAGGGGCCGACCCGCCGCGCCCCAGAGTTCTCCGCGTACAGGTGTCTCCTGGGTTCCGGTAAGGCGGCGGCTTCGGAACTCCCGTGGAGGGACCGGTGGGCCCTCGGGCCCGACGATGGCAGTGGCCACTGCGGCGGCAATACTGGCCGCTCTGGGCGGGGCGCTGTGGCTGGCGGCCCGGCGGTTCGCGGGGTCCGGGGTCCAGCGGCAGCGCGGAGGCGGGGACCCCGGCCTCATGCACGGGAAGACTGTGCTGATCACCGGGGCAAACAGCGGCCTGGGCCGCGCTACGGCCGCGGAGCTGGTGCGCCTGGGGGCGCGCGTGATCATGGGCTGCCGGGACCGCGCGCGCGCGGAGGAGGCGGCGGGTCAGCTCCGTCGCGAGCTCCGCCAGGCCGCGGAGTGCGGCCCAGAGCCCGGCGTCGGCGGGGCGGGCGAGCTCATAGTCCGGGAGCTGGACCTCGCCTCGCTGCGCTCGGTGCGCGCCTTCTGCCAGGAAATGCTCCAGGTGTGGGCCTCGGGGGGCCGGGCTGGTGGGGAGGGCCTGGGCTGGTGGGGAGAGCCTGGGTGGGCACGGGGTGGGAGGGGACTGCGGGCTGGGGCGGAGCCTCGAGGTACAGCCCTGGGGTTCAAGGTGTCACCTTGGGAACCGCTGAGGGTGAGAGGAGTCCAAAAAGCCACGTAGAGGTGGCCGGGAAGCTGCAAGGTTGAGAAGGAAAGATTAACTGGGAGGGCTGCCTTCTGTCCTCTAAGGATGTCGAGAAAGAAATGGGCCCAAGAGAAAAATAAACCAGTTTCTGAACATTTCATTTCGTTATATGAGGACCGTCCTGGAGTAGATCCATGGCCTCTGAATTGTTTCTCCTGTGTCAGAAGTGAATTTGCACCGAGCTGTGTCTTCAGAACCCCAGAGCACTGGGGGAAGTTGCTAGCCAAGGACCTCAGATCAGTCCTTTTAAAAAAAGTTCTCCCTCCCGCGGCCTCTGCTCCTTTTCTGCTGGGGTAGGGCGCTAGCTCGCTGCCACCAGTAAACTCAGCACCATCCTTAACGGGACTGTGGCCTGATTTCCAAGTAGAATAGAGCTTGGAACCCAGTGGTCATGCTCCATACAGGGACAGGAGTAAAAATAATACCCAGCATTTATTGAAGATCTGTGTGCCAGGAGTTGTGCCAAGCATTTCAGATTTTCCTTTTTGTTTTAAATGAAAATGAAGTGTCCTTGCCTATAACTTGTCATTGAAGCTACACGGTAACCCTGTGGAGTAGGCATTATTATCCCCAGTTTACAACGCAAGGAAACTGAGGCATAGGAAGGCTAAGCAACTTGCTTGTAGTCTGTCTGCAGAACACTTGCTTTTAACCCCTGTTCTTTCCTCCTGCTGCCTGGCAGTGAGGTGTGAGGATTTCTTTGTGCAAATGGTAAGTATTTCCACATAAGTGGATGTTTTCTGCTGAGACTGAGGTAGAAGGGTTTCTTGCAGGGAGAACTGGCACTCAGAGGGCATTTGTTCAGAAGAGTGAAATTTAAAATTAGCTGGGACAAGAAAGGTGCCTACATGACATGGAGTCTCTTGAGTCTATAGAACAGGTTCCCAAATTTTCTCAGTAATTTTTTCATGATGCCGTTAGCCCAGAAATATTTCCCAGTTCATTTGTTACGTAGTTAAGTCCAAACAACTGTAAAACCAAAAGTATCTGATATAGGTCTCAATAAATTTAGAAAGTTTATTTTGCCAAGGTTAAGGATGCATCCGTGGCAGAACCTCAGGAGGTCCTGAGGACATGTGCCCAAGGTGGTCGGGGCACAGCTTGGTTTTATACATTTTAGGGAGACATGAGACATCAATCAAATGTGTAAGATATACATTGGTTCTCCTGGAAAAGTGAGACAACTCGAAGTGGGGGCTTCCAGGTCATAGGTGGATGGGAGACAAAAGGTTGCCTTCTTTTGGGTCTTTGATTAGCCTTTCACTGAATGTACAATTTACATGTGCAGGAGGGATAGAGGAATAATCACTTTTGTCTTAGACTGGTTCAGTGAGTCTGCATTTTCACATAAACAATAGGGCAGAGGCAGCAATCAGATAAGCATTTGTCTCAGGTGAGCAGAAGGATGACTTTAGTGTTCTCTCTTTTGTTTGGCACTTGTGAAGATGAGCTATCAATTGATTAATACATTGCCAGGGTGAAATTCAACAGAACTGTTTTAGGGTAAAGATCTTAAGGCCCATGTGGGCAAATCGTGAGGGTGGTATGTAGCTTCTTTTTCTTTGTAGCTGTCTTAGTTAGGAATAAAATGGGAGGCAGGTTTGTCTGAGGCAGTTCCCAGCTTGACTTTAACCTTTGACTTAGTGATTTTGGGTTCTGAGATTTATTTTCCTTTGACACAACCTAATAAGTAGTTATGTCCTAACAACTTAGTAGCTATTTGAGAAGATAGCATATAATTGAAAGAAAAAATAATATCTTTATTTTATTCTTAAACAGCCATAACTACTAATGGGAAATGTATCCCTGTTGGTCATAACACCAGTGTCTGAAACCTTGGAATCAGATTGGACACTGCCACCCTCATTTCCTGTTCTAGGTAGATTTTTAGCATTGTTCTTGTTTTTATTACAGCAACTGCTAACAGCTGCTTAAAAGTCAGCTCCACAAAGAAATAATGTCATTGAAAGGAATATAGCACAATGTAATGTTCAAGCTGTGAACCACCTGGAGCTAGTAGTTTTTGAGGTATTAAGCAAGTATCACTGTGTTTCCCTTGAAAATTTAAAATATTCCACAACACCCTGAGAGTTTGCTAAACGCTGTAGGCCACAGTTTGGGAGCTGTTGCAGAACTAGAGAGTTGGTTTTTTGTTTACTGCTAGTATTTAATTATTGTGTAACACAGGTTAAGAAATAATACTCATCAGTGAGATTTTGGAAGCATTAAAAGTGGGTCTTTCTGTTCCTCTTTAAAATATAGTTTGGACTGGGTGTGCTTCTTTGGCAGTTGAGGCAGAACTAATTAAAAAATGAGGACACAAAGAGATAACTAAGTTGTCCTTGCTTCTAAGTATTTCAGTTCCTGCCTGGCTCTGAAGTTAAGTGACTATAATTAGAAGGGAAAAAAAAATGGAAATTTAGATTTCCCACAGGTTGGTATTCTTGGTATTTATTTCATTTATCTCCTAGAATTTAAAAAATAGTAAATGATAAAATTTTAAAATGACACAAGCCCAGCAAAGAATGCTGGCTAACAAATGATTAATTCAGGAAACTCTTCCAAAGGATTTGTGGAAAAGAATCCTCCTTTCTTTCCCCCATGAGTGAACTCTTGCCTTCTTTTTGAAGTTGACTATTGGAAAACCCAAAGTTGCTCAGACAGGGCAGAATGAGAAATAGTTAATCCTCTGACAGGTGGGCTTTGATAACAGTTGTGAAATGTAACACATTTTTCTTTTCACTTATAGTTGGCAGAAGGGCCAGTGAAATTTGAAAGTTGACCTCAAATTAATCATGGGTCATCACAGTGTCTTTACACTTGGAACATGTTGTGCATTTTTTTGTCCATCAAAAGAAACATAGAACAACCGAGAAAAGGCTAGAGAAGACGATCTTACATGATTTAAGGAATAAAAAGACATCCCTATGAGAACAGTCTAAATTTTAGGACTTTAATTTGGAAAGATACAAAAGCATATGTTCAAAGTACAAAATGTTGATGATACAGATCTCCTAAATTAGAGTCCCCTTTACGCTGGATATTTTTACATTACCTATTTAATTTTTTTCTTAATCTTTGATTATTCATTATGAATCTTGATTTATTCATGATGTTCTCTCCAGTGTTGTTTGCATTTCTGACCTTTTCTATTGCTTGTTTCAGTTTTCAGAAAATGACTTGAAGTTGTTCCACCCCCATGGTGCCATTTCCCCTGAGAGAACTACAGAATAAAGCAACCATAAGTTTCCTTTGGTGTTGATAACTAGTAGCTCTGGGAATAAACTATGCTTATCTGTTTTCTACTGCATATGGTCTATCTAGCTTTCATTGCCTCTCTAGCTGTTTCGAAAATCCCAATTAGAAAACCATGCCAGCTTACTAATTAAGAAAATAGGCCTTGGTGCCAAAGACTTAATCTTCAGATCTGATCTTATTTTGCTACTTAGGACCTCTGATACTGGTTAAGTCACCTAGCCTGTGAGCTTCATTTGCTTATAGAGTTGTTGGAATTAGATGTGGTGACATGTGACAATCACAAAGCCAGGCTCCTATCAAGCTTGTGCATCTGGTTTTTTTTTTTCTATTTTTCTCTCAATTATTGGAAGCTCATAGAAGCTGTTAGTAGAATTTTAGTAGTTTGCAAGTATTTTTAAACATTTTATCATAGGTACACATTATAATTTTGATATGATCTCAGTATTAACCTGATAACTCCCAAATTGATATTTTCCGAGTTCCACTGAAATTAAAGGGAGAAATATGGGATTATAGGAGCACCTTGACCTCAAATTGACTGTATTTCTGTTTTGAGAAAGATCTTGGTACTGATCACGTAGTCAACTTTCTAGTGCAATGTTAAAGTTTATATATTTGTAAATGTTATAAAAGCATAAAACCAGAAACTAAGTCTTACAGTTAGTTTCTACATCTTTTATTGGAAGATGACTGTGGATAAATGTCTTTCTGTATATCATTTTAATAAATGAGAAAAAAGAGCTGTTGAATGAAAGATCATGAATATCAATATTTATCTGAGGAACATCCTGCAGAGGAATCCCTTTCCCCATTAATTAAAACACAAAATTGCCAGTGTTTCAAGTAGTTATCTGATTGATAGATCAACAACAAATTAAATGCTTTTAGTCTCAAGTTCCCATTTTTATTAAAATGTAATTATCATGAACAGAAAAAGCAATACAAGGCATGTGTTCTTAATTCTGCCATTCTCTTTTCGACATTTAAAGGAAGAGCCTAGGCTGGATGTCTTGATCAATAATGCAGGGATCTTCCAGTGCCCTTACATGAAGACTGAAGATGGGTTTGAGATGCAGTTCGGAGTGAACCATCTGGGGCACTTTCTACTCACCAATCTTCTCCTTGGACTCCTCAAAAGTTCAGCTCCCAGCAGGATTGTGGTAGTTTCTTCCAAACTTTATAAATATGGAGACATCAACTTTGATGACTTGAACAGTGAACAAAGCTATAATAAAAGCTTTTGTTATAGCCGGAGCAAACTGGCTAACATTCTTTTTACCAGGGAACTAGCCCGCCGCTTAGAAGGCACAAATGTCACCGTCAATGTGTTGCATCCTGGTATTGTACGGACAAATCTGGGGAGGCACATACACATTCCACTGTTGGTCAGACCACTGTTCAATTTGGTGTCATGGGCTTTTTTCAAAACTCCAGTAGAAGGTGCCCAGACTTCCATTTATTTGGCCTCTTCACCTGAAGTAGAAGGAGTGTCAGGAAGATACTTTGGGGATTGTAAAGAGGAAGAATTATTGCCCAAAGCTTTGGATGAATCTGTTGCAAGAAAACTCTGGGATATCAGTGAAGTGATGGTTGGCCTGCTAAAATAGGAACAAGGAGTAAAACAGCTGTTTATAAAACTGCATATCAGTTATATCTGTGATCAGGAATGGTGTGGCTTAAGAACTTGTTACTTGAAGAAAAAGAATTTTGATGTTGCAGTAGCACTGCTAAGAGTTACATGTGGATATTTTGGAGTTACTGAAAAATTATTTTTGGGATAAGAGAATTTCAGCAAAGATGTTTTAAATATATATAGTAAGTATAATGAATAATAAGCACAATGAAAAATACAATTATATTGTAAAATTATAACTAGGCAAGCATGGATGACATATTAATATTTGTCAGAATTAAGTCACTCAAAGTGCTATGAAGAGGTTTTTCAAGTATTTTTGAGTTTCATGGCCAAAGTGTTAACTATTTTTACTACGATGTTTGGTGTTTGTGTGGAAATAATCTGCCTGGTGTGTGCACACAAGTCTTACTTGGAATAAATTTACTGATACAAATTCTTAGCTGTGTATTTCTTTGGAGGCTTCACTGAATACAGTCCTTTATCATATCACCATTAGCCTCTGCTGATCTTGGTCTGCCCAGTCTCTTCTTGCCACATATCTTGTATACTGCTCTGAGAGATAGATAATATTTCTAAAACCCAAATCTATCACATTCCTGCTTGAAAAACAGTGGGTTTTGAGCCTTAAAAAAAAAATCTGCAGAATTCTTTCTTCAAAAGAAGTGTTTCACTGAAATGTAGAAGCTGGAGGGGTAAAGCAGGTTATTGCAGTGCTGCCAAGGTGGAGTCCCCAAAGGCTCTTCCTAAAGGGATTTCTTAGAATATAGTGGTTAAACCACTTTTATTTCAACTGAAGATTAAACTGTTGAAGATAGAGTTGAGGTTCCATGAGACGGCACCATGCTTACCCTATACTCTCACACTCAGCACTGTGCAGTAGAACTTTGCAGTGAGGGGAGGAATACTCTGCATTGTCTGATGTGGTGGACTCTAGAAACATGGGGTTATTAAGTACTTCAAATTCAACTGAGAACTGAATTTCTAATTATATGTAATGTTAATTTAAATAGGCATATGTCTAACAACTGGTATCTTGGACAGTACATCTCTGGTCATCCCATCAGATAACCCAGTCCTGATTTTAGAACAGTCACCTAGTCACTTGCTTTGGGCCTTTCTTTATAGTGTTCTTTCAGTCCGGAATACCCTCTCCTTTCTCCTTGGAAATACAGCTTAGCCTTTAGGTCCCTTTCAAATGTGTTCCTTTCTCCAACCCTTGTAGGCAGAGACAATTCTCTCTTTTTTCCCCCCTTGATCTTGGTACTTTTACTAGGAGTTTAGGAGTTCATTCACAGGTTCAGTTAGATAATCAGAATAGAAATTCTCTAAGGAAAAGAGATTTATTATTAGCTTTCCTCCCTCAAGAATCAAGTATAGTGCCACCACATAGTAAAAAATCAGTAAATAATGGCATGCATAATTGAGTCCAAATAGTAATATTGTAGGCATCTGTGTTACAACATCAAAAGTATCTACTTAATTTCAGTTATTTGTTTCACTATCTCATATTGGAAAAAGGAATTATACTAAAGTATAGACAGTTACACTGAATTTAATGACTAGTCCAGGGATAATTCTTGATTGGTTATTATTTTTAAGACCATTTATAATATCAGCTTATGAGTATCAGCTATTTTCAAGAATGGCAGGATCTTGGCATATCATGCAGAAGATCTGTTTTCTGTTAGAGCATTGCCTTGTGAATTGGAGAAACAGCGTATCATCACAGGTGTGTCTCTGCAGGTGTAGTGGATATAGCTGCATCATGTTCTTTGAAATATTGTATTTTTAAAAAGTAATCCTACAAAGAGACCTGCTGAACTTAGAAATATGGGCAGGAAATATACCAGAATGCAACTTGGAAAAATGGAAGCTAATAAATCTGTCCTACACCTCGACTTCATTAAAAGGAAGCCCCTTTTTTTCATTTAATACCATCTTTGTCTGGCTGCATTTTGATACTTGATGCTTTTCAGGGGATTTGGGCCTTTTGTAAGAGTTGAGCCTTTCAGAGTTCTTGTTTGTGGCACCATAATAAAAAAATATATTTACTTACCATAATGGAAAACTAGAAACTTATCTGGAAACACCAACTATTAAGGTAAAATGAGGTGCCATTTGGAAGATGTCCTTCCCATCACTGTTTGATGGAATTGAGGACTAAGAGCTCCAAAATGATGAGTTAGATTTTGAAGAAGTCCTTAACT
Source organism: Macaca thibetana thibetana (assembly GCF_024542745.1). Taxonomy (NCBI): domain Eukaryota; kingdom Metazoa; phylum Chordata; class Mammalia; order Primates; family Cercopithecidae; genus Macaca; species Macaca thibetana. Next base: position 88,725,036 of record NC_065590.1, read on the forward strand.
TCCCCTCCTTCATTCTCCCTTTTGCTGACTCACTTTAAACCATTTTACTGGGCAAAGAAATAAGTAAAAGGCAGTCCTGTTATTTTGATACTTGTTCTCATCCTCAGCAATGTATTAGAGGGGAGACTGTATTGTGCCAGATAATGGAAGAATTGAGTTGAAAGCCCATTTTCCATGCTGGTTCTCGGCTTCATTTTTTTTTTTTTTTTTTTTTTTTTTTGAAAAATTGACTCCTGTTTCAAGCAGCTTATTCTGAGAAGGGTTAAGGTTGCTGGCCTTCTGTTTCAACTTTCGCTCAGAGTAACTATTTTATATAGTGGGGTTCTCAGTAGCATTTAATTGGACAAGGGGTTTCACAGCGTAAACACACCACCACATTGAGTTTGACTAACAACTCTACTGTGTAATGCTTCCTGTAACCTTGGCAAGTTACTTAACCTTCCTGAGCTTTTTTTTTTTTTTTTTTTTTTTTTGGCTCTATATTGAAATATAAGTGTCTGCTTTAAAGGATTGCTCAGTGAATGAAAGCATCAGAGTAGGTAAAGCATTTAGCAAAGTGCCTGGCACATATGGGCACACATCCATTTCTCCTTCCATAATGCACATAATCATTACTATCTATTAGCAGTAATAGTAATTAGCGATGCTAATGATTAAGCAAGTACATATGATGGAAACAAAACTCTAAACCAAGGCTCAGCAGACTTCATCTAAAAGGCCAGATTTCTTTTTCTAATCTTTTAAAAATGTAAAAACCATTTGTAGCCAGCACATACCATACTATTGTACTGAAATGACTGGTACAGTCTTCCAGCCCCAATGTACTCACCTACTTGTTTACCTTTAAAACACCTTGTCTGGGAGTAGTCGTCGTATATGCTGTGATTCCTATTACTCTATAAGGCTGCTGTTGTTTTTCTATATTATTTCTAATTGTGGACAACTATTTGCTTGCAGACCAGGAAGCCTAGAGAGTATATTTTAAAGGTCTGTCTCCAGCTATAGATTCTGGTGTGAGGAAGAGCAGTTATCTGCCTTCAACTCCCTCCCCTGACAAACTTGCTGGGCCTGGCCATAGATCTGAGGGACTCTGTATTTGAATATTTAATTGATTCCAAATGTCCTGTGGAACACTAAAGAGAGAACATGTTACTAATCACCCTTCAGGAGCTTGGCCCCCACAGACAGCTTCAGATGTTCCACAAACCTTCTCTGGGCAATGGGGAGTTAAATTAGTTACAGGTTAACATGAAGAAAGGTAGTTTACTCCTAGAGGAAACTAAGACGGAATGCTTAGTTTTATGCAGACGGTAAGGAAGAGCTTTTGCTAAGCCAGATGTGTAATCAAAGTGCAGTGGAAGCACTTTTAAGCAACTGCCATCTAAGAGATTTGCAATAATAACTGATTCTCTATTATCTTTTTCTAAAAAAAAAAAAAAAAAATGCGAATGCACATAGCATGTGAAACTCCAGGCTGATAGACTTTCTTCTAGCACACAACAGCCCTTCTGCTTCCTCTTGTTCTATTATATACTTAAGAGTAAGTTGTGTACCATTTGTTATTCACTTAGCAAATATTTATTGAGTACCTATTATGTAACCAGGCATTATTCTAGTTCCACGCGTGCAGAAGGCAACAAAGAAAACCGAACCCAATTTGTGCATGCATGTGTCAGCTGTGCTGGTTAATAATCACATTACAAATTATTAATCATACTGCAAGTCAATGAAATGTGAGTACAAAGGGAATTTATATGAAAAGTAGAAAAGTAGTTTTGTGAAAAGTAAATGAAAGCAAGTCATTAAAAATTTACTGTTGACTAAAGTTTCCAAACAACTATCAAATACTAAAAATAAATACAAAAATATAAAAGGAGTCTGTAGTTAGTGCTTTGCAAGTAACTTTAAACTGTGAGTCCATTTTAAGGACAAAAAAGCTAGAAATCCGATATTACTATTTAAGTGAGTACAGGATTACTTCAGAGATACTTCTGATTTTGTTCCAGATCACCACAATAAAGCAATTATTACAATAAAGTGAGTTATACAAGCTTTTGTGTTTCTCCGTGCTTGTAAAAGTTATATTTATACTATACTGTTGTCTGTTAGGTGTATAAGAGCCTTATGTCTAAAAACAATGTACATACCTTAATTTAAAAATACTTGTTTTTGCTAAAAAACCTCTAACAATTATCTGAGCCTTCAGTGAGTCATTCTCTCTCTTCTGGTGGAGGGTCTCACCCTGATGGCTGCTGACTTCAGGGTGGTGGTTGCTGAAGGCTGGGTTGGCTGGAACAATGTCTGAAAATACGACAACAATGCAAGTTGCCAAACTGATAAACTCTTCCTTCCACGAAATATGTATCTGTAGCATGTGGTGGTATTTACCCGCAGTAGGACTTCTTTCAAAATTGAAGTCAATCCTATCAAACCCTGTTGCTGCCTTCTCAACTACGTTTATGTAATATTCCAAATCCTTTGCTGTCATTTCAGAAATGTTCACAGCCTCTTCACCAGGAGTAGATTCCATCTCCAGAAACCACTTTCTTTGCTCATCCCTAAGAAACAATTCCTCATCTCTTCAAGTTTTATCATGAGATTGCAGCAGTTCACTCACCCTTTAGGCTCCACTTCCAATTCTCTTGTGATTTTTACCTCATCTGTGTTTACTTCCTCCAAAGAAGGTTTGAACCCTCAAAGTCATCCATGAGGGAAGGCTGGACTCAGATTTTTTCTAACTTCTGTTGATATTTTGACCTACTCATATGAATTATGAATGTTCTTAATGGCATCTAGAACGGTTAATACTTTCCCAGAAGATTTTTCAATTTATTTTGCCCAGATCCATCAGAGGAATAACTGTGGCAGCTTTAGCCTTAGGAAATGTTGTTTTTCTTAAATAATAAGACTTTAAAGTCAAAATTACTCCTTGATCCATGGGCTGCAGACTAGATGTATCAGCAGACATGAAAACATTAATCATTTTATACATCTTCATCAGAGTTCTTGGGTGGCTATGTGCATTGTCAGTAAGCCGTAATATTTTGAAAGGCATCTTTTCTAAGCAGTAGGTCTTAACAGTGGACTTAAAATTTCAGTAAACCATGCTGTAAACAGATGTGCTGTCATCCAGACCTTGTTGTTCCCCTTATAGCACATAGGCAGAGTAGATTAAACATAACTCTTACAGGCCTTAGAATTTTTAGTATGGTAAATGTGCATTGACTTCAACTTAAAGTCATCAGCTGCATTAGCCCTAAACAAGAGAGTCAGACTGTCCTTTGAAGCTTTGTTTCCATGCATTGACTTCTCTCTAGCTCTAAAAGCCTCAGACCGCATCTTCTTCCAATGGAAAGCTATTTTGTCTGCATTAAAAACCTGTTGCTTAGTGTATTAGTCCATTTTCACGCTGCTGATAAAGACATACTCAAGGCTGGGCAATTTATAAAGAAAAAGAAGTTTCATGGACTCACAGTTTCACGTGGCTGGGGAGGCCTCACAATCATGACAGAAGGTGAAAGGGACGTCTTACATGGCTGCAGGGAAGAGAGAAAATGAGAGACCAGCAAAAGGGGTTTCCCCTTGTAAACCCACCAGATTTCATGAGACTTATTCACTACCACGAGAACAGCACAGGAAAGACCCATCCGCATGATTCAATTACATCCCATGGGTCCCTCCCAGAACACGTGGGAATTATGGAAGCTACAATTCAAGATGAGATTTGAGTGGGGCACAGCCAAACCATATCACTTAGTGTGGCCGCCTTCATCAATGTTCTTAGCTAGCTCTTCTGGATAACTTGCTGTAGCTTCTGCATTAACACTTGCTGCTTCATCTTGCACTTTAATGTTGCAGAGATGGCTTCTTTCCCTAAACCTCATGAACCAACCTCTGTTAGCTTCAAACTTTTCTTCTGCAGCTTTCTCACCTCTCTCAACCCAGATAGAGTTGAATTAGGGCCTTGCTCTGAATCAGGTTTTGGTTTTAGGGAATATTGTAGCTGATTTGATCTTAGAAGATCAGTTTAGGCAGCCCACTAAAACTTTCTCCATATCAGCAACGTTAGGCTGTTTCACTTGCTTATACTTCATGTGTTTCCTGGAATCGCATGTTTAATTTCTTTCAAGAACTTTTCCTTTGCGTTCACAACTTGGTCAACTGTTTGGCACAAGAGGCCTCACTTTTGGCCTTTCTTGGCTTTCGACATGTCTTCCTCACTAAGCTTAATAGTTCCTAGTTTTTTATTTAAATTGAAAGATGTGAGACTCTTTCTTTCACTTGAACACCTATTGTTGTGTCTCAGGGAATAGGAAGACCCAACGAGAGGGAAAGAGATGTGGGAATGACTGGAGCAGTCGAACACACACAACATTTATCAATTACATTTGCCATCTTATATGGGTGGGGCTCCTAGTGCCCCAAAACGATTACTATGATAACGTCAAAGACCACTGATTACAAATCACCATTACGGATAATATAATAAAGTTTGAAATACATATTTTTTTTCGAGACAGAGGCTTGCTCTGTCGCCCAGGCTGGAGTGCAGTGGCGTGATCTCTGCTTACTGCAAGCTCCGCCTCCTGGGTTCACGCCATTCTCCCGCCTCAGCCTCCCGAGTAGCTGGGACTACAGGCGCCTGCCACCATGCCCAGCTAATTTTTTATATTTTTAGTAGAGACGGGGTTTCACCGTATTAGCCAGAATGGTCCTGATCTCCTGACCTCGTGATTCTGCCTGCCTCAGCCTCCCAAAGTGCTGGGATTACAGGCGTGAGCCACTGCCCCCAGCCATAAAGTTTGAAATATTGCTGAGCATTACCAAAATATGACATAGAGACATGAAGTGAGCACAAACCATTGAAAAAATGTCACCAGTGGACTTGCTTCCTGCAGGGTTGCTACAAACCTTCAGTTTGTTTAAAAAAAAAAAATGCAGTATCTGCAAAGCAGTCAAGTGAAGCATAATAAAACAAGGTATTCTTGAACAATGTAAGAAAATGAAATCCAAGTGATTCCATGTTCAAAAAGAAAAACAACAAAGATACCAGCTGAACCCCTAGCCTTATATTAGAAGATAGACAAAGAAATGAACATGTTTTATGTTTTAAGTTCAAACATTTTGTGGTACATATCATTCATCTTTTTTATTTTCTGCTTTAATCAACTTTTTAAATGTAACCAATCAATTCAAAGTAAGAATGCTTCTATTGTACAGCAGGGGTATCACTTCATATCGGAAGAGTTTTTGTTTGGTGGGATTGACAATAAGTGTGTTCTATGTGGTGAAGCATATTTTTCCAAGGAGTTCTAATCGAAATTTGGGAATAGTTTTATTTTTTAAAATGCACCAGTATATTGAATTGATAACTTGATATATTTGGTCCTAAAGTGTTTTTGTAGCCAGTTCTTAAAATTTAGTTTCATCATCAGTTTTGTTTCCCTCTCTCTCATTTAAAAAGCTCCTATTAATTGTGATAAATAAGTTTCTGAATGTTTAATAAAGTTATTTTTCAGTATGTCATTTTATATTTGGAAGTTGCCATGTTACATATGAACTATTCCAGCCTAGTTTGTCCTGAGTTGGGGGTTTTAGAGTCTATTAAAAACAAAGAAGTTTCTACCTTCCTTTATAATGTTGAACTTAAGCACTTGTACCTTCCTCTTTTTTCTTTTTGGTATAACCCACAGATATAGATAGTTCTCCAGCTTTTGACAGAATGGAATTGGTTCTAAATCTTCCTAATAGCCGCCCCCCCCCCCGCCACCCCGCCTTTTGCTACTATGAGAATAGTAAGGTGAATAAATAGTAGAATTTTAAGTTGTAAACAGATTCAAAACATTTTATCTGTGCAGACATACATATATGTTGGCATTTTAGTTATATCTTGAAGTTATCCACACGGTTTGAGGAAATATTGAGCACAGAAAAATATATAATCATTATTAGTTTGTGAAAAAAGCAAAGCGAGTTTCTGCCACCAACCCATGAAAGCACAGGAAATGGCTTCGTGTAGTAGGTGTTTGAGTCTAGGCATTCTGTTGACAGAAGTGGGTTCTACCCAGGGGTTTTGTGTTAATGTAATCAAACACTTCAGAGCTGCAGCCTAGCAAGATCAAGTCCACCCACCTCAGAGTTTATCTTTAGCTCATCTGGAAGAGTTTATTTTAAACATTGAACATTGTTTGCTGCTGTTGAAATGAAAGTGAGAGAGTTACAAGCTTTCTTCCACTGCCATCTGGCAGGTTTACTGATGGATCGGGTTCTTTAATCCATGTAACCCTGTGTGTGGGAGCTATTGTCTTTGTGTTGATCATGCAGCTGGCTTGGCTGAACTTTAAAAAGCTTACATAAAGCTATCAAAAGCCATCCTATAGATAAATGAAGTTGAGGATGTTGCAAAAGTCACTGAGGCCTTTTTGGAGAAGGCTTGGATATGTATTTTTCATTCTTCACTGAACACACAGTTTGCATCTTCTCTTTATGAACTGGAAAAGAGGAAGATAACTGTACCGGACATTTTGAAACAAATAACTGAAGCTACCAAAAAGTGATTATTCTTAAATAAGAAAAGTATTGTAGCATAGTAGAAAGGAAAGAAACAGCAGATTGGGGGATCCATATTTCATTAAAGTAAATGTGGGATGTAAAAAGTCATATGAGTGTGCTCTTTTTTCAGTGGAGGTTTGTCTGGCTTTTTCTTAAGCCTATATATGGCATAGGGATGTTCAATGATGAACTTATTACATACTTAATCATTAGTTATAGCATCCTCAGGTATAGTACGACACAGAATCTCTTGCAGTAGGCTACTAAGTATAATAATTTACAACCAACTCCAGGGTACAATTTCAACCATATTCTCAAATGCATACGTACATCTGCCTTAAGAGATTGCATGCAAAGAGTAGACTATGTGCAAGATAGGGTATCTCGCATAAATTTTTATTTTATATTTGTAGGAACATAGGAACATAAGACAAATGGAACATGAAATATCTTGGATATGGTGAACTGGTATTCAGTTTTCTTTCCTACCTACATCTAGAGTGCCCTTTTTTATCTTGCATGAGTTGGACAATTTAAAAACAAAAACAAAAACAAAAACTACGTTGCCTATGTCATGAATGAAAACCAGTTTCCAGCAAACATATACCCATGAAATTAGATGTTGAGGGGACAATTGAGCAGGCCTTTTTACCTACCGTTTTTAGCTATTTTCTTCTAGCAAGAAAGGCCATAGAAACAGAGTCATATTTTTGTTTAGTTTTGTTTTCTTTGTTTTTATAACAAGAGGCAACTGGGGCAGACTCTACAATGATTCCATGTCCACTCACCTCCTGATGGGTGTTGAGAGGAGGTTGCTGTGGCGGTGGTATCCTGATCCCAGTTCCCTGATGTTTTGATCCTAGTATGACACACATGAATCCATGTGTTTTAACTTGTATTTCCATTGGCAGCCTTTAGGTCTTACACCTTTCTGAAGTTGCAGATTTGGGCAGAAGTACTACCTTCCCCTCGCAGGTCAGTTCTTGTGTATTCTTGGAGTCATTTCTATTTCTAGAACCTAAGCAATTCTTCCAGCCCTTCCCATTATTTTATATATACTTACTTTACTGTTTTCTGTTCCTCTCTCCTTAAAATATCTGGGATGGATTCTGTTTTATATAATGAATGTAGTCTAGCAGGATTACTGACCAGAAAGGAAAAACATAAGTTGGTAATTAAAATCACTTTGCAAATGACCAAGCCACGGCATATATAGAAGGCACAAAGAAATTGAATATTACCACTTGAAGGACTGGGGGTGGGTTGGGGGAAGAGAGGCAATCAGTATGACATTTCTTTAATCACAATTTTACAATGTTTCAGCCTTAGCTTAGTAGCCTCAGATATTTGAATTTGTCAAAATATCTGTCAATAATGAGAAACCAACAAAAGAACAGGAAAATTTTCTTTGGGTAGCAGAATGTATCCCAATAAAGAAAATCCATTTGGGAAGGCAACTTGTACTCAGAATCTTAATTAGCTCTTCTAGAATCAGAGCACAGGAAGTGACTTCTGAGATGGAATGTTTAGTGGCATTAGCAGTAGTATCTGCATTAGGCCCATCCTTAAGCAGGAGATTTATGCTCTGGATGTGTCTCTTTAAGTGGGCCTTGTAATTATGCATTCTGTTTTGCCGACTTTACTGCATCTGAGTGACTTTTTTTTTTTTAAATAAGTGTTTATCATTTAAATGTTTCTAGCCTGACTGAGGAAACATTTTGTCTCTGCTGTATGACAGAGAAGTAGAAGGGGCCGAGTGAACCAGTCGCATTCAAAGACACAGCTAAGGTATAGAAAGATATTATTCACAGTTTTAGACACTGACAGTTGAGAAAAATCTATATCAGGATACAGATATTCCTATATGAGAAATATGATACTTCATTTCCTAATATGAGATTTCTGGTGAACAGATTAATTTATCACAGCTGTGTTCCATTTAGGAAAAATGTAATAAATACGAGGCTTCCTTCAGCAACCAGCATGATTAGGACTGTAGAATGAGTCGTGATGGATCATCCTGCATAAGTGTTTTGGGTAGTGTGAATGGATTAGAAAGACATTCATGACCGAATCCTTGGTTACCTTAGGAATATTTATTTATATGTCTATGCTGCAAATCAAGTCAGAGAAGTAGAGATAGGAAGGGATTCAAAGGTTAGTTGTGAGTGGTCAAGCACTAAACTGTGAGTACACTGAAAGCAGGAATCTATTTGAACCGTTTCTGCATCCTGCTAACATCTGGTGTGGGGCTATTATATATCAATCACTCACAAAATATTAGGTTGACAAATTAATTAGTTAATTAATGACCTGAAAGCTCAAGTGTCTACCACATTACTGATAGTCAAGGTAGATGGAGCTGATTTGGCTGTCCTGGTAGATGGTCTCTTATTATACCCTAGGAAATGAGTTCCATCTTTATTGAAGAAAAGAGAACTCTTCTGGCTTGTGAAGACAATGCTGGATTCTTCTTTAACACTCGTATTTAACAGTCAAAATCGTAGGCACAAAAATGCCGTTAAGAAAATGCGGCATTATTTTTGACAGTGATAGTCAATGGTAATTGGGAATTACTATAAGGAAAACTAGAATGTCTACAAAGAAAGCATACAGACAATCATCATCATCATCATCATCATCATCATCATCATCATCCTGCCACAAATTCCCCTAGAAACTTCTGTATAGTTCAGTCAAATTATTGACTACCATCTTCTAGTTCTTTCTGCAGATGCTTATGTATTTTAGTAAGAAGCCTGTCTTCAGTTGACAGATGTGACTTGCTAAATCCAACACAATTAATTTTGCCATATTTAGTATTAATTTACTCCAGCTCTTAATTAAGTTTCAAATAAGTTTACATGTAGGAAAAAAACTAAAGAAGACTTATTTTCTTTTTAAAATAACGCCACATTCTTGCAAATCCCTAAGACCATGGCTCATCAGTTAATAGAATAAAATAGGACATGTGATTAAACTCATTAGGGAAAATTATTTCTAGAATAAAAACTACTATTTGAGATAGTTTACATATATTATCTCTAATTCTTGTAACAGCATTGTAAGCTATTCTTATTCCTATTTTATAGATAAGGAAACAAGGCTTTAGAAAACTGAAGTGACTCATCTGAAGCCATGATTTGGACCCAAATCTTTAGGGTTTAGAACCTTTGACTTTTTTTACTCTACCAGCAGATCCTTCTTTTAGTGAACTAAAACGATGTACTTAGAAAAAGTTAAAATTTCCTCTGAAATAAAAAAAATCATAGATATTTAGCTCTCAAATATAGTTATTATTCAAAATCTTTCTCTTTTATATATTCATTTTCTAGAGTAGATGTTATTTCAAATAAGATTATTTGTGCCTGATAGGTCAAGAATGCGTTAAAAAAATTTTCACAGACTACTATATTTAGTTTCTCTGTCAACACAAGTTAATTGAAAAGGTTTCTGCATAATATCCCCAAGTGTAAATTATTTATCAGGGTGGTTAAATAACCCAGTGCCACTCTAGAGTGTTGGTTTCCTGCCAGAGGGATATATATCATCTTTCAGGGGTTTGGAGAAATTGCACAAACAATGAACATGTCTGAGTTAAATCACAATACGATGATCAAAAGAACCATATTATAGTACTATATAGTAAATGCAACTATTTCTTTTGAAATGCAACTGTTTTAACTCTTCAACATCTGCTGAGAAGAGATTAGACATAACTCTGAAAACCCACTAAAGACTCCAAATATTTAGTATAGCTTTCCCACTATACAACCGATAACATACTTGACATAGCAATATTATTTCATAAAAAGTGCCTGAATAAAATTAGAGTTCACGGAGAAAACACTGTATTTTCCTTTTCAAAAATATTATTTAAAGGAATGTCAGCTTCTAGACATGATGGGCTAAATTACTTTGACCAATTTTTATTCCAGAACTACTAGAAATTCTGCATGAAATTTAAATAGATAGATAGATAGATATCCATATGTCTACTTTTTTTTTTCTTAAAAACATCATAATGCTGCAAGCTGGTGAAAAATTTTTAGGTCAAAATCAAGCCAGCATGAAAGTGAGAACCCTAAAAGTTAAGAGAGAATGCAAAATCAGTTTTACCCAGAGAGCATTTGTCTTCCTAGAAGAAACAACAATGAATGTGCACGTTTGTTTTGACTGCCTAGCACCTCAAGGACAACAGAAGTGAAAGTCTGTAAAAAATCTGGGGTTTGATAGATACCTACACAGATTCACATGAAGCTGGATTCTGAAGAACTACATGTTCATCTTAAGGTATGCATGAATTAACACTATTATACTCTTAATTCTCCCATGGAACAGGAGCGTTGCCTTAACACTGAACAGAGAGGGTATGTATAAAGGGAAAAAAAGGAAAATCTTTCCCAGGAAGGTTACAAGTTAAGCACTGGCTTCCATACAGAAGTACAAATGATTTTACCAGGGCAATCCAAGAAAGTTCAAACCATCGATTTGGTCTAAACTTGTTAGGGACTGATAGTATACTAAATGACTGGCAGGAAAAAAACCCATATCTTCTTTGAGGAAGATAACTTCATACAAAGGCTTGGGCAGCCCCTGTAAATAATTTTTTTAAGGGCAGTGAGTAGCACCGAGGATACAGGTACAGATACCATGAGTGAGAATCAGCAGCACTGATCCAAATATTTCAGATATGGGAATTATCAGACATAGAAAGAAAATAAAGAGAGAATAGGAACAGAGGCAATATTTGAAGAGATAATGAAAATTTTCTAGAATTGATGAAAAACAACAATTCACAGCTCCAAGAAGCCTAATTTTAAATAGAAACATTGAAAAGGCATATATTAAAAACTTATGTGTACACACGGGTGGACATAAGATCCACAGATGTTCAGAGAATCTTTATTAATAATTGCCAAAATTTGGAAGCAACCTGCCCTTCAATAAGTGAGCAATAATAAACTGTGATACATTCAATCAATAAAACAGTATTCCTTCTCACATGAAAAATGTACTATCAAGCTATAAAAATACAAGAAGGAACCTTAAATGAGTGTTACTAAGTGATAGAAGCCAAACTCAAAAAGCTTCATACTATGTGATTTGAACTACATGACATTCTGGAAAGGCAAAACTGTGGAGACAGTTAAAAGATTAATGGTTGCCAGAGGTTGAGGGGAGGGAAGAATGCATAGGTAAAGTACAGAGGATGTTTAGGTCATCTAAACTATTCTTTGTGGTATGACAATGGTAGATGCATATCAAAACCCATAGAAAGTACTATTCCAAAAGTGAATCCTATTTAGAAAACAAAAAGTATTCATACCAAGATACATAATAAAGAAACTATAGACAACAGAAGGCAAAGAGAAGATCTTAAAAACCACAGAGAAAAAGAGAAAGATCATTATTAAAAGAGAGGCAGTTGATGAACAACTACCTTTTCACCAGCAATTATGTAAGCCAGGACAGAGGAATTAATTTAATGAATAAAAATAACTGCCAACTTAGAACTCTATACTCCATCAAACTATATATCAAGAATGGATATGAAACAAAAATGTTAACAAACGTACCCAAACTGACAGAACTGGCCACAGCTGAACCATAACAAAAGACATTCTAAATGATTCACTTCAGTTTTAAGGAAAATGATTCCAGATGGAGGTTCTGAGACTTGTGAAATAAGCAAAACAAAAAAAAATTAAGTAAAAATAAAACTGAAAATTATATTAGAAAATAATAATATAAAATAATAAAGTAAAATGATGACTTATATCTAACAATATTTAGGTATAAATCAGGAAGGAGTAAATTGAGTTAAAGTATTCTAAATGTTTTCCATCATCTAGAAATAATATAAAAGTAAAGATTGATATTAGAATGTAAGTCGAGGTTACATGATACAATTGGGAGTAGCCACTGAAATAATATTAAGATGGTATAATCTCCAAACTAAGAAAGCAGAAAATAACCAGAGAGATAAAAGTAATCTTTCTGAAAAAAAAGATAGTGTGAGTCACAGTATAATATGAGAGATTTAACCAAAACTGTACAGTTACAATAAATGTTAACTGATTAAATACTTCTGTAAAAAGAAGAGATTTTAGACTTTTTAAAAAAGTCTAATTTCATGCTGTTTCAAGAGATGCATCTTAAATGTAAGTATGAAGATCGATTGAAAATAAAAGAAAGAAAAAAGATGCTTCAGGAAAACAGTAACCAATTGAATAACCAGTTATTCAGTTAAGTTATTTAACTTATTCAACTATATTAAGACAAACTAGAACTTAAGACAAAAGCCATTAGCATAGAAAAACAAGATCACTTATAAGAAAAGTTTTAATTCACCAGAGAAATATAACAGTTTTTAAAAAATTGCAAGAATTTAACTGCATGAAAATTTAAAATTGTGGAGTATCAAACGTACACAACAAAAAGCAAAACTGTGTATCTTCAAGGGAAATAGGTATATCTACTGTCATAGTGGATTTTTAAAATGCATCTCTCTCAGTAATTGAGAAAGCGGACCAAATATCAGTGAGCCTGCAAATGTTTTGAACAACAATTTTATTAATAAAATTGATGCAATGTATAGATACGGAACACCGCACTCAACAACTCCAGGATACATCAAGTTTCAAGCACATGCAGAATTTCAAAATGTGACTTTCTATTGGAGTATAAAGCAAGGTTCAACATATATTATGGATTTGAGATTACATGGAATGTATTCTCTAATCACAATTCAGCTAAAATAAACACCAGTAAATGATCATTTGAAACTCTCATAAGTTTGAAAGGAGGGAAATATACTTCTAAATTATCCATGGATCATGTAAGAAACCAAAATGGAAGTTGTTATTGTTTTTGTTTGTTTTTGAGACTGAGTTTCACTCTTGTTGCCCAGGCTGGAGTGTGGTGGTGCGATCTCGGTTCCCTGCAACCTCCGCCTCCTAGATTCAAGCGATTCTCCTGCCCAGGAGAGGCATGCGTCACCACACCCAGTCAATTTTTGTATTTTTAGTAGAGACAAGGTTTCTGCATGTTGGTCAGGCTGGTCTCAAACTCCCAACCTCAGGTGGAAGTTTTAAAATATTTTGGAAAAAAAAAAAAGATAATGAAATTATAGTCTTGAATAAATATATAAAAATAGAGCATAAGTGGAAATCAGTCATTTATGTGGTCATCTCCAGAAGTTAAAGAAAGTACAGCAAAAACTAAAGGAAGGTTTAAAAAAAATTAAAAGCCAATGAAATGGTTCCTCTATTGCTAACCCTTCTGACACCAAATGTGTGGGGTACCAGTTTTTCAATTCTCTGCAATTACCAGCTGGGTGTCCAATTATTCAATTATATTCTGACATGATCTACGAATAATTAATGTCAGACTCCAAGAGTTAAAGGCGCAGTCCCACAAGACCACTCTCCCCTACAACTTAAGGCATTGATTGCAAGTAGTGGGTCCACAGGTTACCTACATTTTGTCCAACTTGGCCACAAATCAGACGTTCTCAACAACCTATCCTCAGGTTCAATCATTTGCTCACAGAAAGTGGATCATCATTCCAGCACATGGATGCCTTCAGCAACCCAGAAGCTCTTTGAACCCCATTGTTAGGGGGTTTTATGGAGGCCCCATTATATAGGCATGATTGATTAAATCGTTGTCCGTTGGTGATTAAACTTAATCTCCAGTTCCTCTACCCTCCCCAGAGGCTGGGGGGTGGAACTATAAATTCCAACCCTCTGATCCTGTGATGTAACCTTTCATTATGAAGAGTTAATCCAATCAAATATTCATCGGCTTAAGAAAAGTTGCAAGAAGTAGGTTGGTTAACATGCCCTGTTCCTTAGAGAGCTCTCTGGGGTGCTGAGCCTCTTCCATCACATCTACCAGCAAGCTCTCTTTCCACTTTCCATTGACCAGGTCAGAAACAGTCATACCTACTGACTTATAGATGGTGCCCCATCTCAGACTGAGAAAACTGGCAGATGCTTCGCAAGTGGCTTACTTCCTGAGGAGCATGTTGTTATTTTCCCCTGGCATCTGCATCCTCTCATCAGCCTGCTTTATTTGATAATATTATAAGATCTCTCAGACATGCTGTTCGTGTCTGCCTATTTTAGCATTGTCTACTAATACAGAGGAAAGTAGTGTATGTTGAGCAGTTTTTCATGTATCAGGTGTAAACCTGGACAGTTATCTGTGATATAGATCAGTAACCATTTTAATGAGAAAGTTGTTATGCAAAAGTCAAGTTATTTGCCCACTACCATGCTGTTTGTAACTGAAGCAGCGTAAGTGCAAACCCATGTCTGCATGCCACCCCAGAAATTCTAATTTAATCGACCTTGGGTGGGTCCCAGGCATTGACTTATTTTTACAGGAATAACAAATGTTTTTGAATAAGCAGCCAGGATTGAGAATGACTACATTAAGAAGATATCCTGAATAACACAGAGAAAAAATGAGCTTGATCTACGCCAGCTCTCAGGAAATGCATGATGTCTTTGAACAGGACTTACCCTTTGCCTGCATGCTTTTCTTGCTTTCTTCTCTCACTCTGGCATCACCCTATGATATCCTATTCCTAATATTTCTTTAGATTTGGAAGATGCCTTAACCAAAACATTTTAGATATATTAGTAATGGTTTTCAACTGTTCTACTATCTATATGTTACATTGACACCCCTGAAACTTATGTGTATGTTGAATTTAGACTTTCATGATCATTAATTAAAAAAAAACTGTTTGAATTATCCCCAGGACATTTTTGGAGGCCAAAAGTTCTGTTTGACATGTATGTTCTTCAGTGTTTGTGGACTTACATGAATATTGACTGAATTTTATACTTTTTTAAAAAACGGTTAAAATTTTTAAAAAGAAAGTGATAAATCAATCTAAGTTTCATAATTCTTACATGTTTGAGACTAAATTGCCAAGTAGTTGATACTCATTTTGTTGTTCCAGTTGAATGATTGAATAATGAATGAATGAAATGAAATATGTGTACTGAAAGCAAACAATTGATGACCTTGATGAACCTCAATATTCGTTGGGCTTACACTCATTGTCGTTCTGTTCAATTATAAAATCCAATTTAAAACAATTATTAAAGAATAGAAATAAAATGCTAAAAATATTTCTAGGAATAAAGATTTTTATACAGAAATTGTAAGGTGTAATTAGAAATTTTGCGATTTATATTTATCTGGGACCAGCTCTTTCTTACAATATATCTATATGCTTGTTCAACTTAAATATATTTGACTTTTATATACATCTAAGAAATATATCATGTCTAGGAATAGGTGTCTGACTTTGTACTTTGATCTTTATAACACTATGAGGTAGGTATTATTAGCCCCTTCTACAGATGAGAAAACTGAGGCTTAGAGGGGGAAAGTGGCAGCTGTTAATGAGTAGGGCAGGTGGCCAGTCTTAGGCTTCTACTCATTTACTTGTCATCCTGCAATCCCATAAGCTTTTAGACCTTTTCCTCACTCAACTTTCATGAATCCCGATGAATGTGATCCAAAAAATCCTAAAGTAAGACCCACCTTCTTCCCAGATATTTTTATTTTCATTTTCATTTTAAAGGCTGTTAAATATCCAATGGAATGATTATCTACTGGTAGACTTTCAAGAGCTATAAATTAAACTAGAAAAGTGGGTGGCTACTCCTAAATCTCACCTTTCTATACATTAATCCCAGTTATCAGAAAAAAAGAATCTTCTTTGTGAGAACAAGGCTCCAGCCTCTTCTGAGTGGAGGGAAACCTTTTTCAACTGATCACCATCATCTGAAGGGGCTTCAACAGAACTGCATAGTACCCCAGAATTAAATAAATTACACGTGTGGTTATAAGAAAGTTAAGCACTTATTTACCCACATCATTAGTCATAGAAGTTCTCGTATGGAGGAACAACCCAGCCCCACAGGTCAGCCACTTCATGTTTCCTTAACACTTCCACTGTTGTTTAAACACCCGCTTCTTGATTTATGACTATACTGTGGCCTCAGGCTGGGCCTAATAACGCAGCACGTACCACCCCCAATCAGAGTGACACACACATTTCCTCGCACCAATTTAAGTCATCCCATATGTGGGCTCTCGTCTTTTATGCTGCTATCTGGAAGTTCATGGAAACAGGTGACCTGTGTTGCAAGCCAGGGACCTTTACTTCAATATGAAGACTTTCAGCAAACAATTCTTACTTCTCAGCTAACTGCAGCCACTCAGTATTCTTGAAGCCTTTTAACCTTTTTTCTACCTGCTTCTTATTTTTCTCCAATTGGGTCATTTACTTCCACTGGGAATGCTTTCCCTTACCCTTACCCTGTGTGAACAATAATTATTTTTCACTTTACTTACAAAATTGCTACCCAAGTGATGAGCTTCAGGTCACATACCACCACCACAGGAAGCCTTTCTCATTTCCACCTCTATTGATCCCTTAGCATACTACCGCAAGTCATGGCTATGGTGTGTCTATATCTGGGTCAGATCCATATGTGTCTCTATGCCTGGCACATTTAGGCAACCAGAAGAAGTCAACTAACTATTATGAAATTATCTGTGAGTATAAGTATCTTTTATATTCTAAATATATACTGAGTGCTAGTGATACATAGATTAATAAGACTGATTGGCCAGGTGTGGTGGTTCTCACCTATAATCCCAGCACATTGGGAGGCCGAGGTGGGTGGATCTTTTGAGGTCATGAGTTTGAGACCAGCCTGGCTAACATAGTGAAACCTCATCTCTACTAAAAGTACAAAATAGCCAGGCGTGGTGGTGGACACCTGTATTTCCAGCTACTCGGGAGGCTGAGGCATGAGGATCACTTGAACCCAGGATGCGGAGGTTGCAGTGAACTGAGATTGCACCACTGCACTCCAGCCTGGGCAACAGAGCAAGACTGTCTCAAAAAAAAAAAAAAAAAAAAAAAAAAAGACCGATTTTTTTTTTCCCCATCAAAGCACTCACAGTCTAGCAGATGTAGATAAATGCACATGCACAAAAAAGCTATAATGCAAAATGGTAGAGTCTATGGTAAACAGCTCAAAGTATAACTAAACTTGGTTCTTGGGAAGCTTTGGATAAGCATGTAATGTTGAGTTGGCCTGTGAAGCATGGGATCCTTGTGGAGAAGGGGAAGAGATGTGTTGCAGACTGTGGAAAAATACATGAGGAGGCACACAGACGTGGCCTTGTTGTGGCAGGAGAGTGAAGACCACAGAGGACCCTGGATGGATGAAATGAATATCACAAAAGGTCTGAAGGGCATGTGGAGGAATGTAAAGGGGGCCTAGACTTTTAGACAGTAGGGAAGATCAGAACTTTCTTAGTACATGAATGGCACAGTTAGCGTTGATTTCAGATAGATTACAAGGACAAGGTATATTAAAGTGTGGACGGTGGTGACAGACCAGCTAGTTAGGAGATTGGTACTCTGATCTAAGAAAGAGCTAGTCAGGGTTTCTGCCAGTCTCACAAGAATTGAGAGAAGTGATAGCTACTTTAGGAGAATTGACAGCTCAGGAAATTTGCCAGATGTGAGAAGTCAGTAAGAGAGTAGAGGATAGAAAGATTTTAAATGGGATTAAAATAACAAAACTGATTCTTGGCCTTTGGCACTTAGGCATCCCCTCGGCACCTGGCCCACCCTGAAACAGGGCAGAAGAAACTCCAATAACCTCAGCCTTCTCTGGAAGACTTAATCTTCCCAGACCAGTCTGAGGAGAGATTAGAAAGAGACCACTGGGGCCAAAGGAAGGATCTGTCTAGCCCTGAGGCAGCACAATGATTTCTCTTCATTCACTCATCTCTTTAATCCTTTCTTAATCATTTATTAAGCAGCTTCCATCTGACCTCACATAACTTGGTGGAGAAAGTAGGAAAGTAGATTTTATGGGATGAATTTTGTCCCCGTAAATTCTTATGTTGAATCCCTAACTCTCACCTTAGAATGTGACTGCATTTGGAAATAAAGCCTTTAAAGAGGTAAGTAAGTTAAAATGAAGCCATTAGGGTGGGCCCTCATGTAATCTGACTCATGTCTTTCTAAGAAAAGGACACTTAGACACACAAAGAGATACCAGGGATGTACACAAAGAGGAAAGACCAAGTGAAGACAGGGAGAAGCCTTGGAGAGAAGCCTCAGAAGGAAACATCGCTGCCGACACCTTGATCTTGGACTTCCAGCCTCTGGAACCATAAGAAAATACATTTCTGTTAAGCCCCCCAGACTGTGCTATTTTGTTATGGCATTTCTAGCAAATGAACACAATGGATGACTACAATTTGTAGTGATGAATTTGATACAGTTGAAACCTGGTACCCTGGGGCACAAGGGGAATCGTGATCAATTCAGCCCATGAGATCTAGAGGAGCAAGAAGTCCTCAAATGAGGTTCTGAAGGATAAGCAGGAATTTGCCAAGCAAAAATTGAAGGATGCCATCCTAGGCAGAGGAATTTCTGCTTTTTGGCTCCTCAGTTTGTCTGTCCATTCCCAGGGTCTGTTTGCCTCAGCTGTCTTCCAGCTAGACCCTATTTTCAAAAAGAGCACGAGGTCTGTTCTTTCTCGAGGCAACTGCCCTGCTTTGCCTGACTCTGCTTGGGTACATCCCAAGCAAGCTGCCTTCAAGAGTCTGTAAAATCACTGCTGACAGCCACAGCCCACATGGCCTTGCCAGCAGAGGCTCCTCCAAATGGCCCTTCATCCAGAGAGCATTGACCTAGTCTCATGGATTGGCCCTGCTTAAAACGCATGCGTTTTTGTGCACCACCATGACCAGGGAAATGGTGTTATTCCCTGATTGCCAGGGCAGCCGGGTGACAATAGCAACCCTGTGATTGCTGCTATCAGGACCACATGAAATGGGTTTAGGAAGGAGGAGCTCTCTTATCTAATGTAGAAGGAATACCAGGTAGACAAAAGCAGCCGCTGCTCATTGCAGTATTATTTTTACTCCCATTTAGAGAAGAGAATACGGAGGCTTAGAGAGGAAGTGGCTTGTGAGCATTAAACATTCATTCATTAATTCAGCCATAAGTTATTAAGCACGTACTATATGTTAAGCACCATGCTAAGTCCTTGGAATCTATTAATGACTGAAACAAACACTTCTAGTTTTACGTAGATTGAACTACAGGGGAAAGTGACATCAAAAAAGAATAAAATTTATAAATTAATTGTATACTAAGAAGGTGATCAGGGAAAAAAATAGGGGAAGGTAAAGGGGTGCAGGCAGAGATAGTAATAATTTCACAGGGTAAGTCTCATTAAGAAGTTTATATGTAGGCAGAGACATAAAGGAGGTGAACCCGTTGGTTAGGCCAAGGAAGCAGCAATACAAGGGCCATCAAGTGGGAGCTGCGTCTTGCATTGTCGGAGGACAAATAGCCAGGAGGACAGTGTGGCTAGAGAAAAGTGAACAAGGTTAGAATATGAGTCAGGGTGATTGGAAATTAACAGGTGTCACCTTAGGTGGCTTGGGTTTCTACTAAGAACTTAAAAGGACCTCAGGCCAGTGCTTCCTGTAAGGATGTAGGCTGCCATTAAGGGAAGTGGGGAGCCATCACAGGATTTTGAGCAGATCAGTACTTTGATCTGATTCAGAAGGATCACTCTGACTGCAGGGGTGAGAATAGATTTCTCTATATTTTCAGTAGGAGAAGAAAGCACACAGCTTAAATCCAGCCCTGGCTTTCTCTGACTCCAGAATCACAGCACTTATCCTGTGACGTATATGGAGGGCCTGGAGCCCTTGAGTGTGGAAACTTTTAGACAGCGAGATCCTCAGGACTTAGCAAGGCCCCTGTCCTGATAACCCCCATCTTCGTACCTCCAACCAGTAGAGGGCATTTCCTAACCAGTATTTCATACCTAAAGAATCTTTCGAAAAGTCTCCTTGCTGACCCAAATCTCTGTGTCAATGAAGAGATTTTATGGGCTTGTTTAAGAACCCCATTTGCTTTTTATACAGATTTTTTTTTCCTAGTCTCTTTTATACCCAAGTGATATTTTTAAATTAATTTCACCGAAAAGGATATTGTTATGAAGCTTGCTTATATAAATTGTATATGCAAAGATTCTCCAAGCCTCTCCTTCAAAGTAGAGCTCTTTTGTGTGCAAATGAAGCCTCCTTCTGGATTATATTTCTATGTCCAGGTTTGCATAATTATTATTGCTAAAAATGTATCCCTTTTCCTCAGGCCTAGCTCTCTAACCTCAACAGGCAGCATGCTCCCAGAGTCGGGCCAGCCCTCTGCAGAGGCCTGGATCTGAGGGAGGAGAGGTGGGCCAGGCAGAGGTAAGCAGGGAGAAGAAGGGCATCCTAGCTCTTTGAGGACTGACCGACCATTAGCGTTACCTTGGCTGAGTGGGGCTAACCAGAGCGTCTTCCTCTCTTCTGACACCACATCACGAGCACCCTGTGAGGGAAGCTCAGGACCTTTGGAGTTGGGAGATGCTTGGTCTGTGCATAATAGCAAAGGCTCTAGAGCCAGAGACCTGGGTTCTGGTCTCCATTCTTCCTTCACTAGCTGTGGGTCATCAGGCCAAGTGACTTAATCTCTCTAAACTTAACTCGTCCGTGTGCAATATGACTATATACGGGATAACATGTATAAACACTCGATGTGGGACCTAGCACAGAGTAAGAACTCTGAATATTCACGATGTCAATATTTATTCAGATGCAAAAGACCAGAACTCAAGCCCACCCCTGTCCTTGTAAAGCCCACCCCTGTCCTTTATAAACCTGGGCAAGTTACTCCCTTTTCTGAGTCACTTATGAAATGGAGTTAATGATTCCTGACTATGTTCCAGCATTATTTTGGAGTCTGTATGACATCATAAATGTGGAAGTACCTTGCACATTCTTATCATTACAAAGCAAATAATCTCAAGGGCTTTGGACTTTCAGAAGCTTCTGATCTGGATAAACTGACGAAAAAAATATGCTTCACAGACTTGGCATAGTTATTTATAGCCTGGATCCCATAAGCTGTAAAGTATTTCCTATGGGGGAGCATGCAACAGGACCCCTTGTTTTGGTTTTATTAATGAAACGGGTTTCATGTGTTACCTGAGACCTGTAAGCACCACCTGAAACATCCTTGCCATCTACTTCCACTGCACTGCCAACTTTTAGATACGCTTACTCATCGCCATGTAGTTCAGGGGCAAGGGCAGGAAGAATTGAATAGCAAATGGGCAGGAGGCAATAGAGTGAAAGTGAACACTGGTACCAAAGAGACCTCTAAGGGAGTCGATGTCAGACAAGCATGTTTAAAATCCCCTTCAGGTAACTAGTGTTGCACAAGAGTGGAAGGAAATACAAAACCATAACAATAATGAAAATAGCTAAGGTTTTCAGAGGAAGGAGAACTCACTGGGGTCTGTATGAAAAGCCTTCCTGGAGAAAATCAGAACTGAGAGTAGCTGGAGTACTGGGAAAATAGAAGAGAACAGCAGGAAGTTACTAAAATCTGATGCCATCTCTATCCTTTGGTTGTTTAGGACTAAGGGGTGAGACTACTCTGTGCTTTCAAGATAGCCCATCTGAAGGAGCCACTCCTGATATTTAAAACTGCAAGAATGCTTTGGTCAGACCTGTGATCCAGTGGACTTCAGGGGGAATCTGTAGGAGGCAGGACTTGTTTTCAGCCTTGATTTTGGTAAATACACCCACTGCCCAACTCTTCGGCAATGAGTAGGAGAACAGCCCCTAACATTTATGAGCCCTTACCATGTGCCCTTAACACTGTGTTAGATACAGGTGCTCCTTCATTTACAATGGGGCTATACTCGGAAAAAACCATCATAAATTGAAAACATCCCAAGTCAAAAATGCTTATTTTCCACCAAATATTTTCACTGTACAATGGTTTTGTCAGGACATAAATTCATCATGTGTATCACTTTCGCACCACAGTAAAACTAAAACAAACAAACAAACAAACAAACAAAAAACCAGTAAGTAGAATTACTGCTAAGTCGGGAATCATCTGTAATTTCAACTTTACAGGAATGACATGATAAGGTCCTATTATTGGATTAATTATGTACTGCTACATAGTGAATTACCACAAATTTTAGTGATTTAAAATAACACACGTCTATTATCTCACAGTTTCTGTGAGTCAGGAATCCAGGTATGTCTTGCCTGGTTCCTTCAGCTCCAGGTCTCTCACACGGCTGTAAGCAAGATATCAGCCAGCTCACAGTCATCTTAATTCAACTAGGGCAGGGTTCATTTCCAAGCACACTCAGTGGCCTTTGGTTGGTCTTAGTTCTTTGCTGGCTGTTGGGCAGAGGGTGTCCTTGTTTCTTGCCATCTAGACCTCTCAATATGGCAGCTTGCTTCCTCATAAAGAGCAAGGAAGGCAGAGTGAGGGAGACAGCAAGCTGGATTTAAATTGATTTAAGAGTCTTTTAAAACCTTATCTCACAAGTGACAACCTGTCACTTATGTGATAGTCTCATTAATTACAAGGAAGTTACTGGATCCACTCCATGAAGGGAATTGCACAAGAGTAGGAATACCAAGAGGCTGGGCTCTTTGGGGGGCACATCTTAGAGGCCTTTTAAAACTTTATCTCAGAAACGACATCATGTCACTTATGTGATATTTTCATTAATTACAAGGAAGTTACTAGGTCCACTCCATGAAGGGAATTGCACAAGGGTATGAATACCAAGAGGCTGGGATCTTTGGGGGACATCTTAGAGGCCTTTCTACTATAAATATGATCTCCATTTTATACAAGAAGAAATGGAAGCTCAGAGAGTTTGGAGAACTTGCTTTAGGGCCTCATAGCTAATAAATTGGAAGGAGGTTATGAATGTGGGTAATCTGAATCCAGAGTGCCAATGCCTTTCACCAGGATGCCCTCCAAATAGCACGAACCGTGCTGTGCAGAAGACAGGCTTTCTTCTTCAGCTATTAGCGCTGCTGGGGGGCTGGAGTTAAACCCAACTTACTGTGCCAGAGAATAATCTGTACATCTTGCCTGCCACAACTCAGATTCAGATAGCAATAATTGTGGTCCTGCTGGAGCACAGAGTAAAGCACTCATTAGAGAAAGTCTTGGCCTTTGGAGGATAGAGACATAGATAAAAACACTGAGTGCCTAGCTGGCACCACCTCAGGGCCTTGGACTTTCATCCACGTGGGGAAGCGTTGTCCCCTCATTTTCGTGGGGCTCTCTTTTCTCATCCAAGCTTCTTTTTGAGGTTTTCTGTAACCTCTCCAACCTAAAACATCTGACATACCCATCCCTCTCTATTCTATTTTTTTGTTTTGTTTTTATAGGATTTCTTCTGGTTTGATATTATTTTACTAATTTTGTGTGAAATTGATGATGATCTGTCTTCTTGCACTGGAACATAAGCCTCATGGAAATCAGACCTAGTCTGTCTTATTTACGCTTATACCCCTGGAACTACATGCAGAAGGCTCTCAATGGATACTTGTGGATTGATTTGCCACATATATAGCAGACTAAGGGTTAATTGGTATTTAGGTTGTATAAAGAATACATTCATAAGGAAGAGACAAATATCCAATGGAAAATCAACCAGAGATGTGAACAGGCATTTCCAGAAAAGGAATCCTGAAATGCAATGAGCTGGAGTGCCCCATTAGTAATCAGAAAAAGAAGATATAAATTTATTTCCAACTGAGTAGCAAATATTAAATGGTTTCACAATCAAACATGATCAAAGCTAGTGATAAACACAAACACTCACATACTACTGGTGACAACGTAAAGTGGTTCATCTACTTGAGAAAGCAATTCGTCAATATGTAGTTACATTAAAAATTAGCAGCCTCTATGGTCTGCAATTCCACTTCCAGATGTATATTTTAGAGGAATTCTCAAAGATATGTACAAGAAGACATGTACAAGAATATTCATTACAGCATTATTTTTAACAGTGAAAAGTTGGAAAACATTCAAATGTCTACCTATAAATAAATACAATATACTCTATGTGTGTGTGTGTGTGTATAAAAATTACATTCAGCTGTTAAAAATAATGACCCATATCTATATACAAATCTCAAAAACATGTTGACGTCCACTTCTGGTTCTGATGCAGTAGCTGTAGCAAATCACTGTTCTAGCTGAGAACAGTAAGAAAAACATTTTAGAAAATTAATTGTCTTGAAGGCAGCAGAGAGCTGCTGAAGCAGCCAGGAGGTTAAGACGTCTGAACTCCACTTTGACATCTGCATTGGCTAATTCTCTGTGCAGGGGCCTGGGAAGCCTGGCAGAGGACAGTTGCTGAGAAATCTGAAGGCACTGAGCAGAGAAACAATGGAGTCTGCAACTGCCAAGGCAGCTAGGACTCCAGGGGCCACAGTGTCAGGGTGACTGTAGACTCAGGGAAATGACGCAATAGTTGACGGGCACTTAATTATAGAGATATCTGCGGCATGGCATTATTGGGAGAACCAAATAAAATGAATGTGCCAATGTGATGTCTTCTTGGCAGTGACTTTCCCTGCAGGAGGCAAGGTGGCATGACGAACGAGCCAAGGATGTCAGGATGGTGCCTCTTTAAGAGATGCATTGCTGGGTAAATCCTATGTGAAATTGTCTAGAAGTAAAAGTTGTGAGTTTAAATCCCAATTCTAATCTTTCTTTTTTTGTTCCATTTCCTCCTCACAACTTCTATGTGACTTTGTATATTGTACCGTATGGTAGAAAGTTAGAGGAATTTAAAAAGAGTCTGCAAAGTGCTCAAAATTGGAAATTACTTAAGTTTTCAAAATGCATAAAATTAATGAGAATTGCATAATAATCAATAGTGCTGAATTCATGTTAAGCTTTGTTTTCATTACTGCCCCATGGCAACGGTCTCTTTGTTAGCACGCACAAATCTGTCACCAGCCCATTCTATTGTTTACCAAAAGGAGTTGGCAGGGGGTCATTTTTGTCACTACTCAGTGTTCTTATAATTAAATTTTTTTCTGTATCTTATATCAATGTCACCCAAGGGTACATTAAGTAGTGGAAATAGTGCTTTTGCTGAAAAACATTTCTGAGAATAAAAACATTAGGAAACAGGATTAGATGTGATAAAATACTATGATGAGGACCAAATATCTGCCAGGATAACTCAAGCAGTTGATTTAGGAAAACACTACAGATAACCTCATTGAAAATGAAAAGCACTATTAAACAGACATATCTAAATTTTCAAAAAATCCTTAGTGACATATCCTCTATTTATTGTTATAAAATTAAGTTCAAAAGCAAAAACAAAAAAGTTACACTTTCCAATGGTACTTACAGATTTACAAGTCTCAAAAGTGAAATCTATGCTTCTTTATATTTGTGCCTGGAAGAAAATTAGCTTTGAATTATTCAAATGTGTAATTATGTGAAGTTTCCAGCAATGAATTATTCGTGTAGAAAGGGACTGCCTTGCACTGACCTCCACGGAGGCTCTCGTAGGCCATAGTTATCTGTGGATAGCCTGTCTTCCTACCTAAAGACGTCCTGAGAGCAGTATCCAACCCCGTCCGTCTGTGCCCTCCCAGCGCAGGGGCCAGGGAAGTTTCCCACAACCCTCTCTCCCCTAAGGCAGTTGTTGGGGGTCTGTGGGGCTGGGATTGCTCCCATACCTCCCAGAAACCTCACCCTGGGCCTAGGGGACCGGCCTAAGATTGCAGGGCTTCTGATGAGGCTAATACAATGGGCTGGCTAAACCCTGAATAGTTAAAGTCTAGGAACTCGATAAGGCGGTGAAAGCTCAGTGCA
This sequence comes from Macaca thibetana thibetana, assembly GCF_024542745.1. Lineage (NCBI taxonomy): Eukaryota > Metazoa > Chordata > Mammalia > Primates > Cercopithecidae > Macaca > Macaca thibetana. The sequence goes on from NC_065590.1 coordinate 88,751,380, forward strand.
AATGACGGCCGCCTTCCAAGTCTTGATAATTTCAATATGTTTCTCAAACTTTGCAGAGAAGTCCGGCCTCTGGCCAAACTCTCATGATAAACCAAGGCAGCCTTACCCTTGGTTGTGCCTTTGCCTGGAGTCTCAGTCCCCAGAACATGTGAAGCAGGCTGAGGGGTGGCAGGCAGCATGGCCTAAAAGCAACTAGGAGCAGGGGGTTTCAGCATCCCCGTTACAGCCTGTTTAACAAGTTCTCACTTTAGGCCTCAATTTCCTTACATGCCAAATGAACCTTGCATTAGATTATTTCTGAAATTCCATCTTTTTTTTAAGGGGGTATGAAAATAAAAAAGAAATTGACTAGCCACCATCTTCCCCCCAAAAATTTGAACATACATTTTACAACACACCAACCCCACAATAACGTTTCCTTCCCTCAGTGCTGATCCCTGCTACCTTGAGTTTAACAATGCTCAGAGACCTTTCCTGTGCTTTCTGTTTTATGATTTGAATATGACAGAGTCCAGAGAAAAGGAAGAAAATGTCTCCCTCTTCTCGGGACTATCCTTCTGTCTCCACCTCTCCAGCTGTGAAATGAGAATAACAATCATTACCATAAGGAAATACTTATCTCCAAGGGATATGGGGAAAGTTCATGAGATAATAGCGCTTGTAGCTGCCAGAAGAGGAGGAAGGCAGGCAGGAGCCCCTGACACCCGCCCCAAGGGGTGGTAGCTCTTAAGGGGTTATAGGGAATCGCTCCAGGGGTCCAGGTGGGAGCAAGATGGGAGTGTCAGGAGTGTGGGTTTGCAGCTTGGTCTTATTATTATTGTTATTATTATTATTTTTTAACTTCCTGGGTTTTGGTTCATTGCCTTTCCTCCTCCTGCTGGAAGATTCCGGCGTCAGAGACCCCAGGAATTCCTGCCTTGACATTGCCTTTTTCAGTACTTCTATTCCTGACATGTCTTTGGGAACACTGTCAATATCCTGGCAAACCACTTGACATTTTTCCCCAGCAAAGCTGTTTCTGAGTCTGCATTCAAAGAGCAGACTTTCTTAAAATTAGAATTTGGTCCTGCTGCCCTTCAGCAATTTGAGGTACCCAATCCAGGGTTGAGACAGGCCAGTTTTATTTTTAGGCGTGGATAGTGCCTTGCTGTTCCCCACAGAAAATCTGAATCTTTTTGGCCTGTGGCCACACACTTGTCCTCAAGGCCTCACCATGGCTGGGCTGCGTCAGCTCACACCTGAATCATTGCCTTAGCTGCTACCCAGTACCCACCAATCTCTCGGTGCTTCATCCATCCCTCTGGGGTGGCCTTCCGGCCCCAATACTTTTATCAGCAGGCTTCAGCACCTCCCCACTCAAAGAATCAACTCACAGCTACCTATGCCACATCTGTCTGGGATTTTCAAATACAACACTTTGCTTTTTCATCATGATGAGCTTTTGAGGGCAGTAGGCAGTCTTATCTTTGTTTCAACCTTAAAAATTAGAAAAGTGGGGTATAGAGAGTAGTGTGCCCCAACTCAGTATTAGAGATGGAAAGCCAGAGAGGAACCCCAGGACGACTGGATCGAAATATAGGGCTCTGTGTATGCTTGATGGGCTTTCTGCCTTTCTCAGTGATTTTTGGCCTTCACTGAGCATTAGAATCACATATAGAGGATTGAAAAATAATAATTGTTCCAACTCATTCCCCCAAATCCTGTCGATTCAGCAGGTCTGGGGACCGGTATAGGCATTTTCAAAATGGTGAGACTGGTTCTTCCTGAATTGAAAACCACTATCCTCTCAAGTAAAGACCTAATCATCTTTTCTAGCCTTACCTCCCATGTTCTCCAGATAACAACCTTGGGTCAGGCCAGGCTGGTAAATTCATTATGTCCTGGATTTCTCTTGCTCTATCTGGCCTCTGCTCCTCTGTTTCTATGAGATCCTCTGCCTAGAATGTTCTTCCCAGTCCTCTATCCATACCCAAGAATTCTTCTGCCAGGGTTCAATTCAATCCTGCCTTTTCCAGGAAGGCTGCCATGAATCTCCAAGGCCATGGGGATTCGCCTTTCATGGAATCCTTAGTTTACTCACAGCCAGGAGGAATTATTTTGGCATTTATCATTTATTGCCTTATGTTGCTACAGATCTGTTTCATGGGTTACTCTTAACTCTGCGGAGGGACTGCAAAAGTCACAGAGAGTGTGAGAGAAGGCAGAAAGAATGAATAGAGGATTCAAAGTCAAGAGTCCTGGGTCTGACCCCTGACCCAAACAACTATTGGTGACCTGACCCTGAGCTGATCATGGTTTCCTTACGTTATTTTCACTATTGCTTGTTCATTTTGTCTTAGAGCTTCAGTGGTCTTCATTCCAAAAAGAAAACAATGTAGGAAACCAACGATTTCAAGATTCTGTATCAAAAAGCACCTAGCAGCATTACTGTAATCTCAGAAGCTCTCAATATCTTGCAGGTCTCAATCTGACACCTAAATCCAAACCTTCTGTCCAATTTTGTTCTAACTACACCATACGAATGTGAAGACTTGGATTTTCTGAAAAAAATCACAACTAAAAAAATGCATTTTTTCATCACATCCTAAATGCAAGGAAATCCCAGGTCTTCACCTGTAAATATGTGTTGAACTAAAGAATGAGCAAATGAAGCACAACTGAAATTCTACAGGAAACATGCAAAGAGGAAAAAGAGAAGGAATGATCACATCTGACAAGGGGAGTCTGAAACTTCTTTGAAGATGTGATATGTAGCTGTTGAGGTTTTAGGACATAATTTTGCTCTTCCTCTGAGTATTCAGAGTCAATTCAGTATGGGCACTAGGGTCAGAAGGAAGAAGCTCAAACTATCAGTTGGTAAGTCTGGATTGGAGAACAGGCCTCTTTCACCTGCCTTTGCAGTATAAACGCTTATGAGGGCAGGGCCAGTCCCAGGCAGACATTTTCACCCTGCCCACTGCAGAGGGCATTACTCCTTCATGCCAGTCCTGTCCCCATGGAGGGACTTGCCCTGAGCATGGGGCTTCAGGACTGTCTCTAGAAGGCAACCACAGGGAGAAAGTAAGTGGAAGCCAGGCAAAAAGCCCTTGATTGGCAGGCAGGAGGAACCCCGCAGACGGAGGGATGGTGGAGCTGAGCCGGGTATGCTCAGGTCCTGATCCCCTAGGAAGAGTGAGTCAAAGATGGAGCCAGGGCTGGGAATGTTCCTCCATCTTTTCTCCTCCTAAAGAGAGTGGTGAAATACTCCACTTTGCCTCTCCTCTCTGTGGAAAAAGAGGTATGGATGAGTATTTCTACCTAAAAACGCTCATGATGATAGCAGGCAGAAATTTAAGGACAAAAAAGAATAGAGGAAACAGTATATATAAATTGTACATATGCGTGCTTGATGTGTGAAAATGTGGAACATGTACACGGAAGGGGGTGCACCCTTGTGCATGAAGCCTGTGGTGCACAGAAGAAACTAGAGGAGAAGAAGGAAAAAATGGCATTGCCAGATTTGGAGAGCCTCAGATTCCAGGCTTAGGAGTTTGACTTTGATCATCAGGCAGTGAAAATCTACGCCTCTTATTGGAAACATAACTCTAAAGCATCTGCCTGCACCGGCATAGCAAGCAGTTCTTGTCATGGCAGAAAAACTGGCCTTAGCCACCCCCTCCACTTGACCTATTTGTGAGCAATCCTAGGTAGAGTCCCTGGACTCCAGAATAAGATCATGCTGCACATTCACCTAAAATATATTGTAGGAATTCTGCAGCCAAATATCCTTGACATGAATACAGAAACAACAGAAATACAACAAGCAGATGACTGAGAACTGGACTCATTGGTGGGGATTTGGAGGTGGCAGAGTGCAGCCTGTGGAGTGTTTGGCCCCGAGGGTCACATCATTCTGAGGACAGAGCAGAGCTGCAGGTGAGTACTTAGTGAGGGTCAGAGGTAGTATGCAAACATGAGCTTTGGATTCATTAACTCAAGTAAGACACAGCACTGGGGAAATAAAGGCTGACCCATCAACAGAGGAATTATATTCAACTCTGGTGAGAACCACACCAACAGTCCAAGCAATTTAAGAGATGCAATTAACTAGTATGAGGATGAGCCCTGTAATTTCTGTCTCCAAATCATGGACTCTTTATATTTATTCAGCACACTGCAATGTGCAAAGCCCTTTCACATGACATTACTCATGAGTTGTCACAAACAGCTCTGTGAAGCACGGAGAGCTAGGGGAGTACAATCCCCATTTTAGGAAACTGAAGCTATGAGTTCCATGAGGAGGTCTCAACTCAGGCCAGCTCTCCCTCTGGCTCCATTGTAACCTTGTGGTTTTATTGATGGGGTTTTTGCTTGAGGAAGAGGATGCTGGAGTTGATCTGACTCATCAGTCTGCCTCCCCTGTAGAGGTAGAGGCCTGCGCTAGAGAATATTGTTAGGGTTCTTCATCCTATAAGGTACCATCCACATGTACTGTTTCCAAAGTGACTGGATTTGCTTAATCCAAAGTGGTTAAGTAGAATGACAAACAGAGATGGGGTGTTAAAATTAGGGTTAACTGACAAGATTAAGAACTTCCTATACTGCTAGATTTATTTTCCTGCTTTCCTGATCTTTTAAACGGGCCTAAAATATATATAAGTGGATACAGAGATACAAATTGGTAGCTCTAGGGCCAGAAGATGTTTAAACTAGTGTTTTAAAAAGCAATAGTTTGAACACCAAATTCAGGGCAGGCACCTTCCAGTTCGACAAGGTTCGCACCATTCCCTATTATCTTAGATCCACTTTTATTCATTCAGTCAGTCAACAACAACTATTTACTCTATGCCTGTTCTGAGCCGGGTGTGCCCCCATAATTACATTTTCGTTACCTGCCTGGGCCCACAGACATTTGAATAACCCGTCTCCACCCTAGACCACAATCGAGGGGGGCTCATGTTTGACGAATGCTCCTTTATTCCTCTGAGTGTAACCTCCGTACGTGAAGTTTACATCACCTTGAAGCTAAGGTGTTGTAACTAATGTTCACCCTGGGTCTTCAGAGATTGGTTTTTCCAAAGACTCTGCTGCTTTTCCTTTTAAAATCCCAGAGCCAGAAGCAAATGGTAGGCATTCCTCTCCCCAGAGCCCAACTAGGTGGCTGACACCCGGAAACTTTCAGGGACTTGCCCAAGGCCCCAAAGGTAGCATGGAGGCCTCCCAAAAGGACTGGTCCTCTTGATTCCAAGCCCAGAGGTAGATCTCTTGTCCTTGAGGGGCTTTGGTTTCAGACCCTGCCTGGGAGAACAAAAGAGACTTCAGTTGTCACATCGACACAGCGCCGAGCTGCTCTATTTTCTAACTTGGCTGGCTTTTCCGTGTGCTGTTTCACATCAAATACCTCCTCCCCCCACTTTCCTTCAGATGATTGGTTGAAATTAAATATCCTGAAATTACATTGAAGGGGGGGGGGCTAATACAAAATTTTAATCAAAATACAAGCTTAACAGTTCCCAGCCTTTGAAATGCGAAGCAGACACTGGGTCCGCAGGGATGCCCCGACATGTTCTCAGGTGTGAAGTTAGCCAAGGAAGGGGCCCACTCTCTGAACATGAGAATTACAAGTAAACCAGCACATTGAAACTCAGGATTTCCAAATGAGGCAGGGCCTTCTCTCCCTTTCCATTGTGTGCATGGGCAGGCTGGCCCAGAGGGAAGTTCTCACTGAGGACACTGGAGGAGAAAGGGTCCCTCCTGAAAGGGTCTGGTGGTTCTCCCCTGTCCCACCTGGCTTTGATCCATAGGTATGCCATCTGGGGCCTGAAAGCTTAGGAAGGAAAGGACTGAATAAAGGAGCCTGCAGGGGAGGCAAAACCCCTGATACAGCAAGAACCACTCGGATGGAATGAGGCAGGCATTGGGCGCCCTCTGGTGGCACATGCCCCACCAGACAAAACGGAGGCTTTCTCCCTGGATTAACTCTATAAATAGAAGGATGATTTATTAAACAGATTTGAGGCTCATTTGAGGCACTGGGCCATGATTGCTTCGGGGCTCAAATAAGGAGGTGCTTAGGACCCTGCCTCTTATGCAAACACCTGGACTCACTTAGCAAGTCACTAGCATGATCTACATTACAAGTGCATCGGACACTGTTGGCTCAGCCGTTCCCAGCCAGGAGATGCCAAATTCCTCATATATAAAAGGAGCTTTAGTAATTCAAGCAAAATAAGCACACTTTTCCCCCCACTGCCTTCCTAGAGACCTAGGCGGCAGGGTTTCTGGGAGGATACACAATACCTTGTTACAAACCATGTAATGTTTTAAAAAGTATCTATCTGACAGCCTTGGCTAAAACCAGATCTTCTATCTCGATTACTTCAATATGTCACATCCATATCGCACCATAGCGTCCAAGCTTTCAGAGCCAAAGCCTCTCTGTCTTGTCCAACCTTCCCATCTGGAAGCAATGAGCTTAATATTCTGGCTCTCCCCCCATAAAAGCTATGTCACAAAAAAGTAGCAGCCTGTGAACTGCTTTAGCCCCCAAGACACACCGGAGCTCCTCATTCTCTGCAGACTCTCTTCAGTTACATTTTAAGACCCTCCCCTGCTCCTCCCGTCCCTTGCTGCCCCTGCCTTCCAAACAGCCTGAGATGCTCAGCGCAGTACCAGGAGGACAGGAGTGAACTGACAATCATTTATACTTTAATCCTCCTTTATGACATTTTGAGGGATGAAGCTTAAAATATCTTGGAGGCTGACAGACTCCCTCTGGACAAACATCTCTGCTAGAGAAGAAGCATTGCCTTACAAGGACCCGACTGTTTCTGGTGACCCATCAGAGACCCAGCTTTGAAGCCTGTCTTGTACCACCTCTCCCACTCACCTTACCTTCTCCAACATTGCCAGAAAAGTTTCAGTTCATGGTGACAATGACCTTCCCTATTGCATGTGCCTTAGTCACTAATTGATTCACTTACTCATCCAGTTTGGATTGACTACACGGCATGTCCCTTTCCATGTTCTCTGTTTCATTGCAATGTCAAATGGGTCCCTGGCTCCCAGGAGCCTGGGTCTCTGAGGGAGACTAACCCCACTCCAGAACCATTAGATGAGTGTTCCTTAAAGCATGGTTCATGGGTCACTGCTGCATGGGAATCTTTTGGGTGCCTGTGAAGTGTGCCTATGTCCTGGCCCCTGCCCAGGCCTCCCAAAAGAGAATCACTGGAAGCCAGGCTTAAGAATGTGCATGTTTAATAAAATTCTCCAATAAGTAACTTCTACACACATTAAAATCAAGAAACTCATTGAGTTAGGTCAGATGAAGCAGCAAATGACGAAGTGCAAAATGCGAAAAGAGACCACATGAAGCAAAGACAGAACTTAGGGCTTTGCCTGGAAATGACATAATGCTGCTGCTCGGTCCCAAGTCCCAGGGTTTTAGAAGATTGGTGTGAGTGGAAATCACCCTCCAGCTGAGTACCTAGGACTTTGGCTCCTTGACTGTTCTCCTTCGCCTAGAAGCTTCTGGGGGCAGAGGCCAGCTTTCCTGTGTTGAGTTCTTGGGAATGGCCTCTGTGTCCTGGAAGGGATTTGAAAGAGCAGCTCATCTAAGCTCTTCGTTGTATAGGAAATACATCTAGCTGACCAAGGGGAAGGAGGCTGTTTGAGGTCACACAGTCACTCAAAACAAATTTATTTAGGCTAATTCTTTGGTTTGGAGACATCAGTACTTGGAAAGAAGCCAAGCTCATGTTTCTTAAGGCATGTATTCTCCAATGTCCTAAAGCACTGTCCATTCACTGAAAAAGAATACACTAAAGAGTTTTTAAAAGTGCTCATCCGAGAGCCATTTCACAGGCAGAGTTCAAGTGGCCCCGCTTCCACAGGCGATACGCACAAAACCTGCTTCTTGAAATGCCGTTTGGTTGCACTGGAGTTAACCTCTTTTTGGCAAATTAGTTCATGACCTGGGAACAGTTAAATGAAACTGTAGGCACATCAAGAGGAGGTTATTTGTGTTCTGTCTTTTTTTAGCCCAAGTCTCTGATGTGTTTATTTGGAAGCTTGGCTCACGCTTACTATCCCACTACTTACAGTTAATCCTGTGTTTTCTTTGAGCTACCTTTAAATCCATGTCAAATGAAAAATACTGCCTGATTTTGAAGTGCGTGGTATTATAAAAAGAATCCCAAGGTTTATGATCTCAAATTTATTGTCAAATGTATTTACTTCTCATTTTTCTTTTCTTTTTTTTTTTTCCTGACAGAATTCAGCCTAGAAGTTTTTAGTATGAGTCATGAAGGAGCAGGGATGGGAGATGTTATATAGTGTTTCCTGGGGAACTCTGTGGTACCAGAGAACTGCCCACAGAGAGTGTCCCTCAGTTACAGCCTCTTGAAAAACAAGTTAGTTTCAAAGGGCAGGGATCACATCTGATTCAGCCCCCTGTCATTAGTATCGAACACTGTGTTAGGCACTCAGGGGTATTCAGTACGTGTTGGCTAGATTAGTGGCCACTGAAATGAATATGAAGCTGGCGCCTCCTTTTTTGTTTTTATTGAAATGAGCTCTTAAGGAGCTGAAATAGTTTTGTTAATTTTTATATGTCCATGATGCAAAAAAAGCTAACTTTCAAAAAATAAAATGTTCTTTTAAAAACAGTTCTATATTCAGTTAAATATTCTGAAAATGACTAAAATTGTATAAATATACACAGGTATCTGATGTTTGCTTTGTACTAGTTATAAAGCAAGATTCAAAAAAAGAAGGTTGCTTTTTATAACAACTTTTTAAAACTTAAATTTTTTCAGACATGGAATCAACCCAGGTGCCCATCAATGGTAGATTCAGTTAAGTCAATGTGGTCCATATACACCATGGAGTACTACACAGCCATAAAAAAGAATGAAATCATTTGCTTTGCAGCAACATGGGCACAGCTGGAAGCCATTATTCTAATCAAACTAACGCAGAAACAGAAAACCAAATACCACATATGCTCACTTATAAATGGAAGCTGAACATTGGGCACACATGGACATAAAGACAGGAACAATAGACACTGGAGAATACAACAGTGGGGAGCGGCGGGGAAGGGTGGAAAAACTAACTGTTGGGTACTGTGCTCAGTACTAAGTGACAGGATTAATTATACTCCAGACCTCAGCATTACACAACAGATCTTTGTAACAAACCTGCACATGTACCCCCGATTCTAAAATCAAAGTAGAAAAAGAAAAAGAAAATACCCCAAACCCTTTTCATCAGAACTGTTCTTCTTTATCTGTTTTAGGAATCAGGATTGGTTGATTTTTGGACTCTGTAGTATTCTCAGTAGGACCTGGAGGAGCTACCATGTCCTCCACCAAGGCACTAGGAAAGTCAGCTTCCTGATATTTAAGGATGAATCAGGTGGCAGAAATCATAGTGGAACCCCCAGCTGCCCTTCCTACCTCAGCTCTGTGGCTTCTGTCATCTACAAAGGACTATGGGTAGGATGTGAGGCAAGGTTGACAGGTGAAAGAAGAGACAGAGTGGAAGAGAGAAGGGAATCCACCCAATTTCACTCTCTTTTCCCAGCCACCCTGGGTACCAACACATACACGCTCAACATGGCATGTGAAGAGACACAAAACACTTTTGCTTTTGCATGTTATACAATGGCTTTCACTATGTTCTCAACTGGAGTCATTCAAGGCTCATATTTTGAAGCTACCAACACACCCTGTGATGGGGGAGAAAGAATATTGGTAAATCTTAGTGGTTCTTTCAATGTCTGGCTGTCTTGTCCCATACCCCAAGACCTTAGGTTTAATTGCTCTATTTCGTTCTGTACTTGTTTCCTGGGGTCTATCTCACCTCCCAATCAGACTACACACAAGCTCCAGAACCAAAATATGTGTTTCTCCCATTCTCTGCCTAGCTTAGTGATGGGCACAGTGTGGATGCTTGCTAAATGTTCACTAAATCCAAGAGATGGCTCTATAGCCCAGCCACGCCTATCACCTTCTGTAAGAATTCTCTCCAGATTTCTCCAGGCAGGAGACAACCCGGATACCTCTGGGAGATTTAAACAGACTTTAGGAACCTGCAGAACCATGTTTCTAGTTGACCTCTGAGCTAACTATAAATTTTGAGATAATGGTTAAAACCCACAAAGCTTCCTAGAAATGCCGCTAGACTACATTAGGCAGATTAAGAATCGCAAGATAAATATTTTGCACATTTCCTTCTATTTATCAAGACTCTGCCTTCTGGGGCTGTGGTATTTCAGATGACTCGACTCCTGCAGGGTTAAATCGACTCCATTTGGGTTCACTCTAAACAAGCTCACATTCCAGCCTTGCAGTCACATTCCTGACTCGCACACGCAGGGCCCTCAGCAGGCCTTAATGCACCTTTCACATCCGAACCGTCCATCAGACATTAATGTGGCGGAGCCATCACCAGACAAGTTCATTTTGCCATTAATATCCTGGAATAAGAACGTCGAATATACACATCCTGAGATTTAATCTGTAAACAGAGCCCCGAGCGTCTGGGAGAAGGAGGTGTGTTTATACTTCGTTACTGCTACTTCCACCAAGTTAGGTGGGGCTATCTCTGGCAATAAGCAGAGATGCTTTCTCAATGGTTGGAGGGTAAAGTCTAAGATGACGTTTTAACCTGCAATGTCTGCACCCTGATGGCTGGTCCTGGGAATGGAGTCCCAGGGCTCTCCCAATTGCCAACAAACTTCATTCTGAGAGGCCCCAAATGCCAGGGACAGGGCAGTTGTGTTTGGCTTGTGTTTATCTCTGGCCACCTCTGCAGGAGACTCATGGGGATGACTCTCTCCCCTTCTTCCAGGAAATGACAAGGGTACAGAGACAAAGGCATCCTCTGTAGTCCCAGGATTCTAAACTCTGCTGTCAGCAGCCATCACTTCAGGGTGTAGGATCCAAAAGCAAATTTGAAAAGAGTTTAGTGATCATTTCTAAAGTATCAAAGTATGTGAGAGACTGACAGCTTGAGTCACTCAGAACTAATAATTGTCAGCTTCATCTTTTCCTACGTATGCCAAAAATTAGCCTGTCCCACTTGCTGTAAGAACAACGTTGGCTTCTGTTTCTTCTACCCAGTTCAGTGGGACTACAGTTACTGATTCAAGATTAGGAGACATTAGAAGAAAGGAAAACCTATTTTCTCAGAAGAAGAAGAAAGAAAATAAGGAAGCAAGAACAACTGTTTGAAATAAGGGTAAAGCATTGCCTTAGAAACTGATTTTGAACAGATTTCCTTTCCTTAAGAGGCGAAGACTCAAACTGGCAGCTACAGAGCACATCCAGCTCGGAAGTATTTTGTTTGGCCCCATCAGGGTTGGCCTGGGGAGTCCCTTTGAAACAGAGGCATGCATTTGGCTCTGAGAAACTTATTATTTCTACAAATTTGCCCTCTAACACCCAGAGGGAGACACACTGAAGCCTGGGAAGGATGTTAACTCTTGGTGGCACTGTGGTGGCACTGTCTAGACAGAAGCAGGCCTGGGAAAGATCCAGTGCAGACAGTCACCTTTAATTGAGGGCAGGGGGTTATTTATCACTGCTCCCTCTGCTCCTGCGTCCACACACGCCCTGATTGCCCCATTGCCAGCAACTCCCAACATGTATCACACACATGCACACACCACACCCGCATACACACACTTTCTCACTATTCGATATGGCAAAAAGGAGTTGCAGCTGAGTGTGAGCACGCTCCTTTGCTACAACATATGCTTTCAGTGTGCCATACTCACACACATTGACCTGCCTGGCCCTGTGGGCACAGGACTTTGTAAGCACCCTGATATCTGCTTTGTTTTATAGGGTATAGAACTGTCTGTTCTTTCTTTACCTCTGAGAAGACTGGGACTCATGGGGCAGCCACCAGATAGGAGATCTGGTGCTAAGCCCAAGGCTGGGGCAGCAGGGAAACCACACCCAGTTACTTCCAGTCTGTTCTCTCTGACCAAGGTTCCCTGTCCCCTGGTTCCCTGTCCCCTCCGAGAGCTAATGCATAGAAACCCTCTCACTGGTGGACAGTCCATGGTTAATATTCTTTTCTTTTCTTCTGTGATCAAAAGAAATTCTGTTTCCTCATAGATGCTGGAAGTTCCCTATGGAGAAAAAAAATATTATTATTTCTCTCTCATCTTTTTGCACTCACGGGCTAAGAGCTTCTCAAACCCCAAGGGCTCTGCTCACAATCACCAAACGAAGGAAAAAGCAGCTGGACATGCAGCCCGGAGATGTGTTCCCAGGAGTTGAGACTCTGGCTCCCGTAGATTGCACCTCACACATGCACACCCTGTTTGTCTGTGTGCATTCAGAACCCGTTCTCAAGATCAAGTCTGATTCTCACAACAACCCCAAGTAACCACAAGGACAAGTGTGATGAGTTTCCCACAGTTCACAGAACAAGATGGGATGACTTGTTTAGAATCATCCCTCAGGTTAGCGGTGGGGCTGGGATGAAGAATCCTTTTGTCTGGTTTCCTCCATTATTCTTTGCCTTCTGCAATACAATATTTGACATATTAAGAATCCCAAATAAATCAAGTAACGCTATTTAATTTGAAGCAAAGGCTAAGGAAGGAGACATTTCCAAATTAATTATTTTGAAAATTGTAGTAATAGTGTAAATGATTAGAGAGGATGAGAATGACTAGTGATGGTGGTAGTGGAGTAGGAAAAGGTGGGGCTGGAAAAGCAGGTGATTTTGACACTGGAATCTCATCACTTTGAACTTTTTGGATTGCAATTGCATAGCCACGTTCACACAAATTGGAGTAATAGCAATACTATGGGGACACAGTTTTTGGTACCTAGCAAGAACCAGATCCTGGGATTTGATCTAGGTCGTTGCATTTAATTTTTATAGCCTCACATCTGTCTGTGAGGGAGGTATTTATTTTTATTCCCATATAACAAATAATTGCCATTTAGTTGTGGAATCCATTTTAATAGGCCAGAATGTATCAAGAGCCCTCTGAATATCTAAAATATAACAACAATCAGACACAGCAAGACAAATACCACACGACCTCACTTATATGTGAAGTCTAAAAAAAAATCAAATTCACAGATGTAGAGACTAGAAAGGTGGCTAGCAGAATCTGGTGAGGGGTGAGTTGGGAAAACAGAGATATTGGTCAAAGGGTACAAGTTTCAGTTAGACAGGAAGAATAAGTTTTACAGATCTATTTTACAGCATGGTGACTATAGTTAATAAAATGCATTATTGGTCAACTGATGGTCATGGTCCATTAATGGTGCATAATATGTATATATCAGGAGGAAAATAGATCCAGGGCACATAGTTAATACAATCTAATATCATAAACACATTTGTGTATATATATGTATATATGTATACATATGTGTGTATATGTATATAACCCACATACATATTCACACATGTATCTATAAAATACCAAAACACCACCAATAAAACAATGATTGGATGTTTAATAATCTTCTCATTTATTTAATTTTATAAATTCACAAATAAATTTATAGTTTTTATTACCATAAAAACTTATAAAGCATGTAATCCCATCACTTTGGGAGGCCAAGGCGGGCCAACCACGAGGTCAAGAGATGGAGACCATCTTGGCCAACATGGTGAAACCCCGTCTCTGCTAAAAATACAAAAATTAGCTGGGTGTGGTGGCATGCGCCTGTAGTACCAGCTGCTCAAGAGGCTGGGGCAGGAGAATCGCTTGAACCCAGGAGGCAGAGGTTGTAGTGAGCTGAGATCACTCCACTGCACTCCAGCCTGGCAACAGAGTGAGGCTCTGTCTAAAAATAATAATAATAATAATAATAATAAATAAAACTTATCTTACGAATGAATGACATAGGCTTCTTTCTGATACTGATTGTTAGAAATCCTGAAATCTATGTAAAACAGCCATCCTTTCCTCCAAGACCCCATGTGTCACTGGAGCCACAATATTGAGCTTACTCTAACATATCTAAGATGTCAGGAAAGAAGACAATTTCAGCTTAAGTAGTGTGGCTGGTTAGGTTATTTGAGTAAATTCTCCTCCTGAAAATATCTGAAATGCTATCCAAAATATATTTTTATAGAATAAACACAGAAGAGCTTATAATATAGTAAGAAATTGTCTGGTCAAAAATCTATGTAAAGGCAGGAAACCAGAGATGTAAGAGGACACTCATGGCTGCATTTTCCTGAGAGTACTGGGCAAATTGGATTAAAATATGGAGTGTGGAAGCCACACACCAAAGGCCACACTTTCCCTGGAGGAGAATCCACTAAACAACACATGCCTGTAAAGCTGGGATCCAACCAAAAATAAATCTGCTTTGCCTAATCCACCACAAAAAACCTGTGTCTTTCCTTTCCTGAAGGGAGCCGCATAGAAATCTGCCTTGGTACTGAGAAAATAAAGTCTCTGAGAAGTTGTCACCACAAATTATCCCTAGCACATACTGAGAGTCCAAATTCACAATAACTGTTAAAAATAATCTTCAGGCTGGGCACAGTGGCTCATGCCTGTAATCCCAGCACTTTGGGAGGCCGAGGTGGGCGGATAGGAGGTCAGGAGTTCAAGACCAGCCTGGCCAACATGGTGAAACCCTGTCTCTACTGAAAATACAAAAAAATAGGCAGGCGTGGTGGTAGGCGCCTGTAATCCCAGCTACTCAGGAGGCTGAGGCAGAATTGCTTGAACTTGGCAGGCAGAGGTTGCAGTGAGCTGAGATCATGCCACTGCACTCCAGCATGGGCAATAGAACAAGACTCTGTCTTGGGGAAAAAAAAAATCTTCAAACTGCATAGATTAAAATTGCAGAGGCAAATATCAGTACTCTATGGAGAAATACACTATCATTCTATCCTTGAAGAAGGCCCAGAAATAATTTTCCAAATTAACACAACAGCTCACAGTCCAAAAAGAACAAGGAGACAATAAACCATAAGTAAGAAGCAGCAAACGAACAAAGTCTATAGGTAAAGTCTTGCATAAACCTAAGATACTAGAATTGCCAGACACAGTTTAATAAATAATTAACTATATTGTGTTTAAATACATTAAAAGGAAAGCTTTAAAAATCTGTGGAATGGAAATCCACCAAAAATCACGGCAGATTTGACAAATATTAGAAATTTTTCAAATGAAGAAACTATGATTAAAATTAAAAATTCAATGATCAGTTTTAACCACAGATTAGAGACAGTTAAAAAATAATTGGTAAATTGTAAAACAGATTCAGAATAAACTGTCCAGATTATAACATAAACAAAGAAACCTAAAATGTGATAGAGAAGTTATGAGACATAAAACATTAAATGAAATGGTCTCAGCATATTTTCAGACTCCCAGAAGGAGGGCACAGATAACAGGTTTAAAAAGAAATATCTGAAGCTATAACAGTTTAGAAATTTCCAGAAATGGCAAAAGACATTAATTTAGAGATCCAAGGAATTCAATGAATCAGAAACAGAAAAAAATTAAAGAAAAGCCAAGTTAAACACATTATAGAAAAACTGGTGAACATCCCAGAGATAAAAAGCTCAAGCTTGCTGGTGCTGGTGGTGGTGATGGCAGGGCACTGAAGGGAAGCATTATCTTTAAGGCAGTGACAGACAAACAGCTGACTTTTGAACAGCAGCAATTGAATCCAAAGAAGTGGAATGGTATCTTTATTTTGTGTGTTTGCGTGTGATGGGTGCTGTGAGGAGTACTGCTGTCCTTAAATCCTCTATCCAGAAAACACACCTCTCAGGAACGGGGGCAAAACTAAAACATTTTCAGGCAAATTAAACTATGTATTTCTTACCAGCTGACTCTCACTAAAAGAAATTCTGGAAAAAAAAATTCCGGCAGAAGAAAACTGATGCCAGATTGAAGGTCTGAGCCATAGGATGGAATAAAAACAGAGAAAGTGGAAATATGTGAATATCTAACAACATCTTACTCTATTCAGATTGCTGTCACAAATTACCATAAAGTAGGTGGCTTGTAAACAATAGAAATTCATTTCTCACAGTTCTAGAGGGTGGGAAGTGCAAAATCAAGGCAGCACCAAATTTGGCGTCTGGGGAGGGCTCACTCTGTATTTCATATGTGGTGCCTTCCTGCTGTATCCTTACATAGCAGAAGGGGCTAGCTAGCTTTCTGGGGTATCTTTTTACAAGGGCAGTAATCCCATTCATGAAGGCATGAGCTAATCACCTCCCAAGAACTTCTAATACCTCCTTCTAATGCTATCACATTGGGGATTCGATTTCAACATATTAATTTTGGGAGGGACACAAACATTCAGTCCATAGCAAGTACTGCCTATATAAACATTAAGATAATGTCTATGGGCATACAAGACAAAACTAAACATAAGTTAGAAAGCGGGTAACTAGAGTCAGTGTTATCTAAAATTCTTACATTGTGCAGAAAGGGTAAAAATGTTGATTACTTTCAGACTTTTATGAGTTTAGCATTTATACCTTAATGTCTATGGTAATTGCTAAAATAACAGAAACAGAGTGCATATTTACTAGAAGTTAAAAAAATAGGATGATAAAAAAACTTCCTATCAAAATTAAGACAGAAAAAGAAAACAGTATAGGAGAACAAATAGAAAGGACAAAATTATATAAAAGATAAATCCATAGATAACATACAATATAAATATAGAATAAATGTTCTAATTAAAAAATAAAGATTATTAGACAGTATAAAAATATTCACGTGGAAACTTTTTATAAGAGACATATACAAATCATAAAGATACAGATAATTCAAAGTCAAAAGATGAAAAATAAATACGGATCACCCACTGGAACTACTATAGCTATACTAATACTGAACAAAATAGATTATAAGGCAATATGCGTAAAATATAAATAGCATCACTTTATAATAATACATATTTTTATTTACTGAGAAAATATAACAACTCTAAATTTATAAATATTCATTAAAATAGCTTCAAATATAGTTTGCCAAAGTTGACAAAATTACCAGAGGAAATAAGTAAATTCAGAATCAGATGAAGAAATTTTAACACACTTCTCTCAGTAGCTGATAAAAGTTCAGTCTCCTCTCTCTAAAAAAAATAAAAACCCTAAAAAATCAAAAAATAAATATTGGACACAATTTTTTTAATATTGTATTTTTACTGTATCTTTTTTAAGTTTAAATACTATTATGTTAGAATTTATTCAGCGCAATTTTTAAAAGAATATTTTATTATTTAAAAGATCTTGGCAACAAAAGTTGAAAGTAAAATATCATTAAAAGACGATTTATATTAATAAAAAGCCTGCTACAAATATGATTAATGGTTGAAAGTTTTCCTTCTGAGTTTTGTACTGAGACAAGGAGGGCTATTGCTCTCCTTTCAAAAATGATTATAGTGAATGTCATAAACAGTGGGATAAAGCAACAGAAAGACATCCTACAAATGTTAAGAATTGGAAACAAAATTGTCATTACTTGCTAATGAAGCAGCTGCATATGTGGAAATTCAAAAGACTCTATAGACAAATTATAAGAAAGAAAAGTTTCTGGGATCATATATATATATATTTAACTAGTCAACACATATATGATTTTTACAAAATATATATTGCATATATACATTATATATTACCATATTTATACATTATATATGTATATATATTTGCAGTAAATCACTAGAAAATGAAATTTTAAATTACACAATTTATAATAACATTAAGAAATAGAAAATATCTAAACATAAATCTTGCAAAAGTTATGTAAAACTTTTACAGAAAATATTGTGAAACTTAGATAAGAGTTATTGCAGAAGACTTAAGTAATTGGAAGAATATACTGTGTTTATGATATCCGGAAGACTTCATATTTTAAAGATGTTAATTCTTCCCAAATTGGCTTATAGGTTCAGTGCAATGTCAATCAAAATTCTAAAAGAGGGATGTGTGTGCATGGAACTTGAAAAGTTGTTTATAATTTTTTTCTTCAGAGACAGGATCTCGCTCTGTCTCCCAGGCTGGAGTGCAGTGGCACAGTCATAACTCGCTGTGGCCTCAAACTCCTGGCCTCATGTGATCCTTCCACCTCAGCCTCCCAATGTACTGGGATTACAGAGGTGAACCACGGTGCCCAGTCTGACAAGTCGTTTTTAAATGTATATGGAAAAGCAAAAGGAGAAGAGTGACAAAGACATTCTAGAAAAATAACAAATGAAGAGTATTTGCTTTAAAGGACATAAATACTTTCTGTTAAGCTATAATAATTAAGACTGTGGTATTGGTCAGGGTAAGGATGTAGCGAACAGTATAACTCAAACAAAATTATGTATATATGAACCCTTGAACTGTGATAGCAGTTGCATTTTATTTCATTAAATGAAACATATTTTCAATAAATGATGCATAAGTATATTGACTAACAATATGGAAAAGTGAAATCAAACTGTTACCTCACTTTATATGCAAAAATTATTGCATGTCATTTAAACACCTAAATAAGAGAGATAAAACTATATAAATGAAATAAAATTATATAAATGTTTTATATAATAATATAAGAGCATATCTTCATGGTCTTGGAATAAAGAAGACCAAACTTTATGAGTCATAAAGAAACAACTAGTAATTTAACTTTATTAAAAATAAGAGCTTCAGGCCAGGTGCAGTGGCTCACGCCTGTAATCCCAGCACTTTGGGAGGCCGAGGCGGGCAGACCACGAGGTCAGGAGATCAAGACCATCCTGGCTAACACGGTGAAACCCCATCTCTACTAAAAATACACACAAAAAAATTAGTTGGGTGTGGTGGTGGGTGCCTGTAGTCCCAGCTACTTGGGAGTCTGAGTTTACTTGGGAGGCTGAACCCGGGAGGCAGAGCTTTCAGTGAGCTGAGATCGCACCACTGCACTCCAGCCTAGGTGACAGAGCAAGACTCTGTCTCAAAAAAAGAGAACTTCTATGTATCAAAGATATCATGGTTAAAAAGATAACACTAAAAGTAAAACTACAAGCCACTGAATTGAAAAGTATCTGCAGCACATGCAACTGACAAATATCAGCCATCTGGAATATTTGAAGAGCTACATACATCCTGAAGAAAAAAAGAAACAAATGAATACAAAAAAAAAATGAAAAGATATGAACTGGTCTTTCTAAACTGGCCATAAGCTTATTATGAAAAGTGGTTCAACTTCAGTGGCAATTAGAGACATAAATACTGAAATCACAATGTGAAGTTGAATGTCAAAAAATTTTAAAATTGCATAATATTAACTTTGGTAAGATGTTTCATTCATTGCTGGTTGGAGGGTAAATTGGTACAATCACTTAAGGAAACAGTTGGCATGATCTCTTGAAGATGGAGATTCATGTACTTTATCACCAGTCTTTCTAGACTTGCTGTATATACTATAGAAGCCTTTGTATATGCGCACCAGAGGACACATATGAGCATATTCACAATAACCCAAACTGGAAGTAACCCAGCTGTTCACCAGCTGTAGAATGGCTACCTTCATGATAGCTTCTTATACTAGGGTACTCTATATAGAAAATAAGATAAATGAATAGCAGTTACATACAACATAAGAAAAATCTCTAAACGTAATGTTCAGTAATGAACAAATCATGGTACTATACATATATATTAAAATATATATGCATGTGTGTATACATACATCTGTGTGTGTGTGTGTGTATACAGTGATTCTTTTTGTAAGAAGTTGAAAAAATAGCCTAAACTAACTAATACTTTTGAGGAAAAATTATAACAGCATTAAAGCTCAAGAAAACAAATAAATGATTATGATGATAATTAGTATAGTGGTTACCCCTCTTGGATGAGAAGAGGGTTACAATTACGTACAGGCAGACACAGGGTTTCTGGGGTTCTGTAGGTGCCCCATTTCTTGACCTGGGTGCTGTTTTCACAAGGATGGTTCTTTATAATCATTCATATATATATATATATATATATATATATATATAATGTTTAAATATAAATTTTTGCTATTGCAAATGGTTTGAATAAGGAAGAAAGGGAGGGAAAAAGGAAAAAGAGGGGAAAAGAGGAAGGGAAGAAGGAAGGGAGTTGGGCAGACTTAACTGACGCAAATGCCAGATCGGTCCACCCCCAGAGTTGGTATCCAAGCCGTTGGGCTTTGCTTATTGTTTGGATGATCGATCACATCCGAACCCAGTCTGGATACCTTCCTCTGAACCTGACGGAGCCACCACTCCAAGTTGCCAGTGCAATGAAATTATCACATGTTGAATTTCATACTGACTTTAACCTTTCACCTGTGATCTAGATAAACTTCAAGTCGACAATGCCTTGGATTTCAAGAACTTAAGCCTGCACTTTGCTTCTATGAGGAACTGCCAATGTTTTGCCCTCAGGCAAAGAGAAAACCTGATTTCTTTCCCCTGACCATGTCTCAGAATGTCCAGTTTCAGCCGTTAAGATCTCTCCCCTGCTGCAATCTGCTAATTAAGAACATATTCCGTCACCTCTCTCCCTCTCCCTCTTCATCTTCCTCTCCTTTTCCCTCTCCCTCTTTTCCCCTCTCTCCACCTCCTTTCTTAATTTTTCCCTCCCACTCTTCCTCCCTTTCATAACATTGCATCATTTCTGATTCTCCTGCTTTATGATACAGGTCAGGGAGGTTTGACACAGAGAGGAACTGTCAGTCTTTCTATTGCTTCAATCACTTCTTTATTATCAAGTTAGGGAGAAAAATGCCATTATCTTTCACAACTTTACTTTGTGGGACGGATGTATTTTTAGTAGGCTGCAGAGAACTGAAACAATTCTATATATTAACATAACTTCACAATCAACCACTTTCTCACTGATATAATTTGGAAATAACCTGAAGTGGGTATAGTTTCTTGCTCTTCTGGAGCTTCCAAGCATTAGGGGACAACAGTTAGTGAACCAACCACTCACACACAACTCTCAATTGGCCATATGAATAGAGTGAGTGGGTAAGTGTTCATGTTCCTAACACACAGAAAATATAAAAAGAATTTAAGAATACTACAATCTATACATAGATAGATTTCATTCTTAGGATCTGCTCTAGCTAAAATAAAAATGATAATATACCTACTAATTATTAAGCCATTGTTATGTATAAGGCACTATCCTAGTTGCTTGCTATACACTATTTCATTTAATCTTCCAACAGTTCTACATGTATATATTGTTTCTTTGCAGACTGAAGTGAACTGAGCTTATAGTGCATATGGGAAAAGTTTCTGTATAGTTCAGTCTGCATCTAATTTATGCATTGATGCTTAGCAACTGTCAGAAAAGCATTCTGAACACTTCTCCATGAGGTGAACATTAAAAGATTCTTTTCCCTCAAACAGGAAATTTTACAATTGTGTCTTAGAGTTTTAACTAAGTCTGAAACATTAAACAAAAATGAAAGTGTAAAATGGAGATAAGATTGAATAAGTCACAGGGGCATCAAAGAGGATGGGGTGGTAGGAGTAGGAAGTGTGGAGATAAAATTCCTAAAATCATTGCATGATACCTTCAGAAACCACTAACAGTAACTTCCAGCCTCAGCAACTCCCTTTGCTTATCAATTTACAACATGGAAATAGGTACATCATTCAAAGTCTATGTAGCAAATATTTGTGTCAATGGTGCTTAAAAATTCTGTCATTTTTTTCCCCAAAATCCCTACAGAGAATCTCCCATACCAAAAATTAAGCTCAAGGAAAGTTTTGCTTCTCACAATTTAGCAGTTTTGAGTTTTTCGTGCATGGGCGCCACTCCACCCCATCCCAATGCATCCTAAATTGAGTTTGAGGCTTTTTTGTTTTCACTCTTGCATAATATGAAAACGAGTGAACACATTTTACTCAAAATTTCCATCTGCAAATCCCCTAAGTGGTGTGAAAAATCCTGGAAAATCTCAGAGCAAAAGAGGACGCTAGGAAAAATCAGGACAAGTGGAAACAGCAGTGAGGGATGTAACCTAATGTCTGTGTCAACACAACCAGTGTTGCTCAAAGACGTCCGCTCTGCAGTGAGGCTGGGCTGCTAGGTCAAAGTCATGGCTTATTTCTGTTTCATGGTGATGATCAGGAAGCACCTGCACCCATCAACAACCCAACACGTCTCTGCATTGTCCAGTAGACAAGCCAGGCCCAGTGCCTACAGCCTATCATATGGGCAAGACCCTATAAAAATGATGCCCCAAAAGAAGCATTGGCTCTAACGTAAAAAAGAAAATTGGAAAATTGACATCAATATGGTCAAACAGGTATGAAACCGAACATTATTTTAACTAGCAAATTAGAATTCACTTCATATAGAGATATATACACACACACATATATTTGTATACCTATATGCATATGTATGTGTATATGTAGAGAAATCCACAAACAAATATGCATATGTGCAAAATATTTAATTGAGATGTGAATACATTTTAGTATGTTTGATATAGGGTGGCATGGGCCTCTTAATATATGGTCTTTGAAAAGCCCTGCTCAACTTGCAAACATTGCAATTTGTTATTCCTTCATTCAGATGGATAAACTTGCTAAGTATGTGTCACTTAAGGAAAGCCAAATAAAACTGCTATTATGCAAGGTTCCTGAAAGTATATACCTTCCTTCAAAGAACACACAAAAAAAGTCGAGGAAGCCAGTCATTTTAAAACAAGATAAATTATGGTATAATTTTAAAAAGATAATTAGCAAATGACAATATAAACAAGGGAGAGAGAAAAAGGTGATTCTGAAACTGCCATAGGAAAGACCACATGAAGAAGTTGGGTCCTGAGTTAGGTCTCAGAGTAGGGCTGAAGATGTGGGTAAAGGAGGAGGAGTATGTGCTAGAATTGAGGGAATGATGGGGCAAGCAGAGGGAGGGTGTTGAGACAGGGGCCACAGCCTCGATATCTTTAGTGAACTTGGCTGTGCACATTCACAGAGGATGCTGGGAAGGAGCTTTTACTGGTAAGATTCGTAATATTTAATTATGTGAGTGTTAGTTATGTAACATTTAATAGCTAAAATTTTCTCTGTGCACCTACAGAGTCAAGAGCACTAATAGCACTTAAGAGAGCAGCCAGTAACGGGCCAGCATCAAAGAAGCTGATGAGGGACTTCTTGCAACCCCACAGCTAAAGCAAGAAGACATTGAGGGCCCAAACTAACTGCTTCTTTATTCTTTTCCAGAATGTCTTCAGAAATCCTTTCTTCATGATGTACGATGGATGCTATCATTTCAGTTACCATAATGTCAAAGTGGGAATCGATGTTGAGGGAAGGGAAATATCTACTGGTAAGACTATCTTCTTTTCTGTCAGTAGGTCTTTTATCTTCCAAGAAAAGACTTAAAAAATCAATCTGTATTCTAAGCTCCCACCACATTTTGCTTCTATTATTCTGTAATGGATACCTCCTTCCTCGTATTAGCATTCAGTGCACACATGAATACCCCACGTTGCTCACATGTGGGCAAGGCAATGGTGTCAGAGATAGCTCATCTATCTCAATATCCCCCATACCTAGCACAGGGTCTAGCCATTGGGAGGTGCTCAGTGAGAGGAATAAATGGGAAAAAATCATATGAATAAATAAAGAAAACAAAAATGCACACCCCATATCTACATACATATATGCATACATTGAGAGAGAGGAAAAAAAAGTGTTTAATTTCCAGAAGAGAGATACTTTTTAAAATTTTTACAAATAAGCAGTAATGCTGGTTTCTAAACATTGCAGAAATTGTTATTGTGAACCACTGTTTCCAAATACCCACCTGAGCATAAAAATGAACCTTTGGTCCTAATAGCAGTAGTGGGTTTGTGTTTCTTGTTCTCAGATTACAGAAATAATAAGGTTAGTGTTGTGTGGAAGGAGAAGTTTCAAAGAACACAACTGGGTCCAAATCCAGCACCCCCAAAGGTTGCTTTTGTAATTTTAAAGTGAGTATTCTCTTGGAGGATGAATTTCTCCTCTGCAAAACTAGAACATAATGATATCACTATTTACAGCAGTTGCTATGAGGATAATACACATGACAATACTCTGTTAATTGTTAAGCATTATAAAAATATAAGAGAAAAATACTGTGTTTGCCTCCAATTTAGAATTCCTTGCTTTTTAACACTCTGCAAAGCGTTGAATGGAAAGAAAAAGGAATATCCTACAGATTGAAAATATCCTACAGATTGAAGGCAAAAGAATCCATGCCTTCATGGTCACCTCTCCTCTCCAGATGGTTTCATCCAGAACATTCCCCCGTATCCTGGCTGCAAAGTCAATGAATTTCTGAAACAAAAGAGGTTACTTTGTCTAACCTCTGACTCCTCTCTGATGAGGAAAAAAAGCCTCAGTAAAGGAAAGTGGCTTCTCCAAGTTTAGAGAACGGGATCCCTCATAGGGGAATCTGAACATGCCCTGAATCCTAACTCACTTCTTTCTCCTGGGCCACACTGTCCTCATGAGAAAATACGTCATGTTTCTGCATTTGAGGTTGTCCATGTTTTCCTTTATTCAGCTTCCTATGTGAACAAAAAGTATGGCTGAGGGTTTTGTGGGGAGGAAGTTGAGGCCAAACAATGTTCTTGCTTGTTTTTACAGCATGCACCATGAAATTAGGGTAATAGAGGTTGAGATGTTGTAGAATCTAACAGAAAGATGATAGGTTTTGGAATCAAGCCTGGGTTTGAATTCTGACTTTTACCCCGATCCCATGCCCAACCCCCTAAGCACATACAACTTACTCTGAAATCATGGGAAAGTTATTTAAATTTTGTAAGTTTTAGTTTCTTTTGTAGATGGAGGAAATTGATAGAAATCAAGAGTTGTGCTGTGGATAGTTAATTGAGCTCACATTTGCAAAGCACGTAACATGGTGCTTGGTTCACAGATAGTCACTGGAGATGGCTATTTTCTTATAATAGTATGATTAAAGGGTTTTATGCTATAGTCCGTGGTTCTCTGCTTTATCTAATAATGGAATAGTCAAATATTTCCTAGAATAGGGAGAAAAACAAAAGGAGACTATTAGATTTATATAAGCAATTTCATCTAATTTTGGCTAGTTTCTAAAATTAGGTTTTTTTTTAAGACTGACCACTAAATGCTTTTATGATTATACAAAAGCACAGAAAGAGCACTTTGGATTAATAAATGCTTGTTAACAAGCTAGAAATATGAAACAAGATTTGTAGATGATAACACTACTATGGTAATGGTTTTCTACAAAACTCAGAAAAATTTAAAAATTTGACTGTATGAATTAATATTCCACATGCATACAACACAAGAAATTTAATAGACACAAATTTATGATGATCACTTTTGGACAAACTACTCAAAGGTGAAGGGCAAGGATTACTTAAGTTGTTCCCAGAAAGCGTGGTGAACCACAATCTATCTGGGAGTTCACAACGTCACAGTGAAGCATTGCTACACACTCACTGGGTATGTGTTCCAAGTGGCATGTCATGTATAGCCCATGAGGGAGAACGTTTCATCTACCTCATGCATTCTTTAGATACAAGCAACAGATTCAGGTATGGCCTGGCACTTACATGAAGAACAGCTATTATTCAGAGATGAGAAACAAATATGAACAGAAAGATGGAAAATAGTTGCTATATGAGACATACAAAGTCAGGTATAAGCTTTGGTTTGTAGCATCTGCTCTGAAGCAGCGAAGTATTTCTTTCTAGGGTCTTTGATTGACATTACATGTAACAATACTTTTCTTAGTGGATTGTTTAAAAATATGTTTGGCTGCACTTAACAACAAAGTTTCAGAAGCTCTAAGGATACACATATTCTGTTTATCTATTGCACAGAAAAAGTAATTAGTGTGGGGTGGATATGATAGCTCTGAGGTTATCAGAAATTTCGTCTAACTCTTTTTAAATTTTCTACTTCTTTCACACATAGCTTCTTCCATCCTCAAGTTTACTTCATGTCATAAGATATGAGCTGGGGCCTCACCACCCCATACACATTTCAGGTAGCAGGAAGGAAGGAGTTCAACTGAGTCAGTCTTAGAGCTTTTGGGGAAGCTCTGCCCACACCTCTACTGCCTTGACTTGCATTTTATAGATCATTGACCCCTAATAGCTGCAAAGGAGGCTGAGAAATTTCACATTTTATCTCTGCCCTTTGCTGCACTGAATAAAGTCAGGGGGTGTTACTAAAACAGAAGGAGAGAATGGGTATTACGTAGGCAACAAAGTCTCTTCTACAATTGTGCTTCCTAGCTAACATTCAAACTGGAACTTTACTGGTTGGTGTGATTTAATGAAGTCAGAGACAAAATCTCTTTTACAAAAAAAAGTTGTATTTCTGACAAACATTTAATACCGATTTACAGTTTGCAAAGAATCTTCATACATATGAGCTATTTGATTCTCACAGCAATCATGGACTGGATAAAGAAAATGTAATACACATACACCATTGAATACCATGCAGCCATAAAAAAGAATAAGATCATGTCTTCTGCAGGGATATGAATGGAGCTGGAGTCCATTATCCTTAGCAAACTAACGCAGGAACAGAAAACAAAATACCACGTGTTCTCATTTATAAGTGGGAGGTAAATGATGAGAACACATGGACACATAGAGGAGAACAACACAAAATGGGGCCTATCAGAGGGTGGAGGGTGGGGAGACGGAGAGAATCAGGAAAATAACTACTGGGTACTAGGCGTAATACCTGGGTGTTGAAATTACCTGTACAAAAAGCCCACATGTCACAAGTTTACCTATGTAACAAACCTGCATATGTATCCCTGAACTTAAAATAAAAGTTAAAAAAGGAAATATTTTGTGGATATCATCAAAGAATAAAATAAGCTTAGACAAGCTTAAAAAATTGCCAAAGGCTAACCAGTTAGTAAGTGGATGAAACAAGATTTAAACCAGATCTGACAGACTCCAAAGCCCACATTCTTTTGCTGGAAAATTGATTAACAAGCTGTCAAGTTCCCCTAATTATTTTTTAACTAGGAAGTTATGATTTTCCACTTATTCTATTCTTTATTTGTAGCCAACTATCTCTTTTTAAAAAAAGGTTAACAAAGTCAAAATTATTTAACCTAGGGTGGAGAAAGGAAGGAAAGGAAAGCAAAAAAGGAAAGGAAGCTAGCTCACATGTATTATTTACTAACTTCTTTTTCAATGCATGACCTTATTCTACCCTTCCAGCAGCTGTGTTGAGTAGGTAATATTATTCCACTGATGAGGAAACTGAGATCAGAGAGGTGAGGAAACTTTCGTAAGCTCATCCTGTCACTAAGTGACAGATGAGGATTTTAGCACCACTCTTTTTGACTCCCTACCTGAACTTTGATTTATTAATATCTCAAATTATTTGAAAGGTTATTTCTTGATTATTTATCCATATGAAGGGATGTAATAATAAAGAGACAAAATAAAGTAAAAGCTATGTTAGTTGAACTTCTGAATAATGAGAAGAAAATCAAACAAAGAATAAGAGCCTGTAAAAGATCTGAAGTATTTATTACTGCCTCTTTAGGAAGATCTTAAATGGCCCTTTGTTCCAGGTGGTTTAAACATACATTTGTTTTAAAGAGGAGCGGCCTATGGTTTTCTCAATTGACATTTTTTAAAGTTCACAGTAATAATAGCTAATATTGAACACTAATAAATAAGGTTACTCAATATTGCATGAGATATATATATATACACATACATATACATGTTGTTTATCTTAGACTCAAATGTAATGGAGTTCCTATATTTTCATTTGCTAAATCTAGCAAACCTATGTGTACCTATATGCATGTGGCTTCATTTAATTCTTGGAACAACTCTTGATAGGGTTAGATAAGGTTATGGATATCTAGGGAGGTTAATTTGAAGGTCAAGCAATTACAATATGAGGATTCACATTCATATATGTCTGCCTCATAGTCTATGGTCATAACATATTTTCCCAAGGTTGCAGATGAAAACAACCTTGACATTCTCTAACAATTAAATCATTTAACTATTTATTGATTATTCTAAAAGAGGAGAGGGAGCCCATGAAAACTATAAAGAATAAAAAATCTGCCTCCTGAACAAAAGCTGAAGTATGTGATACTTTTAATATCTCCAGATCATTAAAAGAAGCAAAGAAATGTCCTCTTTTTGAGAATCATTAAAGCTGCAGATCTCGACAGGGGGAGATTTTCACCCAGGGGAACATTTGGTGATGTCTGGAGACATGTTTGGTTATCACAATTGGAGGTACTACTGGAATCTAGAGGGTAGAAGCCAGGGATGCCAAACATCCTACAATGCACAGGTCAGCAGGTCAGCCTCCACAACAAAGAATTATACAGTCCCCAAATGTCAATAGTGATGAGTTTCAGAAACCCAAATTAAAATCATCTGTTGAGGTTTTAACATTTTTGTTTTTATTTTAAGACACAGAACTGCATGCAGAGAGTTGGAGGGTGGAGGTTCGGGGGCTTGCATGAAGGGTGTCTGTATCCCAAATAGAAAAAAAAAAAAAAAAATTCTTCCTAGGTTCTATGGAATATGCAGGAGAAACTGGCTGGAGCCCTTTGGAAGCTGGCACCTAACAGTGTGCCCTCAACATCTTTAGAAATCAAAGCTGGTCTTTGCTGTGCTGTCCTTCCTGTGTTTCTGATGGTTCGGTTTTCTTCTTTGTGGTGATACTTGCACTGGTTATTGATAAGATTTCTCTCTGTGTCCCCACCCAAATTTCATATTGAATTGTAATCCCCACATGTTGAAGGAGAGACCTGGTGAGAGGTGAATGGATCATGGGGGGAGTTTCCCCCTTGCTGTTCTCATGACAATGAGTTCTCACAAGATTTGATGGTTTAAAAGTGTTTGGCAGTTCCCCCGTCAGGCTCTGTCTCTCTCTCCTGCTGTCACAAAAGACGAGCCTTGCTTCCCCATCACCTTCCGCCATGATTGTAAGTTTCCTGAGGCCTCCCAGCCTGAGGGAACTATGAGTCAATTAAACCTCTTTTCTTCCTAAATTAGCTAGTCTCAGGTAATTCTTTATAGCAGTGTGAAAGGGGACTAATACAGTTATATGCAGACTATGCTGCACACTGCAATTCTAATCAAAGCGTATCTTTTTTTTGGACAACTCAGTTCCAAAGGCCACATGTGAGTGAGCATGGAGGAAAGCTGAGACTCCACGTGTCCCCCATCTGCATTTGACCCTTCTGTCCTTACACTCTTACTGCCTCTCCAGATGTCCCTGTCTGTCTAAATGTCGGGGAAAAAGAGATTGTAGCTAAAGGACTGGATTAATATAAAATGCATGGAGTTAAACTACCTTAAATTCAATCTCATTCAATTGATTTTCTCAGTATGTAACCATGGACAGTTTTTAAAAACCTCTGAATGCCATACTTATTACCAGTAAAATGCAAATAATTATATTCACCTCACAGGGTTGTGGTAAGGATTATGGAAGATAAAATATCTTACAGAAATTATCTTATAATTTACAAAGCATCACTCAAACAGGTTAAAGTCCTTATAGACTATTTGCAAAGACGGTTTTAAAGCATATATGTTAGGCTAAAGCAGCTATCCATTTTTATAGTTTATTCATTCTATTGACAAACTCAATTTTATGTACCATGATATAGAGAGTATGCCCGCCCTCAACCAAAGGAACAGGACTATTTAGCTAAATGTGTTTGTTTAAACACTTTCTCCTTTTTTTCCTGGGTAGGTGGCTAGAGAGAGCAAAATAACTTTTTCTTCAAACAAATAAATGCAAGAAATACCCCATTCTGGTTGACAGAACTTGGTAAACAATGGCTAGCTTTTAAATGTTGATGGCCTTAGGGTACAATTGAGTTTGAGTGGTGCCTTCAGCATCTCTTGACAGATAAGAATTTGTAAAGTGAGAAATACCAGACTGACCTTGGCTCTGTGTTACCAAACTCAAACAGACACGATTCTAAGTGGGAGAGCCACCCTCCTCCAAGAAGCTGAGCAGGGGTTCGGGTTCTAGGGCAAAACATTTCAGGGGCTGGATTCTTTAAAGTTTTTTTTTGTTTTTTTGTTTTTTTTTTTTTTTCTGATCCATGTCGGAGTTACAGAACACACAGAGCCAGAGGGGGGCTGATGTTGAAAATGGAGAGACATGAGTAAAGAATCTAGAAAGACTTGCCTGAAGTTGGATTTAGATATCTTTTCTCTTTCCTTCCTGCCCACCCTGTTCTTCACAACTTACCACACTGTATTATTGTCTGTCTACTTTCATGTCCTCTTCTCCATGATATTGTGAACCCCTTGGGGACAGGGAGTGAGTCTTATTTTTTAACCACAGCACATTGCATGTAATGCCTATTATATAGTTTGAGCTCAATAAAGGAGGCAAGGGGAGGGGAGGAAGGAAGGAAGGAAGGAAAGAAGGAAGGAAGGAAGGAAGGAAGGAAGGAAGGAAGGAAGGAAGGAAGGAAGGAAGGAAGGAGGGAGGGAGGGAGGGAGGGAGGGAGGGAGGGAGGGAGGGAAGGAGGGAGGGAAGAAGGGAAGGAAGGAGAAAAGAGAGGAAAGAAAAAAGGGAGGGGGAGGGAAGGAGAATGGAAGGAAGGAAGGAGTTAAAAATGAAAGAAAGGAATAAAGGAGGGAGGGTGGAAGGAAGGAAGGAAGGAAAGAAGGAAATAAAAGAGGGGCAAAAAGAAAGGAAAGGAGGGAAGGAGAGAAAGAGGAAGGGGAAAGGGAGAAAGGAAGAGGTGACTTGATCAAATTTGATCCTGGACTAACAATAAAATGAAATTCTTCAATCCAATGAAGTTTGTCAGGCAAGTGTTTACTACCTTTAAAAAGTTATCTCTCTATGAGAAAGCATAAAACAAACTCTAGTTCTGCAGCAATTTCCCAGGACCTGGCTTTGCACCCTCAGGAACCTCATCCTTCTTGACTTTACCTTCCCACCCAGCTCTCTTGGTCTCCTCATGAGCTCCCCTCAATTCCTTGCTTATTTGCCCAGCTGTATTGGCACTTATATTTCATCATCCCCATTTGAATGTGGTGATCCAGTTCTAGATACTGTGTCTGTAATCTGGCAGAAAACACCATCACAGGTGCCTCTCTTATATCTCTGGGCATAAGGGCACACACTGGTGCTGTGCCCAGGTTCTTGGACACCAGAACCATAAACCCTGCCCCTCAGAAAGGGAATTAGAGAATGATGTTTTCAAATAAGGCTCCTCACCAGGTAAGACCTACAAAACGCTGCAGTACATTGCTGTATCAAGCCGCACCTGAAGCCAACACAGACCCTGGATTCAATCTGCATTTGCAGAAGTCAGTGAATTCTCCTTCTGCTTATGTCAAGGTTAATCATGACGCCTTTCACTAACTGACTGATAGCATGAGTGAAGCAACATTTGTCTGGTTTTAAAACTTAGGTTCCTTCTGTATGACAAGGCTGTTCCCAAAAGGTTCCATCCCCAGGTCTCTCTGGGGGTGTTTTGGTGGGTTTTCAGGGACGCTTTCCCTAGAAAAGCTGCAGAATTCCTCTCAATGCTTCAGCAAGAACTGATCCACGATAAATGATTTGGATATTGGGTTTTCAGTTAATACTTCCTCTGGAATATTCCTTTGAAATTCAATAACTAGCCATTGAAAAACCACTGCCATATGCCATACTGATGGCTCAGTTGAA
Source organism: Macaca thibetana thibetana (assembly GCF_024542745.1). NCBI lineage: Eukaryota > Metazoa > Chordata > Mammalia > Primates > Cercopithecidae > Macaca > Macaca thibetana. The sequence goes on from NC_065590.1 coordinate 88,783,038, forward strand.
GCAAATTAGCGAACTCTCCTAATTTTCAGCTGATTCAATCATGAAGGGAAGTTATGAGTTGCTGTGAATTGAACAGTAGATGTGCTATCTGTGTGGTCGGTATTTTACTTGTTTCTTGATGGGCACAAACTGTCAAGCCCAGGGTCTCCTTTTCACCAATTATCAGAGCCTACCACTAGACAACTAGTATTAGCTTTAGGGTATCTGAAAGGCTTTCAGATGAAATAATAATAATAAACACATTTATCTGAAGGAAGCTCTAAAGCATATATAAATCTTTTTATGTAGACTAGGCTAAAGTAACAAGAAAGTTTATATATGTAACATTAAATATGATAGGAGTTTATTTCTAAGTAAGTTAATGGCCAGGATGGTTCCAGGTATGTGAGTGGTGAGGAAAGTGACTCTGCTCCATGGGGTCATTCAAAAACTTTAGGATGATAGCAGCTCTGCAACCGTCAATGTGGTGCTTACAAAGTTACCATGGTGGGGCGGGTGTCGTGACTCCAGTTAGCTTTAAAGATTAAAAGGCATGGAGGAAGAAAAATGAGAGGTTTTAATGGGCCACAGCTGGAAGTGGTACTCATAATTTTATTGGCTGGGGCTTAATCACATGGTCACATCTAACACAAGGGAACATGAGAGATGTAACTGAACTAGTTCCCTGCTCAGGAAAAATGGAAGAGTAGATTTTTATTGTACAGATAGTTGTCTTTATCACAATAAGCAAATTTCTGTTAAAGGCAAACGTGAATTGGTTGATTGGTAGATAAGCATTGGTTTCCCCAGGAAAATAAGAAACAGGAACATGTTGTCTGGGGGTTAGGATGGGTATAGTAGGAAGATAGGAGTAGGGGACCAAAAGAGAAAGTGAGATGGTTGGAAAGTCCATCTCTGCCACCTTGTTCAAACGTCTGATCACCAGCTGGGAGGTAAGCATAGTCTCTAGGATTCTTATTGCCACAGAGTGAAGGCAACTCCTCCTCTATAAGGTCTATGTAATTTGGTATCTCCCTCACAATAAGAAATTGAAGTTGTAACTATGATCTAGAGAACCTTGCCATGCCTGGAGCCCATGAGAGAGGTCCAGTTGCAGAAGCAGGATATTTCCAAGGGCAGTGGTGGTTTAGGAGTAAGTGAGTCAGTGAGTAAAGAAGTCAAATCCAAGTAAACAAAGAAAAGTTTGATTTAGTAATTGAAAAACAGTAAAATAAACAATGGCAATCAGCATAATGACTACATAGACTCCTAATATGTTCAAAAGCAGTGAGCTTTAAAAAATCTGCATGCACTTGCATTTTTTCATCTTTGTCTACTGTTTTCATTCTAAAACGAAGACGTAGGTGGAAAATTTTATTAGCATCTGGGTAAGGCCCCCTGCCAGTCTTGAAATATTTCATTAATCATTGAGATTCGTACCCTCTTTTTTTTTTTATTTTTTAGAACAATGACTCACCCATAGCTGCACAGAAGTGAGGACAGAGGTAACTGAATTTTACATTTTTTAAGCTTTTGCTTCTTAAAAAAAAATCTTTGCTTCTGAAATCTAAGACGGCTTTAAGTGAACATGCATGTATTTATGAGAGAGAAGTGGGAAAAGGTAAATTAACTGCAACTGAGAGGTGATATTTTTGTTTAAGATTTTCTTTCCTTTCCAGTTTTCAGGATTAGTCTTATCCGCCTTTTCCCCTTGGGGAGAAGGAGTCCAGGGAGCTCTTGGAGGCCCCTCTCATTGTTTGTACTTCACCACTTAGTTGAAAGTACACTGGGTCACATACTCTCCCACACCTTTTATCCAGAATGTTCTGGAAAAAAACACAGTGAGAAGAGAAGAGGCAGAAGTACTTGGGAATCAAGAAAGAGGTGACGTGACAACCTCTCCCTTCACAGGAGGCTCACTCTAACTGAATTTCTTGTCTGTCACAGCACATGTCCTGAAAATGTCATTTTAATTTGCCTCAGCTGAGACTATCGTTACTGTTTGAAAGAAAGAACAATCAACAAAGTACCTAAGAAAGAAGACATCTTGCAACACTCTTCAATTTCTTATTAAATTCTTGGGGGAAACGTGAAATATATTGATAAATAGGAAAACAAAATTGTTGGCAATAAAATTAATAAACAGCTTATATTTTCTTCCTTTCAAATTTACTGAAGTTTTAATTGAGTTACTTTTTCCTCTACATGCCATCAGTTCTCCATGGAACATTTACAGATTGATTGGCTTATTAGTAAATGGGCTAACATCTCCACACTCATGTCTAGACATATAGAATTGTGCTGTATAACATCCATACATGTGGGAAGACACTTTGTCTTTTCCCATCAGGTGGACCCTCTCAGAAGAAGGCATCCCTGGTCTCTGTCTTTTTTGGCTCGCGTGATTGGGGGAGTTATTCTGTTGAGTTTCCAGGGCTTACAGGCTCCTTCCTCTCCTGTAAGGCAGTGCACAGTCTGGCTTGCTCACCCAGGTCAACAGCTGCAGGAAGAAGAAATGGAAACTCTCTTCATTGTCATCAAGTCTCTTTCTCTGCCAAAGAACAATTGATCCCTGCAACTTCTAGCAGAGGGAAGAGGCTTTCCAAGGACAGCAGAAGGAAGAGACAAACTAACCCAAATGATCAGCATCCCTCGGGACAGGGAGTTGTCCAGAAGCGAGCGGTAACAGGAGTGAGAGAGAGGAGGGCAGTGGAGATGCAGGAGGAGCAGAATGTCCTGGGCTAGCCTTTCAGGGGCAGAAACTCAGGAGAGATTTGAGAACCTCACTGAGATACTTCGACACTTATTGGGGCTCTTTCTATAATATAATGTGATTTTATTCCTTTTTAAATATATTGCCTAACCTGTTATTGGAATCAAAGAAGATCTAATTCTAACTAAGCAATAAATCCTTAAGACAAAATTTAAAGTAGCCAGAGGGATAGTTAGTCATTAATGGTCTTCGATGAGTACTATTCCAACTTTGGGGCTCACAAAAAAGCACTCAGAAATGTGCCCAGACTGTGCTGGGGCCAGGCCTGTGAGCTGACCTCACACACATGAAAGTGAAAAGGAGTTAAATGGTTAAACAGGAACCCCTGAAATAAAGACCAAGTTTACTACTAACGATTTTTTTCTGAAAGGAATACTAAATCATGTACTTAACACAAGAAGAAAAATAAACCCAGAAGGAATGAGATCCAACAAGAAGTAATATGATAAAAGATGACGGTAAAATATGGTGATATGTCAAAATCACATCAACCACAAATATCAAAAATATTTGGGGAAGTTAACGTCAGAGTGTGATTTAATTACAAGGCAATCAAAACACAGAGGACGAAAGGAGGAAATTGAGAGGGAAATTAAAGCTTTCTAAGGTTCTTGTCTTATTTGGGAAGAGTATAAGACATTAATTTTAGAGTTGGTTAGAAAAGTATAAATTTAAGTTTTCATGTAACTTACTATTTTTCTTTTATTAAAAAAAATCTCAAAAGCAATTATAGGATTAACACTGATTAATTCTGATTCCTGAATACTTGGATGATTGACATTTTCTGCATCTTAAAACTGTTCACCACATTTAATAAAGAAAGAGTAAGGAGTAGAAGAGAGAGACAGAGAGAAAGTCCCACGTTATGGGGCAAACTGCTGAGCTTTGAGGGGAAGTTGCAGAACTATGTAAATAAAAATAAGCCATTCTGAGGCTAACTGGAAAAAAAGAACGGTGACTTTGTATAGAACTATTTGAAAGAAGCACATCTCTACGTAAATCAATCAATAAAGACAGTTCTTAGGGGAGAAAGCTAATTTCATGGGTAACAGTTTAAGATTTTCTGCGTATGATAACAAGGAAATAATAAAGTAAGATGATGGATGGAGAACAGAACCTAGATAAGTAAGGGAAATCCAAAACAGACAAGTTCTAGTACCTCTGACTCTAGCTAGGGACTCCCTCAAGAATTAAAATAAGCAGGATTTCAAACCTTGTATTAAAATTCCTCGTGTTTTACTTGAAATCGAGTGCATGTATCACGATCATTCAAATTTCTGAGTTATGCCCAGTCTCACGTAGGACGAGGGTTCAGTTCTTCTCAGTGCTTTTGTCATCTTTATAGTGTCCCAAGTTGAAAGTCTCTGCTGATGGCTGGGCGCGGTGGCTCATGCCTGTAATCCCAGCACTTTCGGAGGCCGAGGCAGGTGGATCACGAGGTCAGGAGATCGAGACCATCCTGGCTAACACGGTGAAACCCCGTCTCTACTAAAAATACAAAAAATATAGCCAGGCGTGTTGGCGGGCCCCTGTAGTCCCAGCTACTTGGGAGGCTGAGGCAGGAGGATGGTGTGAACCCGGGAGGCGGAGCTTGCAGTGAGCCGAGATCGCGCCACTGCACTCCAGCCTGGAGACTCAAGTCTCAAAAAAAAAAAAAAAAAAAAAAAAGGCTCTTCTGGTTCTCCTCTAGATGGATACTAGGCCAAGGGAAGCTAGTTAACTATTCAGTTAGGTTCTGGTAGCAAGGGTAGGCAGCCCATAAACCAATCAACTGGGCCATTTACTTCAATCTAACAGTGGATTTCTGAGTGCATCTTCGTGTCCGGGGTCACTACAGGCTAAGATGGGAGTGAGTACAGGAAGTGTGTGGCGTGGCCTTCCTGGGTATACTCCACATACTGCATGAGAATACCTGAAAAATGCTTATGTGCTTGAGAATGACTTTCGAGCCTAAATATACTTTGCCTAATTAATCATTTAAAATGCAGTTTATATGAAAAATAAAATAACAAATGACATTTTTAAAGAAGTTTACAGAGTGCCATTATGAATGTGGTCTCTCGTGAATCTCCTAAAGGCTGTAAGACAGATGCGTCCTGAGCCTTTCCCAGCAACTAGAATGTGGGGAAGGACCTTCTATAAGTCCTGCAACCCCCAGATCTGAACATCATCATCTATTAAACATTTTCATTTTCGGCTTGTTACTTGTCTCCCCAGTTTTTTTCTTCCTCTGGTTAGGGTTTATTTGGCCTAAGTAGCCATCTATTGTTGCATCTTGGGATGCACTTGAAATAGTCCCTGCTCTCCATCAACCCATAGATTATGGGCTCTTGGTTGTCTCATCCAGAGTGTGGCTTACAGCATAGCCTAGCCCAGGAATGAGCACACAGATTTCTATGAAGAATCCGTAACTTCCTATGCTGATAGATTATTATTTTGGTCCTTGAAGGAACAGATGGAGTAAAACTGGATATTCTATTGGTATGGTGAAGTTTCATCTCTATAGAGGAAAAAAAACTTAAATTTTCTCCTTGAACCTGCAGTCTTGTCCTGCCTCTAGGGCAGCATGGATGGAATTTTTTTTTTTCCATTTTCTATTGAATCTGCTTTTAAAAACAGATTAAACAGGGAGGGAAGTTTATTTTTTCTATTTTTGGAAAAAGCATAGGATATTTTGTTTTGTGAATTCTTGGAAGATTGGTATTAAAAACCTCTTTTTCCTTTTCTGGGAGATTTATAAAATTCAAATTCAATATAACTTTGAACACATTTAACCACTGAATTTATTCAGTTTATCTATGTGCTATGTTCATAAAAACAACTGCACTTATGTCTATTAATTTGTAATTTTTAAAGTACTTTCTTTGTGCAGTAGCTATTTCTGTTCTAATGATACCCACAGGGTGAGCAGGAAAGAAAATAATTTGTCTTTCATCAGAACAGAATGATAGAGAAGCTTAGAATCATTGAGATTAAGTCACTCGCTCAGGAACACATAGCTGGTAAGGGACTGGAATGAATCTTTAGGCTCCTAACACAGTAGGCTTTCTCCTAAACTGCATCACCTTGTGAAAATATTTATAGAGATGTTAAAGGCCATTATATGGCAAAGGAGGCTAAAAGTGAGCAACATTTTGGCCATTTTCACATAGGGAAGCTTTTGGCCTTAGCTTCCTAAGCACTAACATTGTCCACAAAATAAACACTCGCCTCTAAATCTCCGGTCACCGGGCAGGTAAGGCCCCACATGGCCCAGAACACTTCCTCCACCTATTTGGGGTTACCTCAAGGGGGACCCAAGTAGACAATCTTGTTCTTCTAAATGAAGCCTTGGGGTGAAAGTGTCTAAGCATAGACTAAGTAAAGTAGTGTGGTAAAAAGGTGGGCACTAGCATTCCAAAAAACTTGGCTAGACACACTGAAGGAAAGGCCCCATAGACATGGTCTATACTATACTGGTCTGACCACCCGTTGAATAAGACAAACATTGAGAGTGTGTGTATGTACCAGGCACATGTTTGGTGTTCCTTCATTTATCATTTTATTAATTCCTCTGGGAAGTAGGCATTGCCAACCCAATTTAGGGAGAAGGAAACTGAGACCTAGCAGTGTCTTGCTGAAAGACACACACCTTGTGAATGGCAGAGTTGTTATACTAGAAACTGGGTCTGTCCAAATCTGAAGCTCATATTCAGACAGTTCATTTGGAGCTCAGTGGGAGGCAAAAGAGAATCATGGTTAAGGTCATGGTGAGGGAATACCTAGATGCTTTTCTGTTGAGGGAATGGCTTTGGATTGAACTTTTTTTATTTTCCAGGCTTGGCGGGTACTGTGTGGAGTTGGAAGGGATGGAAGAATTAAATATCAGGGTAAAGGTATCCAGAGAAAATGGCTTCAATGGCTTATTTTATAGCCATGTCAAAGGTAATTGTGTACCAGTATCTGTTTCACTACTTAACAGCACATTGTCAGGGAGATTATTAAACATTATCCTATTAAGGCCAAATAGTCACTCTGTAGGAATGAAGTTTTGTACATACTCTTATTCCCATAAGTTATTAGGAAGTTTACAAATTGTCCATTACTCAGTGTAAATTGCCAAAAGGAAAAGCATAGGCAATTTTTCATTTTTTTATTTGGAAATCAACTTGGAACTATAATGAATAAACAGTGAAATGCACGTACTTTAGTCACTTTGGATGTTAGAGCTGGAACACAGGTGGGAAGTCACTGGCCCATCCCCTGTCCCTGGAAGGAGCTCTGGTTAAATGGATACAGGTCTGCCGTACTGCAGCTGTTCTCAAAGAGGGGCAATTTTGACCCTACCCCCCAGCACCCAGGGAATATTCAGTAAAGTCTGAGGATATTTTTGGTTGTCACAATCAGAATGTGCTAGTGTCATTTAGCAAATAGAGGCCAGGGATGCTTCTAAGCATGTGACCGCACAGAACAGCCCTCCATAACAAAATATAGTCTGGCCCCAAATATCAATATTGCCAAGGCTAAATTATCCTGCCTCACTGAGACTAAAACATAGGGGCTACCCTTGGAGTAGATTAGTAGGATGCAGACTCAATGTGCCCCTAACTCTCATGTCTATCACCTTCCAGGTGTAATAGAACAAAGTTAGCAAAGAAGGAGACCGGGCTCATACTGGACCTAGAATGCATTATGCATTTTACTGTGTGCACCTCAACTTGACCTCTGATCAATTTCCCTGTGTTTCTGCAACACAAGAAAATCTAGCTCTACTAAATCACTCCTCTTCAACATCGCCTGTCACAAAGCACTACCCTTTACAACGTGCTTGAATTTCTAGGCAATAGGTCTGTGCAGAATGTACACTTTTAAAAAAAAATTACATTTGGGCCAGTGAGTTCCCAATCATAGCCTACTGCAGGAAATTAATAACTTCTCTGAGCAGCTGCTGTAACCACTGACTTCAAGAAATGATAGTGTAACATTAAACTGCAGATTACTATCTTTTGGGGGAAATACTCTCTTTAAAATTGTCCATTCTCTGGTTTTAATGAGAAAATTAGACATTGGAATATTGATGTCAGAAGAACTAATTACTTCTCATAGTTTCCATTTCAGGTTACAAGGGTATTTAAGGATTTACAACGTGTCTAATGCAATTCTGTACCCTGATTCAGCGATTTGGGGATACTGAGGCAAAATTACTCAAAAGCAGCAGAACAAAGGGTAAATGTGAGGGGTAGAAAGATGGTACCTTCTTAGCTACACCCTTTGACAGCCTCTATACTGCTTTGTCTGCTGCTTCAAGACAGACTCTGCGAGAGAGCTGGGAAGCTGTGCTCTAGTTCCAGCCAGGCCTAGCATTACTTCTATCCAGAGACCTAAAGAGCATTTGAAGCATTCCATAGAGCTTTTAACAACAATTTGAGTCAACCCAAATGGAATGTTCTGTCAGTTCTGGCAAAGAAGATCACTGATTAGCAAGAGAAACCAATCTAATTCCCAAAATCAGAGCATCAACGGAAGGGGACAGAGCCCTGCACTGGCAGTTGGCACCTCTTCCCAGCTCTACTGCTGACCTGGATCCCTCTCCTATCTGCTCCCGGCAGTTCTGTCATGGTTCAGGGAGCAGACTTTTGTAGGTGACACTGAGCCTCAGCCTTCATGCTCAGCCAATCCATGAGGCAGCAAGAGGACATGGGTCTGCAGCCTTGGGCTGTCTCTTGGTCTGTCTCAGGGAAACCTAAGGAAGAAGGGCTCAGTGTGAGGTTCTCTGTGTGGCTCTGGCAACCCCTTGTAAAAAGCTGGTTCTGTGCAGTGATTTACAAACGAGAGATGGAAGGGAATGGGAACAGAGCTGCAACAGAGGAGAGAATGGCACATGAGCAAAGGCGAAGTTTGCTCAGGGATGGCAAGCAGTTCAGCCAGGTATAGCGGGTTGTATGTGAAGGAAAGAACAAGTGACTGGGTTATAAAAGTGGGTTGAAAAATCTGGGAAGCCAGATTGTAGAAAGTGTTGAATGCTCAGTGAGGGAGTTTGGGTTTTCCATTGTCTTTACTGGGTAGTCAAGGCATTTATATGACTTCACATTTACATGTTGACATCTCTGTCTCTTCAGCTAGAGAGTGGGATCTTTGAAGTCAGAGGCCTGTTCTTTCCCCCCACCTCCAGGCCTCAAACAAGGCTGAGGTGGACACGGGGTGGAGAATCCACTCTTTTGCTTTCAGATAGGGCTGCTATAGGACAGCCCAGCCCCAGGTAAGTAAGCTCAGCAGTGTAAGCTGAGCTCCATGGTTTCATTAGGGAGCAAGGACTTGCACCAAGATGGCTACTCCAGCCAAGAAGCAGGTGAGATGACCAGGGGACATCCCTGCCTTCATTTGCTTCTGTAGCTCTGCAGGTATTTTTCTTTCCTCATCTAAAAATCAGCTGCAAATGTGAACCCAGGTACCTACATTATCAGGCTGGCTCACACCCAGATTAGGCTGGCACTTTTTTTTTTTTCTTTCTGAAGTCTATTTCTAGAGTAGAATCAGTGTCCAATTTCTCAGGAGCTGGAGAGACTTGAGCCCCAATGCCTTTCCCAGGATGGAATCACAGGGAAGTTGTGTTGGGCAACAGGAAGAGAGCAGGATGGATAAGGAAGGAGGCCCTTGAGGCATCAGGCCAGTGAGGAGAAGCAAAACCACTGAGATATATTTCCCTCTCTGTGTAATGGAAAGCAGGTTACTCTACTCTGAGCCACCAGTTCCTCAACTTTAAATAGGGATTACAAACCTACTTTGCAAGAATATCATAAGAATTAAATAGAATCATATATTCAACCTAGCATGGGTTCTGCTATCATGGACCCTACCTGCATGCCATGATGATATGCAAAAGGCATCTGCAGGCCTTCCTCAATCCATTAAGTTCAACACTTAATAATCAAATAGAATATCCAGCCAAATCTGACTCTTGGTCCTCTAAATTCCCACTGATTTTATAGTCAGTTGACAGCAAGGGTGTCTCCCTTATTAGTAAAGCATGGGGGCCCTTTACAGCCTTTGTGTCCCTGAGCCCTTGGCTTCTAGCACAGTGCCTGTAGCAGGACATTACAAAATTATAAACCAAATCCAGTTTTTTTTTAATTAAATGATTTCTATTTACAAAACAGGACTTTTTTTCTGGGTTTTCTATTGACCACCCCACCCTGATTTTAAAATCTAAGGAGGAAATGACCCGTGACTCTGTGATTACCCCTCTCACTGGAGCTCTGGTAGGTTTGCAGAGTCTCTGCCAACTCCTAACATCTGGCACCTGACCTCACTCTTCCAGGATTCAGTTTCCTCATCTGTGATAGTCCCTTTCTGGTCTTGCAAAATGTGTTTCTGTGCCTGTTGCAAGAACATGTTGGACTAAAGTTTCCAGAGACATAAACTGTCAGACCTGGATGGGGTGGGGGACCTCATGAGCATCTGGCTCAAGTTTCCTAACTTCGCTTGAATTTCAGATCTCTTTGAGAATTGGATGAAAGCGGTGACTGCTGAACCTAGAAAAAGGCGCCAGCGGGCATAACGGTGGATGCAATCTCAGGGGTTTCGTGACTCTCCCGAAGCCCTTCTGAGGATCCCAGGCTAGGAACCCTTGGTCTAGGTTCAGAAACCAAGGCCCAGAGAGGGGAAGGCTTGTTCAAAGTCATCCAATAAGTCTGTGAATAAAACTTCAAGGTCATCCAATAAGTCTATGAATAAAACTTCAGCTCTTGTTGCACATTTTGCAGTGACTGTCTCATACATGCACACATGTCAGCATTACTGTCTGAAAGCATTTTTCATACATATTTTCTTACAGCAACTCCATAAACTCATCTGAATTGGTATTATTACAAATGTCTGAAATACATGGAGCCTATAAGGACTCTGTAACTTCCCTAAAATTCAACAGTTAAGAGAGGGTACAGTTTGGACTTTAAATCTGGGAGTCCTGATTCAAACACATTTTCTCTCTGCCACATCACAGTTCCGTAAGCAACGTAGTATAACCTTAGGGAGAGTAAAATAGATGCAGAAAGTGGCTTGACAAAGAACCACAGGAACAATGCAGGTGGCTGATAAATCCAGACAGGGAGCATCTAGAAAGGTTTCATGGGCCTTGGATGGGATGGTAGAAAGGGCAAGGAAGGTTTTGTCTGCCTGGAGGCATAGCATGGGCAACATTATTCCAGGTACGATAAAAAAAACAGACAGAGACATAACTTCATCATGGGAATACGGACGTGTGTGGAGAATAGCAGGTTTCCCAGTCAGTGAAGCTGTCAAAATAAGCAAATGGAATCATTACTATTCTATCACTTTAGCAAGTACCACCATCAACACCCTAGTGGCTATTCTTCTGTATTTACATGGGGTAAACTAGTTTCCTATCCAGGATTCAAATGCACTTTACATAGTTATTTTCAGGGCGCTAAAGTTTGCTTTAACACTTCTTAGCAGGAGATCACTTGGTTTCCTTTTTCTGAAATCGTTCCATCAGGTAAGTACTTTATGAGGAGATAGCAATTTATTACAAAGGGTAATGAGCTTTTGTGTATTGAGTCATTCAAGTGTAGCCACCTGCTGGCAAAGACGACATTATATCTAGTTGATCTTCATAAGCTTTAAGAACGCTTCAAATTTAAGTGTCTATAGCTATATGATTGTGATGATTCTAGAGGTCAGTTTACCACAAAAGAGATTTGCCCCTGAGATCCCAGTGCCTGGAAAAGGAAGTTTTAGAATTAAGTGTAGTAAATTTTATATTGATTGATCTTCTATATATCCCAACACAATTTACTCAATTCCTCTAGAAGGAAGGGTGGATTTTTTTCCAGCCAGGAAAAAGCCCTATCTCTGGACACAGGACTCTTTCTCACCTCAGAAATGGGATGGGGGCATCCCATTTCCACCCTAAATGCTCCAGAAACCTTTTGTTAGTTTTTAAGTGTGCTCTATACAAATTCATTTGTTTGGTTATTTGGCAATTCATTTATTCATTTGCTTATTTAACAAGTACTTACTGAGCATGGCCACATGCCACCTTGGGGACACCTTGATGAGCAAGGTAGGTGTGCTCCCTGCCTCCTGGGGCTTACTGTGCACCAGCGGCATTAAGCCCCCAGGACTCTCCTGTGGATCTGAGGGCAATTGAGGATCCTCTTGCTTCCTGTCTCCATTTTCATAATTTCTGGCCCTATCCTGATTTCCAAACCAGTGCTGGACTCTAAGTTTGGCAAAGAGGGTCATCTGTCTTTGGAAGGTGTAGATAAGGACAGAAAATCAGTGGCAGCCTTATAAATGTATGAGACAACCTGTCCTCTTCTCCTCCTCAAGGTGACAATCTATCTAATCACCAGGACCCAAGGAAAGCCAGTACAGTTAGTGTTAGGAGAGGAATTCCTTTCTTTCAGTGCTGGAATTGACAATATCATTGGCCATGTGGTAAGGCAAGCTCCTCCCATCACCTAAAATGTCAGCTCAGTCTTTCTGGTGCTCTGACTCTTATCTGTTCTTAAGAGCCCAGTTATGTTTCTCACTCCACCAGGTCCCCTTTCCTGACACCCAACTTTCTCCTAGCTCTCTCCTCTTATGAACTTCTACAGCCTTTGCCTGTGGTCCCCATAGAGATATGCTGCTTGTTTCTTTAGTCAGATTGCCAGATGCTTGTCTAAGGGGTCTTATCCCTTGTGCATATGGAGAAAAAAAGCATGCAAAAAATTCTCTTTGACTTAAGTGTAAAGCCACTAGACTGTGGCTTCTTTGGAGGAGGCAGACTAATACAATGCTTAAAAGAGTGATCTCTTGAGTTAGACCGCCTGGGTTCAAATTTAAGAACTATGTGACCTTTAGCAAGCCAGTTAACCTTACTGTGCCCCCATTTTCTCATCTGTAAAAGGGAAATGACAATAGCACAGACTCCTAGCATACTTGTAATAATTAAATTATTCAGCCTAAGATAGAACAGTGCCTGAAACTTCAGTGAGCATCAATAAAGTTACCATTACAGTCTCATGCTTAAGGATAAGACATCTCGCAACAACACCCCGTAGAATTCTAAACAAATAGATGTAAACGGGAATTTAGAAGTAATACGATACAATCTCCTATCTGATCCTTAGAATTGATGCGTAAAAGAATAAGGAAGTAAACTAAGCCTTCAAAAATAATCTAAAAAGCCTTTGTGAATCTTTAAATACCAGCATATTACAAGGAGCACAATAATTGGACTCACGAGAATACTCACTCTTGAAACCTCTGGTCACCATGTAAGTAGTTTCCAGAGGCCACCATTCTCTGAGAAGGCCCAAAGTAGTCCTGGTGGAGAGACCATATGTAAAGGCCCTGAAACTATGTGAAGAGAGAGAGGGACAGAGGCCCAGCAAACTTCAACTGATATTCCTACAGACCTTTCTTTTCCAGATCCTGACCGCAACTGCATGGGAGACACTATGCTAGGACTGCCTGGTCCCTCTTTTCTCAAATTCCTCAGAACTCTGAGATATGACTCAGAAATTGTGAGATATAACAGAATGAGTGCTATTACTTTATGTCACTAGGTTTTGTGATGATTTGTTAAGCATCAATAGATAACCAGAACAGATTTTTATTTCTCAATTGAAATATTTTTTTCTTTTATTTCTCTCTCCAGGAGTGAATTCAGGAGAAGTTTCCATCTGGTTAAAATGGCCACCTCTTCCCAGGTTCTTTGTACATTAGTGGGAGGGAAAAAGGTCATTTTATCTTGTAAGAAATCAAATAGTCGGCTTTCCCTCCACCAGAAAAACAAGGAGAATACATACACAAAATTATGCTTGCTTTAAATTTAATGCCATTGCATCATAGTGGAGCATGGGGGAAAAAGTTGTGCTGTGTGACCCTGTGAAACACAAAGCTTGCATGCCCAACCTGGGGAGCAGTGACTCTTCTCGTTCCCAGCCAGGCAGTGGATTGGACTTGATGCTCATGGTGCCCGCTCTTCCACAAGCTTTGGGCAAGGATCCCAATGAAGGCTCTAATGGTGATTGCGTGCTGCATTCCTCCTTGGACCCCTTTCCAGTATGATGAGCTCTAAGGAAGCAGCACATAAAGCAGCACAGGAAATGCAAGACATCTGTACTGGAGCCTGGGAACACTTTCCCCAGTCCCCTTGCTGGTGTGGTCCTGGCATGGAGCTGGGCCTCTGGAGAAATGAATTAAAGAAACAAGTTCAGTGGAGAACATGGGATTCCACTTCCATTCATCTTCCTTATTTTGCAAACACCGCATTCTGCAAATCCCATGCCAGTAAAGCTCTTGGATCAGTCCTCAAATTCTTCTGGATCCTTTAGGGAGGAGATGTCAGGGCTGGCCAAGAATCTAAGTGAAAACTGATGACAGAAGCTGACATTAATCAGCTACACAGTATGTTCTTCCCAGCAGGTTTCTTCCAATAAATCAAAGGCCAGCAAATCCGAGGGGTGTTTAGCCATGAGAGAGCAACTGTTTGCTGTTCTCTTTCCTTGCTAAAGATGATGAATCTAATGTTTAATTGAATCCAACACTGGTGGCCGTGGGAGTATTTGCCGTAGGTGTTGGGTGCACATACCATGTACAGTCACATTTCCTCACAGGCCAGGGGCTTTATCCAAGCATCCCCCTGCTACTCATGGTTCACCGTCTATATTGATGTCTCCTGGCCAAACAGAGTCACCACCCTATCTATGATCTGAAACAGACTCACTCTTTCAAATTGGAATACTCAGGCTGTTTTGGTGACCAAACAATTTATTTTCCTTCCTGTAAGATCTAATTAAGATACTTAAAGATATTAATGTAATAATGTCTGTTTAAAATCCAGCTCTCTCAACGTCAATATGTGTGGCAGCAGGAGTGCTGGATTCAAAGGACAGGATAGCCTTGCATCTGAGGCTTTGCCCTACTCATCCTAGCCATGCTACCTGAACTACCTCATTTTGCCTCTCTGAGCCTCTTTTTTTAAAATCTCTGAAATAAGGATTAAATCTACATAATTGATTTGTGATAAAGATTAATGAAGAAAATGGCTTGTGGAGGCTGTTCTTATGCTGAGAAACACTATGAACATAAAGAATACAATTATTATGATTTGTATCATTAATAATACAGTATTTTCTAAGGAGCATGAAAAATGATAGTGGTTCATATAGCAGGAAGTTCTGGAGGAGAAGCATGAGAAAAGCAAATCCTAGGGTCTCAACAAATCCAATACAAAACTCTCTTCTAGGACAATATCTTGATGGAGGTAAGATCTTTATCTCCAAGGCAAGACCCATAACATATCTCTACTGGGCCCATAAATCGGAAAATTGTGAACTAAATAACTATTCCAGGATCAATTACTTGGATAATTAAGACAAGTAAGTGTTACTTGTGTGTGAATGATAGTTTAATTACAAAGTTAATTTGCATAGTTTTGGAAGGTAGACTTAGCTTTGCTGATATAATTCTAACTTTTTCAGTTTCTATCCCGAAAAGGTCTTGGT
Organism: Macaca thibetana thibetana; assembly: GCF_024542745.1. Classification (NCBI taxonomy): domain Eukaryota; kingdom Metazoa; phylum Chordata; class Mammalia; order Primates; family Cercopithecidae; genus Macaca; species Macaca thibetana. Next base: position 88,798,287 of record NC_065590.1, read on the forward strand.
CTCAGTAAGAAAAGGAATATGAAGTCTGGCATTTTTTTTTAAATCACAGGACCGATATCTTTAATACAGTTTTTTTCAAGGTCAGGGATACATGTGCAGGCTGTGCAGGTTTGTTACATAGGTAAACATGTGCCATGCTGGTCTGCTGCACAGATCATCCCATCACCTAGGTATTAAGCCCAGCATCCATTCTTCCTGATGCTCTCCCTCCCCCATACCCCCAGCTGAAAAGTCTCAGTTTGTGTTGTTCCCCACCATGTGTCCATGTGTTCTCATCATTGAACTCCCACTTATAAGAGAGAAAATATAGTATTTGGTTTTCTGTTCCTGCATTAGTTTGCTAAGGATAATGGCTTTCAGCTCCATCCATGTCCCTGCAAAGGACACGATCTCATTCCTTTTTATGGCTGCATAGTATTCCATGGTACGTATGTATCACATTTAATGATTATCAAAATAATTAATACAGTCTAAATTACTTATATTTATATTTTTTAAACATTATTATATTTATTTTGATGTTAGAGTCTTACAATTGTCCTAAAATAAGAAGGACAATTATCATACCTATCTAGAGACTGAGAAACTGAAGTTCAGATAGAAAGCAATTTGCCTGAGGTCTCATGGATACTTGGTGGCGCCAGATCAGAATTTTCTGGGACAGAATTTTCTGACTCTTCATCAAATCTATATATGCCTTATGCTTTTAGTGATCACCTTATTTGAAAATGTAAAAAGTTAGAATATCTAAATTGCTTAAGACAATTTTGTGACAGGCATCAGTACCATTAACAATATAAGCCTAGACATCTCATAAAAATGTATCAAAGAACCCACTATTTGATCAGTACCCCTACATCCAGAAATATATTTATTAAAAATGATGATATGTGCAAATACTTCTTCTATTCACTTTCTCCTACAAGAATCAGTGTGACATAATGTTTACACACAAAACGTTGGAGTTGAACCGATTCAGGCCACTTACTAGTTCTGTTACTTTAAGGCCTTGATCTCTTCACATATAAAATAGAGCTAATATTGACCTAATCGGGCTATTGTGAGGATGAAATAAGCGAATCTAGCCTTCTTTCTACCTGGTAATTTGGGTCTCAGCTCCAAGTTTACCCTATCAAGGGAGGCTTTTCCAACTTCAGAAGCTAAATCTCCTTTCCCTCATTGTCCATTACTCTTGATGCCATCATGCTATTTTCTTTTTTGAAGAGGTTTTTCCTGTCTAAATCTATGTGATTGTTAATGAGTTTATTATTAATCTTTTTTCTCAAAACTGTGGGTCTCAAGTGAGTAAGAACTTGACACTAAAGGACACTAGAATATAGTTAGGTACCAATTTGGGGGACACAATCCACATTCCATTGAATATTTATAGCACCCCTGATATTGTGCAATGCTCAGTCTTTCCAGCCATATAAGTGGCAGCCCTGCTGTTTCACAATGGATGCTTAATTGGTCTTTATGTGCACAAAGAGCACAATAACATTAAACATATATTGCAGGCCAGGTTTTGTGATAAGGGCAAGGAATATAGAGAAGAATAAAACACAGCCTCCACTCTCCATAGGCTCATAGTCTGGCACTGAAATGTTTTATTACTCTATGGTTCTGAGATTAAAATACAGTAAGATAGCTAGCTTTATATAACTTTCTAAATATAGAACCCATTTGCAAAACGCCTTACTATTTTGTATCATTTGTATCATGATGATCATTAACATCATGACTGAACCAACATTATGATTTCCTGACTCTGCTTCCTGCAAAGTTACGTGCCAGTTGCCGTGGGGGCACAAAAATGACTAAAGCATAGTCCTAAATTTACTATATTCTAAATGTGGTTAATATTTTAAATTTTCATTCATCGAGGATGAAAAAAAATCCATGGCTTCATGATACCTAAGAGCTATAAGATAGTATATTGGCTTATGCCTAGAATACAAATAAACCCAATGACCCAAGCTGTGGCATTCATTCCATTCCTTAACTAATGACAAGATATAGAAAGGTCACCGTTTGCTTCTAGTAGGTCCAACGTAAGCATTCAGAGTCTTATGTTGAAGTTCTGCAATCCAAACCTTCTTTTGATGAGGGCAGGTTGGTATTAGCAGAGGGGAGTGCATTTTTTCCTTACACCCAGGTGGACACTTGCTCATGTGGCAAAATCAGCATCCTGCTATTTACCAATAATTATCTATCCTCCTCAGAGAGGCCAGATCCTCAAAAGCCATGGAAGCCGAGTCCAGTGGAATTGCCACCATGGCCAGCAACAAAGGCTGCTGTCAGTGTATGTGATAATCCACAGTAGTGGTGCTATAGCTGCTTACGCTGCACAATTTACATTAAAGAACAAAGGACACAACCAAGCTAGACTGTGCTTGTCATAAGTTCCAATGACACATTCAAGAGCATTGAGAAATTGAGGGACAGCAATGTCTTGAGAAATATTTTAATGCCTTGCTCAAAATTCTAATGCCCCTTCCCTGTTCTCTGATGCCTCCTTCCCCAGCCAGCCACAACTCTAAAACATGTCTGTCAGAGCTTGATTTTCCTTAGTCCTCCCTCACATTAGTTCAGTCAATGTGGTACATTATCAATTAACGTTTCACAGGTTTATATAAGGGACTTCAGAGACCACCATGTCTAGCCACTCAACTTATAAATGACCATCTAAGAGAAGAGTTGGCTCCAAGAAAAGACACAGTCTTCTAGAAGACAGGCTTGCTTTTACCAGGAATGTGAGAAACCTCTACTTTCTGAAAAGATAAATGAAGGAGGAGGAAGAGGATCTTGAAGAAAAATCTGGAGCTTGTATAGATGTCCAAAAAAACAGCAACTCACAGAGTTACTTACGAGTCACGTAAATGTATATAGTAGTAAGTGAGTATGCCAAGTGAATGAACAGGTCCACATGTACTCCTGGGCTAAAGGCAGAGTATTAAAAAGATGAAACTTCCTTCCCTTCTCTTCCTTTCCCTTCCCTCCCCTCCCCTTCCCACCTCCCCCCTCCCTTCCCTTCCCTCCCCTCCCCCTCCCTTCCCTTCCCTCCCCTTTCCCCTCCTCTCCCTTCCCCTCCTCTTCCTCCTCCCTTTCCTTGGATATTCCCCTCCCCTCCTCTCCTCTCCTCCCCTCCCCTCTTCTCTCTTCTCCTCTCCTCTCCTCTTCTTTCTCTCTCTCTCTCCGCCGCCATCATCATCACTACCGCCACCACCACCATCATCATTATCACACAAGCTATTAGAAGAGGAGTTAAGATACTGGTAGAGACAAACTGGAAATGTAATGATTTAAGCAGAGAAGGCTAAGAGGGAACTTTCAGGAATGATGTCAGGATTAGGGAAATAGAAAGATAGTAGAATTGTCAAAGGGAATCAAAATATTTCTCAAAACGAGGCCTGCTGAGCCAAAGAGAAATTAAATGAATATGCTGATGTTTAGTTTCCCAGCTTTACATAGGAAATTGAAGATGGTTTTGTGAAAGACAAGTGGGGGAAAGGTGAGTCTATAAACCATTATCCATTCAAAGTCTTGATTTAAAACACTTGCTTTTAAGCACACTAAGGATTCAATATGTATTTGTTAAAATTTGCAAAGTGATTTTTTTCCTCAATTTTTTTGAACAAAAATACCTTGAGGAATTGGAAACATGCCAACCAGAAAAAAAAAAAAAAAAAAAAAAGATATCCCACTTCTGGAATTTTACGGGCTATATGCCAGAAACTTCCCAACCAAAGAGTTCTTCTCTCCCCATCTCCACCATTTTAGGCTGAGATGGCAGGGGACTGGGCCTCAGGGGCCGCAGAAAATAGAGGTCCTGGGGCTTGGCTTCAGAATATCTTAGACGTATTTCCAGCACTAGGTTACCTTCGTGTTGGTGGAAAAGTCGGGAAAGGAAAATTGTAGACAAAGTTTCATCCTGACTTGAAATGTCCTTAAAAGGCAATGCTGATGACTTTTCCAAGTGTGTGGCCTATCTGAGTAACAGAGAAACATGTTTCTTTGTGGAGTACTTGGATATTCTTGAGATCTGGATCCAGGCTGGGAAAGAGAAAGCACATGATTGAGGTTCATGCTTGGTTCACAGTGGATTTGTTCCCCTCCTGCTTCCTACCCTATTATCTGATGATATAGGATCCCCTGATGTCCTGTAGGGTCATGAGTCTGCCATTTGGAAAAGGCTGCAAAATCTACTCTGTCCTAGGAGGCATGACTGTACGAAGCACAGGGTGGAGTATGCAGGCATTTCCTCAATCCCAAAGGAGTGCAAGCCAGGAGACCCCTCTTTGAGGCACCAAAGGAAGGGGAGAAAAAAGGATGGGAGAACTATCTAGGAAGAAATATGGGATGATCAAATTACTGTAGCTAGAAGAATTATGAGGTTAGTAGTTCATTCCACCACCTCTTGTTTGTTTCCATACATGGAGGAGCGACTTTGATCCTTAGGGTAATTGCAGTGTGTAGGGGAAAAGAGGAGGAAAAGTGGGGGTGAGCAGATGCACCAAGTCTCTCGATCTCACTGGCCACCACAGGCCAGCCTGGCTTACACAAGAGAACAGGAAAGCACAGTGTACCCAGTTCAGAGCATGCAGTGGTAGATCCTCAAAGAACACCTGGAGGAAGGCTAGAAATGGAAAGGAATAGATAAATACGGAGAAGAATGGAGGGAGAAAAGGTAGAAGAGTGGTGGCTAGTGTCTAAAGTGATGAGTGGAGAGAACAGTCGTCTGCATGACTCACAGCTCTCTGCCTCTTCTCTTCTGTACCTGTAAATAATGATAATACCTTAATTACCTTCTCCTTGTGATGCAGTTTCTAAGAGCTTTTAATGTGCTTTCTCATGTTCCCCACAATAAGCAGGCTATAAAGGCAGCCTTTGCAATCTCATTTTATAAATTAGTATGTTGAGGCTCAGAAATGTTTAGGAGTCCCTGGAGTCACATAGCTAATAAGAGGAAAGGAGGGTATTGCACCTCAGTTGTCACCATGAAAGGAGGGGAGGCAACAGTCATTTGTCTAGAGACTCACCACAGTCATTTCATGGCTCAAGACTTTCAGGGAGCAGCCAGGAAAAGAGAGACACATGGCAAGAGGTCTGCGGCAAGACATTTGGAGAAAAAGGCCAAAGAGACAAGAGGTTAAGGGGAGAGAGGTGTGAAGGAAAGAAAACACTCCATCTGTAGCTGCAGCCTCTGCATCATCGTGTTTCAATTAACAGACTGTGTCCTGGACTGGGGAATGGATGAAAAGATAAACAACACCCACGCAGACTGACTAAGATCTCTGAGACAGCAGCAGCATGGAGAGGAGCCACAAACAGATTCTCACCCAGGTCTTCCAGGGGTAAGAGGGGAGGCAAGTGCCTATGAGACCATCAGCTGGGGCCAGAGACGGTAGGAGACAGGGTGGAATGTGCCAGCCTCTGCGCAGAAGTGGCATAAGAACAAGGAAAGAGTAAGCAGTGTGGCAGGTGTCTTTTCCTCATCAATCCTTCGTCCTCAGACCCCTGCTTGGCCACCCCTGAGCCTCACATTCCTGAATGATTCAGTGTCATTATTGATTCCTGCTGTGAATTCACGAGACTGGAGGGGAGGGAGGATGACTTGAGCATAGCAGTCCTCCGAAAACATGAATTTGGCCTAGTTAGCACCCCAATGCTCTGCTCTTTGCAGCTTTCTGCACCCACAGGATTTTATTAGCTAGAACACCACCTATGCTATTGCATCCTTAATGTTTTCATAAGAAAATGTTCATTATTTCAGCCAGTTATTCACTCACGCAATAAACACATTTACATATTCCTTCACATATTACATAAACATTATTGTGTAGCAGGCACCTTGCTAGAAACGAGAGCTGTCTAGCCTTGAAGGTCTCAGCCTTCTTGGAGAACATAGCCTGGTGAGAAATCCAGGCAGGTCAGGTGACAATTTCAATGTAGGTGTTAGGGAAGATGTGATGGAGGCAAGTGCTGGTGGAGCTGGACTGAGCCAAGTTGGAGGCTGGGTAGTGGGTAGGAGGAGAGCCTGGGCAATCTAGGAGGGGAGCCTAGAGGTGCCACAATCCTGTAGGAACCAGACTCCATCCCAAAGGTCATCCTTTAGTACCCAGAAAGTGACTTTTGTCCTCATGGCTCTAGATGGCTAGTAGAGCCATAAGCACGAAAAACAAACTCAATGGATCGCATACTACTTGATAGTCCTAGGAATTAAGAAGTGTCTTCTTTCATGCATATTTTTTAATCATCATTCGTTTACAACCAGTAGTATGTGGAAAATCCAGCCTTCCCTGGGTTGGTGGGGTATGAAGTTACTTCTAAGGAGGTGAAGGGACTGGGGTTGGGGCACCTGGCATCTTCCACCTCTGATGTGTTGACACCACACCTGATTGCAGTCATGGTCTTTGATGACCTGGTTCCACTTGAGGCTGTAGCTACAGAGTTATATCCTTTCTCATTTTCCTGCCACTGCATCTTTCTACTTAGAAAGTTTAAGCAGCCCACAGCCTGGAAGGTGGTGTTATGGAAGCACTGAACATGGCTCCAGGAGTCCAGTGAACTTGGAGCCGAGCCCTTAGAAATTTTTGTAATATGAGATAAGCCATTTCAATAATGAGCCTGTTTCTTGTAAAATCAGAGATGGCAATAATAACTACCTGACGATTTTTATGAACATCAGATGCAAGTAAGTCTGACAAGTCATTCCATAAAAATAATAGTTTATTTTCTCTTTTCTTTTTTTTTTCTTTTTTTTTTTTTTTTTTTTAGATGGAGTCTCTCTCTGTCACCCACGCTGGAGTGCAGTGGCACGATCTCAGCTGACTGCAACCTCCGCTTCCCACATTCATGCAATTCTCCTGTCTCAGCCTCCCGAGTAGCTGGGACTACAGGTGCCTGGACCACTCCCGGCTAATTTTTGTATTTTTAGTAGAGATGAAGTTTTGTCATGTTGGCCAGGCTGGTCTCAGACTCCTGACCTCAGGTGGTTTGCCCACCTCAGCCTCCCAAAGTGCTGGGTTACAGGCGTGAGCCACCGCACCTGGCCTCTTTTTCTTTAAAGGGGTTTTCTTTTCCAAAATATTTGCAATCCTAGGAAATTGAGGGTCTCTTAAAAAAAAAGGAGGGGGAAGTAACTCAACCACAAAAACTCTGTGCCGACCTGGATTTGAGGAAGACTCCATAACTAACAGCTCAAATTTCCTTCTCTCTTGGCTGACAGAATTGGAGGCAAGACCTGATACTTATCTACTTCCATCTGTTTCTGTGTGCAGACTTATTATAACGAGATGTTTCTATTCCAAAACAGTGGTCCCTTCTATACAAGTGTGCAAAGCATTTCTCTAAATTTCCTGGTGTTTTGCTCTGAGGCTTCCAACTGCAAAATCAAGAAGTGCTGAAAAGATGGCTTTATCCTGACTTACTTGCTGTGGGGCAGCCCCTGGGGAGAGGAGGGCTGAGAGACAAACTCGGGGTTTGAATGTGATCTACAGAGCCCTTCTTTAGTTTTCAAGTCCCCCAGTATCCCGGCAACCCTTCCCTGAGCACATCCTCAGCTTGAGCCAGGTTGGCTTCTTCCGTGTTCCCTAAACATAGCTTCTTTTCCCATCCGTGTGGTTTGGGTTTGTCTCTCTGCTCTTTCTTCCCATCATTCTTTATTGAAGTCTTGTATCCAATTCAAATGCCCTCTTCTGAATTTCTCTGACTGCCTAATTACACTCCCACACCTCAAAGACACCACAGCCCTTTCTGTGACCTCCTAAAGGGCATGGGTCACTTGCTCCCTAATATCAGAGTTCTTGATATCCACAGCTGATGTGCTGGATGCTTCTCACATGGGGTTAGGAGAAGTCATAGAGAGATTCCTGGGCGGGAGAATGGATTTGTACTCATAGATTATCCTGTGTTTCTGCTTTTTCCTCTATGAGAGAAGAGGTTATATGAATTAAGTCTTGAGCTTCTATGACATCAGCTTTGTAAATGAAATTCCTGCTGAGCTACTCTTTGGCCACTATTTAAGTAAACTACTATTTTTTTGGTCATGCAAGAGTAACCTCTCTCTGTGCAACAGGTGTCCCAACTTCAACCCCCACCCAAAGCCCTGCTTCCCATCTGTAGCTCCGGCCCCTCACTCCCCACCCCATCTCCAAGCTTAGGCTGTGCTATGCTCTACAACTGGGGATAATAGAAGGGTGGGTCATGGGATCATCTGGACAGACTGAAATCTTGAGCATTGCTCTGAGGGGAAGAGCTTTCCACAGGCACAGGCAGGTACTGAGGAAGATTTGCTGACATCTGATAAAAGAAATCTGATGGGTCTGGCCTTCTTCTGACCCCTCTGGTTTCCAGGAGCCTCCATTCCCACAGGTCCAAACCTCTACTTAGAAACTGAGTGTTAGAAACTAAATGTTTGTGTCCTCCCCAGATTCCTATGATGAAGCCATAATCACCAATATGAGGATATTTATAGGTGGGGCATTTGGAAGGTAATTCAGTTTAGATGAGGTCATGAGGGTCGAGCCTCCATGATAGGAATGATTCTGTCCTAAGAAGAGGAGGAGGCCAGAACCCCCCTCTCTCTACCATGTAAAGATACAGTGAGAAGTTGTCATATGCATACAAGGAAGAGGGTCCACACCAGACACTAATTCCAAGGCACCTTGACCTTGGACTTCCCAGCCTTCAGAACTGTGAGAAATAAATGTCTCTTGTTTAAGCCACCCAGTCTACGGCATTCTGTGATAGCAGCCCCAGCTGCTTAAGATACTGAGGAAGCCTAGAGGCTGATAGATATATTTACCTCAAGTTGCTTTTAGGGAAGGCACGTGGAATGCAAGTCTTGGCATGGAAGCCTACGCACCCTGGTTTGTGTAGCCTGACCTTCAATTATTGCTTATAGACATGGAACCCAAAATGTTAGATTCCAGGCTTTGGAATTCCAGGCTTTGGAATCTAACATTTTGGGTTCCATGCCTGTGAGCAATATGTTCATAGGAATGGCTCCTATACGAGAGTGAGCTGACAATCTTACTTTATAGAACATATATTTTTCTTTCTTTTTTTGCAATTTTTCCTACTTCAAGAAGAAATAAACCTGATATGCCATGAGCATAGGTTTATAGACAAACCTGTAACTTAAACCTCAAAACAGCCCAGTGAAATAAATATTATGATCCTCATTTTACAGATGAGAAACCTGAGTCTTAGAGGAGTTATTTTCTCCAGTACCATACAGCAATCAAGTGGTAGCGAGAACTGGGATAGAAATGCAAGTTTGTATTCATCGAAATCCTTTGTTATTTCTAGTGTGATCCATGTCTGATTGTCAGTTTGGAGTGCTGATGTTTCTACAGACACCTGGTTCACATGACAAATCAGACAAAAGAACTTCCCAGATCATTTTTAAATGACAACCAGGGACCGTAAATGTCCTGCTTCAAAATCATGTAAGCGTATTTTTTATCTTTAGATTGATCAAATACTGACCACTTTTTCTTTTGACTTTTTATTACACCATACGTGCATCTTTATCATGGCATCTATAACACTTGAGCACATTATATTACATGGCAGGCAGAGTTAGAAGAACATTCCACACAATAGGAGATTTCCTTGAGAGTAGACATTATGATTTAGTCACTGATATCCATACCACCCTGAGATCCAGGCAAGGGGTGCCTGCCCCAGGCCCTAAACATCAGGCAACCTCACACTTTGGAGACGATTCCTGGGAATTTTCTAAGTTCTCTTCTAGTACCAATGATCACCCTGGGGCAGCAGTTTCATTTGGGTTAATGGAGTTGTTCTGGGGTCATGTGGCCTGACCTTGGTTTATGCTTCTAGGAGGGGGTTTGGAAAGAGGATAGCTCCTGCTGGCCAGCATAACATTTCTTTCATGGAATGGCATGAAATTAGTTTCCAGATGCATCTGACATACTGATTTTTGGTGACTTAAGTAGTTTTTATAGAAAATTACTTGCCCAGAGGCCTGCAGACCTAAGGGCATCTCCAACTCGTACACACCAAGTATCTGTTCAGTAAGTACTTGTTAAATCAATTAATAAATGGTTAAATGGTCTGTGAACACTTCAAAATAAATTGAAGGATGATTCTGGTATTTTCCTTATTGTGAAATTGGCATAATTTAAGAGTCATTTTCCAAAGGAAAACTGCATAAAACTCATTCCACTAATTAGACTTAGTTTGGTGAATTGCTCCCAGAGTTAACTAATGGTAACATTGATACCAATTGGTCTGTTCAGAAAGTCATGCACTCTGTCAATGTTAGCTAAATTCTCTGGGCTTTGGACGTCAATGCTGTTGTATCCTAGATAGATTCATTAAATGTATCTATACTCCTTAGTCATGGGAAACCTGGCATCTTTTGATAGCTGCCTTCCCTCCATGGCCACCACCCCAGGGTCATCAGGGAAGGTCGGGGAAGTCCAAGGAAGCAAAAAACAAGGACACACACACACACACACACACACACACACACACACACACACAAAGAGCCTGATTTATCTCAATCTTGTTCAGGAACAAAATAGCTTTTTAAAAATTATTGTTCCTACACTGATGTTAGAAATGAAATCTTCAAGAAAAATGATTTCTGGGCAGTGGAAATTCAGGTCCCAAGAGAGGAAGAAAATGAGATTTCTGTGCTAAGGGCTGAAGCCACCAAGATTGTGGTATCTGATTGGCCAGTGTATTATGTTTTGAGTGAGGCCTGACGAGAGCCGTATGTGAAACCATCATGTGATTCCATGGAAGATACCTCTCTTACTTCTTACTACGTGATTTCCAAAGGAATTGGGCCTCTTCTCAAAAATAACATGCTTCATATGAAATACAGATTCACTGGGACTTGGGAAAGTTATTTATGATCTTGGGTTTATGACTTTAATAACTGATTCTCCAAGAGGGTGTCTGAAGAAGGAAAGCCCTATGGCTCCGGGCCAGCAAATTACACACCATGATGGAGGAGGAGGCCGCCGGTTCCTCTCTCATAGAGAGAGGGCTTGCCCTTACAGATGGCCTGAGCAACCAGCTTGTGTGCAGCCCCACACTAAGCACTAAGTGTAGGGATACAAGACATAGGTCTTAATCTTAAGGCCTTATAATAAAATTGCTGTAACATGAGAACATCATATGCCATTTAAATTAGCATTTAATTCACACCATAAGAATTCAGTTCTCAGGAGACTGAGAGCCTCAGAAAGATCTGGATTTAGGCAGGGTATTTTGGGCAAGATGCTGAAGATTTGATTTGTTTGTTAGGAATCTAGAATAGAATTACGGAAAGCATTTGAATAAACAACATAAAGGAAAAACAGGTGGGAGAGTTCAAGTCATTTTTAAGCACAAAAAGGAGACAGCATGGGTTGGATGGTAAAGATTTGGAGTAGGTCAGTAGGAATTAAGGCTGAAAGGGTAGGTTTGCTAATTTTATTCTGCTTCAATGTTTCTGTTTTAAAAATTCATTGATAGTAGCAGTCTATATCTTTATTTATAATTATTGAGTATGTATCTTAAAAATATCAGAATTTATTCCAATTCCAGTGTGTATGCATGTGCAACATACATTGTTCGTATTCGTGAGCAGGTGGCAAGGGTCTGGTGTGTAATGTGAAAATCAGGGCATGGTAGGATGCAGCAATGTGACATGTTCTGTATGGATATGTATGTTTTATATGGAGGGGCCTTAGCTAAGCTGAACAGAAATGTGGCAGAATCTTCCATGTCACCAAGCTGTACCCAGTGGACTTTAAGGCAGCCCAGTATTTGAAAGAAGGACCCCCCCCCCACCGCCCACCACCACCACCATATACACCTTCTTAGGAGACAGTCTACCTTTGCTAAAATACTATTTGGGAAACAATCAACTTTGGTAGGAAGGATATCCTAGCTTTATCCCACACTACAGTATAAATGATTTTATATTTCTGCCAAAATCAGAAACTAGAAGTGGGAGCCTAGAGATCTGACCCAATTATTTTGTTTTAAAGCTGTAGGCAATGGCACTAAAGGCAAATTCAGGCACTAACAGTACAAAGGCAGATCTAAGCTATGCTTTTGGACTCAAAGATTATCACACATGGTCCCTGCTCCCAGAGAACTTACTGACCAGTGGAGGAGACAAAACAAGCTCTAGTGAAATGCAGGAGGTGAGTAAAGGTGGAGATGGAGGTATAAGCTATATTCTGCAGGAATACAGAGAAAGACACAGGCTGGAGTCGTAGGGAAAGTAATGTAAAATTTCTCAGCTGTGTTTATAGGTTGAGTGGGATGTTAAAGTTAGGAAAAATGTGGGGGGAAGAAAGATATTTCCAGCTCGAGGAACAGCATGAGCTGAGGTAAAGAGAGAGTTCACAGGAAATGTGGAGGATTTGATATAGTAGAGGGCAATGAGGCTATTGGTGCATGGGACAGAGGTCAGCTGGGAGAGCAGTGGGGCCAGAGAGGTAGTTCAGGTTTGGCTTTTGGAAGATTTTTGGGGGTTGTCATAACTGGTATCCTCTGTCATATGGATCCTGGCCAAGAAGATGTAGTTGCTTGTAGAATAAATATGAGGGAATTATCACATAAAAACCAGCCAAATTGGATGTTGCCCCTTTTTAATTGTTCTACTGTTATTCTGTACCCTTAGCAAAGTCTTGTTTAAATCTTGAATATCAGCCATGCTATTAGAAAGTAAAGAAGGGTATGTAACTAATGACCCTTCTTTCAGCAAATGCCAAACTCACCCATAAATGGAAAATTCAGAGATGGGGCTGAAGGCACCGCTGGATCCAGAGGCTTTAATTAAGTTATTAAAATCTGTTTTAATAACTTTTTATTAAATTATAAATAATTTTATAGTTATTGATATGGTTTGGCTGTGTCACCACCCAAATCTCATCTTGAATTGTAGCTCTCATAATTCACACATGTTGTGGGAGGGACTCAGTGGGAGATAATTGAATCATGAGGGCGATTTCCTCCATACTATTCTCATGGTAGTGAATAAGTCTCACGAGATCTGATGGTTTTATAAGGGGAAACCCTTTTCACTTGGCTCTCATTCTCTCTTGTATTTTGTGATGTAAGATGTGCCTCTTGCCTCCTGCCATGACTGTGAGGCCTGCTCAGCCATGTGAAACTATGAGTCCATTATACCTCTCTTTCTTTACAAATTATGCAGTCTCTGGTATGTCTTTATCAGCAACGTGAAAATGGACTAATACACTTACGTATTTGCTTATTTTTACTTTATCCAGCAATGTTTCTTTTACATTACTAAGGAAAACTAACAAACAGAAACAATAATCATAGAAGCGCTTAGAGAAAAAGTGATATTTAGCTTTCAAACCATTTAGGATAATGTCAGTTTCCAAGTGGTATGACCATGCTTCTCCCTTGAAATCAGTAAGTTATTTAGAGAATACCTTTTAAAAAGTTTGAATATTCCCTATAGGAACATTGTTCTTATAGGAAGAAGACCTTGCACACTGACTCCTAGCAGTATAAGCCACTCTTTCCCAAGAGACTACCCCTTATAATAGCAAGAGGGTTTTGCATAATGTGATCTAATTCACATCACAGTTTTCAGTAGCACGACTGTTATTATTGAATTATCAAAGGAAATATAGTGGTTTTGGTAAAAGATACCTTAAGCAAATACATGGAAGGTAGATTGCTGATTTAACAGAACAAAAATTAGTGTCTATATTATGACCTCAGACCAGCTAAGGACTCTAGAGAACAATGAACACCCCTAAGTAATCTTTCCTAGAATATCTGGGAGGTATCCAGGCTTCAGTGTCATAAGGTTAGAACAGAAAGCTTGGCCGATGTTTTGAATTCATACTGATGGATTGTGAATGGCATGTTCTCCACAGAGACCTTTTTTGTAATTAAATAATCTTCTCTTTCTATTCTTGGATCTTCAAGAGATCATTGAGTAATTTACTTCCATGGACTCAACTGATCTTCAAGTTTTCTGGAGCAAATATTTTATATTTACTTCTGATTAATGTCCTTTTGCTCACACATTAAGGATGACATTTATTTACCTAAAATTTTTCCTCTCTTTTATGTAAATACAGAAGTGTAGCCTCCTTGACTAGACAATTGCATATCTGAAAATTATTTGTTTTGTTTTGATAGAGATAGGCTTTCACTCTGTTTCCCCATGCTGGAGGGCAGTAGTGGTGTGATCATACCTCACAACAGCCTGGAACTCCTGGGCTAAAGCCATCTTTCTGCCTCAGCTTCCTGAGTAGCTGGGATTGCAGGTGTGTGCCATCACAACAGGCTAATTTTTAACAAATCTTTGTAGAGATGGGGTCTCGCTATGTTTTCCAGGCCAGTCTTGAGCTCCTGGCCTCAAGAAATCCACCATCCTTGACCACCCAAAGCTCTGGTATTATGGTTGTGTGATATACTGCACCTGGCCCTGAACATTTTTGAAGGCCAAATAATTGGAAGCATTTCACAGCTCTGCCTCATAGGCTAAAATGCCCTTTTAATCTCGGCATGGATTTCATTCTTGTCCTTAAATTTATAAACAATATGCAAGGGTAGCTGGCAAGGTGGCCAAATACGAACAGCTCCAGTATGGAGTTCCCAGTGAGATCAATGTCAAAGGCAGGTGATTTCTGCATTTCCAACTGAGGTACGTGGCTCATTTCATTGGGACTGGTTAGACAGTGGGTGTAGCCCACAGAGGGCAAGCAGAAGCAGGGTGGGGTGTCGCCTCACCTGGGAAATGCAAGGGGTCAAGAAACTCCCTCCCCTAGTCAAAGGAAGCCATGAGGGACTGTGCCGTGAGGAACAGTGCATTCAGGGCCAGATACTATGCTTTTCCCATGGTCTCCACAACCCACAGAAAAGGAGATTCCCTCTGGTGCCTACACCAGCAGGGCCCTGGGTTTCAAGCATGAAACTGGATGGCCATTTGGGCAGACACCAAACTGGCTTCAGGAGTTTCTTTTCATACCCCAGTGGCACCTGAAACGCTAGCAAGACAGAACCGTTCTCTACCCTGGAAAGGGGGCTGAAGCCAGGAAGCCAAGTGGTCTAGCTCAGTGGATCCCACTCCCACAGAGCCCAGCAAGCTAAGATCCACTGGCTTGAAATTCTTTTTTGCCAACACAGCAGTCTGAAGTCTAACTAGGATTCTCTAGCTTGGTCGGGGGAGGGTCCTCTGCCATTACTGCAGCTTGAGTAGGCAGTTTTCCCCTCACAGCATAAACAAAGCCACTAGGAAGTTCAAACTGAGCGGGGTCTACCAAAGCTTGAGAAAGCCGCTATAGCCAGACTGCCTCTCTAGATTCCTCCTCTCTGGGCAGGACATCTCTGAAACAAAGGCAGCAGCCCCAGCCGGGGGCTTATAGATAAAACTCCCATCTCCCTGGGACAGAGCACCTGGGGGAAGGGGCAGCTGTGGGTACAGCTTCAGCAGACTTAAACATTTCTGCCTGCCAGCTCTGAAGAGAGCAGCGAATCTCCCAGCACAGCATTTAAGCTCTGCTAAGGGACAGACTGCCTCCTTAAGTGGGTCCCTGACCCCAGTGTCTCCTGACTGGGAGACACCTCCCAGCAGGGGTCAACAGGCACCTCATACAGGAAAGCTCTGGCTGGCATCTAGCAGGTGCCCTGGGACGAAGCTTCCAGAGGAAGAAACAGGCAGCAATCTTTGCTGTTCTGCAGCCTCCACTGGTAATACCCAGGCAAACAGAGTCTGGAGTGGACCTCCAGCAAATTCCAGCAGACCTTCAGCAGAGGGGACTGTTAGAAGGAAAACTAACAAACAGAAAAGAATAGTATCAACATCAATAAAATGGACATCCACACCAAAACCTCATCCGAAGGTCACCAACATCAAAGACCAAAGGTAGATAAACACAAGAAGATGGAGAGAAACCAGCGCAAAAGGCTAAAAATTGCAAAAACCGGAATGCCTCTTCTCCTTCTGTTCCAGCAAGGCAACAAAACTGGATAGAGAATGAGTTTAATGCATTGACAGAAGTAGGCTTCAGAAGGTGGGTAATAATGAACTCCTCCAAGATAAAGGAGAATGTTCTAACCCAATGCAAGGAAGCTAAGAACCTTGAAAAAAGGTTAGACAAATTGCTAACTAGAATAACCAGTTTAGAGAAGAACATAAATGACCTGATAAAGCTGAAAAACACAGCATGAGAACTTCATGAAGCATATACAATTATCAATACCCAAATAGACCAAGCAGAAGAAAGGATATCAGAGATTGAAGATCAACTTAATGAAATAAAGCGTGAAGACAAGATTAGAGAAAAAGGAATGAAAAGGAACGAACAAAGCCTCCCAGAAATATGGGACTATGCGAAAAGACCAAACCTACGTTTGATTGGTGTACCTGAAAGTGACGGGGAGCATGGAACCAAGTTAGAAAACAATCTTCAGGATATTATCCAGGAGGACCTCCCCAATGTAGCAAGACAGGCCAACATTCAAATTCAGGAAACACAGAAAACACCACAAAGATACCCCTCGAGAAGAGCAACCCCAAGAAACATAATCGTCAGATTCACCAAGGTTGAAATGAAGGAAAAAATGTTAAGGGCAGCCAGAGAGAAAAGTTGGGTTACCCACAAAGGGAAGCCCATCAGACTAACAGCAGGTCTCTCTACAGAAACCCTATGAGCCAGAAGAGAGCGGGGGCCAATATTCAACATTCTTAAAAAAAAGAATTTTCAAACCAGAATTTCATATCCAGTCAAATTAAGCATCATAAGTGAAGAGAAATAAAATCCTTTACAGACAAGCAAACGCTGAGTGATTTTGTCACCACCAGGCCTGCCTTATGAGAGCTCCTGAAGAAAGCACTAAACATGGAAAGGAACAACTGGTACCAGCAACGGCAAAAACATACCAAATTGTAAAGACCATCAACCCTATGAAGAAACTGCATCAACTAATGGGCAAAATAACCAACTAGCATCATAATGACAGGATCAAATTCACATAAAACAAGATTACCTTTAAATTTAAATGGGATAAATGCCCCAGTTAAAAGATGCAGACTGGCAAATTGGATAAAGATTCAAGACCCATCGGTGTGCTGTATTCAGGAGAACCATCTCAACTGCAAAGACACATATAGGCTCAAAATAAAGGGATGGAGGAATATTTACCAAGCAAATAGAAAGCAAAACATTGCAGGTGTTGTATTCCTAGTCTCTGATAAATCAGACTTTAAACCAACAAAAATCAAAAGAGACAAAGAAGGGCATTACATAATGGTAAAGGGATCAATGCAACAAGAAGAGCTAACTATTCTAAATATATATGCACCCAATACAGGAGCACCCAGATTCATAAAGCAAGTTCTCAGAGACCTACAAAGAAACTTAGATTCCCACACAATAATAGTGGGAGACTTTAACACCCCACTGTCAATGTTAGATCAATGAGACAGAAAATCAACAAGGATATTCAGGACTTGAACTCAGTTCTGGACCAAACGGACCTCTTTAATTCTTTTTTCTACAGAACTCTCCACCCCAAATCAACAGAATGTACATTCTTCTCAGCACCAAAATGACACTTATTCTAAAATTGACCACATAATTGGAAGTAAAACACTCCTCAGCAAAGGCAAAAGAACAGAAATCATAACAAACGGTCTCTCAAATCACGGTACAATCAAATTAGAAGCTACAATTAAGAAACTCACTCAAAACCGTACAACTACATGGAAATTGAACAACCTGCTCCTGAATTACTACTGGGTAAATAACAAAATTAAAGCAGAAATAAATAAGTTATTTGAAACCAGTGAGAACAGAGACACAATGTAACAGAATCTCTGGGACACAGTTAAAGCGGTGTTTAAAGGGAAATTTATATCACTAAATGCCCACAAGAGAAAGGAGGAAAGATCTAAAATCAACACGCTAACATCACACTTAAAAGAACTAGAGAAGCAAGAGCAAACAAATTCAAAATCTAGCAGAAGATAAGAAATAATTAAGATCAGAGCAGAACTGAAAGAGATAGAGACATGAAAAACCCTTCAAAAAAATCAATGAATCCAGGAGCTGGTTTTTTGAAAAGATCAACAAAATTGATAGACCACTAGCAAGACTAATAAAGAAGAAAAGAGAAGAATCAAATAGACACAATAAAAAATGGAAAAGGGAATATCACCACTGATTCCACAGAAATACAAACTACCACCAGAGAATACTATAAACACCTCTATGCAAATAAAGTAGAAAATTAGAAGAAATGGATAAATTCCTGGACACAGACACCCTCCCAAGATTAAATCAGGAAGAAGTCGAATCCCTGAATAGACCAATAACAAGTTCTCAAATTGAGGCAGTAATTAATAGCCTACCAACCAAAAAAAAAAAAAAAAAAAAAAAAGGCCAGGATCAGATGGATTCACAGCTGAATTATACCAGAGGTACAAAGAGGAGCTGGTAGAATTCCTTCTGAAACTATTCCAAACAATAGAAAAAGAGGGAATCCTCCCTAACTCATTTTATGAGGCTAGCACCATCCTGATACCAAAACCTGGCAGAGACACAACAAAAAAGAAAATTTCAGGCCAATATCCCTGATGAACATTGATGCAAAATCCTCAATAAAATACTGGCAAACTGAATCCAGCAGCACATTAAAAAGCTTATACACCACAATCAAGTCAGCTTCATCCCTGGGATGCAAGGCTGGTTCGATATATGCAAATCAATCAACATAATCCATCACATAAACAGAACCAATGACAACAAACACATGATTAGCTCAATAGATGCAGAAAAGTCCTTCAACAAAATTCAACATCCCTTCATGCTAAAAACTCTCAATAAACTAAGTATTGATGTGATGTATCTCAAAATAACAAGGGCTATTTATGACAAACCCAGAGCCAATATCATACAGAATGGACAAAAGCTGGAACCATTCCCTCTGAAAACTGGCACAAAACAAGGATGCCCTCTCGCACCACTCCTATTCAATATAGTACTGGAAGTTCTGGCCAGGGCAATCAGGCAGGAAAAAGAAATAAAGAGTATTCAAATAGGAAAATAGGAAGTCAAATTGTCTCTGTTTGCAGATGACATCATTGCATATTTAGAAAACTCCATCATCTCAGCCCAAAATCTCCTTAAGCTGATAAGCAACTTCAGCAAAGTCTCAGGATACAAAATCAATGTGCAAAAATCACAAGCATTCCTCTCCCCAATAATAGACAAACAGAGAGCCAAATCATAAGTGAACTCCCATTTACAATTGCTGCAAAGAGAATTAAATACCTAGGTATACAACTTACAAGGATTGTGAAGGACCTCTTCAAGGAGAACTACAAACCACTGCTCAAGGAAATCAGAGAGGACACAAACAAATGGAAGAACATTCCATGCTCATAAATAGGAAGAATCAATATCGTGAAAATGGCCATACTGCCCAAAGTAATTTGTAGATTCAATGCTATCCCCATCAAGCTATCATTGATTTTCTCCACAGAATTGGAAAAAAACTACTTTAAATTTCATATGGAACCAAAAAAGAGCCCGCATTGCCAAGACAATCCTAAGCCAAACGAACAAAGCTGGAGGCATCACGCTACCTGACTTAAAACTATACTACAAGGATACAGTAACCAAAACACAATGGTACTGATACCAAAACAGATATATAGACCAATGGAACAGAACAGAGGCCTCAGAAACACCACCACACATCTACAACCATCCGATCTTTGACAAACCTGACAAAAACAAGCAATGGGGAAAGGATTCCCTATTTAATAAATGGTGTTGGGAAAACTGGCTAGCCATATGCAGAAAACTGAAACTGGATCCCTTCCTTATGCCTTATACAAAAATTAACTCAAGATGAATTAAAGACTTAAACCTAATACCGAAAACCATAAAATCCCTAGAAGAAAACCTAGGCAATACCATTCAGGACATAGGCATGGGCAAAGACTTCATGACGAAAACACCAAAAACAATGGTAACAAACCCCAAAATTCACAAATGGGATCTAATTAGACTAAAGAGCTTCTGCGTAGCAAAAGAGACTATCATCAGAGTGAACGGGCAACCTACAGAATGGGAGAAAATTTTTGTAATCTATCCATCTGACAAAGGGCTAATATCCAGAATCTACAAAGAACTTAAGCAAATTAACAAGAAAAAAACAAACAACCCCATCAAAAACTGGGGGAAGGATATGAATAGAGACTTCTCAAAAGAAGACATTTATGCAGCCAACAAACATATGAAAAAAGCTCATCATCACGGGTCATTAGAGAAATGCAAATCAAAACCACAATGAGATACCATTTCATGCCAGTTAGAATGGCGATCATTAAAAAGTCAGGAAACAACGGATGCTGGAGAGGATGTGGAGGAACAGAAAGGCTTTTACATTGTTGGTGGGAGTGTACATTAGTTCAACCATTGTGGAAGATAGTGTGGCAATTCCTCAAGGGTCTAGAACCACAAATGCCATTTGACTCAGAAATCCCATTGCTGAGTATATACCCAAAGGATTCTAAGTCATTCTACTACAAAGACGCATGCACACATATGTTTATTGTGTCACTGTTCACAATAGCAAAGACTTGGAACCAACCCAAATGCCCATCAATGTTAGACTGGATAAAGAAAATGTGGCATATATATACCATGGAATACTCTGCAGCCATAAAAACGGATGAGTTCGTGTCCTTTGCAGGGACATGGATGAAGCTGGAAACCATCATTCTCAGCAAACTAACACAAGAACAGAAAACCAAACACTACAAGTTTTTACTAATAAGTGGGAGTTGAACAATGAGAACACATGGACACAGGTAAGGGAACATCACACACTGGGACCTGTCATGGTGGGGGCTAGGGGAGGGATAGCATTAGGAGAAATACCTAATGTAGACGATGGGTTGATAGGTGCAGCAAACCACCATGGCACATGTATACCTATGTAATCAACCTGCATGTTCTGTACATGTATCTTAAATTATAATTCAAAAAGTTTTTTTAATTATAAACAATATGCTCTGAAAAGTGTATTTCTAAGAAGTATATTCCT
Organism: Macaca thibetana thibetana; assembly: GCF_024542745.1. Classification (NCBI taxonomy): domain Eukaryota; kingdom Metazoa; phylum Chordata; class Mammalia; order Primates; family Cercopithecidae; genus Macaca; species Macaca thibetana. Next base: position 88,819,362 of record NC_065590.1, read on the forward strand.
ATTATATTTTCTAATTTTAGATGAAACAAAAATTAAGAGGTATCTTACAATAATGTGTGTTTTGGTCCAATGAATTATCAAAAGCTCAACACACTTTAGTCAAGGCCCTCTGTTTTCGATTCAAGGCATATCCTTATTGAATGAATTCTAAAAACAAGCTCATTAATGTCTTTCTATCTAGTTATTTTTAATGCAAAGTACGCTTAACATTAGAACTAATACATATTTAATCTCTTACCAGTGGTAATTGTGAATCTAATTTTTTAATTTTTTTATTCAATGTGTTATTTAAAACAATTTCTTTCTAGATTAGTAAAGACATTGCTTTAGATAACTTTACATCTGTAAACTTTTGCACAAGACTGTCTTTGGTTATAATACAAATGCTCTAGAAACTGGCTACTCAAAAAAGGACTTAAAGACCAGGAGCATCAGCATCATTTGATGTCTTGTTAGAAATATAGAATCCCAGGCTTATCTCCAGAAATCAAAATCTGCATTTTAATAAGATCCCTGGATGACATATCATATATGCACATGGAAATTCTACAACCACTTCTTTACAGCACTCTCTCTCCAATGTCAAATACTACAATACTTCAAATGTAGAGATTCAAAAATGAAAGCAAACATAAAAGGCTTGAGATTTGGAATTGGGAAGAACTAGATTCAAATCCTGGCTCAGTGGCTTTGAGTAAGTTACTGAGCCTCTTTAATATAAATTAACATTAACCAATTTCTGGATCATACCAGGTGATTAGTTAATGTTAGCTTTGTTTTTCCTCATTCTCACTTAAATCTAGGAACACTAATCCATTGTGCCTTGGATTATATGGTCTACACAATGTTTAATTAGCAGTTAGTTAATAGTATTTATCATGAGCAGATAAACAAGCATTCGGTGTAACAAGTTACTAAGATTATAGGGTTAATTTGTCATTGCAGTAAAACTTAATCTGATATTGTTAGCACAAAATTGCTACCAAGAGTGAGGATCAGCCAAAAAAAAAAAAAAAAAAGTAAATTATGTAGCACTGGCTTACATGTCAGATGGTAGGCAGAGGCTCCTGAGGATAATATTAAAGGTGGAGAAAAATGAAGATTCATGGCATGCAGTGCAAAAATGTTTGGTAAAATAATTGCCAACAGTGGTTGGGAGGGAGATCAGAAATTTAATGAAGTTATGACTCTAGGAGATGGGGTGAGAAGTGAGGATGTTAATGGTGTGCTAATAGTTGTGGCATTTAGCAAAGTATTTTAATAAAGAGATGAGCTCAGGAAATAATTGGCCGATTTAAATGAAAGAATAATTAGAAGAAAAGTCTGAGAAAGACCCTCAGCTCCCAAAGAGGGTATGCCACCCCATGCTTATATCAGAAGTGGCTAAGAAGGATAATAATGGGGGGAAAAAAAAGACCTAGCCAGAGGGCAGATCCATGGGCCTAAAAGAACAAATTATGAAGCTGCTCCCAGAGAGCAAAATCAGGGTTTAATGAAGGCATAGTCTCCTTCCTCAGGTTAGAGGAACCCGTAGTATCTCCCAGATTTCATAATTGTCCATTCAGTTACTGATGAGTGGTCTCATTCTCCCTTCACCTGCATGGTGTATTTATTATGATGATCTTATTTCATTATAGTATATGCCCCGTTTCATTCTCGCATATTTCCTTTTTAGGATATGAATCTTTGGAATGAGAGGAAAAAATTCCCAAACCTAATGTATGGGCTACCATTCATGCCCCCAACATCCTGGATGTTGACCTACTTGTGATGAATGGAGGAGACATTGCATTTTCTATTGTGATTTCTATTGTGATCAATAGGTGTTTAATTGCATGGGGAAAAAAAAGTGAAGCAATCATTCAGTGACCAAAAGGGCAGATGTTGTTGACACTGCTAGTGTTCACCATTTTTTTTTTCCTTTTAAGTGCACAGAGAATTTCATTTATACTCTCACAACTGAGGAGGGCCATGGGACTGGTTCTAACCAAAGAAATATGAGCAGAAGTAACAAGTGTCATTTCTTGGCTGAAACAGTGAAAAGCCCTTGTGAAATTATTTAATCTCTCTCCTTTGCTGCCACAAAGACCAGAGAAGGGAGCCTCATTCTGCCTAGGTCCTTGAGCTGGTTAGAATCCATCTCTGACTTGTGTTGGACACGATGTGGAAGCAGATAAATATATTAATTCCTGAGACTTCTGGGATTAATTTGTTACTACTGCACAATTTAAGATGATTTTCATAAGCACAATGACCACTCCACAGAATCTTACAAAGTATAATTACTCACCCAACTCAGGCTAAGCTATCAAAACCCCTAATGGATTAAACTCTTTTCTTCTAGGTCCCTCCGCCTTTCAGATTTGCTTGTGGCACCACAGACTACAGAGACTGTCACTAGCATGCAGGATTGGCTTTACTTTCCCAGCTCTCTTCAATGTAACAAATCCAATCTGTTGTTCTAATTTTAAATCAGGAGATGCTGCAATATGAGTCATTAGGTTGTAATTGAGATATGTCAACCAGGATTTGCCAAAACTGAGAAAACTGGGCCGACTGAAACATAATTCTTTGGCAGGAACAAAGTAAATACCACTCTAATCAGAGTGGACAACAAATACCATATATTTGCTCCCTGGCAATAGAGGTGACATGGATGGCAGGCAGGGGGCCTCAGAGTGCAATGAGGTGGCCCTGTCAACAAGGTAGGTGACTGGGGCACTTAGAATGAAGGAGTGATTTTGAAAATAAAGGAAAACAAACTCTGGGACAACTCCATTAGCTCATCAGTTGAGCAATCACTTAATGGGCATGTATTTATTACCTGTTATGTGTCAGCATTAGCAATATCAGTGGACAGGAAAACATGATGTAAAGTTGCAAGGATGTTTTCATTTTCAACCAGAGGACAGAATTGTCTGCAAAGACCTCCTTGATTATTTATTCAAAGAACAGCGAATTTCTCTAGGGAAAAGAAATGAGACAGTTCCCTTCCAAACTCACAGCTCACACATCCCAAACATTCTGAAGGTGACTTCAAGAACCTATTAGAGGAAAAAAGAACAAAAGAATGGGGTTCAATGCTTGCATTGTAAATATATTAGCAAAGGTCTGGACTTCCTTTACTCAGTAACCATCCAACTGGCAAAAGTCCATGTGAAAGTGTGGTGACTTCAAGCTCTGCTTCCATGTCCAAGACCCAAAGTAAACTGAAAAGTGGAGGCTTGCTGCATCAACGTCAATGGACTAATATTATAATAGACACAGGGCAGCTGTGACGCTGTTCCCTAGAGTTTTGTACAACATTGTGACCCAGCCCTTTTGAGACTGGGATACCATCCTAGGAAAACATCTTGCTTAGAGCAGTCCCAGGCTGGCTGAAATCATTTCTGCTTTTTCTTCTGCAGACTCTGAATATCCACCCACAGATCAGGCCTCACTGAGCACCAGATAAGGGCCCATCTCTGCTCCAAGTAGTAGAGAAGGACACCAACTTCTTGCTCCATGGGGCAAATGAGGAGAAGAGTTCTAAGTAGACATACAACCTCCAGGGACCATGGGAAAATAAAGTAGCATAAGTGAGAAGTTTGCTAGTACAATTCATATTTCCAAAGCCACAGCCTGTTGATATCAGTTTTTTTGCTTTAATTTCATGTCTCCTGATTCTGGACATGCTAGTACCTAAGCATGAATTGCCTTCCCCATCTCCCTGTCCTCTGTATTGAATCCTCACCTGTCATTCATTGTCCCACTCAATGCCACCTCTTCTCTGATACTTTCCTTCATTTTCCTAGTCAGAACTATCTGACCCTTCTCCTGCCTTCCTTCTGCTTTGTACTTGTTTTGTGTACCTCTGTCTAACTCCATTAGAATGTGAGCTTCTTTGGAGAGTGCTCTCTGGGGTCCATGTTTCTATCACTGCTGTGTCCAAATGCTATTAATCAGAGCTCATTTGATGTGTTCAGCGCACTGTTGCCGCCCTGGGCTGTCACCAGGAGATGCTCCCTACTGCCTGTGAAGTGGAGCCTCCCCCGATTGAACCTAGCACACAGGGCACTTCGTGCACGTGCTTTTCTAGGTCAGCATACTCTGCTTTATCTTTCTGCATATGCATACCTTCTTGTGGTGCCCTGCTCTCATTCATACCTGGTTATGATTTATGATGGTAAGTTGACCACCCAAAGATTTTAATTACATCCTTCCATAAACTTAAAAAAAAATGCATAGGGTACTTGCAGGTCCAGGGCTAAGTTTTATATAGCACCTGTTTACTCCTCCATTAGAAATCAAGGCAGTTCACTGTGACTATTTCAATATAAAGTACATGAGAGACTGAAGGATAAGTGATGGGTAGAGATAGAAACACAGGAAGCTGGATAATATGTATGAAGAAGCTAGTCCTCCTGGCCATGCCCTCCCCAAACCTTCCTGTCTGCTGCCCTGGGCTGTCTGCTAACAGGCAATCAGAGGAAAGTTTCCTCCAAGTCTCCTCTCCAGTTATTCCTCCTTGGTATTCTTCCTTGGTGAGAATAACCCACAGATTATTCTCATATTTCCTTCCTAGAAGATAGGCTGACACCAACCAAGTCACAAGGTACTGCCAATTTACCCTGCCCTCCCCATGGGACTCCTGACGTGCAGATCATGAGTAAATCAACTCTGTTTGTCAAACCAAGCAGTGGCCTGGCATGAAAGTCATCAATAGCAACAACATTCCCCGCTGACACCAATTCACCCATGCCACGCCTGCAATAACTGTTGAACAAACATGGAAAAGATATTGGCTTGATGGGGAGCCAAACTATTGGTTTGTCTGGAGAACCCATGCATCTTGATCTGGCCCTGGATTGAGGCTCCTTAGATTGAAAGGATCCAAAAGGCCACGAGTGGCCGACTGCTCCTAGATGCCCTGTTCTCTACCCCCATACAGTTATTTCTCTTGCCTCTTCTCACTCCCTCTAACTGCCTCCAGAACCCTCCCCTTGCTGCCTTTCTCCCCTCTCTTCTTCTCCAGCTGGTGGATTCTGACTTGAAAGCAGATGGTGGCTCGCAGTTTCAGAAGGTTTGCCATTCTCAGCCACCTTGACCTGTCATTAAGAAGCACAGGTAATCTGGTAAAACAAGCTTGTAGTGAAACTAGTGATTTTTATATTCTTAGTTGTGGTCAACAAACTATTTACTGTAAGTTTATAATGTTCCAAGCACTATTATGCCTTTTTGAAAACCATATCCTTATTTCTGGACCTGGGCTCTCTCACTTTGTTTCTAGAATTTCATTAAAAAAGTATTGACTGACTGCATGTTTCATGCCTGGGTTTGTTACTGTTTTGTATCACCCTACATTTCCTTCCATGTTTAAGGTAAAATCAACCTCAGTTTACAGAACTAATTTATAGAATCAATCTATTAGAAACAGATTCTGTTACTGAAAATTATTTCAGGTGGAAGCAACAGAAACCTAATTAAACCAACTTAAGTTAAAAAAATAATTAAAGGCAGGGGATATAGTGGGAGAATTCTGGAGTAGATTTTAGACTCAAAGGAAAAACTATTGGAATCTGGGAAACTCAGTGAGCCCCTGACCAGGACTCTGGACCCCAGTGATTGCTTCTTCTCTTCTCTGACCATTGGCTTCCTTGTCTCAGTCTCTTCTCTGTGGTAAGAAGCCTGGTTTCCAGAAGTTCTCAGTTCACACCCTGAGCCCACCTTCAACAGGAAAGAGAGAACTCTGTCTCTAAATGTCAGTGTGCCATGCCCCACGGAAGGACTCTGATGGACTGGTTTCAGTCCCATGCCCACCCGAGTCACTTTGACCAGGAAGATGAGCATAGTAATTAATCTGACCTGGTACCCATGCCCACCCATACAGCAACAGAATGAGGTGGCAGGATGTATATGTGATGGTCTCACATTAGCTCATGTTTGCAGATGGAGAAGAGCGATAAGGTGGTTGGATCTCTAAGGGCATTGAATAAGAAGGGGGAAAATGTACCAGGTAGGCAAAAAAATCACGTACATTCACTCTTTGTGTCAGTTCAGGTGCCCTGAGAAGCAGATACCAAACTGGAGTTTTGTGTGCATGAGATTTATCGGGGAAAACTCCTGTGAAGAAAAAAGGGAAAAGGAGCAGGAACAGGGGGAGTCGGCGGAGTGGGATGCAAATCTGATACTTGAAAAGGGAGAATAGGTAGGAGGAGGAAGGGTGGTATAGAAAGAATTGCAGACTCCAGTGCAGCGCTGGAGTGCCAGCCAGACAACAGGGAGCCCGACAGCACATTCCACTCATTAAAGAAGCCCTGTGTCGGGCAGGACTGCTGGGCTTGGCTCTTTACCCTGGCTGTGCTCAGTCATTGGGAGAATCTCAGAAAGGGTGTGGCCTTGCAAGGATGCCATGGTAGGCATGGGGCTGTGGCAGCTTGGAGATATCAGCTCATCAATTCTCACCGCAAGTTTCCTCCTTAAGGAAGATCTGAGTGGCATGCTTCCATGGTTACCACACTGATCCCCAAAGAGGTCCAGGCATATGCTTAAGGCACATCACATGGTTAGCTCAGTGATGGAGTTGAGTCCTGAAGCCAGAATTTATAGTTTCTAGTCTCACAAACTTTCCACTGTGACATATTTCCCCAAAGCAGATGCTCCTGTTTCCATGCAATCTTCTTCTTATCTGGCCATGCTGCTGATACACAGGAAAAAGAGCAAGTCTCATCCTAGGAAGGCTCACATTCTCAAGATACAGCCCTGTTCAGGAGGCCAGAAGGGAAACTGGTCCAGCCAAAGCAGCAGGAACCATGAGAAGCCTCCCTTAGCTGGAAAGTGACATGTGAGGATGTTAAAAATATACCATTCTTTAGCTGGATGTCACCATAAATCCTGAATTCTTGTCCAGCTAGAACAGAGTATCCAGAGCCATAAAACAGTGACACAAACAACTCAATTCTGTTCTGTTTAAAAGTCCCTTAGGCATATTCTTCCTAAACACACAATCTTCCATCCAGCTTGTCTCCACCTTGGAGTTAGATTTATAAACTTTATATTACTGACTGGTTAGACAGCAGGAAATACATGAAGAATGACACAAGCACCTGCAGAGCTAAACATCCTGGTATTTGCCCCTTCACTGAACCAGGTGGGACTATGTAGCCGTAGTCACACCTACCAGTGGGGCTGAGCCATAGCCCTGCCTCTGCCCACTAGCAGGAGCCAGCCGTCACATTGAGCATGGCAATGCACTGACAAGGAAAAACATCATTCTTTGTTATATGAGTTGGAATTCAGAGTATAAGAAGAAATGACACCATAGTGTCTGGCCAGTGTCCCTCATCTCTAAATATACCCGAGATCTGGAATTGTTCACGTACATAAATCATAGACTACTGAAGTAGCTCCTGATCCCTGAAATCACTCAGTTCTCTGTTTTCCAAACATGGCCTTGTGGTGCTTTGAGCAAGTTTGTCGCCTGATGACCAAGGGTGAGGATGGGAAATGCAATCATGATAAAGAGAGTGAAAGGAAAGTGATGCTAGTACACACACAAACGTACAGCTATAACACAAATATTACAGGGATATTCACCATTGATCCAGAAAACAATTATTTCCAGATACCCAGATGTCCAGAAAATAGACGCTTTATAAAGAACAGGTTGTCGCTCTGTTGCACAGGCTGGCATGCTGTGGTGCAATCACTGTAACCCTGGATCCTGGGCCCAAGTGATCCTCCTGCCTCAGCCTCCTGTGTAACTGTACCACAGGTGCACACCATCACATGTGGATAGTTCTTCTTATTTTTATTTTTTATTTGTAGAGATTTGCTCTTGCTATGCTGCCCAGGCTTATCTTGAACTCCTGGTCTCAAGTGATCTTCCCTCCTTGCCTCCCAAAGTGCTAGGATTATAGGCATGAACCACCATGCCTGGCCCTCTTGCATTATCTTGATTCCAAGTTCATAGTCAAATTAGAAATTTCTATTTAAAGGGGAACTTTAGGAACAGGACACTTTAGAGTACCTCAGTGACAGCTGGCTGGTAGGCAAAGAAGGTGGAAGACAAGGTGAACCCAAACTCATATACAAGAGTTTAAGAAGCACTCAGATCTATTTATCATAGAATAATAAATGTATTTAGATTTACCTACAGTAAATAGAATTTATTGTAGAAAAATAGCCCCGAGCATTTTAATACTCCTTGACGCCTCTTATAGTAATGAAATGAATACTGTGAAATACCTACTATGAAAACCACTACTTCTAGTGATAATTGCAATAGCTAAAGTTTGCAGAGTGCCTGCTATGTGACAAGTATCATTCTCTGAACAGTCCCTGTGCTACCTCATTTAATCCTCACCATTCTAAGGGTCAGGCATTATCATCCCCATTTTACCAATGGGATAAGTGAGGCACAGATGGCTTAACTAATTTTCCAAGGCTACAGGATTACTGAAAGACTCTACTATATTCAACTAATCTTACTTCAGTTACAAACTAATTGTGCCAGTTATTATAGATATTTGGCAGACCAAGATATTTTTAAATCATTCCTAACCTAACAGGCTGTAGTTCACTTTAACAAACATTGACTGAGTACATGCTCTGTGTCAATGGTACCAGGGATTCAGAGATATGTAAGACTCAATTCTACTCTTCTTGTAGCTCATGATCTTGTGAATGTCTCACGTGAGAAATCTGATTTGCTGATAATGCCAAATTTTTCTGACTCTGTGTGTGTGTGTGTGTGTGTGTGTATGTGTGTGCGCGCACGCACACACTAAAACTAATTCTTAGGTTAACTATTTTTTCTAAAGAAGGACACACAGGGTAAACAATGGTACTTGTTTGCATTTTTGTATCTGTATAAGTGAATTCCACTTCATTTTATATAGCACTATTTATTTTCTATAGCATTCAAAAAAATTAAGAAAAAAAAAGACTTTCAAGGAAGAAATGGGATAGCAAGCAACTTGATGGGGGTCTCCAGTTCCATCACTGAGCAGACAGTGAGAAAGAGAAAGCCTGACACTGGCAAGACTGGAGTGTATGTGGCCTGGCCTGGAGCCTGGGTCCTAGAGGTTTATTCCTTTGGTAGGGGCTTCTGCCATAGAGTAAACATCAGGGAGAAAAGTAGAAGAGGCCACTTGAGCTAGAAGAAGACGAAGAGTGAATTGTTTCCGCATTTCAGGAAACATGCCTGGCCACATAAAAGCCAAATCCCATGCACAGCCTGCAGCATGGGCAAGAAGAGCTTTCCATCTCAGCACAATGCAATTTCAAGGGCTAGAGCAAAGGTTTCTACCGTAAGCCCATACTTCTCTCCAAGGTATCCATGAATAAAATTCAGTGGGTTCTTGGACTTGGGAGAGAAACAATAGTATACCTTTATTTTCTATAGTTTTAACTAAAATTTAGCATTTCCTCTCCTTATAAATGTAGACAATAAGCCATGGGAGTATTAGCAGAACTTGTGACTTCTCACCAATACGAGATATTACCCTATTGCATTACAATTGTTGCGGATATTTCAAAATATTTTAGCTTTATTGAGATATAATTGATATACAAAATTTGCACGTATTTTATGTATATACTTTGATGAGTTTAGCATATTTTTACACCTGTGATGCCATAACCAGAATCCAGGTATTAAACATATCCATCATTTACAAAATTTCCTTGTGTTGTTTTTGACTTGTGGTGAGAACACAACATGGGATCTATCCTCCAATCCTACTTGTAGATATGTATCCAAAAGCATAGAATCAGGATCTCAAAGATATCTTTGCACTCCCATGTTCATTGCTGCATTATTCACACTAGTCAAGATATGGAAACAGCCAAACTACCCATAGAAAGATGAATGAACAAAGAAAATGTGGTATATAAACAAAATGTAATATTCTCCAGCTTAAAAAAATAAGAAAACCCTACTACTTGGGACACACATATGAACCCAGAGGACATTATGTGACATGAAATAAGCCAGTCACAGAAGGATAAATATTGCATGACTCCAGTTATATGAGACATCTAAAATTGTCAAACTCTTTGCAAAATCTCTAAACTTCTTTCCACAGTGGCTGAACTAATTTGTATTACCACAAACCATATATAAGCATTCCCTTTTTCGTACAGCCTTGCCTGCATCTGTTATTTTCTGACATTTTAATAATAGCTATTCTGACTTGTGTGAGATGGTATCTCATTGTGGTTTTTATTTGCATTTCTCTAATGATTAGTAATGTTAAGCATTTTTTCGTATTGATAGTTATACGTATGTCTTCTTTTTAGAATTGTCCATGTCCTTTGCCCATTTTTTAATGGGGCTGTTTGATTTTTTGCTTGTTGATTTGTTTAAGTTGCTTATAGATTCTGGATATTAGACCCTTGTCGGATGCATAGTTTGCAAATATTTTCTCTCATCCTGTAGGTTGTCTGTTTACTCTGTTGATAGTTTCTTTTGCTCTGCAGAAGCTCTTCATTTGATTTGGGCCTACTTGTCTATTTTGTTTTCATTGCAATTGCTTTTGGAGACTTCCTCATGAAATCTGTGCCAAGGCCTATATCCAGAATGGTATGTTCTAGGTCCTTTAGGATTTTTAGAGTTTTAGGTCTTACATCTAAGTCTTTAATCTATCTTGAGTTGATTTTTGTATATGGTGAAAGGCAGGGGTCTAGTTTCATTCTTCTGCCTGTGGCTAGCCAGTTATCCCAACACCATTTATTGAATAGGGAGTTCTTTTTTCTTTTCTTGCTGTGACTTTGTCACAGATCAGATGGCTGTAAGTGGGCAACTTTATATCTGGGTTCTCTAACTTGCTCTATTGGTCTATGTGTCTGTTTTTGCACCAGTATCATGCCATTTTGCTTACTGTAGCCTTGTAGTATAACTTGAAATCCAGTAGTGGAGATTTCTCAAAGAACTTAAAACAGAACTACCATTCAACCCAGCAATTCCATTACTGAGTATACATCCAAAGGAATATAAATCATTCTACAAAAAAAACACATGCATGTGTATGTTTATCACAACACTACTCACAGTAGCAAAGGCACAGAATTAACCTAGGTGTTAATCATCAACAGTGGAGTGGATGAAGAAAATGTGATACATATACATTATGGAATAACATGCAGCCATAAAAACAAATGAAATCATGTCCTTTGCAGCAACATGGATACAGCTGGAGGCCATTATCCTAAGCAAATTAATGCAAAAACAGAAAATAAAACACTGCATGTACTCACTTATAAGTGGGAGCTGAACATTGAGTACACATGGACACAAAGAGGGGAACAATAGACATTGTGACCTACTTGAGGGTGGAAGGTGGGAGGAGAATGAGAGTCAAAAAACTACCTATTGGGTACTATGCTCACTACCCGGGTGATGAAATCATTTGCACATGAACCGCCATTATACACAACTTACCCATATAACAAACCTACACACGTACCCCCCGAACCTAAAATAAAAGTTGATAAAGGGGAAAAAATGAAGAGGTTTAAGTGATAAAGTAATAAATAAACTAAAGAGCTTTTGCATGGCAAAAGGAACAATCAGCAGAGTAAACAGACAACCCACAGAGTGCAGATACCTTCACAGTCTATATATCTGACAAAAGATTAATACCCGGAATCTACAACGGACTCAAACAAATCAGTTAGAAAAAACAATTGCATCAAAAAGTGGGCTAAGGACATGATTAGACAATTCTCAAAAGAAGATATACAAATGACCAACAAACATATGAAAAAATGCTCAACATCACTAATAATAAGGGAACTGCAAATCAAAACTACAATGTAATACCACCTTACTCCTGTGAGAATGGTCATAATCAAAAAATTAAAAAAAATCAGTAGATGTTGGCCTGGATGCAGTGAACAGGGAACACTTCTATACTGCTGGTGGGAATGTAAACTAGTACAGCTACTATGGAAAACAGTGTAAAAATGCCTTAAAGAACTAAAAGAAGAACTACCGTTTGATCCACCAATCCCACTACTGGGTAGCTACCCAGAGGAAAAGAAGTCATTACTCAAAAAAGACACTCGCGCACGCATGTTTATAGCAGCACAATTTACAATTGCAAAATCGTGGAACCAACCCAAATGCCCCTCAATCAACGAGTGGATAAAGAAACTGTGGTATGTATGTGTGTGTGTATATACATATATATGTACATATATACACATATATATGATAGAATACTATGCAGCCATAAAAAAGGAATGAATTAACAGCATTTGCAGTGACTTGGATGAGATTGGAGAATATTATTCTAAGTGATGCCACTCAGGAATGGAAAACCAAACATCGTATGTTTTCACTGATATATGAGAGCTAAGCTGTGAGGATGCGAAGTTGTAAGAATGATACAATGGACTTTGGGGACTTGGGGGAAAGAATGGGAAGAGAAGGAGGGATAAAAGACTACAAATATGGTGCAGTGTATACTACTCGGGTGATGGATGCACCAAAATCTCACAAATCACCACTAAAGAACTTACTCATGTAACCATATACAACCTGTACCCCAATAACTTATGGAAAAAAATCAATTAATTAAATTGTCAAACTCATAGAAGCAGAAAATAGAATCGTGGTTTACAGAAACTAGGAGTGGGGGAAATGAAGAATTGTTGCTCAATAAGAATAAAGTTTTAGTTACACAAGTGAGTAAATTCTAGAGATCTGCTGTACACCATAGTACCTATAATTAAAAGGATAGTATTATGCACTTTAAAATATGCTAAGAGGGCTGAGTGCAGTGGCTCACATCTGTAACCCCAGCACTTTTGGAGGCTGAGGTGAGTGGATTGCTTAAGCCTAGTAATTCTAGACCAGCCTGGGAAACATGGTAAAACTTCACCTCTACTAAAAGTACAAAAAAATTAGCCAGGCATAGTAGCATGCACCTGTAGTGCCAGCTACTCAAAAGGCTGAGATGGGAGGATCATCTGAGCCCAGAAAGTTGAGGCTGCAGTGAGCCATAATTTCACCACTGCACTCCAGCATGGGAGTGATACCCTGCTTCAAAAGAAAATATGTTAAGAAAATAGATCTCAGAACTCGTTTGAACTATGGCAGCTATTAGATCTAACAGTTGATCATAGTCTTGTTGCACAATGTTGTCAGCCAATGTCCAAGCAATCCAAGGCCAGATATTGTTTACTTACCAACTACTGGTTACCCAGACATCTGCAATACATTCTCTCTCTACAATCGTTTGCTGATCAATATGTGGAAGGAAATGACTCATTTTCATTATGTGTTGCTGAATAGTTTCTGATACAAACTGTATCTGAAAGATGTTAATCTGGCCAAATATGAGCTCATTGATCTTAAAACTAAAATCTTACTACATTGGATTCTAACTCAAAAATCCTTGGAGAATTCTGGCATTTCTTGAGAGAAGCCTCTCCTGGTCTTATAATACCATCTATAGAAGCTTTTGTTCCAAATGCCTCAATATATCTTTGTGAATTGGGATTTCTGCACTTGCAGCCATCAAAACAAACAAACAAAAAAATCAACACTGACTAAATGCCCAACATGACATGTGTATTGCCTTGACAAAGACCATCTCATAGTTCAATATTCTTATTCAATGCAAGCAAGACTAGCCAGCCTTCATATTGAAATGTCTGGAAAAAATAAGATCCCCTTCTAACCTGCTTACGCTTTAAATGTGTTGTTTTTCTACTTCACATGTTAATAGCTATTCATAAATTTTATTTTTTCAGACTGTGATGACTATTTCAATCAAATTAGGGTTTGTTTTGTAATCCTATATGGTTTAAGTATTTTAAAACATTTTCTTTTCTAAGCTATCCATAGGCTTCGCAAGCTTCCAGAGGTATCTGTGAGACAAGATAAATTAATACCACTTAGGCAAAGCAAGTTTATAGTGACTAAAAATCCAGGAGGCATGTGTGTTAGTCAACGTTCTCTAACAGGACAGAACTAGTAAGATAGATGTATATATGAAAGGGAGTTTATTAGAATTGACTCACACGATCACAAGGTGAAGTCCCACAATAGGCCATCTGCAAGCTGAGGAGTCAGGAAGCCAGTCCGAGTCCCAATACCTCAAAAGTAGGGAAGCCAACAGTGCAGCCTTCAGTCTCTGGCCAAAGGCCTGAGAACCCTTGGAAAACCACTGGTGTAGGTTCAAGAGTCCAAAAGCTGAAGAACTTGGAGTCTGATGTTTGAGGGCAGAAAGCATCCTGAGAGCATGGGAGAAAGATGGAGGCCAGAAGACTTAGCAAGTCCAGTCCTTCCATGTTCCTCTGCTGCTTTTATCCTAGCTGTGCTGGCAGCTGATTAGATTGTGCCCACCCAGCTTCAGGGTGGGTCTGCCTTTCCTAGTCTGCTGACTCAAATGTTAATCTCCTTTGGCAACACCCTCACAAACACATCCAGAAACAATACTTTGCATCCTTCAATCCAATCAAATTGACCCTCAATATTAACCATCACAGCATGGAAGATCAGAAAGTAGTCAGATATTCTTGAGATACACATAAGGAATGGCAGATTTACTGTTACCGTTCATCTAACTGTATTAGCAAAATATCAGCTCCAATAACAAATAACACCAAAATTTCAATGGTTTAGAACAATATGTTTGTTTCTTGGTCATAGAATAATGCTGGGAGAAGTGAACAGAGCAGCAGGGAAATCCTTCTCCATGCAACATTTTAATGATTCAAGATGACACAGCTTCTGTCATTTTCATCATATTACTTCCCAGTTTTCCATGGATATAGACTCCATTCCAGGCAGCTAGAAGAGAAAAAGAGCCTGGAGACACATATATGTAAGGTTTTCATGGGTATATTACTTCCGCTCACAGGTTAGAACTCTGTCATATGGCCACAGGGACTATACAGGAGCTGCATGTCTTAGAAGAATAGGAAGTAGGTTTGGTGAACATCTAGACAGTCTCTGTGACTCAGCTCTGTTAGAAGAAATATAGGTTGCAGGCATATTATAGTCTGCATACTATTTATAAATATAGTACTACCTTGCAATTGTTTATCTCACAAATTGTATATAAAATAGTGTTGCATACCACTTGAATTAGAATCCCAGAGCTTGGTAAAAATACAAATCTCAGATCTACTAAATAAGGAGCTCCCAGCATGTTTCTTAGGCACGCTAATGTAGAGTGACAAGGGAGATTAGATAATACCTTTATTGGGGAATAATATTACTAAAGGGAGTAAGGAGAAAGAGCCAAAGCAAGGAACTTGCAAAGAGAATAGATAAAGAAATAGAAGGTTACAAGAATTAAGGAAGACGTTCCAGTAAGAGGGTAGTGGTCAAAGGCATTGAATGCCTCAGAGAATGCAAATAAGGTAACAAAGACAATCTGCACAGCTCTGAGACTTCAGGAAGCTGATCACTCCAGGCTGGGATGTGTATTTTGTCCTTTTTCAAAGAGGTCTGCTATGATCAAGACTTTAGAACAATAATTATGTAGTAACATGGACATATTTTGAGTTTGAAAGACTGCGCATATGGTGACCATTGACTAAGATATCAGGAAGGAGGAGATACAGGCTTTGGGTGAAATGATGGGGTTGGTTTGGAATCCATTGTGTTTAAGGTATCTTTGAGATAATCAGGCATGACTTTACAGAAATAATTAGTGCCCAGAAAGGAGGTTGACTACAATGTATAAATGAGGTTTCATCCTCCTGCATGTGGTATTGGGCTTCAAAGATGAATGAGATTGTCCAGAGAGAATGTGTGACTGGAGAAGAAATAAGGAATTATTTGTCTGATTCAGACAAGAAATGTTTTTCATATGATCAGAGAAAAGGTCCAGGCTGATGCCCAGACAAAGGGACACAATGCAACAATCACTGAGCTGGGCTGGAGTTGTTGAAATCTCTGTTTGGGGTGTCTGTGGGTTTTGCACAACTCCTGCCTGCTTTGCCTGCCCTTAGTTACTTCACAGGATCCACTGGAGAGAGCTATGGGAAAAGTTGGCTTGGGTATTACTCTCCCAGCCCCTCCCACTGATGGTTAATTATTTCCCCCTTTGATTTCATTTCTTGGTAAAAGCCATCAGTTACACTTCAGGCAATCCCTCTAGTGTTATTTTGCTTCTTTTCTTGGCTCTTTTATCTCCAGATAAGAGACAGTATGTCCCCATAGACAATGGTGCTGCTTTTAGCCTCCCAGTGGACATCTCCCTTTCCACCAGCCCTGAAATGGAGACTTTAGGGAGAAGGAGAGAGTCTTGCACAATCATGATCAAATGTATGATTTATTTTAAACTAACAAACAATTGTTCTGACTCTCCCAGGGGACAAATTCTAATATTTCCAAAAGAAAGTAGAGCCAGCACCATGGGCTGGCTCGTTGAGATGTACTGTAAATAGCTTCCAAATCGGGAGTAAAAAATGCAACTCAGTTGGAAGGAGAGAAGACAAGGCCCAGAGAAATGGCCACGTTGGCTCGTTATTTTTCTGAAGATGTCTATATTGGCACTGCTCAGCCCAATGTCGGCAGAACACATTTATTGCCTCACACAGCCAGCCTTTGTCATGTGGAATCAGTTGACATCTGGGGGCTGTTTCATGTTTCTCTTCTTCATCTGCCCTCACTCAAGCATTTGGAGACATCAGTTACTAAACCAAGCATGAAGAAAGCAATGCTAATTAGGTCATCCTCTATAGTACAGTACACATGGTAAAGCTGCATTAAAATAAATAATGGAATAATTAATGAATTCATTAACAAATTCATTTCCCGTCATGGTGAGTCTCATCTGGGGGCGTTGCAGAGGTTGTTCCTAATTTCATTAAAGACAAGGACTTAAGCAGATCTGTGAAAATGTTCAGGATATCACATATTGGGAAAAATGATGATAGAATTTTTCTTTTACCCCTTTCTCATGTCATGGCAGGGATTGGGAGGGGAGTTGTTGTTAACCATCTCCTAATGTGGATATGTAAGGAGGAGGGGTTGGCGGGTAGATGGGGAGGTCTTCTAGTTAACAAAAGAGGAGGAAGAAGCATCCCAGGATGCTTCCCACATAAGTCAAGAGCCAAGCGCAATGGGGATCTGAATGGCAGCCAACATCAATTGTTGTATTATCTTGGCAATTCTTGGTGCAGATACTTGTTTGTCCAAGGACTTGAAGTTTAAGAACAAGGCTGAAAAACTCTAAAGGACTATGTCCATTCTTAGCAACTATTCAAGTTTAACCCTGAGTCAAATTTATTCTCATCTCTGTGTCTGAATATAACCTCAGCTGGATCCTAATAGCTGTTCTTTTACTCACACCTAGAAAATTACTCACTGAATTTTCCCCAACAGCTATTTAAAAGTGTCTCCATTCTTTCCAAATCCTTTACCAAACTCTGTCTTGATCATTTCCCAGAAGAATTTTAGATTGCCTTCTTTGCTAAGATTGAGGCCATCTGAGGGTGATGTCCTTTTCTCTCCACATAGCAGAAGAGAAGAAGTTTTTCTGCCTTCTCGCACCTTCCCTTCAACCTTAGAGAAAGTACTGCCCTTCCAGACCATGGTGACACACTTCACTTATCCTCAGAATCCCATCATTTCCACTTTCTCAGGGGCCATACCCCAACAGCTATTCTTCCTCTTTCTCCTTTTTCCTTTATCCTATATTAATCCAAATTTCTAAACGTATTTATGATGCTTTGACATTCTGGGGGGCCTAACTGGACAGGGAGAGACTGCCCCTCGCAGGGATAGCTGATCTCCAGAGACAACAGGCAACTTGCCTGCCAACACACCTTTCCCATGCAAATCAACCAGTCCTGAGAGGCCAGGCCCTTAACCTCCTTCGTTATCTAGCTTTCCCATACCAAGCCAATATTTCCCCTGCCCTAAATCAACCCAGGAACCACCCATCCCATAGCCCAGAGCCTGCCAACATTATTCAAGAGCCAGTCCTAAGCTGTTTCCCTGCCCTGCTTGCCATTCCCACAGAAAACACAATAAAAGCACCGAGCCAAGCTTTCCCTGATGGTCCTGCCTTTGCTTCCTGACCAAACCTGATGTGGGAACCATGGCCCTGTATGGTGTGGCCTGCTCCCTTCTCTTGAAAACTGTAAGTAACAAACTTTTCTTTCAGTAGCAATGACCTCTCTGTGTCATCACTCAGTTGTCTCCATAGGCTAAAGCCTTGTGGGTGCATCTTAACTTACCTCCCTCCCTCTTCTCTCCCTCTCTTTCTCCTTCTCTCTCTTCTTTTCTCTCACTCTCTTTGGTTCTTTCTCTTAATTTATTTTATATATTTCATTTGAAAATGTTATTGCTTTGGCAAAAAAATAAACTTTTAAAATTTTATTTCAAAATTGAAATAATATGGAAAATACAATAATATTTTTAAATGCACCAGAAGATTTAAGATCCAGAGAAATACACGGATAATGTTCCGGTGAACATCCCTCTAGATATCTCTTTTGTATAGAAATATAGATACACTGCATATATGTATGTGTATATGTATATATTTCTCATAAATGGGATAATGTCACACATCTCTCAAAAACATGTGGTTTACAGCTTTATATTTCAATAAATTAAGGTCTACTTCACTAGTTTTAGGCGCTAAAGGTTTTAGGCATATCAAAATGTATTTACCTAAATTATTCTATATTTTATTGTTGTTTTTATTAATTTAAGCAATAATGCAATAAACATATTCATTCATTTATATTTTCACATGTGTATATTTATCTTCTTAAATTCCCAAAAGTGAATTTGACAGGTCAAAGGGTATATTCCTTTTATATACTGATATGTATCACAAAATTGAACACCAGAAAGACTATTATATTTTGTATTTCATCTCCACTTCAATAGTTCATTCAAGTAATTGTTTCCCAACCCTTCATAAATATAGCATTTTCAATCTTCTTAAGTTACCAAATACAGTGGTTAAAAAACACCTCATTTTATTTGAATTTCTTAATTAAGTTTTAATATGTTTTATTTTGTATATTGGTCATTTCTATTTCTTCTCTTATAAATAACTAATTCACATTATTTTTCTATTGGACTATTTGTTTATATTTTTAATCATCATGTAAAAGTCTTAATGTACTCAGAAATTAACTATGTCAATCATATGATTGACAAACATTTCCTTCTCTGTCATTTTTCTTTCAAACTTACTATCATTTGTTATATAAAAATCGTAACTTCTAATGTAGCCAAATTGATCAATATTTCCCTTTTTGGTTTCTAACTTTCTTGGAATTCTTATAATTTCTCCACTGCTACATTATAAAATATCTTCAGTGTTTCTATGGTTTCAAGTTTACGGTTAAGTCTTTGATCCATCTGTAGTTTAATTTGAGGCAATGGGTGAGTGCTGACTCTCTTTTCCTTTTTTCCTTCCTTTCATTTTCTGGCACTGTGATTCTCCACCTTCAGAGTCATGTTGGCTCAAAACATAAGGTCTATCTGAGATCCTTCCCTTCCATTTGTCCCACAGATCCAGGTAGTGACTTAACCACAATGGACTTCTTAGGATTTTTCAGAGTTTATGAAGTGTTTTCACATATATTAACACAACCCTCCCCTCCCACCATGCTTCCAATATCACACGCACACAAACCTTGGCAACGGGGTGGAGAGGGAGGTCTGGAGAAATTGTGAGTTACTCCAGGTAGTTCTAAGAGTGAGGAAGAAATAAAGTTCATCTTAGAGTCTCTCTGACGCCAAAAGCCATACTCCTCTTATAACAACATATAACTTCTGAAGCCCGATCAATTCCTCTGTTGTACATCTACTCTATGCACCCCTTCTTCTCCACACCAACTGCTCCAGTTGAAGTTCTATCATTGCTCAGCTGCATTTTTTTTTCCAGGATTCCCCACTGTCAATTTATCCTACTCATGGTCTCACACTAATCTTCCTAAATTATAGTTATGTTCACCTACTCAGAATACTTCAGCCTCCTGAATCTGAGGGCCTTGCCTTGCACTGGAAACATTCAGGATGTGGCTTCAGCATATCTTTCACCTTCTCCATTATTCCTCTATATGAACTGTGTCTTTTAGGAAAGCTGACGATTTGCCAACACTCAAGCATGCCCCATGCTGTTCTATAGCCATGCCTTGTTTCCAGCCACTGCTTCCTTTTACAATCACCACTGCCTCTCCTTTCTTTCTTCCAACACTCGATCCCTTAAGGCACAGCCCAAATTCTACATCCTTCATTACACCCTTCCTGGAAACTTCCAGTCAACATTTTATTCCTTTTCCCCTTTAACTTTCCATAGACCTTTCTCTGTGACTCTCTTATGACTCATAACTTTCTACTTTATAGTTGGTGCCAGTGTCTTACTTTCCTTATCAAACCGTCAACTTCTTGAGTTGATGGATTGCCGCTTCTTTATATTTTTATCTCCCATTTCTCAATGCTTAGAACAATGACTGGCACAGGTAAATATTTGAAAAATATAGTAATTAATGAACAAATGTGTAAATAAAAGAATGATGGAATGAAAGAATAAAATGAGTGGCTAACTTGATTCTTTGGGGAAGCCTCCATTTTCCAAAATATTTTATCCTTTTATTTCTGTTGCTTATTCCAGTGCCACCAACACACACCCAGAAGGAGATCAAAGCCTGAAATCCCACCAGTAGAATGTCATAGTTTCCATTTGTTACTTTAATTTTTGCAAAATGTTGATGTCGCAAGGATCAACGGCCTACTTTTCTGAAAGAAATGCTCTGTCATCTATGATAAATAAAGGATCTGAAAAGGGAAAATTTTTCTTAAAGTTGCATATGGGATAGATATCCCACATGCCACATACAGCTGCAGAAGTGGTAGCTTAAGGATAAAACAGGCCAATTGTGGGGAATTGGTCATTAAAATATGGACCCATCTGCCCTCAGAGGTCTACATATAAACCTTTCCTCCTTGATGTCCTGCTCCCCACTCATGACACTCCAGCTACCTTTCCAGAGGGATGTGGCTCTGGGTCGATGAACTGCCCTGGAGAGAGCAGAGTATGTGGCACATTCCAGTCAGCTCTCTGTCCAGGGAAGTCTTTCCTTTTCTGCTACAAGGACAACATCTCTCAGAGAGCAGAAGCATAGTCTCGTGGCACATGGAAAGGATTGTAAGCTCAAAGGAAAACTGGTCAGTAACACCTTCTTGCCCCAAAGGCGAGGCATTACTTTAGAGAGGGCTGAGTGCCAGTTTCTGAATAAATTGAATAAATCAGATTTCTGATGTTTAATAACAGATGTTCCGGCTACAACTCATGAAATCACTTAATATTACTTTATGCTGTGGTAATAATAAAAAAAAGTCATCTGGCTCCACTTGGCCCAGGTTACATATCTTCTCAAAGGGTCAAAATTATTTGATGCAGTTCTTGGATCAAAAGGACTGATGCTCTCTGCGTGTTACAGGCTGCGGGCAGAGGTTGCTTCAAAAATGGGGCAGATGCTTTCCTAATACATGCGTTGCATCCAATGGCCTGAGATGTGCCTCTGACCCTCCGAGACTTGCCCGAACTCAGGTCCTAGGAAAAGACGAATGTTCTCCAGGAGACTCACTTTTTCCACCCCTCCCAAATCTCACATCTGGCAGGGTGAACTTTTGAGAAAGGCTAAAATAGGCTGATTGACCCTGTTAGACGTGGCTGGCACGGTACCAGAGCTTTATCTCTGCAGCCCTGAAAGGGAGCAAAAAAGTGGGAATGATTTGGCCTCTCGAACAAGCCTTGCAGATGAGTTTGGATTAATCTACTGAGGTAGGGAGCAAGGGAAAATGTGCCTGATGAAGCCTCATAATAAATCAAAGGGACTTGCAACGTGGATAGCTGATGAAATCGCCAAGATGACTCAAATACTGAAATAACCATGTTCATCAAGAAAAGTCTTCTAAAGAACATAACTAAAAAGTGAGGTGCTTCCTTATCCTCAGAAAAAAATCTAAAATGAAAATTAAGCAATGGCAAGTTCAGAGAGCTGAGAGAGATACTGGGATAACTGGAGCTTCATTCCAGAAGCAAATTGAAGGGCAATAAAAGGGAATCCATGGGGTACAAATAAAGGAGCCATTGCTGCAACTTCTCAAAGAGAGTCATAATTCCTCCCCAGGAAACGATGTCAATACTTAGTAAAATAATAGGCAAATACT
Organism: Macaca thibetana thibetana; assembly: GCF_024542745.1. Lineage (NCBI taxonomy): Eukaryota > Metazoa > Chordata > Mammalia > Primates > Cercopithecidae > Macaca > Macaca thibetana. The sequence continues at coordinate 88,841,509 of NC_065590.1, forward strand.
GAATAGTAACATAAATACCACAAAGGCTAATGAATTCTAGAGTGGTCACTATACGGGCTCATAGAAACCTGGAGGCAAGAGTGCTAGGTAAACCTCATGGTTAAAATATGTACAATAAGTAACCACTATATCCATACCAGTAAGGTAAAAAATGTCTCAGAATCAGAATGTCTGGCCAAGAAAGATTAGGAAGAATAGCCAATTCAACTCTCCTGATTACAAATTGAGGCTCAGCAAGGAGAACCAGCTTACCAAGATCCTGGTGTTGGCCAATGGTAGAATGGGAAGTTAGATATAATCTAGTTTTATTTTCTCTGAGAGGCAGTATAATTTTATACTTACTTTTCAACATCAGTAAAATTTGCACATGTTAGATGAAATTTAACTGTACAACTTGTTCTGCTACTGTAAGCACATGATTTTGGAGTAAGAAAATCTATATTTTTTTACCTTCGGACATCCTAGTTTGGAATGTGCAACCCAAGTTCTAATTGTCTTTGTGTCATTTTATCAAAAGCAAAGAGAGAGTTGAGCAACTTGTTTCATAGAAGAACAAAAGTCAAGAAAGAAAACCAGTATCTGAGACAGACGACTGAGAGTCAAGTTGAATTTGAGAGTACTGAAAACTCCAGATACTCAAGGAAAAAAGAGACAGACAATCCTATGTCTGTGAGAGGAAAGGGGATCTTATCATGCTGAAAACCAACTTAAATCAAAATCCAATCTAATTGCAGGCACATGACCTGATGATATCACCAATGTTATCATGAGCATTTGTTGAATACTCACCATCCCTTGAGGACTACAGTCAGCTCTAACACTCAGCAGCCTCTGCCTTCTACTCTCCTCTGAGATGACCAGTGACTAGGTGCAAGAACTAGAGCTGGGCACCAGTGCTGGTGAGCGAGGCTTGAATGCACCTGGCTTTTCATGTTCCAGGAGCTCAGAACTGATGAGTTCCTAGAACTCATCAGGATGTGATGGGAGTGGGGTGGGCTGTGATACAAATAAGAAGACAATAAGGGCTGCCTCAGGTAGCACAGCAGGACTTCCAGAGGAGATCAGAGCTGCCCCAGAGAGTGGAACTTGGTGTTTGGCAGAGGCTGATATAACTAATGTGCATTGACTTTGAAACAGAGTTCCCCGCGGCACTATTCACAATAGCAAAGACTTGAAACCAACCCAAATGTCCATCAGTGACAGACTGGATTAAGAAAATGTGGCACATATACACCATGGAATACTATGCAGCCATAAAAAATGATGAGTTCATGTCCTTTGTAGGGACATGGATGCAGCTGGAAACCATCATTCTCAGCAAACTATCGCAAGAACAGAAAACCAAACACCGCATGTTCTCACTCATAGGTGGGAATTGAACAATGAGAACATTTGGACACAGGAAGGGGAACATCACACACCGGGGCCTGTTGTGAGGTCAGGGGAGGGGAAGGAGGGATAGCATTAGGAGATATACCTAATGTAAATGATGAGTTGATGGGTGCAGCACATCAACATGGCACATGTATACATATGTAACAAACCTGCACATTGTGCACATGTACCCTAGAACTTAAAGTATAATAAAATAAATAAATAAATAAAATAAAATTCTGGTTCTGCCACTAACTCCATATGAGGTCAAGGAAACTCCTTACTCTATTTCATTGACTTTAAAGGCACATTCTTTTCCCTATATTTTAAAATATCTGAAATTCTGATATGCCTTATTAACAGTAGCATCTTACAGTTATAATTGGCAGGTTTTTTTTCTTATTTCCTTAGGTAGCAGTACCATCTTAGTCAACTCAAGTTACTATAACAAAATGTCATAAACTGAAAGGCTTATAAACAATAGGAATTTACTTTTCATCGTTCTAAAGGCTGGAAATCTGAGATCAGGGTGTCAACATGGTTGGGTTCTGGTGAGGGCTCTACTCCAGATCGCACGCAGCTGACTTCTGCTTGTATCCTCACATGATAGAAAGAGCACTAGCTAGCTCTCCAGCCTCTTCTTATAAGGGCACTAATCCCATTTATCAGGGTTACACCCTTTCGACCTAATTACCTGCTGGAGATTCCTATCTCCCATCAGATTGGGATTGGAATTTCAACATATGAATTTTTGGGGAAAACATACATTCAGTCCATAGCACATTCCTTACAACTATTAAATTCATTTAAGTTTAGCCTGAGGCTTCCTCCATAACTTGGTCCCTGCATAACAAACTGCAATGTTATTTAGGAGTAAAACAAACAGCTCAGTTTCAGCCAATCATAGGCAGTCAGCTCATCACACCATCCCCAAATAAGGCAGATACCTAGTAGTAGCCAATCCAGTGATTTCTCTACTTGGCTTCTCTGCGTACCCTGCAAAAAGCTCCCTGTTCACATTGCTGGGCAGAGGTCTCTCAACCTCTTCTGGTTCTGAGTGCTGCACAGTTCATAAATCATTCTTTGCTCAAATAAAAGACTGCTAAATTTAATTTCCTAGCTGAGTGCAGTGGTTCACAACTGTAATCCTAACACTGGGAGGTTGAGGCAAGAGGATTACTTGAGGCCAGGAGTTTGACAGTAGCCTGGGCAACGTAGGGAGACCCCATCTCTACAAATAATACAAGAATTAGCCAGGTATAGTGACACGTGGGGAGGATTGCTGGAGTCTGGGAGGTCGAAGCTGCAGTGAGCCATCATCATGGCACCAAATTACATCCTGGGCAATAGAGTAAAATCCTGTCTCAAAGGAACATAAATGAATTTCATTTGCTAAAGCTTTTCTGTTAACACAACCAATGGCAATTTAGGTTTGGCAACATTATTGGTATTTGTGATATTTTGTTTAGATGGACATATAGAAACCTGCTCAGAAGTTTACTGCAAAGGTTAAATTAGATAACATTTTTAAAAACTTAGAAAAGTATCAGATATATGAGAATTGTCTCAAATGATAAATGTAGATATTAAATAACTGCCCCTTTTGGCCACCTGACCCAGGCAGGATTGTCCCCAGTTCTTAGCTTACAAGGATTACCTGGGAAAGTAGAATAATAAAAATAGCTACTATTCACGATTGCTTATTTGTTGCCAGACAGTGTGCCAATTGACTTTATGAGCTTTATTTCACTTTCTCTTCACAAACCTCTTAGGATACAATTATCTACTTACCTGTCTAAGATCACACAGTTAATAGGAACACTCGATCTTGAATTGTTTCTTCATGACACCAAATTCATGCTTTTCACTATCAACTCGATGAACACAAGTTGATTACTGCAAGCCCTGAAAACTCCAGGAATTATTCTATAGTCAGTATAGCAGACCTCTTCCTCTGGGCTCTCCTATGTGTGGATAATGGACTTTTCTATCCAGCCTAGGAAACTGGATTAATATATTGGAGCAAAATCTCAGAAGCTGGATGAGAACTACCCAGGTAATATAGCAAATCATCTGCAAAGATGCCTAACTCTGACTCAACCCAAGATCATTCCTGGTTCCTGGTGCAAAGCTCCAACTATGACAACTTCAAGTAGAAGAAAAGGGGGGTGGGGAAATGCCATCGGGGTCTTGTTACAATGGTTTGAACTCAAGCAATCTCACAATGGCTTCTCTGGGCCAAGGCCAACTGCAATGGTGTGTTCCTCACAAGTAGTCTTTCCCCATTTCTCGGACTCCCTGAGGTGTATTCAATAATGCACTCCTCATTCTGAAGCAGATGGAAAAGCGTTTAAAAAGGTGCCAGGTTTATTTATGGAAGCATGAGATTGAATTTAAGAGATGCTCTTTGCCAATATGAAATGTGAACTCTCAAAACAGGAAGTGTGCTTTACTGCCTATTTATTTTACTGCCGTATCAGCTGCCCAGAGCTGAAGAATCCTTCCTCTCAGGAATTATTTATTTTCTAACTTCTGAACAAAACATCTTGACCATCAGAACTCAAGCTCCTTCCTGCCAGATTCCCAACTACAAACATGTGCCTTTCTGTCTTTCAGAGTGGATCTATCGAGGGTTTCGGTGAAAAACATTTTGAACTCATATTTTGTCCTGAATCTTCATTTTTATGTCAATGGAGATGTTTCAAACAAATTAAGTCAAACTATAAAACATAATAAAATTTTAAATACCTTTAATGCAGGGATTCTTGAATTTGCTCATATATCCTAAGATACCCAATAGTTAATACTCTGCCATCATTTAATTGGTAAGAAGATGTTCATTGTTAAGAAAATAATCATTTGAACTTATCACTATTACTTACAGTAATAAGGAAGAAGTCAACCATACTTTAGTGTGTTGTGCACTACCCAGTTCTCCTCCTGCATTGATGGTTTCACAGCTTTGCAGAATTGGAAGTTATTACTCTAGTCTTCATTAAATAGGCCCAAAATAATTTGCTAGAAATAGTTTTTAATATAAGTAGAAATAGCCTAACGTATATGAAGGCACTAAATTGGAACTCAGAAAACTTGTTCTTATTCAAGGATTTATAGATTTCAGCCCTGGTGTGAGCATTTGTGCAAACTTCCCCTCCAAATGCCAGGTCTTCAAGGAGACACAAGAGATGTACATAAATAAAAAACAGGCTATGGGGAGAAGTGAATAATATAACAAAGGACAGAGCTGCTGTGTTAGAGTTCTTTTAGCCTTGAGGAGGAACCATTCCAGTCCCATCCACAGTGGATACTTCTAAATAGATGTGTTTTCACACATGGGCTTTACCTACAAACTTCAAATTCTTGAAACTCTAGGCAGAAGATATGTTACAATGGCGCCACCTTCTGGATACTCCCCAAAACACATATTTTCTTTGTATTTTTCTCCCACTCAAAATTCCTCAATGGCTCCCTATTGTTGACAGAAGAGTCTAAAATCTTTAGCATTCAAGGCCTTTTATAATCTAGCACAAGTTTATGTTCAGGTCTCATCTACTGACATTCTACATGGGTAATCTGTGCCACTCCCCAGAATAAATTCAGAATTGTCTGCATTCTAATGTTCAAATCCAGCATTTATTCAATGCAATAAGCCAGAGAGAAACACAAAGCAGTTTAGGGGATTCAGGGTCAGAGTCTCAGTATGAATGAAAATGGCTAGCATGTATGGGATGTCCCCATACCTACACTATGCAGGTCACTCAGTGCTCACAGCAACCTGAAGACAGCTCTTCTCTGTGGCTATTTAGAAGTTGAAATAGAAGCAAAGTTAGCCATAGAAAAAAACAGATTAAAGGATATAAGTACACACACAAAATGCACATAATAAAATAAATATAAAGAAACAGATAGCTAAATTCACAGATGATCAAAAATGCATGGTAAAGTCAAGCAATATTATGTTTGTCCATCAAACTTGAAAAGATTCTTTTCACACTGATAGTGATGCCATATTGGTAAGGGCCCAGGAAATAGGCAACCTCATCGACTTTTGCAAGGCAGCACTGCTGGAGGGCAATTTGCAAATATTCAGCACAAGCTGAGAATTGTCCTTACATTATAATCTTGAAATTCAATTTTAAAACTTTACTTTAGGATATTATCACAGTTTTATACTAAGAAATGTCTACTGGAATGGTAATTATCACTGCAACATCAATTATTATAGAGAAAACATTGAAATAAGTTGCATGGCTAACCATAGGAGATTTAATATATTCATATAATAAATTTAAAAAGTCATTAAAACTATTATGGCAAAAGTGTATATTACATGTCTATTGTTCACACTATGCTATTAAATGAAAAACAGATTAAAATCCAATGTATTCTGTGTCTGACTCCATTTTTGTTTTTAAAATGTGTGCATAGAATGATAATCAGAATTACTACACAAGATCAGTGGTGTCTTATTCAGGTGGCAGCAGTATAAATTATTTTTGTTTTATTCTTTCTCAAATTTTAAAATGTATTATAATAAATCATATATTTCTTTTATAACCATCATACTAGTTTTAAGAAAGAAAATGACAATAAAAAACCAATAAAAGGAAGATGTCTATTAAGTGGTATCTGTATATAATATTCAATTTGACTGAATTCCACTTTTCTTGATTTTTGGTTTTGGTCAGTGCCTACCACAGCTCAAAGTCTCTGGGATACCTAATATTTCCTTCTTCACTATATCCAATGTGGGTGTGGGTGTGGGTGTGGTGAAATGGTACCTGAACAATAGCAAGTAAACCCTGTAACTGAACAAAGCCTTCTGCAAGGCAACATATATGCTTATATAAAGAGCCAGAAAATAGTTATATATTTGCACCTGATAATTCCACTATAAGGGGATTCCATTCTGACATAATTACCTTGAAATAAGACAAATATCCATGCTCAAAAATATTTATTGCTGAGTTATCATTAATAATGAAAAATTTGGAAACAATCTAAATATCCAGTAATAGGTAAATGATTAAGTAGATTCAATGGAAACTGAAGTACTAATTAAAATAACTCTTATGGAAATGACATAGCAGGACGATATATGCCCATGGCATAATGTTAAGTGAAAATAAGTAGAACAAAATGCAGTTGGCTTCCTATGAGTATGAGTACATAAAAATAAGTCTGCATGCAAAGAAAGGGGAGATGAAAATACATAAATAGAAGACATAACAATCAAAATTGTCTTGAATTTCATTGTTTTTTTCTTGAAATGAAAGGCAGCTATGCTCTTTTTAGGCTCTGAATCCCTGCCTCAAATGAGTGGCTAGAATGAAAATCCACAGTTGCTCAGTGCTATGAAAAATTATGAGAATCTGAAGGTTTGAGCAACAGCAGAAACATTGTGTCCACGACAGCTTCCTAAACAAGTCTGCTCGAGGAAAAACTCCATTCTCTGGTGGGTTTTTCAAAGGATGAGATTTGTCTGCTCAAACAAACTGTTTTATAACTCTGATGCCACCAAACAATATATAGGGCTCTAACCTTTATTCTACACCTGAATGGACTCAATGACTAGAAATTTTATAGCAGGAACTTGGATCTTCAGTTTATATAACTTAATCCCTTTGTAATTTTCTCTTATACAGAGACACCCTATTTTGGAGAGCAATGGACAAACCCTCCCTAAGTGACCCAGGGCATCCAGATCCAAACAAGGAAAGAGATTGAAAGAAAGAGACTAATTAGCCTTTAATAGAAGGAAGAATGAGCCAGCTCAGTGCCGCATTCTCTGGAACAGCAGATCCTCTAAGGACGTGGCTTCTCTCTCAAGGAGGTTGGCCTGGCAACTCATTTACACACTCCACTTGGGGAAAATTCTTTTCAGCACTAGCCAACATGCCGACCCAGGCTTCTTTGCCGAGCAGCCTTGAAAGCTTGCACACATTTAGAGAAAATACTTTCAAATGACTCTGGAGTTCTGCTTTATGTTTCATATTCCTTTGAACTTATTACCTCTTTACAATGTCTTGGACTATTAGTTTGGGAACATTTAAAGTTAATAACTATATGGAAAGTAAAACAACACTTTGATGTTGCCCAAGTCATTCATTTCTCTTTCATACACAGGAGGTTATAGAAGGGCTGGGTGATGCCAGACCAAGTCATTTCAGGAATAAATAACGTATTTGGGGGTCTATATAGATTGTTGCTCACGGGAAAATGAGAATAGATCAGCTCTGGAACGTCTAAGGGAACCAAGGCCATGATTAATGAGGGTCAACTTTAAAACCAGAGCACACACAGATAGGATTACTTCATACAGAGAGCAGAGTCTGTCTGACCCAGGCTACCCTAACACAATCTCCTGAGGCACATCATTCACAAATCTTGCTGGTTTCAGGCATACACTGACAGTAAAAGAGATACAGAGAGAACTTCCTTTGGCCATAAGGAGACAGGACCAAAGTGCCATAAATGCAATGATGATGGCTATTAAGGAAAGTTGGCAAGTATTTCTAGAAGTTCAAAGTTGAAGTTTTGGTAAAGCACATGCTAGTGCTTGCATATGCTAGTCATTGATGCTACATTTTTTTTTTTTTACTTGTTTCTTATTTCTATAGATAAGAGCTTGGAAGCTGTTGTGGGATGGAGTTTCCTGTGGTATGTAAGACACTTAGAAGAGGAAGTAGAGCCACAGGACCAGAGAGCCAAAAGAAGGGGAAGACCTGCTCATACTAGATTTCTTAGATGGTCCAATATGAGTTTACCAAAGGAGAAATAGAAACCACTCACAAGAAATGGCCTTCATCTCTTCAAATAAACAACAAAGGAAAGCCGACCAAGGACAGAGCCTCTAAAACACAAAAGGGACCCAAAGGGTATTCAACAGAAATCCTAGAACACCATTCCTTGTTCCTCTTTCCAAAGCAGCTAAATATGTATTTGCTGAAGGCAACTACATGTGTGGAGAACAATACAATGATGTCTTCTTTCATGGAGCTTATGGTGTTAAAAGACCACAATATTTTATTTAAGCAATTGAGAACAAGAGACAACACTGCATCTGGGCATGGTGGCTCACACCTGTAATCCCAGCACTTTAGGAGGCCAAGGCAAGAAGATCACTTGAAGCTGGAGTTTGAGGCCAAGTTGGGCAAGAAATTGAGACCCTGTCTCTACAAATATATACATACACATATACCTGTACATATATATATATATATGAAAATTAGCCAGGCATGGTGGCACGTGCCTGTAGTCCTAGCTACTCAAGAGACTGAGGCTGGAGGATCACTTGAGTCCAGGAGTTCAAAAAAAGCTGTGGTGAGCTATAATTGATTACACCACTACACTCTAGATTGGATGACAGAGAATGAGATGCTGTTTCCAAAAAGATAAAGATAAAGAGAGAGAGAGAGAGAGAGAGAGAACACTGCATTTGTTATCCAGTCCTTGAACAAATATTTGTAAAGCATCTATTGTGTGCTTCGTATTGATCTAGACAATGGGACACAATGGTGAAAACATGGACAAGGTCCCAGTTCTCCTGACATTTATATTCTAGTGTCTGTGTGGGGAAGAGATACATAATAAACAAGTAACAATAAATGAAGATGATTTTAGTTGTTAAGAGCAATAAAGAAAATGGAGCAGAGAGGCATGACTGTGGGTGAATGATAGAGGATGAGTGAGGATGGAGTAATTTAGACTAAAGGATTGGAGGAATTCTCACTGAGAAAGTGATGTTTGAGATAAGACTACAAAGATAGACCTGTTAAGATAAACGAGAATGTTTACAGGCAGGAAACCCATATGCAAGAGCCCGAAGGCTACAAACAACTTTGTTCAGAAAACACAAAGAAAGCCACTGTGGTTGGGGCTTATCAGTTGCAAGGAGGAGAAGGACAGAAGACATTTTCAGAGAGGTCCATAGGGACATGGTCATATAAAGCCTTTTAGGTCAAGGCAAAGTGCCTCAATTTCATTTCAAGTGCAATGGGAAGACATTGGAGAGTTTTAAGCAGATGATTAACATACTTCATGTTTGCAAGAGATCATAATTACTGCTCTGCTGAAAATAGATGATGGAAGGAATGGGATAGAAGGAGGAGGACTAGTTAAGATACATCACAATTCTTCAAGCAATAAATCATGGTGTTTTGGACAAGGTGCTACCAGTGATGTGGAAAGAATCCAGATATGTTTGGCAGTTGGGCCTGCAGAACTTGCTGTGGAATTGAATAGTGGTACCTTATACTGAGACAAGACGCCCAGGCAGGAACTGGCTTAGAAATGCCAACATAATTTTGGGAGTCTTATGAAATCAGAATTGTGTGACTCTTACCAGTGCTGGTTGTTTGGAAGAGTTTCTAAAATGTAAACCTGAGTTTGACCTGTCAGAATGGGTAGAATTTGAATACTTAGCGACATGTTACTGAGACTGATTTTCGAGTAACTAAAATTTATTGCTTCATTACTTCACCAACTTCAGTCATTAGTGACTTATTTGGCCACATCAAGCGTACTTTTACTTAACATATTTTTAAAAATTGAAGCATTCTCTTTTTGTTATTAAATAATATATATTTTTAAAATACACATCATACCAAGGCACTGATTGGGCTGGAGCTCCTTAAACACTGCACTGAGTTAAATGCCATCAGCCACCCTATTCTTAAAACCAATACTGTGTGCCTTCGTTAGCACTCACCACCCCGAATCAAACATTCTGTTGACTGGTCTTTGTCTTTCTCTCCCAATAGATTTTAAGTTTCTTGAGAGAGTGTGGCTAAAATATTTTTGTTTTTGTATTGTTTTAAGGAGATGTGAGACGAAACCATGTCAGTTTCATCACTGCCATCTTCCACCTTGTCTCACTTGGTGGCTGTTACCAGCAGTGGATCCATAGGGGCCTGCAGGAATCTCAGTTCTTGCCTCCTCAGAAGAAAGAATTGGACAGAGGGGGATAAGGCAGAAAGAGAGTAGGCAAGTTTCCGAACAGGAATGAAAGTTTATTAGAAAGCTTTAGATCCGGAAGGAAAGGAAGTAAAGTATGCTTGGAGGAGGGCCAAGCGGGCAACTTGAGAGATAAAGTGCTCTGTTTGACCTTTGACTTGGGGTTTTATACGTTGGCATACTTCCGTGGTCTTTTGTTGGGGTGGGCTGTCTGCATGCACAGGGGCCTGCTAGCACTTGGGAGGGGAACATGCTCAGTGTGCTTATTGGAGTTGTACACATGCTCCATCGAGGCTTTCTTTCCTGACAAGTCAAATGTTTCTAGGAGGTGATATACCAGTTAAACTCTGTCATTTTGCCTCTTAGCACACATGTGTGAGCCCACTCACCCAGCTCCTGAGATCTTATTGGGAAGTACTGATTGCCAGTTTCAGGTTTTTCCTACCTGTTAAGAGATTGTCTTTCCCTGGTGCCAACTGCAACCAAATATTATTTTAGAGAGGCAGTTAACAACCGCCTGACCATCACCTGATGGTCACCTGATATTCCTGGTGTGTGTGGCGGTGGGGGTGAGGGGAGCCCTCTCCTGCTCTGTTCATGTCTGACTAGCTACCTATTGTAACAAGACCATAGTATTGGGGACAGAGCTAGCACTGGGCAAAGGCACGTTGAATAAATAATCCTACACAGATCATCTTATGGTCTGAAGTTCTGGATTTCAATATTTTGATTCCAATCTGTCTTGAGGTGAATGGTGAGTCCCCAAAAGCTGTGTTCACCTGAAGTCTGTGTGACCTGCTTTATTAAAAGGGCCTTGCAGATATAATTAAAGATCTTGAGATGAGATCCTGGATTACCTAGGTGGGCCCTAAATATTGTGTTGGTTCAAAAGTAATTGTGGTCTTTGCCATTGCTTTCAATGGCCACAATTATTTTGTACCAATCTAATACAATGTTGTCCTTATGAGAAGAGGAGAAGACACAGACAGTGAAGGTCATTTGGAATCTGAGGCAGATGTTGGACTTACATTGCCACAAACCAAAGAACACGATGCTGAAATAGGCAAGGAAAAATTCTGTCCTAGAGTCTTTTGGGGAAGCATGGCCCTGCCAACACCTTGATTTTGAACTTCTAGCCTTCAGAACAATTGAACGATGAATTTCTGTTGTTGAAGCCTCCAAATCTGTAGGAATTTGTTATGGCAGTCCTAGGAAGCTAATATACAATCTTCATGTCCAGCTCATTTTAGATCTCAGTGAGGAGCTTCCTGCCTCATTTAGCAGGAAGAGAACGGGGGCAAAATGGGTGAGGCACCTGCGGTGAAACATCTCAGGAGACACTCAAGCACAATCATGTCTCCTACTCCTGCAGTATCCGTGATTATCTATGCAGGCTTTAAGAAATCAAGACAAAGAAAATACACCTGTAAGTGTAACTCTGTCTTGAATTCTAAGTTCAAGCTACATCTACAGGTCTATTTTCAAGCTGATAGATGTAAGACATTCTGATTGCAGTCCGAGTACCTCAGAATGTCCCAGAAATGTTCATGGTGGCCTCGTGAGGGACAATAAACTGCAAGACTGTCTATCCAAACAGTTGGCCAAATTTTTCAAACACTCGGACACCTCATTTTGCGAAGAAAAAAAAGGAAACAGTCTCAACCTGAAGTCTGTTACTATTACCCCCTAATTCTTTTGGGTGTGCCGGACATACATGGCAAGGAAGAGAGTTGGAGAGAAAGCAGGGATTTCTGAATGAGACAAATAGAAACCCAAGAGAGAAAATCATAGAGAGAGAGAAAAATCACAGATGGAGCCCAGGAAGTTGAGAGCATCCTCAGCCAGCGTGGTTATCAGTCCAAGTGTGACTTGATCCTCCTTTGTTTTTCTCCCCATCTGCTCCTTGATAACATAGAGTAACTGACTCTCATTTTAAGCCAATTAACCAGAAATGTAAGTTTCTATTTCTAGATTTTAAAATGTTAGAAATTCCTGTCTCTCAGTTGTAATGGAGTTAGAGTTGTTGTTTACATCAAAGTTATGTTTTGTAAACAGCTACTCAAAGGAAAAAGAAAGCCAAACTTCTCTCCCTGAAGATTCCAACCAGTTAGGAAGACAGCAACATGTGAAATGAGCCAGATGATCTAATCTCTAAGTGTTCCATACAAAGTTTTAAATGGCTAATCTTTTCACATTCTCCAACAGGCTGACCAAGGAGAATTATATTTTTTTGTCCTTAAGTCCATGATTATGTGGCAGGAGGGAAGACCCTTATCTTTCGTCTTCAGTTTATTTTTTCAAGTTCTTTTTTTCATGAGGAGACTGTGTACAAGTCACTGTTGGGTTAAGTCATTGCTGTCCAGTGATGTGAGTTTTCAAGTTGGTAGTGACCAACAGAATATCTTCTGGAGCTAGTGCACTCATTTACAGATGAGCCGGCTGAGCCCCAGCATGAAGTAAAGACCTGTGAAAGTCTTCAGAAAATTAGAGAAAAGGAAGACTTGCTGCACAACTTCTTTTGCTAGCATTTTATTCAATATTTTATCTGTATTTTCTATTTAAATCTCCTGATAGTCTTGTGAGGTGAATATAATTATTATCATGTTATAGGTGATATTCAATAATAAGATTCCAGGTTTGGAAAGTTTGGAAAGTATTATCTTGCCTCATTTCCAGCCCCCTATATGTGGTCCTTTCCTCATCTGTTCATTTATTCATTAAATTAAAACATCTTCTGTAGAAGACAAACTATGATTCCTGCCCTCTGATATTCACACCTTGCATAGTTCCCTTCACTGAGTATGGGTGGGATCTGTGACTTGCTTGTAACCAGCAGAATATGGTCAAAGTGATGGGATATCACTCAATCATGTGATGTGATTATGTCACATTATATGACTGTCTTGCTGGAAGACTGGTTCTAGAAACTTTCTCCCTTACTGACTTTAAAAACGTAAACTGTCATGTTGTAGAGGGTCTATGAAGAAGGCCACATGACAAGAAACTGCGGGTGGCTTCTTAGAGCTGAGAGTGGTCCCTGGGTGACAGCCAACAAGAGGCCAAGACCATACTCCCACAACCATACAAGATGAATGTTGCTAACACCTTGAGTGAGCTGAAAAGCAGATTCTTCTCCAGTTGAGCCTTCACATGGCAACGCAACCCGACCTACATATTAAATTAAGCCTGTAGCAGAGAATCCAGTTAAGCTGTGTCTTCACTTGACCCACTGCAATTGTGAGAGAGTGAATGGATGTTGTTCTAAGATGCTATGTGTGTGGTAACTTGTTAACTTAGCATAGAAAAATAACATAACCTCTATTATAACTCAGGTCCTGGGGTGGGTGTTGGAGATTCAAAAATCAATAGCAGATTTCCTTTACCCTCAAGTTGGGGGCAGAAGAGATAAATAGGTAAACATTATATAGTTATAATGTACAGTAATAAATTCTATAAGCTTTTGTATAAAAGTTTGTGACAGTGGACAGGAAAGATGATGTGAGAAAGTTTTCTACCAGTAGTTCCTTCTTCTCTCTCCAGCCCCCAAAGTCTCCTTTCTTTTTATTTCAACTTTCTCTTAAATTCTTCATTCCCACTGATAGGCCATGACTAATGACTCAAACTGACCCTTTTGTTCTTTGTGAGATATAGCAGAGAATGTGTTCATCAACCTCTGTGAGTTTCCTATCCTTTGGCATTCAGTATAGTAAATTTTGTAGACTTTCTTAAGTTGTGTGGTGGTATGTGATTGAGTTCCAGACAATATTATTTTGGTACAGTAAGGTGCACTATGTTTGTGCCTGGTTCCTCAACTCTCACACAAGGTCCTTCACACCAAGTGAAGAGGATGTGGTGGAAGACTTCATGGCCCTGGAAATGGAAGGACCCTGGGTTCCTAAACCTCTTTGTGGAAGCATGCCCATCATATAATCATCTTACAGTATGAGCAAGAAATAAACATTTATAGCATCAACCCACTGGGATTTGAGTTGTTTTCTACAGCAGTTATACAGTAGGGGATACCAGTTAATTTCAACTGGTATCAAAGATAATTAAAGGGATGGAATCAATGGGTAAAGTCTTTTTCATTGTGTTTAGCTATCTTTGAGATCTCTAGTATCCTACAGTTAAACATATTTACTTCTGTATGACTCTGAGAGTGGGGACAAAGGTATGGAGGGACTTAGCTATTTATCATCTTGATCAAGGCAAGTAGCAAGGCCAGTGCTCCAACCTTTCCAACAGCATGGGCTCTCCCTCACTAGCAAATCTGTCGTCCAGGCTTCCCAGTTTATTTCTAGCTGGTTTCTAGGACTATACTTCAGGGGAAAAAGCTTTTCCAGGGGTTATTATAAGCTCTGGGAAAAGGGCCAGGATGTTTCATATTGTAATGGAAAATAATCTTTCTACCCTCAATCTGCACATTTTATTTAAGGTGTGAAAAATGCTTTCCCAGCTTCAGCCAAGAGCATTCAGGTCTCCATGGGGATATGGGCTAAGGAGGTGGAGGGCAATGATTAGGTGAGGGAGAGAACACTCCCTGCAGCAGTTTCCAGGGGAGCAGCAAGCACGTAGTCAAAGGAAAACAATACTTGACCTCCAGTCTTGCTCATAGTGCTTGTTTCTGCCTCACCCTGGTGCCCAGAAGTTTCAGTTCATACTTGGCCTGGAACCAAGGGGAACTGAGTAGAGGGGCAGTTCCTCTGTGGACCTGGAATTTAGAAATCTGCAGTGCTCCCTCTAGAGGTTGATACTATCACCAGACCATGGGCTGGCAAGGACCGGGGGACCTGGTCAGGATTAGTCCTTGGAGGCAGTAGACCAGCACTCACAGATACCCATCTTTGACAGCTATTGGAGAAGCTAGAATTATATTATTTTTCAAAAGGACAAAGTAACAAAAGAGCTGGCTGACTGATATATGCAGTAGGTAAAGTTTTCATCTTTAGTAATTCTGGATCCTCATTCAATGATTTCATTTTTTTAGATATTTGTGATCAATATTACACCATTTCCCAACAGTGGTTTCCAGGTGAGTAGATAATTATACAAGAGCTAAAATCACAAAGTCCATCAGATACAGTGATATGATATTTGGAGGGTATTAATATGGTAATATTTCTCTAGATCATGTTTAATATTCTTCAAAAATGTAAATGAATCATTAACAATGCTCCAAGAAATAAATATATATTTTAAATATTTTTTAGGATCATCAATCTATGTTTTTTAACCTTATAAAGTAAGATTGAATTTTTCTGAGATTTTAAAAATAAATTGAAGATACAGTTCCAGGTTACAGATCTATTTTACTTAGAAGAAACTGTAGCTGAGAGTGGTCACTTCACAAGTCCATGCTCTGCTGGGGGTAGCAGAGTTGGGATTCTTTAATTTAGGACAAACTACTTTCTGACTTGGATAAGCCAGTTAAAACTTCAGGTCTTCTTGTTCTTCAATGAAATGAAGTCCTATTATAGTACTCCACAATCACTCCAACATTCACCCCACTGAGGGAGCTTCTCCTGCTGGTCCATGTTGCTTTCCCTTATTTCAAACATGAGGTGGGCACCTCTCATTTGAACATTTTTTTTTTTTTTTTTTTTTGAGACGGAGTCTCGCTCTGTCACCCAGGCTGGAGTGCAGTGGCCGGATCTCAGCTCACTGCAAGCTCCGCCTCCCGGGTTTACGCCATTCTCCAGCCTCAGCCTCCCGAGTAGCTGGGACTACAGGCGCCCGCCACCTCGCCCGGCTAGTTTTTTGTATTTCTTAATAGAGACGGGGTTTCACCGTGTTAGCCAGGATGGTCTCGATCTCCTGACCTCGTGATCCGCCCGTCTCGGCCTCCCAAAGTGCTGGGATTACAGGCTTGAGCCACCGCGCCCGGCCTCATTTGAACATTTAATCAGATACTACCTAGCTGCTTCATGAACATATCTTTAACTAGATGTGACTGGCACTTAATATGCTCACTGACAATTTATTTTTCCAAGCCCTCTGCAAGGCATTTTACAGGCATTATTTTAGTTGATCCTTACAACTAACTTGGGAAGAAAATATTATTAGCTCCATCTTACATGTGAGGAACAGAGACTCATAGAGATTTAGTCACTTGCTGGAGATCATAGCTAGAAAGAGTAGATGCTGGAATCCACTGACTACACTCAGTAGCTAAAACCATTTGTGTCCTTCTTAATTCTTTTATTCCTACTAATCTTTACATCTACTTCATCAGCTAATTCTGCTGACTCTGCCTCAAAATAGATCCTGCATCTGAGCAATTCTTGCCATCTTCTCTAACACCCTAATTCAAATCACCTATATTTCTTGATTATTCAGAGAATTCATTCTCCACACAGCAACCAAGCTGATCTTTAAAGAAACATAACATGACAAAAACCCAAGAGTTTGCCATTTCTCTTAAAATGTATATTTTCTCATAGCCTATCATGTCCTCATGACCCAGCCCTTGGCTAAATGTATCATATTATAATAGTAAACAATCTTCCTGCTCTCAGCCTGCACATTTAACTTAAGGGATGTGTTATGGGCTGAATTGTGCCTCCTTAAAATTCATGTTGAAGTCCTAACCCTTAATACTTTAGCATGTGACCCTTATTTGGACATAAGGCTTTTAACGGGGTAATTAAGGCAAAATGACGCCATGTTGGCATTCCCTAGTCCAATATGGCTGGTTTTCTTATAAGAAGAGGAAATGAGGATACAGACAACATAGACAGAGGAATGGCTGTGTGGGGACACAGGGAGAAGGGAGCCATCCGCAAACCAAGGAGAGAGGCCTCAGAAGAAACCAACCCTGCTGACACTTTAATGTTGAATTTCTAGTCTCCAGAACTGTGAGAAAATAAACTTCTATTGTTTAAGCCACCTCATCTGTTGCACTTGTTTATGGCAACCCTTGCAAACTAATACAGTGTTAAAAACTGTTAACTCAGTTTTTACCAGGAGCACTCAGATCTCCATAGGGACCTGGTCTAAGTGGGTGGGAAGCAATGATGAGGACGAGAACCCTCGCTGACAGAACCCTTCCCTCAGCCATGAATGTCCTGCCTTCCTGGACTACATTCTTTTCTTGAACTTAATCCATTTCTGCCTGTCTTTTAACTGGATGGCCACTCTGACTACACAGCTTGGCAAGGGTGTCTTTTGCTTTTAACTCAAGTACTAGAGAGTCTTCCTGCCCATCCTCAGTCACCCTCCCACCACTGTTTTATGCTTGACTTTCTTCCTAGTGCTTGTCACCTGCCAATGTGATTGATGTGTTTATTTGCTTTACTGTCTCCCCTGAACAGTTTCATAAGAGCAGTGCCTGACTCCTATGTAGCCGCTCATTGAATCTTTGTTGAATGACTAAATGGGTTTTCCTGGATTGGGCTCTAAGTTCCTCAAAGGCATATTTGTAGCTTATTTATCTTTGTATTCCCATTTCCCAACATAAAACCTGTCACATAGTAAGTTCTCAATAAAAGCAAAATAAATTAAATGAAGTCACTAAAAACATTGCATGAATGTTGAATGAATGAAGATGTTTCATGTACATACACACACACACACACATATAGCATGCTTATAAGTCTCTTCCTTTTAGGCTTTGAAGTCAGAAAGAAATATGTACAGAAAGGAAAAATCTGTTCTTAATAAACTACAATATTGAATTTTTGCCTAGAGTGTCAGTAGATGTGGAGTGAGGAAGTGATCAGGCAGGTCAGGGAGCCTGTCTCAGCCCTTTCCTAGTCACCAGCATCATCTCAGAATATTCCTAGAACAATTTGCCAATCTCTCTTTAAAATTGGAAATTGATTAATTCCTTATTTCTAGTATAAAAAAGGAATCTGAACTCTAGAGAAGGCCATCATTATGTTCACATATCTTAAAGCACCATGAACACAAGAACACATGGCTGACTTCTTGACTGTATCCATATCACTCAGCCACTTTAACTTCTATGAGAATCACTTAGTTGCTACTAACTTCAATTGTTGTTTAAACCCCTTTTATATTTAGATACAATTTTTATGTACTCAGGTGTGTGGTATGAAAAACCAGGTTTAATGGCTGTGGCAGAGACTAGATAGATGGTTGCCAATCCTGTTTCCCTTTTCTGGGCTAAATCATATTTCTAGTTGTAGTCTAAAGATAATTAGGTCATATGATAGTTTTTGAGCAAAGAATATGATTATAACTGTCAGGTGTCACTTCTCAACTAAGATAAGAGCTTCACAATATTCTCTTTCTCACTTCTTTTTCTATGGAGATCATAGAGGTCAAGTGAAAATGACATTAGTTCTATCAGATAGAATAGGTCTGGGCCCCAATTTGAAGGAACAGAAATTACAGCCTACAAGCCTTGGACTATAATACACCAGCAAGAAAACATTATTTTAAGCCTTTGATATTTTGGTATTATTTGCTATGTCAGCTTTGCGATATTTCTTTTTACTAATACAATGGTCTTAACAGAATTGCTTAGGTTGATTCAATTTAACATCAGGAATTATGTATGTTTTTATTTCAATCTGTATTAAAAATCCATTGGAAGTCCAATGCAAGTGTCTTCCTACCATGAGTAATAGTAACATAATAAATGTCTTGGAATATAATAAAAGTATGTACTCTCAAAAATTTAATATGTTAAATATTTTTATATTTATAAATGCATATGAAATTTTAGATTAAGTATGCATGGGATCCTGATTATTTTAAAATTATTAAGAAAACTCATTTACTGGCTGAAACAGGAGATGCAGTGATGTTAGGATTTTTTAACTGTTAGTAGTGTAGTAAAGTCAGACAGGAAATGCGACCTTAGTGTAATAGAGCTCCTAAAGTGTTGTCATAGCCCATGCTACATTCTCTTGCCGATGTCAACAACGTGATAAATGCTCATGATTGCAGGTCACTCTGTAGGTCACCCATATACTTCTGTTCTCCATTAATGTGTTCTAAGATTACCTGGAATCAGTTGTTTTTATTCTCAAACCTGCTTATGATAGTTTTATTTGCCATTGTATTTATATAGTAAGATTGAAAGTTATCTAAGTGATAAAATATGAATGCAAAAGAATTATTGTTTAAATGAAAAGTAGATAAAGGTGAGCTACTAAAAATAAATTTCAGTTCAATGGAGAAGGAACAAAGCAAATATAAAAGATTGTGGGGGCAGGGCAGGTGTATTAGCCCTCTTTTGCTGAGTAACTAACCAACAAAAATAGTTATGGTTTAAAGCAATAACTATTTATTTTCTTGATTATTCTGCAAATCAGTAATTTGGGTTGTGCTAAGCAGCAATTCTTTCTGGGTCAGGTTTTGCTGATCTTAGGTGGGCGGGCTTCCTAACATGTCTACAATAAGCTAGTGGGTTGGCTGAGATCATGTGGTCTCTCTCCACATGATCTTTTATCCTCCACAGGCTGAAAACAGGCCCAAGTTTTCACATAGAGGTTTCAGAGTTCTAAGAATAGCAAGCTTGCAAACCCTAATCCACTAGTGTGTTTCAAGCCTATCAACATGATGCTTGAGGCTAATTGCACCATTAACCAAAGAAAATCATATGATGTAGGCCTGTTGCCAGTATGAGAGAGAACTACCAAAAGGCATGAATATTGAGAAATGAGAACAATTTGGGTAATAACTACAATCTGCACACCAGAAAAGGACAACCAAGTAGTTCTTCACTTGAGTGACTTAACAAGAGTCTTTAATTTCTTGTTTCTTTTTAGAAAACCAGAAAAGCCCCAATCCTGAATATCACAGATTATATGAATTAGTTTGTGCCATATATATATGCACACATATGTATATACACACACATATATACACACACACATATATATATATAAATTTCTTACTCAAAGCTGCTGATCCTGATTATGCAAAGCTTGTCTGCCATATTTACACTCTTGATGTACCGTGGCAAAACTTCTGTAAACAGGGTTGAATAAATAGATGACAGAGAATACCTTACGTACTGTTACACAAGTAAAAGGCATACTTCAAACTTGGAATATACATTCACCCAATGTGAAAGACAATGGTTTACAAAGCTTACTATATAATGTAACCTTACCAAAATGATTTCTTTTATATTTTCTGTATTTAATTTTAAAAATTATGATAGTAATGTATGATTGTTGAAACAATTGCTATAATATATAAGCATATTCAACATAAATTATCCCTTCTACCACCTTTATATTTACAGATATATTGAAATATTCCCAGTTGCTTTTTATTAAAATATAATACCATACATATTAGCCTACAAATTACTTTTTATACTTGGAAATATATCATAGATATTCCTATAAGTTTGTATCAGGAAACTGACTTTTTTCTGAAGTTTTATACTTATACTTACATTTTATATAAATGGTATCATATCCATGCTGGGTATTTTGCTTTTTTCATTTCTACTTTTTATTGTGGTAAAATATATATAACATTAAATTTACTATTGGCTATTTTTAAATATTTTAATTTTTTAATTATCATGAATACATGATAGCTGTATATACTCATGAGTTACATGTGATATTTTGATACAAGCATATAATGTGTAATGGTCAAGTCAGGGTAATTGGGATATCCATCACTTCAAGCATTTATAATTTCTTTGTGTTAGGATCATTCCAGTTCCACCCTTTTAGTTATTTTGAAATATAAAATAAATTATTGTTAACTGTAGTTGCCCTATTGTGCTACCAAGCACTAGATCTTATTCTGTCTATCTAACTATGTTTTTGTACCAGTTAACCATCCATTCTATATCTCGCCCCCCACTACTCTTCCTAGCTGTTGGTAAACATTATTTTACTCTGTATTTCCATGTGTTCTTTATTTAGCTGTCGCATATGGGTGAGAACATGCAATATTTGTCTTCCTGTGCCTGGCTTATTTCACTTAACATAATGTCCTTTGGTTCCATATATGTTGTTGAAAATGACAGGATTTCATTCTTTTTCAGGTTGAATAATATTCCTGTGTATATGTACCACATTTTCTTTACGATGGACTCCTAAGATTGATTCCACATTTTGGTTATTGTGAATAGTGCTGCAATAAACATGGGAGTGCAGATGTCTCCTCAATATAGATTTCTTTTCTTTTGAATACATGTCCAGCAGTGGGATGGCTGGATCATACGGTAGTTATATTTTTAGCTTTTGAGGAACCTCTATACTATTCTTTATAATGGCTGAACAAACAATCTTGAGAAAACTGAACAAAGCTGTGGGTATCATATTACCAGACTTCAAATTATACTACAAAGCTAGGGTAACCAAAACAGCATGTACTGGCAACAAAACAAAACAAAACACAACACACCACACAGACCAAGGGAACAGAATAGATAATCCAGAAATAAACTCACGCATTTACAGTCATCTCATTTTCAAGAAAGGCACCCATAACATACATTGGGGAAAAGGCAATCTCTTTAATAAACACTGCTGGAGAAACTGGATATTCACATGCATAATATAACTAGACCCCTATCTCTCACCATATGCAAACAAATAAAATCAAAATGGACTAAAGACTTAAATCTAAAACCAGAAGCTATAAAACTAAATATAAAACCACCAGAAGAAAACACTGGCAAAACTCTCCAGGACATTTGTATGGGCAACAATTTTTTTTTTAGTAAGACTTCACAGCGACCAAAGCACAGGCAACCAAAGCACATATAGACAAATAGGATCACATCAATCTAAAAAGCTTCTGCACAGCAAAGGAAACAATCAACAAAATGAAGAGACAACCCACAGAATGGGAGAAAAGATTTGCAAACTACCCTTCTGATAAGGGATTAATAACCAGGATATATAAGGAATTTAAACAACTTGGCAGGAAAAATATTCTAATTTAAAAATGGGTAAATGATCTGAACAAACGTTTCTTAAAAGAAAACATACAAAGACCATAAGGTACACGAAAAAATGCTTAACATCAGTAGTCATTAGAGAACTGCATATCAAAACTATAATGAGATACTATTTCATCCCATTTAAAATGTATTTTTCTATTTCTGAAAAAAAAATCACTGGAATTTTGATAGAAATTGCACTAAACCTGTAGATTGCTTTGGGTAGTATTGACATCTTGCCAATATTAATTATGTCTTCCAATCCATGACCATGGGCTTTCTTTCCATTTACTTATGTTTACTCTAATTTCTTTCCAAAATGTTTTGTAGTCTTAATTATAAAAGTTATTCACCTCCTTGGTTAATTTAATTACTAAGTATTTGATACTTTTTGATGCTTTTGTAAATGGAATTGTTTTCTTAATTTTCTTTTTAGATTTTTCAGTATTACTGTATAGAAAGAAATTAATTTTTGTCTGTTAGCTTTGTATACTGCACACTGCTGAATTCACTTATTAGTCTTAACAGTATTGTGTATGCATGTGTATGTATATGGGTGTGTATGTGATCTTCAGGATTTTTCACATACAAGATTATATTTTCTGTGAAGGGAAATAATTTTACTGCTTTCTTTCCAAGCTAGATATATTTTATTTCTTTTTAAGGCCTAATTTCTCTGGCTAAGAGTTCCAGTGCTACGTTGAATAGATGTAGTGAAAGTGGGTCTATGTGTCTGGTTTCTGATCTTAGAGTAAAGCTTCCAGTCTTTCAGCATTGAGTATGATGTTCTCATTGCTGAGAGTTGTAACTGGTTTGTTTTATCTTTCTCACTGGTTTTAAGATCTTCTCTTTGTCTTTTAGGTTTGGGGGGGTGAAGGTTTACCAAAATGTGTCTTATGTAAATTTTAAAATTTATGTTGCTTGCCATATAATATTTCCTACATCTATGGACTCATACACTTAATCATTTATGGATAATTCTTGGCTTTTAAACATTCATATATTACCTATTTTTTGACATTTCTAATCTGTATTTCTGGGACTCGCAGTAGGTACATTTTAGATTTTTAAAAATATCCTGTTTATATTTTTCATTTCCTCATCTAACTATATCAGATTAATATTATCAGATTGTCTTCATTTCACTAATTCTTTATTTCTAATCTTTACTTTGATTAACCCACCAAGTTTTTAACTTTCACCATAGATAAATAGGTAGAGGTAGAGATTCATTGCATTTATTTATTATATTACATACATGGTGATATATATCATGTAATATATATTCACAAGTATTATATATTTTCAAATTCTAATTAGTTCATTTCCAGATATATCTAATATTTTGTTAGTCTTTCGATAGTTACTATTTTATGACTCCATCACTTCATATTTTTTATACATAGTTATTTCATTTTTGTATTTGAAAATTTTAATACTTTCCTTGGTAGCTTGGTTTGTCTAGTCCCATGTTGAATACAAGGCATTTGTGTATTTGTTTATTTTCATTCATTAGGATACAAGTGGATGTGTAAATTGAGTTTTAACTCCAAAAGAAGTGCTCATGGATGTTATTGGAGTGCTTTAACCTGTGGACTGCACAGAAACATTGCTATAGCTGCTTATCTTCCTGGTTACCACTAGAAGATCTATTTAGTAAAGAAGAAAAGATTGGGCTGGATTTGGGATTAGAATAGAGGCAAGGCATCCTTCCAGAATCTCCGAAATGTAATAATTCGTCTAAAATGGCTTTTAAAGTCATTTACACCAGGTATAATGGATAAAGATCATAAAGTAATAAAATATAAAGGAGAAATAAATATCTAAAAAAATACTAAAAATCAAAGTGATATAAGTATTACAAGTAATATACATTTTAAACAATGAAATACTGCTTTGTCTATTAAGCTAATACATTTTTGAAAGCTATAACATTTCTAGTGGTTATTAAAAACAGTGGGGAAGACTTATATATATGATGATATGAAAAGAGGTCCAAGATATTACATGAACCGAGTGAAGTACAGAGAAGTTTGTATCATAAGAACATACTTGTATAAGTTTTGAAAAGGGATCTCCATATACATGCAGCTATGTTCTTTTTTTTCCAAAGGATATTTAAGAAACTGTTAGCAGTGATTACTATGGGGATGAAGAAATAGTGACAAGGCAATGATAAAACGGAGATATTTTCTTTTTATGTGTACATTTTCTAGTGTGCATAAATTTTGTTTGATGCTATATTTTGCATTTTAACTAAACTAATTTTAAGAAAAAATAGAAAAAATACAAATAAACAACATGGGAACCAAAAGTCTATTTATAACCATAGTTATGAAGGTTTTCTTCTAATTACAAGAAAGTATGGTATATCTTCAAACTTTTAAGCTTAAAAAAATTTTTAAATAATCATAGTAATTTTCTCTATGTCTATATGCTTATTCATTTCTATTTGGGTTTTGTTTTCTTTCTTTTAAAAACGTTTTAAGTTTAAAGGTATGAAGCTTTAAGCTTTAAGGTGCTCTCTCTCGTGGTGGAAATAAAGACTTTTATCCAGTCCCCTGAAGTTCAATTTGTGATATGTAGAAAGAATATTAACAGTGTTCCTAAGCATCTAATTAATGGAAATAGTCATAAATTCATACAAATATGTCAAATGAAATATATATTTTAAAGCTATTTACATATAATAAAAGTCAGATCTGACCAAAAAGTTTAAACTAAGAAGGTGGTTAAACTACCAATGCTATCTCTAAATAATAACACAGTATGAAATCATAGCTTTTTCTAAGACCCTTTGAGGACATGGTAAAACATTCAGTATTTAACACTAACTGACAAAATATCCAGAGTGGAGGTTTTTTTTGTTTGTTTGTTTGTTTGAGACAGAGTTTTGCCCTGTTGCCCAGGCCGGAGTGCAATGACGCAATCTCGGCTAACTGCAACCTCCGCCTGCCAGATTCTCCTGCTTCAGCATCCCGAGTAGCTGGGATTACAGGCGCATGTCACCACGCCCAACTAATTTTTTGTATCTTTAGTAGAGATGGGGTTTCATCATGTTGGCCAGGCTGGTCTCGAACTCCTGACCTCGTGATCCGCCTGCCTGGGCCTCCCAAAGTGCTGGGATTACAGGCATGAGCCACTGTGCCTGGCTTAGGATGGAGTTTTATATATAACATTAATTTTAATTTAACATGTAAAACAAAGTATGGAAGAAAATGTATTCAATAATAATAGTAATTTTCTCTATGTCTATATGCTTACTAATTTCTATTTGGGTTTTGTTTCATTTCTTTTAAACTAGTTTTTCACATTTCACATTTTTAATAATGCATTTCTTTTATAATAAAAAAATTTAACACTTAAAGTAATCTAAGAAGATCTAATAATATGTATCATGTGTGCACACACACACGAGTTAAGTTGGACATTTCACTGTTGCTTTCCATGTGGTACAGAATATGTTTTTTGCAATGTTATAAATTACTGCTCAACAATTTTCTCACCATTAGTTTAATTGTGGTTACAATTGTTTGTGTCTGTAGTAATTCAATATAAATATTTTTACAAAAATTGCAGGAAAATACCCCATAAGAACAGAGGTAGAAATGCTATTAAGATGTTGAATTATGTATGTTTTCTCTATTTAAAAAATCGTATTATATGTTGCCATTGCATTTATAACAAGTCATATTTTATTAGAATAGAAAAATGATAGTATTTTAAAAGGTAAATAGCATTTAACATGAAGATAATGTTTATAATAAATTTTCCATCCTAACAGAATTTAGAATTCAATACCAGAAGTCTAGAATCAAATTAATATAATAAATTATCCTATCATTATTAATAAGTGTCTAATTAACGAATTCAAATTTTTAATGTTGCTCCAATGTTAAGCACTGTCTCTATGGCAGTTCCAGTAGTACAGAGGATTAGTTTATTAAAAATATGTATAAAATAGCTTGCATTTTTAGGAGTCTCATAGTTCAGAGGAGAGAGACAGACAAATTGGAAAATGAGTACCACCTAGTATGATCAAACACAAATATATCCTAACTAAAGAGGCAGCAAGAGAGTGCAGGGAAATTTTGAGGGGAGAAGAAGAGCTATTAAATAACTACTTTCAGGGGGCTGAAGTTAGGGTGGGACTGGAAGCTGCTTTTTGTTAAAGCTGCAACTGGTATCAGTGTTTGGGTGGTATTTGTTGGACAGTCATTATTTCCAGAACTAGACCTCAAAATAAAAAAGAGTTTGAAAAACAACAGAATTTTCTCATCTTTCTTAATTCCACTAAGACAGCTAAGCACTTATTTTGAAAGAGATACAGAAACATGAGTCACCTGGAATAAGATCCACAGAGTGGACATACCCTCAATGTCCCTTTGCATTTCATTCTCTGTTCTAATTAAGAGAGAGAGAGAGAAAGAGAGAGAGAGAGAAAAAGAGAGAGAGAAAGAGAGAGAAAGAAAGAAAAAAAGAAAGAAAGAAGGAAGGAAGGAAGAAAGGAAGGAAAGAAAGAAAGAAAAGACCTCAGAATTCCATGATAAGACACATTTAAACAGTGTCAACCTCAGAAGACATCAGGAGGAAGCTGTGTCTCTCTTTTCCTAAACTGGAGGAAACTCACAAGACCCATGACTCATCTCAGACAGTGAAAGCTTCCTGGCAAGCACGCTTGCATTAGAACATGGGAGTGAGAGATGTTGGGACCCCTTGGCTTCCCTTCCCCTCAGTGACAAGCTATCCTCTTGAACTTACTGCATTCAAAGATGTTCTCTTATCGTTCATAGAAAATTTTTACAACAGCCAAAGAGAAAATGTCCTAGACTCCACATTCATCAATAGTTTGCTTACATGGAAAATCGTATTTTATAAAAGGTGACTCATGTGTTTATGCAAGCATATCTAAGTATTCATACTGTCCAATGTGGCAGTTAATGATAAATCCTTCGAACAAATGTGTTTTTGCATTTCTACACATGTAACACATAGAGTTGCAACTGAACTAATAATTTACATTTTCAGATGTTTAATCTTTCCTAGCTAATTGAACTTCTTGGGCTGGGACTTGGCTGAAATCTGCAGAGCCAAATTCTCCTACTGCCAAAGCTACTCCCTAGTAGGGTTAGACACTTTTGGAAGTTGCATTACAGTTTCTTCAGGCTTCCACACAGTTTCAAGAAGGGCTCATAGCTACATTAGACAAGGCAATACATCTTGAAATCGGAATATTTTTTGACTTAAAGTGAAAACATGCATTAAGTCTCTCAAATAATGAACCGAAAGTTCTGCTTTAAAAAAGAAGCTTAAAAAAATATTTCTAATTTCGTTGCTTTGAAACGTAATTACCTTTTTTTTTTTTTTCAAAAACAAGCAAATTCCTTTATAGTACCAAGTTACTCACTATGTTCCACAATGACTCATATTAACCATAGAATCAGGAAGAAGCAATGTAGGATAGTGAAGATAGTGAAAAGGTACATATTTTCATATATTTCTACATCAAATTCCATTTCTACCACTTACCAACTATGTGCTTTTGGGGAAATGTTTTAACCTCTCTGTGCCTCAAGTTCTAAACCAAGAAACCAGAAATTATATTTAGTGAGATAATATGTATAAAGAACTTATTTTAAAGCAAATACTCAATAAACAGTAACTATTTTGACTTATACTGATAGTTAAAAATGTCATGTTTTAAGCTAATTGGGAAGATCTCAGGTACAGAAACCCATTAGGGAATGAGTTGTGTTATAGGGTTCAAACTTTAAAAAAATCATTATTTCAAATATAAATCTTTCTAAAATTGCTTTATATATGTTTCTCCCTTCATTAGAATAATCTCATTCGTTATAATCTAGTATTTTCTTAACAACTTAAAATTTTAGATTCTGCTGTTTTCTAGGCTCTTCTGAGGTTTGCAAGGCATTGCCCTTGCACTAAATAACATTACATTGAAATGTAGCGTTGTGTTTGTTTAACATTATTTTTAAAAATTGTTATTAGTGCTAATGAGGCCTGAAAGAGCTATTTTTATTCCTAAAGCAGACAATCTTTCTTTGAGAGAATTAAATGGGCATAGGGAAAAGCCTAGATATTATTGTAAGATGAAATTTTAAAATGTTCTAATTGAAAATATTTTGGGGGGAAACTGTTCTGTATGTAGTGATAGAACAGCTAGAATTTAAAGTTTCCAAAGTTTAAATTACACTCCAATATTTCAATTTAAAGAAAAAGATTATAAGAAAATGGTAATTTCCCTAATTGAGTTACCATATATATTCCTCCAATAGTGACAATATTTTACATTAACGTGCATGTTTATAAACAATACACTAAGTTCTTATTCTATTTAGCGCTATCAACTTTCTATCTGGAAAATATTTTCTCATGTTTTCTATGTAACCATTCCTTAAGATTACATAGAATAATGTACTTAGAGTTTAAGGACAGAGCAAAACAACTTTTTTGATTTTTCTGTTTTGCTTTTCTAAATTTCTTAGCAAGAAATTTCTTATGATGAGAATCTGACCTAATACAATTATTTCCAAAAGGAGAAATTTTCTCTACATTTTCCAATAATTTAATCAGAGTACATTGGCATATTCACTACTGCAAAAGCCAAGAAATCCTATATGGATTATCTCAGTGCCATAGAAATGAAAAACTAGAAGGTATTTAGAGCATTATTTAGAATGATTTACTTACTCAGTATGATCATATTTTCCAAATTCAAGCTTAGTTAAAAGTAACCTAATTTCAACATTTTACTGAAATACAAAGCCAGATTTTCTCAGTGGCCAAAAGACACGGCCAGCTGGAATTATAGAGCCCATAGAGGACACTTTAATACCATTCGGCCACAGAGATCTTGTTTAGAAAGTTTCCTCATCTATAAAGCTAGCTTTCTCTGGATCTTCCTTCTAACAAAGAAATAGATGAATCTAAGTTAGTATTGAAACATACGTTAGACAAAGAACATTCCAATCACCCTGAGAAATAGAACTAAATTCACCCCTTCTTCTGGGGAAGACAGAATGTCAGTGTTTGAACTCAGGAAGTTATAGATGCTTCCAGTGATGTCATGGATTAACTTGCTTTGTGGCTTTGCTTTGAGCCTAAAGCCTTTGCTACTGGCCTAGGAATCAGTCCTGAGCCCCTTTAGCCACCACCTAGCTAAGGACAATTGTGAGTACCTGCATAAGTCAGGGTCCAATCACAAGACAGGAACTATGTAGAAATTTGAACAGAGAAAGTTTAATATAAAAGTTACTAGCTATAACAGAGCACTAAAGTAGTAAGGGATTAGCTAATAAGAGGTAAAGAGTGCACTACAGAACACAGGTGTAGAAGAGCTAAGGAGCAACCACTCTCCCCAGGGCTGAAATAGAGAACCCTATCAAGAGTTTCTCACCCATTGTCCCAGGGCTGAAATCCAGACCTTGGCGGAGGTCATGGTATGGATGGCTCGCAGGATGGCAGAAAAGTTCTGCCATGCATACTCATCTATCTTCTAGGGTACTGGGAAAAGGTGGCTTGCCTGAGACACTGTGTCACAAAATCACTTGCTGCTGAGTACTGAGGATAGCGCGCAAGTGCTGGGGAAGTTGTCACACTCCAGGAGCCTGGTGCTGGGGAAGCTGTGCACAGCAGGAGCCTGGTGCTGGGCAACCTGTATGTGCTCCAGGACCCTGATGCTGGGGACGCTGTGCACTGCAAGAGCCTGGTGCTGGGGAAGCTGTGCATACTCAGGAGCCTGTTGCTGGAGAATCCATGCACTGCAGAAGCCAGGCACTAAGGAAGCTGTGTATACTACATGACCTAGGCATGCTGCAGGAGTCTGCCAAGAGAGCACACCAGAACTAGAAAGGACTATTGCTTCCTCCTAGAGGGACTTTTCAGTGTCTCCTACTGACAAAATTTAACATCATGCCAGACAGCAGGGGAAATAATTATTTAAAAGACCTATTTATATTTTTGCAAAACAGATAACAAAGGGTAAATTTGAAGCTGACAGGTAATAAATTGATAACTGACAAAGAACCTCTGAGAAGCAGCACCTTCTGATGTTATGCTGAGAGCCAGGTCACCGTCACTTTGGGTGTGAAATCCTTTCTATATCCTGGTTGAAGCCTCAATAGTTGATGCTCTGAGACTCCTCTCTTCCCCATGTGCCACTGAGTTATTCTTATGTTCCTAGGCTTCTTCTTTCCTCCTTTTACATAAATGCTCGAACCTCTATCAGGAATAAAGTGTCCAATGTCTGCCACTGTATAAAACAAAAACAAAAACAAAAACAAAAACAAAAAACCCTCTATTCTGTCTAGATTTATTTCAATTGAGGGAGAAACAGTGTACATGTATCATGCTCCTATTATGTGTTAGGCACTCTCAAAGGTACTTCTCTGTCTTGTTTTAATCTTTAAAGAATGTAGGTATTTCAACTCCATTTAATAGAGGTTCATTAACACGGTTCAGGTTAATCAGCTATTAACTATATGCTTAATGTTTTATATGAATTTAATTATCCACTTATAAACTATGTAAGTTTTGTAAAGGTACTTAGACCTTTAATGCCTCAGCTTCCTTGTTTGTATAGTAGAGATAAGGGTAATATTGACCTCATACCATTGTTGCAAGGATTAAATTAGATAATGGTCCAAAGTCCTCAAAACTATGCATTGCACATTATATGAGCTCAATAAACATAAGGAAGTATAGTATTAACGGTGGCAGTGATATAAGTTGCAATAGTATTCAGGGCCAGATCTGTAGACCTCTGAAGCTCATGATCCTTTTCTCATGCATTACTGCTAACCATTTTTTCCTTTTTCACACAATCCGTTTCTACAGAGTGTGGCTCTAATTCCAGAGGTCTGAAGCACATAAAGGACTCAGTGGATGGATGTTATGAGAAAACTGCTTTAATTCTACTAGGATAAGCATTTCAGAAATAGATATCGTAAGAAATTGTCACGTCAACGGAGTCTGTATTCTAATATATTCCTGTTCTCTCCTCTCATCTCCAATACATGCTCCATCTTTAAACCAGCTCTCAGGCTCTCGTTAGGCTGTGGGTCTCATGACTGGTAAGAGCCAAGCTTATGATCTTGGAGACAGGAACAGTGAGATTAGAACTGATAGTAAATAAAAGATGTTCTGAGAAGCCCACTGCCTTTCCAGGAATAATGAGACAGTTCAAACCATTGGCTGCATTTGTCTCCTTCTCTTTCTTACTCCATGCAACAAATAAGTTGAGGTTTCTAGTTTGAAAGTTTATTATTGGCAGAAAGGTTAAGCACAATTCTCAGATCTGCCTTTGGCAGGAATTATCCTGTAATGTCAATATGATCAGCTTTCAAAATGGCTGGTTCCAGTAAATCTTGTTACTATTAAAGCTCTAGGTTCAGTATATCAATTCATGGAGATGTGTCCTATCTCTGCCACTTAGCAGATGTCTAGCCAAAGGGGTTACTTAATCACTCTGAGCCTCGTTTGTTTATAATATATGAATAATAATAGCAACTACCTTAAAGGGTTTTGTGGACAAAGATTTATAAACTACATTCACAGATATTTGCAACTGTGCCTAGACCATTGCAAAGTACTCATGATAGAGGCCAGCTAGTTATTTTACAAACTATTTTTCTCCTCTGGAGTATAAATCTAAACTACCATTCCAGTCTTCCTTTATGTGTGGCCAAGGACTGAAAATTCAAAATGGACAGAAGTAATGTATAACACATCCAGCACTGACTTGTGAAAACCTCTTGTGTGATTTTCCATTCTCTTCCTCCATCTGCTAGCTGGAGATGCTGGACATCCAGCAGAGGACTCCAAGGCCCTGGGATTGGTAGATATACAGATGGAAAGATGCTGGGTTCCGAATCACTGCATGAAGGCTGCCTGCCAAATCCCCACATTGAAAATCATTTGAGTGAGTACATAGAACTCTACTGTATTAAGCTACTTAGGTTTTGGGATTCTTTCTTAGAGCAATAATCAATGACAATCTGGAAAATGTTTAAGAATCAGCACTCTGAAAAATGATTCCTGATTTGTAATATTTGCCAGTTTCCATGGTGTAAATACTCCCACTATGGCCAATTTCAAGTTACCAATCTGACATTACTGAATGTGGAGTTGCAAAAAGATGTGCATAATTGGTCCTCATGAGCTGATGAGTGCCAACTCCAGGACACCCATTTCCTGACTAATATTGCACTCAATAAATAGCAATACTTGTTGCAGAGTTGTTATATAAGTTAAATTTTAAAATAAATCTTAAGCCTGTAATAGCTGATGTAATACAGGGATTTTTGTACTTACTGAGCAAAAATTGAAGTCTTTGTCTTGTAACCTGAATTCCTGCTTCGACTTGTTGCTGTTGTTTTATGTTTGTTTGCTTGTTTTTCCATATAAGTACTAATACCATAAAAGAAAGTGAAAGAAAGAATTCAAATTCTGACCAACATATTCTGGCTCTTCAGAACACATGGAAGGTAGTTTTCTCATATACATTTCTCATGGATATTTCTCCTGAAAATATGCCAAAAATTACCTAATGAGGCAAATCAAATAAATGAAGACTCTAAAGTCTTAAGACAACAAGGAAACAATTAGCCTACACTTTGCTGTCCTTCTGGATTAGCCTTTAGAATTTCTTCTTTTGTTTATCCTTCCTTCTGGAATTAAAAATTGATCAAGGATAAATAAGCTTCATCCATAAGGTATTACATCCTCTCTGTTGGTGCACAGGCCCTGGTCAAGTAGTAGATCTCCTTAAAAATTTATCTTTTCATGGGTTTAACATAGGAAACAATCTGTTTGAATTAATTTTTTAATAAAATATGGTTTTCAAAATGTTCAAATGCTGGTATTGTTACGTTAAATAGAACACTCTCATCTATTTGCACTTTTATGTTGGAAATTACCTGCATTGGTGGACTTTATTTTATTTTTTGGGGAGCCAAAGATCATCTTAAAGAGAAAACTGTATAATTTTTGTTGTATAGTCTTTCAATAAAAATTGCTTGGTATCCAGAAGAATTTGTGATTTGCCTTGTATTTAAGAAAATAAACAAACTCACAAACACAGCATATTAAAGGGATCTACTCTCTTCCCACCAACATCACATCATTCACACAGGCTGTCGGTGGGTTCTCCAGAAAGGGTGTGTGAATGTTAAGTGAACATCCGGCCTGTTTTGGGATGAGCTGCACTGGGGTTCTTCCCTGCATCTGGGTGTCCAGAGGGTCCACAACTGTTTAGAAGAGGAGAGGATGAGCACATAAAAGAGTGCCTGCAGCAGGCACCATCCCATGTGCAGCCTCAATAATTTCCCATAACAGTCTTATGTGAATGACAGTGTTATTGCTATCTTATAAATGAAAGACTGAGATGAGAAAAAAAATAATACATGCCATGGTCACAGAACTTAAAAGTATTGAGCAGGGATTTCAATGCAATTTTGTTAGATGTAAGGCCCATTCCCTTTATACCATACAACTCTTACATTCTCTAAAGCGAAAAAATCTCAATTAAAAAATGAATTCCAAAGAAAAGAGATGCAAAATTTCCTGTGACCAAGCAATTGTGAGAAAAAAAAGTTATATATTTCCATGTAGATGAAAGCATAGTTTGGGTGGAAGTATACTTTAATATGCAAAGAGTTTTTCCTTAATAGGTAATTTAGAGAAACAACAAAACATTTAAATTTTAAAAAAACAAAATTTTCATCAAATTATTTAATTTTAAAACAGATTCTTAGCTTTATAGCATACTCAGGTTTTCTTTAAATAACCAAATCTGTTAGTGTGTTGAAAACACTATTGTTGGCACAACTTTAATTAGTGAAGTTTTACTGAATACCCTTATACGTATGCATCCTTGTGCATAAAATCACTTTATTAATTTGAAGAGTGTAAATTAGAGGCAATTTTAAATGCCATTTATGATCAATTGTAAAAACAAATAAGAAAATGAAAATTCAGAGAGATTAGGGAGGTTTTTCAGTCACATAGTTAGTAAGTATTGGGCTTGGATTAGAAGCCAAATTAATCCAATACCAGAGCCCTTTAGCTTTACCATAGTGCTTTTCCCAAACACAACAGCATCATCATTATTTTTATAATATTCTCAATGGTAGAACAAGAGTATCGCTATCTTAACGAGACTGCACCATCTTAAAGTTTCAAGTTTCCAGTTCTCAGAACTGTCCGTTGACATTTGGCCAAACTGCAAATGTCAACCCTGACCACAGTTTCAACAGAGCATAAGGGCCCTAACTGTAACAGAACAGCCAGCACTTTCCCAACCCCTCCCTAACAGAATCTTGCTTCAAAGCACACTTCTCCACCTGGCCCTTTAAAAAAGCCTCAGGCTGTAAGAAAAGTTTGCTCCTGACCCTGCCAGTCAGAAGCCCTTCTCAGGTTTACTCTCAATAAACCTGTCTCAACTGTAGAGCTGCCTTCTTGCCTCTTCTTTCCTTAATCTTTCTATTCCAACACTCAACATACATATTTCTACTGCCCCATTTTACTAATGGTGCCAGCAGTAAATCCTCTGTCTTCATGCTCTGGCTGAAGCCAATTTCCTCAAAGCACCCCGTTTCTACCACTCTTCACCAAGGCCCATCTTTTCTTTACATCCTGCCTCCTTCCTTGAATACATTAAACTATACTTAACTCTTATCTCTGGACTGCCTTGGTTTTATTTTACCCAAAATTTAATTTTTGATTCAAATTATTGCTTATATTAGTCATTATTCTATCTTTTTCCATTTTGTATTCTTAATGTGGATTATATATTTAAATGTGTGCAGGACTGGACACTGTATGAAATGTCCTACATCTTCTACTAGGAAGCATATAACATAGGGGGAGCCAAGAGGGACTGTATTTACTCAGGTGCTCAATAAAAAAATGTTGAATGAATATTATCTAATTATTGGTGAATATTCTGGGTTGTGAAATCATCAAGGGCACAACAGTCAATGCATACAGCATTAATTTAGTCACTGGTTCATAACAATAATTGAATTCCAGTGATGTGCCAGCCAATAAGCATAGATGCTGCTATATATAAGTCATAAGAAGACTGGAGAATTCCAAGCAGTTTTCCAAGCTAGGCAAAACACAATGCAGGCCTGAACTAAGGCAGTAGGCAGAAGGGTAGAGAAGAAAGCAGAAACATGAAGAATTTCCTAGGCCTAATGACTGATCAGATAGTCAGAGTACAGGGCAGAAAACAGCTTAGGAAAACCCCTAAGTTTGCAATCTGGGTCTCTAGACAAAACTAAACTGATGATGAAGTACAGGTAAAAAGCAGGACTAATGGGATTGACCATTAGTTTAATTTAGGAAATACTGAGGATAGGACCTAAGGAATATCCAGATACTTAGATAGGCTTGATGCTTGTAGAGTTGAACTTCTTTGGAGTGGCAAGCCTGAAATAAAGGTTTGAAGTCATCAATATACAGTTAGCAGTTAAAACTGTACAGGTGGATTAGATTGTGCAGAGCAATTATGAAGGACCAAAGAAAAGTGAGTCTGGTAAGGGACCCAAGAGAACACCAATATTTAAAGAACAGGTAAAGAAAGAATTGTCAGAGAAAGAAACTAAGTAGGAACTTGAAAAACAAACAGTGGCAGAAGCAGGAAAAAGATGTCTTCCTCGACATTCATCTTTTTTATTCCATTCAATGGATGTTTAAAATTGTTTGCATTCTTCTCAACAAGGACACTACATTTGTACACCTCTAGGGGGTGCCATTTACATAGAATGCAATGTAAACGGCCCCTTCAAGGAGTTGGGCAGCTCTATGATGGTGTATTTCCCCCAACCCCTTTACCATTCGACTTCATGCTCATGAACAAGCATTTGTTTTAATTTATAGACATTAAGAACAAGCTTTCTGCTCCCACTTCCCTCCCACTATCACCTCAAACTCTTCAGCCACTTTAAAGAGGTTTCTTTAGGTCCTCTGCATATCATGGAAGCCAACTACTCTATTAATGCTTTCCTGATGATGCAGCCCAGTTCTGCATACAGTTTGTACAGAAATGCTATATTTATGGAAACAGTTGAAAAATGAAATGTCAATATACCCCTAACAGTCATTTCAACAAAGGTGCTTTGTCAGTTCATTTGGGACTTGCCATGATTGTGGTGTATTTCTTCTACTGTAATGATAAAATGTTCAGAAGTATCATCAGATAGAGAACTCTGTACGTGCTCTATATGAAAAGATGTTCCCTTAAAGATGCTGCTCTTAATGCGCAGTGTAAAATGCTTGCAGCTTTTATTATGTCTTAGATGGGAAACATGTTTTACTGCATACCAGAGTAGCAGACGTCAACTCACTTTTCAAATTGAGAACAGCTTTTCATTTTGTTCTGTTCAACAATTTCTGGGTCCTAATTCAACCCTTCCCTCCCTCCATCCTAGCTCCCACTACCATGAATTTGTACTAGCAAAACAATGTCACAAGCTGCTTCTTCTAACAGCAAGGACAGTATGTGCGAGGTGACAGGAGGAAGATTTTGGAGACAGGAATCTACCATGCTCTCTCTCCTTTTATATACTAAGAATAAAAAAGGGGAACTGGAAGGTGAAATATTTATTACCTCAACATTGCTGATTGAACACAATCCACAGGAAACCCAGATGTCCAGAGAAGTAGATCAGAGAGGGAATATCATGGGTCTGTAGAGCCAAATTTTGATTTCTAGCCTCCTGTGTAAGTAAAAAAACCGGCCATCTGTGAGGCTATTAAAACCCAATATGGGAGCATCTCTCACAATCCTCTTCCAAGTGCTACTTCCTTATTTTCTGATGACTAGTAAAACAAGTTTATTCCTTATAAAGTTTAAATATCACTGAAAGTTTCAATTTGATTTCAGACGGTAAGTAACTTATATAAAATTTTGATGTATTAAAAGAAATTGGTGAGTTTGTACTTCTTAGAGAAAAAAATTCAGATCTCATTTCATTTTATAACTGAACGCAAACTTTGAACCAAATACTATTAATATATCTTAAACACAAAGTTGATTGAGACTAAACGGGGTATAACACAGACATTCTCTTTATAAACATTCTCTGCTGGTGGAAGAAATTGTTAGTTTTGTTTTCAAAGAAAAGAAAGCCCACACTCTAAATGTAATCCTCAAAATTAGGAGACCTGAGTTCTAATCCCAATCCCAAATCTGGATGAGTCTGTAACTTTCTTTAACCCATGCAATTCCCCAAATGCAAAATAGGAAAGATATATTAAGTTTGCTCCAAAGAGCTATTACAAGCAGAGGTGAAGTAATTGGTGTGAATGTACATTGGCTTCCTCAAAGAACGCTGAAGAAATGCAAGACAATGATTTTTTTTTTTTTGCAACAATGGATAATTATTTTCCTTCAGTTTTTTTTAGATAGCCAAGTTAAAAGTCAGTGATGCCCATTTAAGAAGCAAAATCACAGAAACATGCAGGAAAAT
Organism: Macaca thibetana thibetana; assembly: GCF_024542745.1. Taxonomy (NCBI): domain Eukaryota; kingdom Metazoa; phylum Chordata; class Mammalia; order Primates; family Cercopithecidae; genus Macaca; species Macaca thibetana. The sequence continues at coordinate 88,879,216 of NC_065590.1, forward strand.
TTGGAATCAATTTATTTAAAGACATGTTCTTTGCAGCTGTTATTCATTAGGATACTTTTATTGACGTGTCCAGAAATCTTTCCTAGTAGTTTAGGCACGCGGGGGCTTTGAGCCCTATGAAGTATAGCAAATTGCAGATGAATTGGTCCAGAAGTGTAGGTTTGCTTTAAAAAAAAAAATGCTTTGTAAAGTAGACTATTCTCAAGGGAGTGATTGATTGGGGGGAGGGAAGTATGTACTGACACTTAAAAGATCCTTGACCTTCTGGAATGCACATCTAAACTTCTGCAACAGTAGCCCAAAAGGACTGAAACTCAGTGTTCAAAAACCACTTTTAATAAAGCCAGGTTTCTCCAAGGATCCCAAACCAAATGATCCAGGGGATAATTAGTTTATAATAAGGCAATTTTTTTTTTAAGAAACCTGTTTTGGTTTGTTTTGTTTTTTGTGGTTTTTTGTTTTTGTTTTGTTTTTTTGAGCAGGCTTTGTTGTGGTACATCACAAATTTTTTGGGTCTGAGGAAGTACAGGAGTTTGCCAGGTGAACTTGGAAAAAGATTCAGAAGGAAAAAGAGTAATTTATTAGATGGACGAGCAAATTCAAAGACATGAAGGTTCTGAACACAGAGCTAGTTTGGAAGAACCATAAGCATTAATTAATTAATTAATTTGCTAACTTATTCTTTATTCTTCATGCATATTTTGAGCTCCTACTACATGCTGGGTACCATACCAGGTAATTGATACATTACATAACTGGCATCAAGCAATAGTTAATACAGCGGAAGAGATGGACATACAAATAATTTGAATATAGTAGGTTAAGATTTAGACAGAGAAAAGAATGAGTCCTTTTCTCAGTGGTGGAAAAAAGAGAAAGGAGAGGGGAAAGGGGTTGGTATCAGCAAGAAAAGTCTTCCCAGGAAAATGCAGCATCTGAACTGTGTCCTGAAGAACAAAGAAAATGTAGCTATGTGGAAACTGGGAGGAAAGGGTCTCCCAGGTAGAGGATCAATATGAAGAAATGACCCAAAGCTAGCAAAAATTGGTGGGATGTAAAAATTACAAGTAGTCCTGGTTGGAGGTTGGATTATGTGGGAAGGGGTGATGGTGGGGGCAGTAGATGAGAGAAGAGGTGTGAAGATAAAGTAAATAGAAGAGACAGATGGGAAGAGATGAAATCCCACAAAGGGCCCTGAGTGTCATGCTCAGTTAAAGAATTAGGGTTTGAAATTGTATTGGAAGGTCTTTGGCAGGGGAGTATGTTGATTGAATTAGCTTTCAGGAAAGTCTCTCCCTAAAGGGTGGGGTAAGAATATCAGTGGGGAAGACCAGGGAAGGTTGGTGCTGAGCCTCTACATATGGGCTACAAAGTTAGTAGAAAGTTAGTGGGGCCCAAGCATCCATAGGATTTGGAGCTTAGCAGTATTTTCCTCTGGACCCTCCCACTGACTCTCCTTGAGCTCATTATGATTATAGCACACACATTGCCTGTTCATTTAAGTTGAGCTCCTTGAAAGGAGGAACTGTGCCATAGTGGCTGCTTTGTTTCTGGAGCTTAGAGTCTTCAAGAGTAATTAGCAATAGGAGAAGCAGAAGTTACAGGAGGAATAGAGGAAGGCTGTGCACATAATAGGTGTTTGGAAACGCCTGCTGAAGTGAATTGATAACTCTCTCTGGCATTCTCACTTGATAATGAGGCTTCAGAAAAGCCTTGACAAGATCTGGCTGTTATTTGATCCTGCTGAAGTGAAGGTAACATCTACTTTTCTGGTTCGTGATTGGATAATTAGATGTAATATATGAAAAGGACAAGGCAGGTTTTTAGATCCTGAATATGTTGTTGATTTTACTTGTAAATAAACAATGAGAAGAGATGATCAATCCCTTTAGTCTCTCAGTTTCTGAAATGGGCTCTCCTCGACTCTCTTCCTCTACTAGCCCTGCTTTCCCATCTACTTCTCCACAGGTAATGACTTGTTTCCAGATTTACTAAAATATGAAAGTTATTACAGCAGAACTCATTTATCTTCCCACAAGCCAAACCACCCAACCTCCTGTATCAATGTCCATACTCCCTGTCTTCATCCCGTCACCTGGGAAGAAGTGTGCTTGTCTCTGTCTGAGGGCAACACCCTGACTTGTGTACTGGATCTCATCTCCATTGAATACTTGAGAGTCCTATAATTAATCTCTTTCCTGCACCATCAGCTTTTCTTTCTCTATAGCATCATTTACATCATCCTACAGTCATACTATAATATCTCCATCTTCAAAAACAAAACAAAACTGTCTTTTTTCTTCAAATCCCCATGGAGCTAACACCTCATATCTGCTGTCGTTCTTGAAAGTTTTCTTAACTTCTCTCTCCTCATTCCTTCTCACCTCACTTTCTGTCCTTTATTTCTTCTAACTGGGATCCTGTCTTGCCATACCACTGAAGTTGCATTTTTCCATCACCAATGCCCTCTGAGCTGTCAAATCCAACAGCTTCTTTAGTTTTTGCCTTGACCTCTCAGAAACATTCAGAATAAATAAATTTTTGAAACTCTTTCCTGTTCTTACTTCCGTAAAGCCACTCTTTGCTGATTTTGCCCCCACCCCATACCTTGCTCCTTGTCAGTGACCTTTGCTGAAATATTCTCCTCTACCAAATCTTTAAATGAAAGAATACCCAACGCTAACCGACTGGTTCTCTTCTCTATTTGAGTTCTGTTGATTATATCCAGCCTATAGTATCCAGTCAACAGTTTGCAAAACTATCCCTTTGCTGATGGCTTCTACGCTTACCTCTCCAGCAATGAAATCTCTGAATTTCCTACTTGACTTTTGTACTTAAAGGTGGAATGGGTATCTCAAAATTTGCATGTTAAAAAAGAAAGAACTCTTTATTCCTTCTTTTAAACCCAATCCTTATTATCTCAGTAAATGACTCCTCCATATCTAGTTGGTATCCTTGACCATTCTTCTACTCATCTCTGCAAACATTCCATGAGCAGGTTCCATATTTGTTCATTTTTTTCTCCATCCAAAGATGCCATTCTTGTTCATGTCCCTCCATCTCTCTCCTGGACCACTGTAATAACCTCCTAAATAGCATCCCCAACTACTCCCACTCCCTCATAATCCATACTCTATACAATTCCAAGAGTGTTATTTTCAAAACTTAAATAAGCTATGTCTGTCCCAACTGTAAAGTTCTTTAGAGACATTCAATAGCACTTAGGATCAATCTTGTAGCCTGATGTAAATATCTTACTTCATCTGGCCCTGGACCAACTTCTTTCCTCCTTTAGGACTATTTGCAACCTTACCTCATACTCTAAGTCTCTTTCATTTCATGAAACACAAAAAGCTCAGTGTTCCTCGTGCTTTTTCTGCATGCCTGGACCTTGACAAGGCTACCTCTTAGCCTAGATGTCACTCAGAGATAGCCCATTGTGTTGATCACACCATCCTCTAATAATTCTCTACATGGCAGCCTCATGTTATTTGCCTGTATTTATGTTTATCTGACCACCCAACTCTCACCTAGGTTTTTTGTCCATCCTTTTACAATTATGTATCTTCAACACATAGAACAGTTCTGAGCACATAGTGGGGACTCAGAAATAAGTATTGAATGAGTCAACTGAGTTTCTTAGGGTGCTAGAATGGACCTCTGAGATCAACTCAGCCCCATAACCTCATTTTACAAATGAGGAAACTGAGGCCTAAAGAAGAATAGTTGTTTACTCAGAATCACTTGTGGGCAATATGAAGGCTCTTTCCGGTTGATGCCATTAGAATCCTCTTTATTTGAAATAATACCAGAGCTCTGTATGTAAAATAATACACACAAACCCTATTCCATTTTCTGTGAAAGTGCCTCATGGGACATGTCAGGTCTACATCCTGGTCTCAGCAATGAACTCTGATGGGAGGCATGTCTCCTAATAGGTAATCTCTAAAATTCCAAAAAGGCCTAAACAATAAAAAGCCAGGCTTCTGGAAGCCCTGGGAAACTGTAGGTCTCAAAATGGGTAGATTCCACATTTATGTCAAGAGAGGACAAATGCTGAACTTCGTCAGAGTGATCGAAAACACATGTGTTGTCTTGCTTCATGTCCCAGGGAAGTTATCTGTCTAAGACTGAGCTTTTAGTTTCCATTTCTTCCACCTTAAAAGACCAAACATGTGCCAACCTGGCTGCATCCCAGACAATTGAGCAATATAAGGCTGGAGAGTTAGGGTCAAAAAGAAAAGCCTTGAATGTCAATAGAAGGTGTTTGGCATTTTGAATTTCTTTTCTGTGAAGTCAGCAGTCTGCCATTTAAAAATTAAAGCAGAAGAGATGTGATCAGGTCTATATTTCAAAAGGATTACTCTGGCTATATTTGTGGAGGATGGATTGGAGGAAGATAAGACTGACAATGAGGGGGCCAACTAGAAAGTAGTTATACTGATCTAAGCAAGAGATAAGAGGGTGTGAAGGGAGAAATGGCAGTAGAAATAGAGGTAAGTGGATAGATTTGAGGTATAACCATACTCAGTACATCTGATTAATAGGACTTGATAATTTTTTCCTTGTTTCCAGATGCAGCCATGAATTAATTTCAGGCCAGTGAAAAGAAAGCAGAAGCAATGTGTGTAACTTTCAAATAATCTTCTGAAGGATTTCTATCCTAGGTTCTCTAGCCCTTTCTACTATCTACAATTTTGTAGCAGCTAGGGCAATCTTAGAAGGCACATTTACAGAATGGCAATGCCTCCTGTTTATTTTCAGGTTTTTACATGAAAAGGAAACATCCTTCTCTCTTATTTAAATCTCTGTAGTTTTAGATTTTCTTATAACTTTTTCTTAAAATTTTGTGTTCCTTATCTGTACCCTAACTTATCCTCTCACCCATCCAACCCAGGCATAGGAGAAACAGCATCTGCAAATCCTGAAGGGACAGTGGTAAGAGAGGTTCCTGCAAGAGCCTTAAAGAGCCAATAAACATAGGAACCAGCAATTAAAGGCCTTCCATGAAAACCTTGTTTTATAATTTCTTCAAGGAAAGTTGGAGAGGATGTTGGAATTTTTGAAAACTTAATAACATTCATATCCTTTGCTACACTTACATTATTTAAGCCCAAATAATAAACCAGAGTTGTACACAAAGAGTACATAAAAGGGCATTACACTGTTGTTTTTATTAGCAAAAAATCTGAAATCAACATATACACCTAACAACGTGCAATGACATGATTAAATAAATGTGATCTATTTTTAAAGTGCGATACTCAGCACTCATTAGAATCATAACTCAGAAGAATATACAGGACTGTATTAGTCCATTCTCACATTGCTAGAAGGAACTACCTGAGACTGGGTAATTTATAAAGAAAAGAGGTTTAGGCAGGAGAATGGCGTGAACCCGGGAGGCGGAGCTTGCAGTGAGCCGAGATCGTGCCACTGCACTCCAGCCTGGGCGACAGAGCGAGACTCCATCTCAAAAAAAAAAAAAGAAAAGAGAAGAGGTTTAATTGACTCACAGTTACACAGGCTCTACAGGAAGCACGGTTGAGGGGGGCCTCAGGAAACTTACAATCATGGCAGAAGGCGAAGAGGAAGCAGACAAGTCTTATGTGGCTGGAGAAGGAGGAATAGGGTGAAGAGGAAGGTGTTACACACTTTTAAACAACCATGTCTCATGAGAACTCTCTCATTATCATGAGAACAGCCTGCAGGGTAGGGCTCTTAGCCAGAGTCTCTAGGAATCAATGTAATGGTACAATCACCACATTAAATAAATAAATCATCATTAACCATGATTCTTAGGGGATGGTTTGCATTCTAGAAAACTAATTTACTTTCTTCATTCACTCAGTAAATGTGTTTGGAAGGCCAGCTACATACCAGGCATGTTATAAGTGAGACAGAACAGTGATAAAAATGGCCAAAACCTCTGCCCTCATGGAGCTCACATTCTTGGGGTCTGGAGCAGACAGCAGAAAGGTGAACACATAAAATATTCAGAATGTAACAAAGTGATTAGTGCTATGGAGAAAAATGGAGGAGGGCAGATCAGGAAGGGAGCTAAGAAATGCCATGTTGGGAGGCAGGAGTTAGGAGTATAGGAGGGCTGTGTTACTTAAATAGCATGGTCACAGAAGGTCTCAGTGATAAGGTGATAATTACACAGAGATCTGGAAGAGGCAATTCTTATTGGAACCTCAGTTTTTTAAAAAATGTCTTTTAGACGTCCAGGTGTTACAGAAAACAAGGTATTACTCATATGATACTAATTTGCAATTTTATTAGTTTGCTGAGGACTGTATGCATTCTCTGATAGTTTCCCCATCTTCGCATAAGGGTTTGGACTAGATGATGTCTGAGGACACTTCTGGCCCTTAAAGTTTCCGGTTTAAGCACTGGGGGGGAGAGGGGGGATCATTCTGTGTTCCAACTATTAGACTCATACATTCATCCAACAAACATTAACCGAGAGCCAAATGTGTGCTGGGCTTGTAGACAGTACCGTTAACAAGGTTAGGATGCTGATTCCACCTTCCAGAAGCTCCCAATGGAATGAGGCAAACATGTTCATTGTGACTTGGAGGCTGTGCCTGCATTTCTCTGCTGCTGGCTGAGAAGCGAAGACTCTCTGCCCTGCGCTCCTCCAGCCATTCTGCACACTCATCCTAGGGAAGTCCAGGACCATCCATCACCCAGAGGCTAGGGCTGGGCACCACAGCCTCCCCAGGGCCCAGCCTCTCCCTTCAAGAGAAATGTTTCCTGGACAGGAGAACTGTCTCCGAGGCTGATGATGATGATGGATGGGCCAAGGAAAGCATTTTTTATCCTCAAGCAGTACACGTGTGCATTTTCACTCTGGGGCCAGGTTCTGACTGGGATGCCTGCAGTTCTATGTTTTCTTAGCTGTTGTCACCTTCCCTCTTTCCTGACAAATGGACCCATTTCACAGCCTTAGTGACTCATGACTGCTTTAGGAAGTCTAGATTAACCTAGTGTGGCATAGGAGGAAAATGAAGACAATTATTTTTAACTTGACATCTTAAACCTCCATCTTCATCTTACCATGCCCCTGTGAAAAAAAAACCTACAATGATTCTTTCTTGTGCTTGGGATATGATCTAATATTCACTTCCATCTGGCTTAGACAATTCCAGCCTTCTCTCCCACATGCAGGCAGAACTCTCTCTCCCAAACATGCCATGGATTTTTCTACCTTCACACCATATTCAAATGGTTTATTCCTACCAACGCCTTGCCCAACTATGAGACCTTCTCTGGGAAGCAATCTCTGACTGCCCCAGGCCACTGTGATGTGTCCTTTGAGGGGTCACCCTGCACCAGCTGCACAAAGCCTGGGGTGCAGAGTGCTTTTGTTCATAGATGAAAGTCTTAAATTGTCTGTGACTTCTAGGGGCAGAGGAACTGTATCCTATCCATCCCCTCCCGGCCAACCACACCAGGCTGGGTGCCCAGCACATGGAAGTTGTTGTATAAAATTTCATTAGCTGATTGATTCTTTCAGTGGTTCTCTCTAATTCCATCAGCAAGCTGGCAGAGGACCAGATTTCATAGTTTAAGCCTTGATCACCCTAAGATGAGACTATGTTTTACCAGCCCAAGAACGTGATATAGGAACACCTATGTCTGAACTCCTAGGTCAATGCTGATCAATGACTTCCTGAATCAGGCATTTCTGATGCAGAAAGAGCAACTTTCTAAACCAAAAACATTTCAAATTTCTGGTTTTGCCAACAATTCCATTTTGCCTGTATAGATCTGCCTTAAATAATAGATGGGTCTTTTTTATGTCTGTAACTCCGCAAGCATTGTTAAAACAAAACAAAACAAAAATTGTACTTATAACTATGTAATTTTTTAAAAGTTAAAGAATTTTCAGCATTTCTTCACAACAGTGGCTTTCAAACTCCAGGGTGAATCTGAATCACCTGGAGGACTTGTGAAAGCATTGGTGTTCATCCCCCACTCCAGTTTTGGACTCAGTATTTCTCAGATGGGGCCTGATAATTCGTATTTCTAATGAGTCTCCAGGCAATAAGGATGCTGCTGCTTACACTTTGAAAATCTCTGCCCTATCCTAACACTTTTACTTTAAAGTATTTTCCCCAAGTATTTGTCTGCATGTTATCGTTTTCCAAAGTTATTATCCTAGTATATGAAATTTGTGCATTTTAATTATTTTTCTGAATTATAAAGAGTCTACTCCCTATCACCAAATAAAAGGACCTGTTGGAGTTTGGGGATAAGATGTCCTAAGAGGCACAATAACAATTACTTAACTCTTCTACAAGGTGGAGCATTATTAAGAAGTTTTTTTTTTTAACTTTTAGGTTCAGGGACGGGTACATGTGCAGGTTTTGTTATATAGGTAAACTTGTGTCATAGAGGTTTGATGTACAGATTATTTTGTCACCCAAACACTAAGCCTAGTATCTAATAGTTATTTTCCTTCTACTCCTTTCTCTCCTCCCACCCTTCATCTTCTGGTAGGCACCAGTGTCTGTTGTTCCCCTCTATGTGTCCATGTGTCCTCATCATTTAGCTCCCACTTATGAGAACATGCAGTATTTGGTTTTCTGTTCTTGCATTAGTTTGCCAAGAATAACGGCCTCTAGCTCCATCCATGTTTCTGCAAAGGACATGATCTCATTCTTTTTTTATGACTGCATCGTATTCGATAGTGTATATGAACAATACTTGCTTTATCCAATCTGTCATTGATGGGCATTTAGGTTCATCCCATATCTTTGCTATTGTGAATAGTGCTGCAATGAACTTATGCATGAATGCATCTTTATAGTAGAATGGTTTATATTCCTCTGGGTATATACCCAGTAATGAGAATGCCGAGTTGAATGGTAGTTCTGTTTTTAGCTCTTTAAGGAATAAAAACACTGCTTTCCACAATGGTTGAACTAATTTATACTTCCACCAACAGTGTATAAGTGTTCTCTTTACTCCACAGCCTCTCCAGCATCTGTTATTTTTTTGACTTTTTAATAATAATCATTCTGAATGATGTGAGATGATATCTCATTGTGGTTTTGATTTGCATGTCTCTAATGATTAGTGATGTTGAGCTTTTATTCATATGACTTTTGGTCACATGTATGTCTTCTTTTGAGAAGTTTCTGTTCATGTCCTTTGCCCACTTTTTAATGGGGTTATTTCCCTTGTAAATTTGTTTTTCTTATAGATGCTGGATACTAGACCTTTGTCAGATGCACAGTTTGTGAAAATTTTCTCCCATTCTGTAGGTTTTCTGTTTACTCTTTTGTTAGCTTCTTTTGCTGTGCAGAAGCTCTTTAGTTTAATTAGATCTCTATTTGTCAATTTTTGCTTTTTTGCCATTGCTTTTGGCATCTTCGCCATAAAATCTTTGCTAGGTCCTATGTCCAGAATGATATTGCCTAGTCTTCCAGGGCTTTTGTAGCTTTTGGTTTTACATTTAATTCTTTAATGCTTCTTGAGTTGATGTTGCATATGATGTAAGGAAGAGGTCCAGTTTCAATCTTCTGCACATGGCTAGCCAGTTAACCCAGCACCATTTATTAAATAGGGAGTCCTTTCGCCATTGCTTTTGTCAGTTTCATCTAAGATCAGATTATTGTAGTTGTGTGGCTTTATTTTTGGGATCTCTATTCTGTTCCATTGGTTTATGTGTTTGTTTTTGTACCAGTACCATGCTGCTTTGGGTACTGTAGCCCTGTAGTATAGTTTGAAATTGGGTAACATAATGCCTCCTGCTTGGTTCTTTTTGCTTAGGATTGCCTGGGTTATTTGGGCTCTTTTTGTTTCATATGAATTTTGAAGTAGTTTTTTCCTAATTCTGTGAAGAATATCATTGGTAGTTGGATAGGAATAGCATTTAATCTATAAGTTGCTTTGGGCAGTATGACCATTTTAACGATATTGATTCATCCTATCTATAAGCATGGAATGTTTTTCCATTTGTGTTTGTGTCATCTCTGATTTCTTTGAGCAGTGGTTTGTAATTCTCATTGTAGAGATCTTTTACCTCCCTAGTTAGCTGTGTTCTTATTATTTTTGTGGAAATCGTGAATGGGTTTGTGTTCCTAATTTGGCTCTCAGCTTGGCAGTTGTTGGTATATAGAAATGGTGGTGACTTTTATATGTTGATTTTGTATCCTGAAACCTTGCTGAAGTTGTTTATCAGCTTAAGGAGCTTTGGAGCTGAGGCTGTAATATTTTCTAGATACAGAATCATGTTATCTACAAACAGAGACAGTTTGACTTCCTCTGTTCCTATTTGGATGCATTTTATTTCTTTCCCTATTCTGATTGATCTGGCCAGGGTTTCCAATACTATGTGGAATAGGAGTGGTAAGAGACAGCATCCTTGTCTTGTGCTGATTTTCAAGGGGACTGTTTCCAGGTTTTGCCCATTCAGTATGGTGTTGGCTGTGGATTTGTCATAAATAGTTCTTATTATTTTGAGGTTTGTTCCTTCAACACTAGTTTGTTGAGAGTTTTTAATATGAAGAAATTGAATTTTATCGAAATCCTTTCTTGTATCTATTGAGAGGATCATGTGAATTTTGTCTTTGGTTCTGTTATGTGATGAATCACGTTTATTGATCTACATAGTAAGAAGATATTTAGCCCAAAGTGATTCAGTCAGGAAATCAAGTTGATCTGGTGTTAAACTTGTCTAGTTTTTTTTTTTTTTCATTGGTGTATCTCCAGCTCCTGGAAAAGTGGTTGTCACTAGACGGTATTCATTAAATCTTTTGACTAAATTTATGAATTAAACAAACATTTTCTTCATACACTCTAGGTAATTTAGAGGTTTCTAGGAGAGGTGTTAAGTGCAGACAATTGGGGCAGGTTCCTGCAGCACTTGATGAATACTTTGCTTCAAAACAAGCCACTTCACAAAGAAGAATCATTAGCAAGCTGCAGTTGGTTTTCATGTACTGCAAAGGTTTTTTTCTGTGATGGGTAAGCAAGAGGCCCAAGTTCAACTCTCTCCTTTTCACAGTTACATAAGCAACCTGCATCCACAGAAATGCTGTCTGTGGTTTATGTGTTCACTCATACTCTGTTACACATGGTTTCTTATTTTAAGTTAGAAACACTTGTGTGCACAGATCAGCTCAAAATCAGAAATTAAATGCAACATGGGAAGCACTGGTGGGGACCCAGCTTCCAAACATGTATTACATGAGAATACTAAGACTTTTCTTTAATGTCAATTTAACTAAAGCAAATAAATTATGCAACGTTATTGGCTTATTCCACTGCCCTTTTACCAAAACAGAGTTCTCTGTGCACATAGTTTTTTAACATTTAATCAATAAACTAGAGTGATCTGAGCATCTGGCTCCCTTAATAAGGGGATTGTGGAAACCCCGGGCAGTAAATTAGATTTAAAAAATTTCTAAAATGAGAGAAAATTACATTATAAATGTGACATTAACATTCCAAGGCACCAGAACCTCCTTGAGACTGCAGAGTCTCTGAGTCAGGTAGGGATCTATACAGAGCACAGCAAATACTTAGATCACTCTTAAGATGGGGATGGTCAAACCTATCAGGAATAGTAGCTTCATGCCAAACCTGCAGGAGCCCTTTCCCTTCTTGACCACTGGGCAGCTTCTTTGACAAACACCTTTTAGGGATTCTGAGAACATTTCACCCCCTGCCATCTCTTGGCAAAGAACAGCTGAATGCTAAAGGCATATTTTCTCAAAGTGCTTGTTAATGACTCGACTGTGGAATTACTTGCTGGGCTGCTGCTCTGGAGTGGTCATTACAATATTTCATTCTTCTTGCTTAATTTCAGGCTGTGCTTCCTCCGTACATAAATACATCAAGCTGTATAAAAACCAGAACTTTTATCTGCATACAGGGGTTTAGAGAGTTCGTTTCTCCTGCTCTGTAGGACAAGAAAAATCATTGTTTCCCGCTTTGATTTAGAGATTTGATTTATGCAGGTTTGCCTTTCAAGCTTCTGTTTCAGATGTGCTAACTCTCAGGTTTGTGTGCATTTGCCTGGATTTACTGACATGAGTTTAATTCCTGATTTACAAGCTGCAGGCTTCAGATGAAGAATGAATTTTGATTTAGGGTAACACATTCTATACGGCTTCTATTTTCCACTCAGATTCAACTATTAGTTGGTTTTAGCACAAACTGAGTTATGGCTTTTCCTAAAAGGCCATTTTTTGATGAAATTAAGATGGATTGAAAACCAAATCTTTCCCATATAACTACATGAAATAAAGTCCCTTCCTACAAGTCTGACTGACATGAAGTGGGGCCTCCAGAGAGAAGCTCCCCTGCTTCTGCATAGTTCTGCTGATTTGTGGTTGAGCATTGAAATCTTCTGGTTCCTCTCTCATGATCATAGGTTTGTTTCCTCATTTATGCATTCTCAAAACTCTTTGCAAAGATCTTGTACAGTTGTGTGTCACAGGATAAGCAGAAAATGTTCTACGCCTTTTAATGTGTTGACGAACATCCAGTGTTCTGAACCACCCCAAACACACAGGACAGCAAGTAAAACAACAACAGAAGAAACCCAGCAAAACATGTAAGTCTTCATGTGCATATAATTTAGTGTATTCTTCTATTTGGATCTTTGAGATATGCTCCTTAAAAGTTGGACAGCTCTTGATGTATAATTAATAAAAGTGGTCTTTTCTCCAGTGTCACTTGGGTAACAGTTTCTTGAACTGATCAATCTTCAGTCTGCAAAGGATATCCATTTGCCTCAAAGATGTTTATAACCATTATAGTAAAAATGTGAAGTGAAAGGAAAAGGTAACTTCTGACTCTATCTCAAAACTACAATTTAATGGCAAACTCCATCTTTAACTTGGCCTGGGTGACTTAAATATAGAATTTTTTTGTTTTGTTTTGTTTTTTAAGACAGGGTCTCACTTTGTCACCCAGGTAGTAGTGCAGTAGCACAATCTTGGCTCATTGCAACCTCCACCTCTGGGTTCAGGCGATTATCCTGCCTCAGTCTCCCAAGTAGCTGGGACTACAGGTACATGCAACCACATCTGTCTAGTTTTGTATTTTCAGTAGAGACAGGGTTTCACTGTGTTGGGCACGCTGGTCTTGAACTCCTGACCTCAAGTGATCTGTCCACCTCGGCCTCACAAAGTGCTGGGATTACAGGTGTGAGCCACCTCATCTGGCCAATGTAGAGTTTTACATAAGGAAGACTCATTGGCCTAGAAGAAGAAGAGGTGAGAACTTGCCTTTTGTGGCCAGTGATTATTGGGCAAAAAAGGGAGAAAGGAGAGCAAAGTGATCAAGCACTGGATGTTCTGAAGAAGGAACACAGACATATCAAGAAAGGGCTGGTGAACCAGCAAAGGTATAGGGTCAGAGCAAAGGCCAGGGTCAGGCCTTTGAGGCTTGAGCCAAGCAGTGCGGACCCAGACTCCAGCCAAGCAACTACTTTACAACCAGGAAGAGCAGAGAGTCAATATCATACCTCACACATATCCTGCTCCCATAGCCATAAACACAAAATCACAAAGACACAGCCCTCTGCCATAAACTCAGCTGCCAGCTTGGAGAAAAACAGAGGAAGAAAGAAAACACCCAAAAGTTGAGAGTCTATTTGGATTATTGACCAGAAACAGAGTTATTTGAAGAGGCAGCTTTAATTATGCAAATGAACAGAATTGACCAGAGAGGGGCATAAACAAAAGATGAAATCAGCTATGAAAGAACAGTAAATATATATTTTATTTGAATTTATTTATTTAATTACAACTGTAAGTATATTTGTGACTTGTTATGATTGCTGAAATGCACTAATTGTTGTATCTATGTATTAAATGACTTATTAAAATTATCTAGGGCTGGCACAGCTTACTGCAGAGCCTCAGGAATATTTTAAGATATTGGTTGGTATATATATTATTTACGTAATGCACTATTTAATCACTTGGTTTCTTTTAATGGTTATTTTTATGCTAACCTTTTATTTACTGCTTGTGTGATACTAGTTTTCCAGTTACAAAAATGATATAATGTTTCCTTTTAAAATTAAGTTTTTTAAAAAAGAGTTGATTTTAAAACAATATTTAGTACATAATTGTGCAAATGGATAGCAAACATAGCAACAATTATAAAGTTGGTATCAAAATATCTGAAGTTTGAGAGGTGATACTCTAATGAAAATTATGGGATCTTCATCCACAGGGAAACTTGAAACGTGCACAAGCACCTAATAATTCTTTCGATAACTGGAAGCAACAGCACCAGGCTGAGCCCATTAAGGGAAGGCTGATTGGTTGAGAAAATCATTCAAAGAATGAAGGGTACTCACATTGGAGCTCTTTTTATGTGCTGATGCTTTACATATATGGTTCTAATGTAATCTTCACAGCAGCTCCGTGGTTATATTTTAAATGAGTACACCAAAGGCTTGAGAGTTAAGAGATGGATCCAAGTTCATGTAGCTAGTAAATAGCAAAGCTGAAACGTGAACCCTACTCCCTAAGAGCCAAGATGGGGACTAAATCGAAGTGCTGAAGTTTGTCATTGAGATTCATTAAACAGCTACCCCCCCCCAAAAAAAACCAAAAACAAACAACAAACAAAAAAACAGCTGTCCCAACAGTAGTTGGGCCTATGTCTGTCTCCTTTCAGATTTCTCAAACAGCAGCTGGATGTTGTTGCCCCACGGGATGAAAAGGAGGATGACAGTCTCTTAGCCAATAAGTAATGAGGACGGCTCAGAGACCTTGACCTCTGAGACCGTGCCCGGGAAGCACCTCAAATCACCAGGGTGTGACTACTCACGGGCAAATAGAAGGCGAGGGTCGTCTGTTGTGGTCATCCTGCTGCTAAACTAGAATCCTAGCCTGGGGAGTCAGCAGTAGTGTCTCTTAGTTTATAATTCATTCGAAAATTTCAATCCCCGCTTCTTGAAATAGTTCAAGGGTATGGTGATGGGAATCAGTCTGTTACTGGTCGGGCAGGTCGTTGGTTTCCCGAGCAAATGCTTCCCCCTAGTGGCTATGACTGGTCATTGCATGTACCTCCTCTCAGGACTCGCTTCTGGAAAACTCTAAGGAGACTGTGCAACGTGGATCACAAACAATTCTCCTTCACCTCCTACCCCCAGTAACTGCCCCACCCAGTTATTCCTCAACAGTCCCTCTGTGCTCGCTGGACTGCCGTTGCGCCTCCTGCCCACCCTTCCCAGGGTACACTGGCTGTTTCCAGACTTCCGGGTCCTCTCACCCAGAATTCTGTTTCTTCTCTCCTGTGCCTGGGCCAGGTTGACAGCACTTTCTGAGCATCCGCAGACCCTGAAGCTTTGGGTACAGCGCCCTCTCCTGCTCATTTCAGTCTCACGCATGCAACTGACGCGCCCCAAAACCCGACTGGAAAGTCTTCTCCAGACTTTCTATCCCTTAACGCAACCAGCCTAGAGGACTAGGCCTGTGGAAGAGGGATTTTCTTAAATGCTGAACTCTTTTACGAAGATGACTGAATCAGTCAAGGTTTTTCAGAGATAGAACCAATAAGCTAGAAAGAGACAGAAAGGAGAGAGGAGAAAGGATTTATTAAGGGAATTTACTTACTTTGTAAGAGAGGCTGAGAGGTGTCACGACGGGCCGTCTGCAAGCTGGAGAACCAGGAAAGGCAGTTGCATGGCTCAGTCCGGGTATGAAGGCCTCAGAACCAAGGAAGTCGATGTAACTCTCAGTCTGAGGCCAAAGGCCTGAGAGCCGGTGGGTGGTGGAGGTGGTGGGGACAGGGAATGCTGGTGTGAGTCCTACAGTCCAAAACCCAGAGAAACTGGAGTTCTGACGTCCAAGGGCAGAAGAAGAAGGGCATCCAAGCTCTGGAAGAGAGAGAGAAAAATTCACTGTTACTTCGCCTTTTTTTTTTTTTCTGTTGGAGCCCTCAGTGGACTGAATGGTGCCCCCACATTAGGTGAGGATGATTCTTCCTTATCCAATCCATTGATGCAAATGCCAGTCTCTCCTAGAAACATCCTCAGAGACACACTCAGAAATAAAGCTCTACCAGCTACCTAGGTGTCCCTGAGTCCAGTCAAACTGACACCTACAATTAACTATCACAATGACTAAGAAAGTAACTTGATTTCAGTAAGTCTTCTTCTCAGACTCCTTTTGCAGCCTTACCCTAGGATCCTACAGGAAATAGAAGAGGAGAATTTTGTTTCTCTGAAACTCATCGTCTCTGCAGTATGACCCTGGGCTACACTTCCAGACAAATCTTCCCAGAACTATCAGCACTTACTCCAAGACCTCCAGCCCAAAGGAGCCAATCACTGCTTCCCATTTCACTGATAGCCACCACCCTGTCTACTTGTACCCTCTTAATTTCCCAAACTTCTAGTCATCCATCAAAGTTCAACTAAAATGCTTCCTGCTCCACAAAACCGTCATTATTCCCTAAGGCTTTAGCCTGAGATGTTTCCCTCCCTCCCATCTCCCTATTTGTTCTGAGACTTTCTTCAGAACAATTGTCACTTTATTACCACCACTGCTGCTATTGTTGCTAGTGCTAATTCTACTCTTATTTATTTCTTTTTAAATTTTGTTTTAGGTTCAAGGGGTACATGTGCAGGTTTGTTACCTGAGTATATTGCATGATGCTGAGATTTGGGGTATGAATTCCTGTCACCGAGGTACTTAGTACCCAGTAGTTTTTTGACCTTTGCCCCCTCCTTCCCACTCCCTCCAGTTTCTATTGTTGCTATCTTTATGCCCATGAATACTCAGTGGCTAGCTCCCAGTTATAAGTGAAAACATGTGGTATGTGGTTTACTGTTCCTGCATTAATTCACATACAATAGTGGCCTCCAGCTGCATCCATGTGGCTGCAATGGACATTATTTCATTCTTTTTTATGGCTGCATAGTATTCCATGGTGCATATGTATCACATTTTCTTTATCCAACCCAAGCAAAGTCTACTGTTCGTGGCTTTCCAGTGGTTGGTTGGAGGAAATAGGAAGACTATGAAGGAGTCAACAGTTCCGAGTGGGGACTAACCCCACCATAAAGTTCAGGAAAACATTGGGCAGAATATGATTAATATTAGGAAAAAGAATATTGCCATAATAAGAATATTTTCATGCTTATTGTGTGCCAAGTGTTAAGCAAAACATGGCTTATTTAATGGCTTCTTAAATATACTCCCCAAACCCAATAGAACACACATAAAAGACCCACTTTATATGTAAGGAAGCTGAGGCTCCTAGAGATAAAGTAGCTATCAGCTAACTGTGGCCACGAAAATGTGGGATAACAGCCACAGAACTTTGCTGGCCTACAATGATCCGCCTTTATTTACTCATGGGACACAAGGCTGTGGCTGGGCTGATCTCAGATGGTCTTGGGCGTTAGTTTGCTAGGGTTTCCATAACACAACACCACAGGTTGGGTGGCTTAAACAACAGAAGTTGATTTTCTCACAGTTCTGAAGTCTGAGGGTTTAAGATTAAGGCCTGGCTGCCGGCTTGCTGTGTCCTCACCTGGTCCTTTCCCTGTATGTCCAAATGTCCTCATATAAGGACATCAAGCATATGGGAGTAGGACTTCTATTGGCCTCATTTTCACCGAATCACCTTGTTAAAGGCTCTATGTCCAAATATAGTCACATTCTGAGGTACTGCATTAGGGCTTCCACAGATGATGTTGGTGGGGGTGGACATAATCCAACCATTACAGTTGTTCGTGCGTTTGTGGAGAAGCTGATCCTTCATCCACCTGTGAGTCAGCCGGAGGCTCTGCACCTACTTATTCACTAATTCATTCAACACAAACCGAGGCCGATTGTGTGTGAGGAGCTCATGAGGCACAGGAGATACAATTGTAAATTACACAAGTTTTCTATACTCTTACAGTCTCATGGGGGATACAGACAATTGCCGAAGGTTATCTTAAGAAATAATAGAGTAAAAACCACAAGCAGTGGGTATTAGAGTCTTAGATTCGGCTTCCTACAGGAAGTGACACATTGGAGCTGGAGCCTTACTCCCCACATAGAGAACAGAACACACCTTCCTAGTATAACATAATAATGTGTTTGGGAAAACATCTCACCAGTATGATACTTAGCATATGGACTAACACATAATAAGCAGCACTCAAAAAATATTGGCTAAAAACACCACAGGATCAGTTTGGGAGGGATCCAGGACCCTGGTTTTAAGTTTTTTTTCTTTTGTTTATCTAGGTATCAAAGAAGAAGCACAAAAAAGAAGAAGCTAATAAGAAAAATTGGGCCTTGGCCGGGCGCGGTGGCTCAAGCCTGTAATCCCAGCACTTTGGGAGGCCGAGACGGGCGGATCACAAGGTCAGGAGATCGAGACCATCCTGGCTAACACGGTGAAACCCCATCTCTACTAAAAAATACAAAAAACTAGCCGGGCGAGGTGACGGGCGCCTGTGGTCCCAGCTACTCCGGAGGCTGAGGCAGGAGAATGGCGTAAACCCGGGAGGCGGAGCTTGCAGTGAGCTGAGATCCGGCCACTGCACTCCAGCCTGGGCGACAGAGCCAGACTCAGTCTCAAAAAAAAAAAAAAAAAAGAAAAATTGGGCCTTTTATCTACCACACTGAGATTAAATAAATAAAACTGATTTGAAAAATAACTGAAAGTTATCAGATGAAAGTAGACACATGAAAATAAATACTATAACACTATCAGCACATATGGAAGACAGGCCTGATTTTTGTCCAAGAATCTGGTGTTTTTCAAAAGTGACTCAAAATTAGGAAAACCAAAATCATAAATAAAAAGGCTGATAAACTTGTCTACGTATTTTTTAAACTTTTGTATGGTAGCATACACACATACATACTTACACACATACACACACACACACACACACACACACCCCTGTGAGGTTGACATTTAAATACATTTTTTAAAAAAAAATTGCAGTACATATGAAAGAAGAGTTATATCCCTAATCAAAGAGCTTTCAGAAAATAACAAACACCCAATAGAAAAGGAGAAGACTCAGTCCATACTAAAAAGAATTATAAAAGGTAAATTTATGATAAATATAATTAAAAAGTTACATCTCATTATGAATCCAAGATACATAATTGAACACAAAAGTCATAATTTATCATCTGCTGAGAAAAATTTAAAATATTGGAAATTGCCTCTTCCAATAGGTGTTGGTGGGAGTGTAAGTTGGTACAGCTTTCTAGAGGAGCATTGATAATATGTATCAATATGTGAAATGTTAATCACCTTGACAATTCTAGGATGTTCAGAGATAACTTGCCAAACTGTACAGATGTTGCACAAAAAGATTCATTGAATATTTAATGCAAAAATTGAAACAATAAAATATTTATCTGCAGGAGAACATTTATAGATTAAGTTTTTTAATAGATATAAAAGTGAGTCAAATTTTCTATTTATCCTTACACCAGTTTCTAAATTGTGTATCATTTAAGGAATTTGTCAAATTCATCTAAGTTGTCAGATTTTTTTGTGACACAATATATTTGCTCATACTATTGTCTGGTTGTCTGAGTAATCTCTTTAGGGTCTGTAGTCATGCTCTCTCTTTTATTCCTGATATTGGTAATTTCTGTCTTCTCTCTTTTTTCCTGATCAGCCCAGGTTTTGAGTTTCATTGTTTTTTCTCTATTAAATTTCTGTACTCAATTGCATTGATTTTCCTATAATCTGTATCATTTATTTCTTTCTAATTATTTTGGGTTTAATTTGCTTATCTGTTACTAGCTTCTTAAGGTAGAAGTTTAGATCAATGATTACAGACCTTTCTTTTTTTTCTAATGTGAATATTTAATGGTACAAATTTCTCTCTAGACACCATTTTCTCTATTCCACAAATTTTGATATGTGTGTTTTCATGAGTATTCAAATCAAAACAGTTTCTAGTTTCCCTTATAATTTTCATTTTGACCCAGAGATTGTTTAGAAGCATATTGTGTTTTTAAAAATAGTATTTGGAGATTTTCTAGATATCTTCTTGTTACTGGTTTCTAATTAGGTTCCATTGAAGTCATAGAAAATACTCCCTTTGATTTTGGCCATTTAAAATGTATAGTTACTTGCATATGATCTTTCTCATAATTGTTTTATATGTTCTCAAAAAGAACGTGTATCTCGTTGTTGGTGTATTACCCTCTGAATGTTGATAAAAACAAAGTGTTTGATACTGATCTTCAGGTGTCTGAGAACCTCATCAATTTTGTGTCCACTTGTTCTATCAGTTACTGAGAGGTGGCACCTTAAACATTTCCCAGCAGTCCTGTGTGGAGTAATTTACTCAGTTTACAACCTGGTGTTCCTTCTTTGCCTAGCCTATGTGTTTATAGCTTAATATTTAGCAAACTCAAGGAAGCCCCTTTGCGGATATCTGGACCTCTTTCTCTGCATAGCTTCCTCCTGTCCTGTATTCTGCCCTGGAAATTACCACCAACTCAGCCTCCCAGATTTCAAATACCTGTCTCCTCATCTCAGCGAGTCCGCTGTGCTCCTGCAATCATTCTCACCTTGGACTGCTGCCCAGAAAGTGCCTCCGTACCGAAAGGTGGCGCCATCAGGGCTTACTTTGCTTATTTCCCTGGTCTCCGCGGTCCCAGTTTCATTCTGCCAGTTGTCTAAGGTGTGAATATAGTTATTTCATATATTTAAAAGCTTAGTTGTCTGGTTGTTTGCAGCGGAGGGAAAGTCTGGAACCAGGCGCTCCCTCAGAGCCAAAAGCTGAAGTTCCCAGTTGCCCGATATTAATATAGGATCACCAGTTTTACTTAGGTTAGTATTATTTAGTATATTTGTTTCTCTAAATTTTTAATTTAAACCTTTCTCCGTCCTTATATTTCAGGGGTATTTTATTTAAACAGCACATAGTTGAGGTTTTAAAAATACAGTCTGAAAGTAATTTTCTTTTAGCGAAAGTAAGATGCATTTACATTTGTGGTAATTAAAATTGTTCTTTGAAGTTTTCACTTTTGTTTGGAAAGGGAATTTTTTTCCTTCTTTTATATTTCTCTTTTATTTTTGCTTTTTCTAATTATACTTTTACTCCCTAAGCTAATTTGGTAGTTATGCTTTTGTAACTATTTTTAGATAATTTCATATGCATACTTAACAAACTCTTAATTAGTTGACCTTCCTCCTGAGTAAAACCAGTTTACTAGTTTTTTTTCTTTGACTAGTCTTTGACTAACCTTCTGGTTTAATTAATCTATTATATTTTAAGTTTCATTTATATTTTTTCTAGATGTTCTATTTGGTTGTTTTACAAATCTGCTTTAATATTCTCATTTCTTGCTCATATTTTCAAGTCTCTTCTTTATTACCAAAACATATTAAATATACTTATTTTACATCCTGCATCTGATATTCCAATTCAGCTTCACAACCCCTTATGTGAGATTCTTCCATTAAAAAGTTCTGAAAATACAATTTCATTTTCATCAGGAGGGTGGACAATATTTGTTCATGAGCAAAATTCTAGCCGCATTGCCATAGGCTATTTAGAGGCTCTGTTTCTAACCACTTCTGCTCTGACGTTTTTGATTATGTAGTATTGCTACAGACCCCACGCAAGCTCTTTTGGAACCTACCCTAAATAAACTCTATTACATTTCTGTAATCCCAAAAAGATTTGAATTTTGGAACATATCTAGTTCCAAAGATTTTTGTTAAACAAATGTAAACAGGCTTCTGGAATTCTTGTGGATCTAACACTATTATCTGTGACTGCTGGCTCTTATTCATGATAGATTATTTTATTTTCACCATGAGTTCACATTCTTTATAACTTCATCTTTGGGAATACTTTAAGGCTTGGGTTGAAGTTGCATTTTTCCAGAGGGAATTTGTGTTTGTTTCTTCCAGTTTCCTGGAACACTATCAATCAAAGCCAACTTTAATGGAAATTATCTGCTTGTGAGAAATAGTTTATGATTATAAATTCTTAGGTTAAACATTATTTTCCTGCAATGCTAACATTGAAATATGTGTGTTTTCATGCCATCTTGTTCTGTGCTTTAGGTTTGTTTTTGTTTACCACAAAAAAAATGTGTTTCTCTGGGGTCTCAACTTAATGTGGGCAATTCCTAGTTGACTCACCACCTTGAACAGGCTTTGGGTTTACTTCCTGTTTTATGAACCACATGTAACCACAAAAAGGGAAGTTTAAAGGCAACAAGGCTTGACAGATTCCCTGAAATAAAAGCTAGTATCAGCATTCACTTATCTCACTTATTTTTGGTTTTCTAAGGAATCGTTACTTTCTTGCAGAATGAGCTAAAGGAAGAGATTTTTATTTCCAACATATTACATGGATTTTTAAAAGTTATTTTTTCTTGGGGTGTTGCCTTTGGGATAACTAGTGCATAATATTGCAGGAAACAGAATCCAACCTCCACCTCCCACCTGCCCCACATGGTTCTTTTTTCTCTTTCTGCTCTATTGGTCCTATGTTTGGCTTTTACCTGCATGATTTTTAGGTGGCTGCTATACCTCTAACAGTCTTTTGGGCATTGCAGGCAGGAAGGCATGGAAAGGACAATGGAAAGAAAAAACGTGTATTATTTTAGTATCTTCCTTTTTGTCAGGAAAATATTAGCATTTCTAGAAGACTTCAACTGACAGTTCATTCACCAGAATTGTGCAACATGACCACCCTTGGTGCAAGAAAACTGAGAAATGAGCTGGACATGTTGCATTATGAAAAATGGGCTCTGTTAATAAGGAAGAATTAGGGAGTAGATATTGCAGTAGGAAACTGGAAGTGTCTTCTATTCCCTGGAATCATCAGAATTATTATAGATATAGTTTTTTTTTTTACTCTGGGTTATACACAGTGACAAATGAGGTCTGATGCAAAACAGTGGTCCCCACCCTTTTCGGCACCAGGGACTGATTTTGTGGAAGACAGTTTTTCCACAGATTGGGGGGTGAGTGGTTTCAGGATGAAACTGTTCCACCTCAGATCATCAGGCATTATTAGTTAGATTCTCATAAGGAGTACGTAACCTAGATCCCTCGCATGTGCAGTTTGCAAAAGAGTTTGCACTCCTCTGAGAAACCAATGCCTCCACTGATCTGACAGGAGGCGGAGCTCATGCGGTCATGTGAACGATGGGGAGTGACTGTAAATACAGATTATGCTTCCCTCCCTTGCCTGTGTGCAGCCTGGTTCCTAACAGGCCACAAACTGGTACTGGTCCGTGACCTGAGGGTTAGAGACCCCTGATGTGAAATACAGACAGATGATATAGAGATAGGTCAAAATCTTTCAACATTAGCACTACTGACATTTTGGGCTGGGTCATTTTTTTTTCCTGACAGGGACTGTCCTGTGTGCCATAAGGTATTCAGCAGCATCCCCTGTGGTCTCTACCCACTAGATGCCAGCAACACTCCCACTCCACGACAACCAAATGTGTCTCGAGACATTGCCAAATATCTCCATGCAAGAAAAATCACTCGCAACTGAAAACCACTGATATATAGACACAGATGAACATTACATAGATGTATATATGCATATGTAAATATGTGCACATATCTCACACACACACACACACACACACAGAGTGAGATTTACTTGCTCTTCATCCCTAACACTAAATTGTAGCCTTTGGGGTTCCAGCTTTATGTAGGTCTTGAATTTTCACTGAAACTGTCTGAGGAAGGTACTATTATTATTCCCTGTTCACACTGATGAGCAAACTGAAGCTCTCAGTGATTAAGTAACTTGCCTAATACCACACAGCTAGTCATACTCTGGTAGGGTGAGGTGGTGGTCTCCAGTCAGCTATGAACAATCTCCAAAACTTATTTTATATCTTTGATTTGGCTGAATCTTACCAACCTTACATCTTCCCGTTCCTTTTCACAAGAGTTACCTGTTTGTTCAGAATTTTGCTGTTGCAGAGACTTCTGTAATGTTCTTCCTCTGCCCCCTTATGTCATTTACATCATATGCCTGACCTTCTCTAATGCATCCTCTTGTGCAAAGACTTCCATTTCTCCAAGCTCAGTTCAAGTAACACTAAATCAAACCTAACGCTGGGATATAGACACCCTTCAACTAGACATTTCATTAATTTTTAGATTCCATAGTTTCGTAACAAGACTCACTGAATAGATACTGTGTTACACAGTCCAGATCCCCACTTAAGGGCCAACATACCCTGGGTCTCAGCATCTGGAAATATCAGCTGCTAATTTATAATGTGACCCTGACAGAAAATTGCGCTTGACTTTAGGGAACTGGTTTGTCCAAGCTTATATACCTCACAGGAGCCCGCCCATGGCCAACAATTGGCCAATGCAGGGACACAAAGGCCCAGTCTCCCTCAATTTGGGACAATTCTAAAAGGCCATCCCAGCTCCAGAGCTCCCCACAGGACTGGCTGAGGCATCAGTTCTAACTTCGTTGTTGGTCGGCTTCTGTTTCTGCACAATTCTGTCCGTGTAACTTCTTCATAGGTGCATCTTCTGAGAGTAATCACCCATAAACCATCGATATGCTATTCTTTGTTTCATAACGATCTCCAGATAATCCAGTCAATCCAGTTGGTGTCAGAGGTGGATCTAAGATGTGGACCAAAGATAAATGGATGGAGCATGTGGTCGTTTGTAATACAGAAAAAACACAACTATTAATAAGCATACTGGTATTACAGATTTTAAAATTATGTTGCACTTTCTAGTTGGAAATATATTCTTTTGCAAAATTTCTTATCAAACATCCATGAAGTCCTTGAAAGTTTGCAGAAATTCCTCCTCATTCCATGGAAGAGATGTGCATGGCTGCATCACCTATGCCAGTGTCCAGAATAAGAGCCATTCTCCTCTTCCTGACTCCTCGTCCTTGGCCTTTGCCTCCCTTTGAGGGTCTCCTGGCTCCACAGTCTTCTTTGGTGAAGAGTTGCCCCCATCCAACAGCAGAGGGCAGCAAAGCCTATATTCTGACAACAGAGATTTCTTTGCTGGGGATTTTCAGTCTCAGGGCAAATAATTTCAAAGAACTTTGTTACTGAAGATTAAAGTTAATTAAATTATCACTCTGGAGTGAAGATTACAAAGAATTAGTAAAAAACAAAATTTGCATATATTAAGTATACTGACTCCTGGAATAAACCCAAAAGCACAAGGATAAATCAAACTCAAGATATCCTCTAACCTCAGGGCCTCATCTTCTGAAATCTCTGAGCCCAGGAGTGAAAGGAATTTGAGGTGAGGCTGTGGCTCCATGAGCTTTCCATCCCCCTCCCATTCAGTCCATTTTTGCTCCTCCCTAACTGATTGGACAAAGGCCACTTGGAAGCAAAGGTGACAAATCACAGCCATGGCTCCAAATGACCTCAGGAAGGAAGGAAAGTGTTCCTATTCATAAACATATGTCTCCCAATTTATTTGGCATTTTAAAAAAAGTATTTGAAAAATATTTGATAACTTTTCTGTACATACTTTGCACAGATTTATACAGATTTGAATACCTTGTATTTCCTTACTTCACTTGCAAACGATGTATTTTATTGAAACTGCGTGTTTTAAAACTATGGTTGGTGTATAAAATACAATTGTCTTTTATTAATATTAGAAAAAATAATGTAAATTATTAACTTAAACAATTTTTATAGGTGTTTTTGGCTTTTCTGTGAAAACAATTATATTACTTGAAATTAATGATAGTTTACTTTCTCCTTTCCAAACCTCATACTCCTGCTTTGTCTTATACTAGTTTATTGGCTAGAACAACCAGTAAATGGTTAAGAGTGGATAGCTGGTATCCTTGTCTTTCCTCATATCTTTGGGGGAATACTTTTAGTGTTTTATCATTAAGCATGATATTTTCTGAAGGAATTCTTTAAAATACATCATTTATCCATTTGTAAGAGATATTAATAATGATAAAATATTTAATGTCTTCAAATGTTACTTTAAAATTCATTATGATGATTCCACAGTTTTCCTCCCTCTGTCTCTTAGTATGATGCAGTAGGCACGTCGTCCATGATCTCATCCCTGGCACCTGTGAGTTTGTTAGCCCACATGGCAAAAGGAACTCTGCAGAAGGGATTAAGTTTAAAGATGTTGAGGTGGGGATATCATCCTGGGTGATAGAGGTGAGCCCCATCTAATTACATGATCCTCAAAAATGGAAGAGGGGGAAAAGAGTGGGTCAGAGAGATGTAGTATTGGACTCACCCACCATTGTTGGCTGGGAAGATGGAGAAAGGAAACCATGAGCCAAGGAATGCCATGGCCTCCCAAAGCTAGAATCGGCACACAGTTTATGGCCAGTACGAGAACAAAGACCTCGGTGCTACAACCACAGGGTACTGGATTCTGCCAACAATCCGAATGACCAAGGAAACAAATTGCCCACTGCAGCCTCCAGAAAAGAACTCAGCCTCGTCGGCACCCTCATTTTAGTGCAGTGAGGCCTGCATCTGACTTCTGAGCTTCAGAACTATAATATGATCAATTGTGAGGATCTATTACATCAGTAATGGAAAACTAATACATATGGCATATCACATGAAAAGATTTCCTATTTTGAACCAACCTTACACTCTTGGAATAAAGACAGCTTATCACAAAGTATTAATGATCAATTTGTTATACATTGTCCAATTCAGTTTGCCAAGAGTTTGTTTTGGATTTTCCTCTATCATTAGAAGTGGCCCGGCACTTTCTTTCCTTATATTGTTGTTTTCAGAAGTTTCTATTAAAGCTATCCTGATCTCAAAGAGTTAGGGAGTGTTCTGTGTTACACATCCTAAAATTGTTGCTATGGGACTGCAATTCTTTCTTCTATCAAAGTTTTGTAGAATTCACCTGTGTATTCATTTGCACCCTGTTTGATCCCTGTGGGAAGATCTAAAGCACCGATTCAATTTTTTAATAGTTATAAAACCCTTCAGTTTTTTTTAATATATTCATAAGCCAGTTTTTATTATTTATGATTAGTATTAGTTTTATTTGACTGTGAATGACAAAACAAAACAACTTTAAGAAACAGGCCCCTGCTCCTCAATATATGTAGTTTCACTTATGCAAGATAAATAAATTCTAGAGCTCTGCTCACAATATTGTGCCTACAATTAACAACACGGCATTGTGCACATAAACATTTGTTAATAGGCTAAATCTCATGTTAAATGTTCTTGTCACGATAAAAAAAATAAGGCTTAAATAAAATAGAAATTAATTTTTCCTTCACATTAACATAAACTCTCCAGGACTGGTATAGTAGCTCTGTGAAGGGTAGAGCCCTAAGTTATTTCTTCCATGTTTACCCTAGAGTTTCCAGGATACACTCACAACCAATCTTAGTCCATTACAAGCATCACTATAGCACTTGCTGGATAGTGCCAGTGCCTTGTAACAGAGTATTCTCAGTGTCTCTCTTTCATCCCCAATACCCTCGCTGTCATTTCTCTCAGGTATTCATATGCTCTAATGATACAACACATTGATAGCTATTAATACTCTAAAGAATTATCTGTTACATTAATTAAAAATAAGGAAAATAAAATATTTTATTTTACCTTCACTTATTCCTTCTCTGATTTTTTTCATTCTTTATGTGGACCCAGGTTTCTAACTTCCATAATTTCCCTTCTTTATGAAGAACTTCTTTTAACATTCCTTTCAAGGCAAGTCTATTGCTAACAAATTCTCTCAGTTGTTGTTTGTCTGAGAAAGTCTTTGTTTTTCCTTTACTTTTGAAGGATAATTTCTATGGATAATAATTGTAGCTTGGTGGGTTATTGTCACACTTTAAATATTTCACTCCAGGCCTAGCACAGTGGCTCAAGCCTGTAATCACAGTACTTTGGGAGGTCAAGGCGGGCGGATCACGAGGTCAGGAGATTGAGACCATCCTGGCTAACACGGTGAAACCCCGTCTCTACTAAAAATACAAAAAAATGAGCCAGGCGTGGCGGCAGGCGCCTGTAGTCCCAGCTTCTCAGGAGGCTGAGGCAGGAGAATGGCGTGAACCTGGGAGGTGGAGCTTGCAGTGAGCCGAGATCATGCCACTGCACTCCAGCCTGGGCAACAGAGCGAGACTCCATCTCGGAAAAAAAAAAAAAAAAATCACAGTTGTCTTCCTTGCATGGTTCTTGAATACAAGTCTTATGCAATTTGTATCCTTGTTTCTTTTAAATAAGGTGTTTTATTTTATGGCCACTTTCACTGTTTTCTGTCCTTGATTTTCTGTAATTTGTATATGGTATACCTAGCTATAGATCTTTCAGCATTTATCTTGCTTGGTGGTCCGTGAACATTCTAGATTAGGGGTTGGGTGTCTGGCATTAATTTTGGAAAATTCTCGGGCATTATTAACTCAAATATTTCTTCTGCTTCTTTTTCTCTTTCTGGTATTCCCATTATATTCGTGTGATACATTTTGTAATTATCCCACAGTTATTGGATATTCTGTCCCATTTTTCATTTCTTTTTTCTCTTTGCATTTCAGTTTGGCATCTTTTCAAGCTCACTGACTTTCTTCAGCCATGTCTAGCCTACTGATGAGCCAATTAAAGAAATGTTTAAAATCTTCTGTTAGTGTTTATTTCTAGCATTTCCTTCTGATTCTTTCTTAAAGTGTCAATCTTGCTTCTTAGATTAACCATCTGTTCTTGCATATTGTCTGCTTTTCCATTAAAGCCCTTAGCATATGAGGGGACTTCAAAAAAACCCCATCTCTACTAAAAATACAAAAAATTAGCCGGGCGCGGTTGTGGGTGCCTGTAGTCCCAGCTACTCGGGAGGCTGAGGCAGGAGAATGGCGTGAACCCGGGAGGCGGAGCTTGCAGTGAGCCGAGATCGCGCCACTGCACTCCAGCCTGGGCTGGGCGACAGAGCGAGACTCCGTCTCCAAAAAAAAAAAAAAAAAAAGTTTATGGAAAATTTGAATTCAACAATAAAAATAAAAAATATAAACTTTGTTTTCTACATAAACTCCATCAAGGTCCAGACACTTTTGTAAGCAATGATGCCAGCCATTTAGTCTATCAATAAGGGCCTTTGGAATTTAACCATGCCAATGTAGTCTATTTACTTTTTTAATTGAAGAGAAGTGGGTGCCCTTTACAGGTATTTTAAGATTAGGAAGCAAAAATATGTCAGGAGCCAAATGGAACTATAAGGTGGGTGCCTAAAAATTTCTCATCAAAACCCTTGCAAAACTGCCCTTGTTGATGAGAGGAATGAGCAGTAACATTGTCATAGTGGAGAAGGACTGTCTGGTGAAGCTCTCCCAAAGTTTTTTTTTTATTTGTTTTTTTTTGTTTTGTTTTGTTTTTGCTAAAGCTTTGGCTTTCTCAAAACATTCTCATAATAAGTAGATGTTATCAGTATTTGGTCCTCGAGAAAGTAAGCAAGCAAAATGCCGTAGTATCTCAAAAAATTGTTGCCATGACCTCTGCTCTTGACTGGCCCACTTTTGTTTTGACTGGACAATTTCCACCTCTTGGTAGCTATTGCTCTGATAGTCCTTGGTCTTCAGGATCATACTGGTAAAGCCATGTTTCTTCTCCTGTTACAGTTCTTCAAAGAAATGCTTCAGGATCCAGGATCTTGATCTCATTTTTTAAAAATCCATTGCATGTTCTGCTCTTCTCTGCAGCTAATTTGGGTGCAGTGGTTTTGGCAACCATCAAATGGAAAATTTGCTCAACTTTAATTTTTCAATCCCAATTGTGTAAGCTGAACCAATTGAGATGTCTGTAGTGTCAGCTATTGTTTCTGCTGTTGTCAGTCCTTTTCAATTAGGGTATGAATAAGATTAACTGCTTCCTCTCAAACCGATGTGGATGATCTGCTGTGGGCTTCATCTTCAACATTGTCGCATCCCTCTTTAAAATGAGTTGTCTGTTTGTAAACTGTTTTCTTTGGAGTACTGTCCCCATAAACTTTTTGTAAAGCACTCGTGACTTCACCGTTCTTCCACCAAAGCTTCACCATAGATTTGATGTTTATTCTTGCTTCAATTTTAGTAGAATTCATGTTGCTCTAATAGGATCTCTTTTCAAACTGATATCTTATCCTTCTTGGAGTGCCTCAGGCTAGATCCTGTTCTGACATGTTGTACAAAGCCATTACAAGACAATTGGTACAGACAGTTTTAGAAATCCATGCATAGTTTTCTCATAATATGCATTTTTCATGAGCTTTTTGAAGTCCCCTCATATTAAACATAGTTATCATAATTTCCCTATACAATGATAGCAAAAGCTGTCTCATCTCTAAGTCTGCTGCTTGCTTCCCCTCTTCTTGTGTTTTTCCTTGTCTTTCAGCATACCTTGCAATTTTTAATTGTAAGTGGACATGCCATATTGGGTAATAGGAAATGAGGTGAATTAGGCTTTGTAGTGTAATGTTAATTTGGCAAGGAGCTACAATGTGTTTATTTGTTGTAGTTTCAGGCTCCAGAGATTTTGGTATCCTCCAGCTTCCTTGTATATATATATATATTTTTTTTCTCCTCTGTTGTTTGGGTTTCCCTAAGAACTTCTTCATAAATACAGTCAATGGCTTGCTGTTCTCTGTTGTAATTCATTTTTATTATACTGGAGTCCTGTTCATGTTGTGGTAAGCTGCTGAGAAAGAGAAGCATTGTATATTCTTATGATTAAATCTCAGTTTTTTTAGTGGGCCTGAGTTCCTGGGCTGAGAGCTTTAGAAGCATTTCTTGGGCATGTTTTTTCCCTGCCTTGCATGAGACAAGAAGCCTGGAGAGGTCCAAAAATGTCTAATTGCCTTTCCCCAAGGTGTGAAGCAGTATATTGCCCTAGAGGACAGGCTATTGCTACACAGAATTCTCTGGTAATATTTCAAAATGGTTTCTTTTTTCTTGGATGTATTTCAGAATGTTTTTTTACCCACTTCTCCTGCCTGCAACATAGGAGATACTACTCTGATCCTCACCTTGAGAACCTGGTGGGTGTTCTGGTGTCAAACTAACCACTCAATTCCTGTTAGGTATTGAGCACCACCTAACACTGGGTTCTTTCGGAGCATTCAAGTATCAAGCTAGTCTACACTCTACCTTTAGCAATTCACGAAAAATATTGTTTAGGTGGTCCTACCAGTTACTGAGTGCAGTTCCTTCTGCTCTTGGGCTAATCTTGGCTGTGGTTCTTCGTATGTGCCAGTCTCTCCAAATGTCAGGGTAGTAGTTTGCCCTGTGATCTTAATCCTCTGACAGATCACAGAAATGACATGGATTTTTAGTTTGCTTGGCTTTCCTTCTTCTTTTGATGACTAGAGTGATGACTTCCAAACTGTTTACATGCTGAAGTTAAAATCAGAGGTCATACTTTTCCTGTTCAGTCTGACAATCTCTGTCTTTTAATTGGAGTGTTCAGACCTTTTATATTCAATGTGCTTATCAATGTGGTTGGGTTTAAATCTATCATATATAAATTTTTAAAATTTAAACCATGTCTTCTTTGCTCCTTTTTCCCCTTTTCTGACTTCTTTTGAATACATTATTTTTGTAATCAATTGTATCTCTGTCTTGATTTATTAACTATATCTTGTTTATTATTTAGTGGTTGCTATAGGGATTACAGAATTGATATAAAATTTATCACATGCTAGCTTCTAATAATATTTTACCACTTCACTTACCATGTAAGAGCATTACCACAATATAGTTCCATTTTCCTCTTTCCTTATCTTCTGTGCTATTATTGTCATTTTGTTTACTTTTACATATGTTTTAAACCCTGTAATATACTGTTATTATTTTTACTTTAAGCAATTATATTTTAAATAATTTTAAATGAGAAAAATATTTCTTATATTTATCAGTCTACTCAATATCTCTAGCACTCTTTATTCTTTTATATAAATTAGAGTTCCCTTTGATATCATATTTCTTCTTCCTAAAAATTTTCTTATATATTTCCATAATGTATATCTGCTACAGTTGAATTTGCTAACCTTTTCCTTTCCTGAAAATAATTTTTCACCATTATTTTTGAAGAATATTATTCACTAGGTATTGAATTCTATGATGAAAATATATTTTTCTTTCAGCAGAAATATTCTATTGTCTTCTAGATTTAGTTTCTGGTGAGAGGACTGTGATTGTTTTCAGTTTTGTTCATCTTTACTTTATATGACTTTCTTCTAGTAACTTTTAATATTTTCTCCTTATTGCTACCTGTTTTTAGCAGTTTGACTACAGAAGCTCTTTGACTTACAATGGGGTTATGTCCTGATAAGCCCATCAAAAGTTGAAAATACTGTAAATTGAAAATTCATTACATATTTGGTCATTCCTCAGTATCTGTAGAGATTTGGTTCTGGGATTTCCTGCAAATATCAAAATCCACCAATGCCCAAGTCCCTTATATAAAATGGGACAGCATTTATCAGCAACCTATGTTCATCCTCCTTTTTACTTCAACTCATCCCTAAGTGACTTACAATACCTAATACAATATAAAGGCTGTTAAAATAGTTGTTATAAGATATTGTTTTATTTGTATTTTTTTTGTTTGTTTTTATTCTTTTTATTTTTTCCCTAATATTTTGAATCCGTGGTTGGTTGGATCTGTGGATACAAATAATCACAGTTTAGCTTGGCTTCCTAAAACATGCTCAGAAAACATACATCAGCTTGCAGTTGAGCAAAATCAGATGGAAAGACAGTACACTGCAGAGCAGGGGTCATTTGCCCTCATGATCACATGGCTGACTGGGAGTTGTTGCTGCCAGCCACTGCCCTACATCATGAGAGGCTGTCATATTGCATATATCTAGTCTGGAAAAGATCAAAATTCAAAAAAGTACAGTTTTCATTGACTGCATATCACTTTTGCACTATCATAAACTTGAAAAATAATCATAAATAGAATAATCAAAAGTCAATGACTGGCTCAATTTTCAAAATGTGTTGTTTATGGCAGAAGGTACATCTGTTCCCAGTTAGTGCATTACTGAATGGCATTTTTGTCCCTTTCTAAATACATACTGATGTGTTTTTGCTCAATTATCTTTGAATGCAGCAGTTACCACCCAGCCTATTATTTTCCCTAAAATAGAGTAGGGTGAATACTCTTAACATACCTCTCCATTTAATCAAGAGGTCATTAGTGGCTCCTCCATTAGACACTGGGTAAAAAGCTGGATATTCACTATTCTTTTATTTCTCTGAGGCCATTAATTTAAGCTGTGGGGAGATTACTGGTGTATGGAAAATATTGAACCAGGGAATTCTGTTACTGAGTTTCTCTGTAAATAAAAGAATATCTTTGCTGTTTTCAGTACGTACCTCATTCTTTCAAGAATGAGAATCCCCTAGGTTTATGGATTTCATCCCATAGCCATGAACCAGATACCGAGTTTGTTGAGAAGTGGGGGCAGCAATGCATCATCACCTCTTCTCTCTGATGAATAGATGTCTAGTTTACCCTGGATGGGCCCATTGTTAGGAGGTTGACTCATGTCCTTATTTCCTCTGTCCTGTTTGGAAGTTGGACCACAGAAAACAACAGTAAAGAATGGTCATTTAATCTCTTCTCTCACTGACCATCTCTGCTCATCTACAGAAGTTGAAATGTACTCCATATTATTATTTTTTGTTTCTTTCCCCTGCCCTTTATGTGGTCTACCTAAGCTCTGGGCTTATTATCTCCAAGCATAGGAGCATAGAGATATTAGTAGTAGCCTGCAGAAATCTTTTTTTCTTCACACTTACTTCAATTTTGAGTTTAAGGAGAGTTGTTTGTTGTTAGCTTCAGGTCAGCCTCAATTTGATGATAAAAATAAAGTAAGACCACATCTGACAGATATTTCTCAGAACTTGTAGTATGAGATTAGGGACTTTCCTAGTTTCAGCATAGCTGAGGTTTTCTTTCTATTTCATGCCTATGTGCTGGACCGTGAAATCTTTTGTAAATGTATGGTTAACTTTGTCACACTTGCTGGACAAAAAGCGAAGCCTTCCAAAATTATTTTTAAAAGGAAATCAAATTCTTCAATTTCCTTATTTTCCTCTCCCATCAATGTAGCAAAGTGGGACTCAGGATACTTCTTGTTCGTCTCAAGTCTGTAGATCTGAGTTCCTTTGGGGTAATTTGCCTTTTTCTGTAATTAAGTCAACATAATTACCCACTAGCAGCCTTTTCAAGGTTATCACTGCTGTAACATTGATATTTCCAAAGAGACTGAAATGTGAGGAAAAAATGGTCTTTAAGCAGACTCAAGAGAGATTTAATTGAGATTCATTGTGTACATTAAAATGCAAATGTTTGTGATATTCATTGTAAAAAAAAATGTACACTACTATGCAATGCAATATTTAACACAACCAGTAGCAATGCCCTCAGCACAGTGCAATTAAGAGCACATTCCAGAGGAATAGGTTCTTTCTTTCCACAAGTCTAGAAACTTACTGTTCAGATATGAAGGGTAAAATGAAATCAGTTTAGTGTGGTCAATTATAATGCATTCTTTTAAAAAAAGACAATTTGTTGAGGTATGATTGACATACAAAAAGCCACACCTATTTAGGTATACAACTTGATGAGTTTGGAGATAAGTATACACCACGAAACCATCTTCACAAGCTGTGTCATAAACATATCTATCACTTCCAAATGTTTTCTTCTGCCCCCCTTAACAAATACTTTCTTATAATTGATTCATTATGGTAAATTAAAGCTAAGAGAAAAATTTCCCTGAGTGATCTGAAAATTTATTCCCTTCCTATTAAACAACATGGGTAGGGTAGTAAAATATGATTCTTCTAGATGCAATTCCATGGGGTCCAAGGACCCTATGGTCCTACTTATCACATTGTTGCATTGCATTTATGGTCCTTTAGATACGTAGAGAGAGACAGAGATAGAGGTAGAGGTAGAGGTAGAGACAGAGATAGAGATAGAGAGAGATAGATAGCTTTAGCTTTACCCCTAATATCCAGAATATGCTGCATGTTCTTCTATCATCATTTAAAATCTAATCTGGGAAAAAAGAAAGATAACTTAGAAATGGGTATGCTTATTTCACCTTAGTTTAAAAGTTAAGCAGATCTTGAACAAAGGCAGCAATACCTAGTGTCACTGATCAACCACTCTGGAGCCTTTCAGCTCCTTCTCTTCAGTTGGCCTGTACTCTGGAAATCCATTCCGAGAAAGCAGCTGGGGAAACAGGTGCCAAATCTGACTTATTTCTGAAGCTATAGATGTCAGGTGTGCAAGAGGTTTCTTGTTGATTTTGATGATTCCAGGGGAACTGGTCATCTGAGAGAACTACTTATCTATATTGTTTGCCTTCTAAATTTGCTGATTCAAATTGAAGTTTAATTTTTTAGGACATTATATTAGTAAGACTCATTTTACATATCTCAACTAACAACTCCTTTAAGACAGAAAATATATCTTATACAGTTTTATGTTTCTAGTGCCCAGAAATAAATTCAGACTACTGTAGAGCCTTTTCTGCCTATGTAATTAATCAATTAATTTCTCTACATTATGTCCTCCCTAAATCTCATTGTAAAGATGGAACGTTAGCCACTAAGAAGCACACACCCATTATTTGTGGAAAAAGCCAAAGTTGGAGAAATATGCTGCTTTAGGAGATTTTTCTAAGTTAGGCATGCTAAACAAACACAGAAACAGTTTGCCATAGAGGCAGATTGAGAAGGCAGACAATATTCTCTATAACAGAATTAATGTAGTTCTAAAGTAGAATTGACAGATCACAGATCCTTACTGCTGCAGCAAGTCTCTGAGGTCATTGAGTCCATGAGGATTCATTAATTTATCAATAAGATGTTAATCTGTGCCATGCATCTTGAAAGAATCAGAGATATCGGGATGAAGCAAAAATTATCCCTACCTTCAATGATCAGACCAGTATTATGGAAGGAGCAATGCATGGATCTAACCTACATAATGCTACACACTGATGGCCAGTGATGTGGCCAAAGGATCTGGCCTAAATTCCATTAACAGCAAACTATGAATTCTTAGACTTGTCTTATAATTCCTTTGAAACATATTTACTTATTTGAAGAGGAAAAAATTTTAAAGAGGCTACAGAGCTAACTTAAGGTCAAAGACAAGGCATGTGAGTGTGCCTCCTTTTTCCTGAGATCCCACTGAAATAAAAAAATAAATAAAAGAACAAAAAAGAGTAAAACAATAGTGACAAAGAGAAAGAAGTGGAGGATAGAAATGTTATTTATATATACTTGTAAGAATTCTAAAGACAATTGGATATAAAGTGAGGTGACAAATAAAATTGGAAGGAGAATGCCCAGCAGATAATACACCATGAGAGCCGCCAGGGCAGTAGAAGCCCACCTGCCTAAAGGACCTCAGAAAGGCACTGCGTTCAGAGTCAGCATATGTGTTGCTGCAGGGAGGACAAAGGCAGGAATTAAAAGTTGAGTAGAGGACAGAGAGATAATTGAAGGTCAGTATATTGGACAGCTGAACAAAATGTTATATGGTTTTTCCTGCCCCACCCCTCCACAACCCACACCCACTCCAGCCCACAGAAAACAGGCAGCCAATATCTAGCAAAAGGTAATACATGAGGTGGATATTTCTAACAAAATCAAATGGAATTCTTTGAATAATCTAATTCTTCTACCATAACTGTACAGAACCTAGACTAAAATCTTTTTCTCTCTGATGTAAATTGGAATCTGATAGCCAGATTTCAGCCCTCTCAACCCATGGTTAGCATAATCATTAACATGTTCTACTTTGAGATCCTAGTTGTAACTCCAGCCCTAGCCAGGGAACTAACTTTAACGATACTTGAATAAAACAATCTCACAGAAGCAAAATAAATATGACATCAGAATTCACGTTGGAAAAATTGCAAGTTAGAGGACAGTTGAACAACATCATTAAAATTCTAAAAAGAAAAATCTAGAATCCTTTACCCAATGAAAATACTTTCAAAACTGGAGGCAAAAGGAAGCCTTCAAAAACACAAAGGCTGAAAGAATTAATCACCAGCATACATATAATATAATAAATATTAAACTAAATCTTTCAAGCAGAAGGAAAATAATGTCAAATGGAAATCTGGTTCTGCACAAAGGAGTAAAAAGCACCAGTAATGATAACTACATGAATAAATATAAATACTATTTTTCTTATTACTTAAATATATTCAAAAGATAATTGACCACTTAAAGCATAAGGAATAACAGTATATTTGGAATTTGTACTTGATCTATGTATAAGTAAAATATATGACAGTAATAGCATAAAAAAGCAAGAAGGGAGAAATGGAGGCATGATGTCATAGGTCTTATTAAGTGGTATGCTATCACTAGAAGGTAGCTGTAAATTAAAGATAGTGCATTAGCCCATTCATGCTGCTATAACAAAAATATCAGAGACTGGGTGTCTTAAAAATAGTAGAAATTTATTGCTCACAGTTCTAGAGTCTGGGAAATCCTAGATCAAAGTGTTAGCAGACTCGGTGTCTAATGAGGGCCTACTTCCTGGTTCATAGCTGGACATCTTTTCACTGCATCCTCACGTGGCGGGAGGCGTGAGAGAGCTCTCCAGGGTCTTTTGTTATAACATAAGGGCACTCATTCCATTCATAAGAGCTCTGTCTTCATGACTTAACCGTCTCCTAAAAGCCACTCCTCCAAACACCATTACAGTAGGGGTTAAAATTTCAACATAAGGATTTTGAGTGGGCACCAACATTCAGTTTATAACACACATCTAATAGATCTGCTCATGAATGCTTCACACGTCCTCCTCCTGCTCTGGCCTTTACTTTGGGAGCGTGAGTTATCGACTTTCCCCAGAACCACAGACAGGAGAGCAGCAATTCATCTGCCCTGCTGGCAGCTTACACTGAAGGCAATGGCTGCCTCCGCATTCTCTGGGTGACAGGCTATCACACATGGCTTTCATCTGATTCTCCTGCAAAATTTGGGCTGAGGAGAAATAGAATCTTTTATCCAGATATTTTAGTGCATACGATTGTGTGTGATGAGATCATTTATCCAGATCATTTATCCTAAAACAGGCCCTGATATGAACCTAAACCTGTATTCTAGGCCTCTCCACATTAACCACACCGGGGTCTGATACTGCCACCACAGGGGGACTACTTTCTTTTTTATGATGCCTGTGGGTTCTCTGAAATCAAAAGTGGAATGTCAGCCCTGGCTGGGGCTTTAGAGATCTAGTGTTACCCCCTTATTTTTTTATTGCTACATAATATTTGTACATACTTATGGAGTACATGTGATATGGAAGGGGGGCAGGGAAGTGCTGAGTAGAGAAAGGTGTCGTCCCTGGCTAGGGCTCCATCCCTGGGCCTATGCCCATGGACCTAGGTTTGGACAGGCACTCCTGCTTTTGCGCCCAAATGTTGCATTTTCTAAGAACATCCTGGCTTGCCACACCCCCATCCTGTGTCTATAAAAATCCTGAGGCCCTAGCAGGCACAGACACGAGCAGCTGGACATCAAGAGGAATAGACCAGTGGAAGAACACACAAGTGGCTGGACGTTGAGAGAAACAGAGGGGCAGAAGAACACACCGGCAAACACGAGGAGACACTGGCAGACACCAGCAGATGCTGGCAGGCCACCTACGGTGGGACAATGCGAAGTTCGGATGAGGACAGTCGGAGAAGAGCCACTGCTGAGCATCCTGTCTCCAGGAGAAGACCACCCCGCCTATGGCTCGCATCTCTCTGCTGAGAGCTACTTTCACCACTCAATAAGAGCTTGAACTCATTCTCCAAGCCCACGTGTGATCCGATTTTTCCAGTACACTAAGACAAGAATCCAGAGATACAGACAGCCGTCTGTCCTTGTGATAAGGCAGAGGGTCTAAACTGAGCTGATTAACACAAGCTGCCCACAGACAGAAAAACTAAAAGGGCACACGCCCCAGGAGCTGTAAGCATTCACTTCTAGATGCTTCCATGAGATCAGAACCCACACGCCCCACAACCTGCCCATCTGCATGCTCCCCTTAGAGGTTTGAGCAGCGGGGCACCAAAGAAGTGAGTCACACCCTCATCACACTCCCTGTGAGGGGGATTAGGGAACTTTTCCCGTTTCACATATAATATTTTGTTACATGCATAGAATGTGTAGTGATCAAGTCAGGGTATTTAGGCTAGCTATCACTGAGCGTATTTATCATTTCTGTGTGTTGGGAATATTTTAAGTCCTCTCTTGAGCTATTTTGAAATATGAAATACATTGTTGTTAACTATAGTAACCCGACTCTGCTATCGAAAATTAGGTCTTATTCCTTCTATCTAACTGTATATTTGTACCCATTAACCAGCCTCTCTCATCCTCCAAACACACCCTTCTTCACCTCATTTTACAAATGGAATTAGAGGAACAACAGGATTAAGGACCTTGCTGAATGCACCTGAAGGTGAATGAATGGCAGCCTAGAACCACTGATCCTTGATCTGTGGGCCGATGCTATGTCCGCACTCCCTGACATTTACAGGACTACATGACCGTGAACTCAGGACTATGAACCTCATCCAGGGACTCTCCCAATAGGCCCCAGCGCCATAGGAATAACCCCCTTTCATTCAGCTTCTTCTAGTTCAAAGTAATTCTCGAGATTCCTTAGGATTTTTGTGAGCTGAGCTGTGTCATGGCTGCAAATTGTAACTGTACTCACTATGGTAAAAAAGCAGACACTTCCTATTATTGGTCTCCGTAACCTTTCAGGAATCCAGACTGATAAATGTCCCTGGCTGTGGGAGGTGACTGACAGGCAAGAGCCTGGCAGCGCGTTGTCATAGGATGAATGACAGCTGAGGGCCTGTAACCTTTTCCCATCATAATAGGGAGACAGAAATAAAAATGTTGTGTGGAGCATATCAGATTGTCTGTGATTCAGAGCAGGGAGGTCAGGACTAGGAGTCTATGGACTTGCAGAGGGAGATGAATAAAGATGGGTGCATGCACAGGGCAGCAATTTTAGGCCCACCACATGCTGGGCATCGTGAGGGGGATGAGATGGGAAGACAGGTGCTGACTGTCCCAGAAAGGTGGCATCAGCATCTCTATAGACTCAGCCATGGCACTGGTTGTTCATACATTTGTCATACAATTTCCTTTAGGATAGGGACTAACTTTCATGCAAAATTTACCTCGAAATCTGTAAGGAAGGTGGATGATGTAATCTGTCATATCATAATTCATTTCAAAATATTAGTTTCAGGCTTTGTGTTAAGTGTTAGGGAGCAACAATGGTTGAGATAGATGATTGAAATATGTTCTTCACTCTCATAGAATTTACTTAGATAAGCAAGTACGAGTATGTGCATATGTGTGTGGACACTTATACATATATATGTTTAC
Organism: Macaca thibetana thibetana; assembly: GCF_024542745.1. Classification (NCBI taxonomy): domain Eukaryota; kingdom Metazoa; phylum Chordata; class Mammalia; order Primates; family Cercopithecidae; genus Macaca; species Macaca thibetana. The sequence goes on from NC_065590.1 coordinate 88,919,573, forward strand.
ATGCATAAATGTGAGCTTAATAAGTGCATAGCTTTCAGCCAAATAATGTGTTGGGAGACCAGCCTAAAGATTTCAGACAAGCAATATAATACACTGTGATGGAATGAGCAAGGGCTTTGAAATGTGAGCCTTGCCACTAACTGTTCACATCATTCTGGAGTTGTTTAACTTTTTAGATTTCCCCTGCCCCGTCCAACTTCCACACTTATCTATCCTATTGCAGGGCTATTGTGAAGGCAATGGGTAGGGAGTACCTTGCAGAGGAACATTTCAAGCAATAGTCATGGAACAGTGATGATTCTGTGGCTCCTCAAGACGTCCATGAAACCAAGACAATGTAGAGAGTATGTGCCATAGACACTGGCATGTAGCAGACCCCAAGAGCTCGGGAATGAGAAAATTATGATTACCTCTGGGACTTACACTGCAAAACCAATACACAATGGGTCATGCACAGTCATGCAGGGCCACCTTAAGAAAATAGAATACCTCCCAGGTGTAAAAGCTTCCAAAGGCACCAACATTTTATCAGAAGGTGCTGGTAAGCCTCCAAAGCACAATAAAAGTAAGGTCACCCAGGTACTGCCCTTAGGAGAAGGGATTAGAGATGGCTAACATGGTTGTGGCCATCTCCACTCTGCCGGGGAGGAAAACCCCCAACACAGGCGGCCACTTCAGAGCTTGATACTGTTGCATTTCCTGATAATTTGCCTGAGTTTCCATGTTATGAGTTTACTTATCTGATCTTTTATCAATTCTGCCTTCTACATTCCTCAAATGTGTCCACCTGTACCATCCCCATTGCCCCCACCATATTTCACGTCACCAGTGTTTCTCACCGCATCAGCTTCCTCACTTCCGTCCGTACTTCCAGGCCCACCCCACCCCCATCTCCCTTCCAATAATTCTATGCACCACAGCCAGAGAAATAGTTCTAAATCATGAATTTCTTGTTACTTTCCTGCTAAATCCCTTCAGATAGGTTTCCTGTTATGTTCAGTATGCAATCTGAATACCTTGACATGGTTCAAGGGCTTAATAGGCTGGCTCTGCCACACTCTGCAGTACCTGTTCCAACCTGCTTTCCCCTCTGGATGTAATCTCCTGCCACACTGCACAAAGGCCTGCCTCCCCTATGGCATCGTCACCTGCCCTGCTTCTCAGGTCATCTGTCACACTGTCCTCAATTCTTCCTGTGAATATCGCTTTCCTGGGCTGGGTGCCCCTTCTGTGTGCTCTCAGCTCCAGCACCTGCCTTCACGTCTGCCTTTTGCACATCAGATGGGACTGCTTGCTTGCCTTTGTGACTCATTGGCAAGGTGACTATAATCCTTGTAAATGAAGAAATCGTGGCTTCCCCCTGTATGCTCCAGGTTCCCCATCTGAGAACCAGGCATGAGGACAGCAGTGAGTTCACAGAGCTGTGATGAGAATCTAAAAAGCTATTGACCACAAAACACTTAGTTTCTGACAGAGAATAACTATCTGAGCGCTTATTTATATATAACATAAGAAATCATATAGTTATTATTACACCTCTTTTTCTGCTGTAACTTTAGAATATAGTACAGTGCACGGCAAAAAGAAGTCTCAATAAATATTTGTTAAATAAGAAAATGAGTTTCATACATTCCATGCAGCCATCTCATTTTTGTTTGAGTTCTTATGTCACTTGATTACTAGGGGCAATTTAACCTTGCCAGGACCAAAAGCAAAACAAAACAAAACAAAACAAACAAACAAACAAAAATCATCTTGTACAACTAACAACCATACTTTTCTAAACGTCACTAAATGGTCATTTTTCCTTTTGTGTATTAGTCTCTTATAAGATCTATTATGGAGTCAGTTTCTCCAAAACAGTTCAACTCTCGGAGTATTGAACTTGAAGTGCTGAGGATGCAATCATGTGTGCTGGCGAAATCACTAAAGGTAACGTTGCTTTTTAAAATTTTGGTTTTCTGAACTCTCAAGTCACTCCTCTTCCCAAATATCCCATTGTAATCCTTCCTCAAACGTATTCCACAAGTACCTCCTCATTCTCTCTCGCTGCCCTGTAAAATGAGGGGAAGATGGAGAAAAATACAAAACAGATAACAGCTTCACTTTCTATACTACTCATTAGCTGAGATGGTTCAGAAGATAGGAGAGTGCAGTGTTTGGGCAGCAGGAGGTGCAGGCCACGTGGTGGATCTCAGGGAGTCTGGCAGGAAGGTAAGAGCATGGCTGTTGATCGGTACAAGTGAATCCCAAATCCCAAAAGAACTGGCTGTGGGCACTGGGCAATGATGATAGCCAACTTTATTGATCATTTCTCATCCTCTCGTGCAGTGTTAAAAACACTAAGCAGGGAGGTAGGGGGCTAATTTTTTTTATTGTATTTTTCTTTAAATAAATTTTATTGTGTATATTTGAGAATTCCAGCATGAGGTTATGGGATACATGTAGGTACACAGACACTAAACATAAAAAGTAACTGAGACATTGGGAGCTTAATCACTATTCCAGAAATCAAAGAGCCAGTAAGAAGCAGAGCTGGGATTCAAAGCCAGGCAGTTTGATTACAGGGCTCGCACTCTTTACCCACAGTCTCTCAGCTCTCCTCTCTCAAAAATGGGCCAATTACCCACATGCTATAGGATTTTCATGATCATTACAGAAAATGAATATGGCAGGCACATAATAAACAGTGGCTACACTGACCACCAACTCTGGGATCTCCAGCAATTTCCTTTGCTTCTGTGGTCTTCAGGTTTCCCAAGTACTTAATGAAAAGGATAGCGAAGTAACTCAGAATTCTAAGGTTACAGCTTACATCTGCCCAAGAGCAATATGTTTCCCTCTTGCTGAGGTGTCAGTCTACTGCCCTCACCCTCCGAGGCATTTAAGCCTAAAGGTCAAACCTCCCCCATGGCCACCTATATCTCCAATTATAGCTTGTGAGTTGAAATAGAGCCACTGCATACTCATCATTTTGATGGTTGCTTGCTAAGCTGTCTTTTAAGGTATGAAAAACTCAGACTATAGAAAGAGGAATGACACAAGAATTACAAGATAGAGAGATAGACAACAGTCTCCAGCCATAGATTGATTAATGGTCCAACTTAAACTTGGAATTAGACAAGTTTAATTCCACTGCACGGGCAAGAGAACTCATCCCCAAAGAATCTTCCAGCAAATCTAATTAAGGAACACTGATGACAAGCCAAGCCACATAGATTTCATGGCCCTGACCCATGCTTGGGACTTCAGAAATGTCCTAATGTCCTGGATACAAACATCACACAAGTTCTTGTATGACTTTCTCTGCAGGTAGTATTGAATCTGGGAAAAAAAAAAAATTCCAGAGTAGAACATTGTCCCAACCAGCTGGTAACCTGGGTCGGCCCTATCTCAGAGAAGACAAGGGAGATGGAGTTTGGGGCAAGATGCCATTTATCTGTTGTATTCTCAACTTCACCTCATCAACCATCCACCCACCTAGGAGTGCCCTTGAATGGTTTCAACCCAAGCAAGACTGATTAAACTTTCTTCCCATAGCAAGGACAACCATACCTTTGTAGTTATGAGGTTTTTTTCCCAGAAAAGAAGGAGTCCCTTTAATTTTTGTGATAATTTTATGAATTTTTATGCTACAAAGCTAAGGATCATTTCACTGTGACTTTCAGTAATATAATTTAATGATTTGGGGAATAATTGTTGCAGTTACTGGCAAAGAGTACAAGCCTTTTTTTGCCTTATTGATGGATAATAAAGTTCCTCCCAACTGTACATATTTTCTTCTTTTTGGATACTTTGAATAAAACTCAAGAAAGAACCCAGGTTTACAGCAGTAATTTCTCAGGTTTGCACAAAATTTCACCACATCCTATTTTATCTTTTTCCTCAGTAAAACAACACTAACTATGGGAGGTGTTAGGTGAATGCAAGATGCACACATCTTAAAGTAATGAAGACAATTAATACTGACTGCATGTTGGCTGGGCACAATGGCTCACGCCTGTAATCCCAGCACTTTGGGAGGCCGAGGTAGGTGGATCATGTGAGGTCAGGAGTTTGGGACCAGCCTGCCAATATAGTGAAATTCCGTCTCTACTAAAAATACAAAAATTAACTGAGCGTGGTGGCATGCACCGGTAGTCTCAGCTACTTGGGAGGCTGAGACAGGATAATTGCTTGAACCCAGGAGGCAAAGGTTGCAGTGAGCCGAGATCGTGCCACTGCACTCCAGCCTGGGCCACAGGGTGAGACTTTGTCCCTCTCTCTCTCTCTCTCCTCTCTCTCTCTCTATATATATGTGTGTGTGTATATATATATATATATAGAGAGAGAGAGAGAGAGAGACTGCATGTCTACACATGTTGGTGCATCAATGAAGCCTCATCTAATCTTTATAATAATCATGTAGAAGTGGAAAAAACTGCTACCTTCTTTTTGTAGATAGGAGAACGGAGGCTCAGAGAAGTGAGTTAACTTGTCCAAGGCCACACAAGTTTGGGGCAAATTCAGGCTTGGAAGCAAGGTTTATCTGTCACCTAGAAAGACCTTGCCCTTTTCCTTGCCCCAGTGAATGAATGGATACCTTGGTGCTGCATCTCCAAGCACACGTCTCATGGGAGGCAGAGCAGGAAGATAAGATATGCATTCTGAGGCCTAGGGAAATCATTGAGATTATGCCTCAGTGGAAAAAATAAAGGCTTGCATATGGTGGGTTGGTATTTGGTGAGGGAAATGAAGGTGAATGGACCATTAGGATGAAGGATACAGGGACAGTTGCAGCAGGTTATACAATGATAAATAAATGTGCACATGTCCCTCAAGAACTTGACAGTTATGATCCTAAGGAACGTCTGGTGACTGAGGTCAGATTCCTCCAGTGTTTTGTGTTTTTTGTTTGTTTTGTTTTGTTTGAGACGGAGTCTCGCTCTGTCACCCAGGCTGGAGTGCAGTGGCGCGATCTCGGCTCACTGCAAGCTCTGCCTCCCAGGTTCACGCCATTCTCCTGCCTTAGTCTCCCGAGTAGCTGGGACTACAGGCGCCCGCCACCTCGCCCGGCTAATTTTTTTGTGTTTTTAGTAGAGATGGGGTTTCACTGTGTTAGCCAGGATGGTCTCGATCTCCTGACGTCATGATCCGCCTGCCTCGGCCTCCCAAAGTGCTGGGATTACAGGCGTGAGTCACTGCACCTGGCCTGTTTTGTTTTTGTTTAACATCAAGCATTCTATAAGAGTTAGAGAAAGTAGCTTTATTTCTCTTTCCCACACAGTTCCCTGAAGATCTTCAATTTATGCTTGGTTTAGTGGCCCCAGAAAGGAAAGTACTTAGGAAGGGTGTTGAGAGGGGCATGAAATTCTGGAACAAGGTGAATTTTATCTGATATGATGAGCCCTGTAATTCCATTGTTTTCTAAGCTTGCTAAATTGACAAGGAGACTTACCTTCTCCATAGAGGCAGAAATAATTTATAACATCAATTTTACTATCTGGACGGCTCCACATATCTTTATATAATGGCTCATATTGTCTTTGTAGATTTTTTTTTCCTAGGGAACATTTTAATCTAGCTAGTGTAAATAATATCAATCACATTGCTCATATAATCATTATTGACTTGGGTTTTTTCTTTGGTTAATTTCCGAATATTATTTTTATGCAGGAGGCAGCGTAGAGGAGTAGAAATAACACTGGCCTGAAAATAAATTTAAGGTTAGAAGTCTGATTTCCTCAACAATAGACCCCAAACTTTCCATCTACTACCACACCTTTGGATCAGCGCTCTGCATAAAGTGCTTTACTCTCAGAAGAGGCAGAACAGAGACATGAAATAAAGCATGGCCCTGGGGCAACCATCAGGGTTAGAGGTCTCCATCACCACTTCCTAGCTCTGTGACACTGGGCACATTAGGGAACCTCTCCTTGCCTCTGTTCCCTAATCCGCAAAATGCTAACTGTAATGAAGCACATCTTCCTGGTTTATTGCAAGGATTTAATCAGAGAATTCATCAAAAAGTACTTTGGAGAGTACCTGCACCATAGTAGTGTTAAAAAGTTAACATTTATGGTAATTACATCCTCCTTTCCATTCAGAAATGCTCTTCATGCACACTTAGCAAACTCCTGCAAATATTTCAACTCTCAGCTAAAATGCCCCTTCCTCTAAAAACCCTTTCACAACCACCCCCTGCTTCTTCCCCAGAAGAAATCATGCTTTTCTCTCTCTGATCCCTCCGATGGTACTTTACTTATCCTTTCAGTCAGGAAATATTAACAGAGCTGAGTGTGCACAAGCACTGCTGCCACAGAGTTGTCGATGAGGAAGGCACAGTCTCCACAGAGCTCACAGCCTAGGAAGACATCACAGGCACAAAGGTTTCTTGTTCAGAGATGAGTCATTTCTCAAGCTGTATAAAATCCAGGGGCAGCCTCTGAGACCACATTAGCCGTGTTTAGTTTTTCCTGACTTGTTTTCTTCATTCTATTTCCTTTTCCAACTTTTCGTTTTACTTTCTAGTTTTCCCTCCTTTCTTTTCTTCTCTTACCATCCTTTATTCTTCTCTTGTTTATTGTGGTTTCTTTCCCTCTCTTTCTCTCTCTCCCTTTCAGTATGTGCTGTATGTGGGAGTAGAACAACACTAAGGGAAGGCTTCCTAGAAGGGATAGTGTCTAAGCTAAGTCTTCGAGGCAGGATGGGATTTAGATAATAAGTGGAGGAGTGGGTGGGATACAAATGGACAGAAAGAAACAGTCAGAAGGAACGTCAAATGTGAGGTCCCTGAGAAGAAAGAATGAGAGGGAAAATGTATGCATGCATGGAAAAATGTATCAAGTTTAGTAAGGTTGTCAACACCCCAAAGGTGTAGTGGGATTCGTAGGAGAGGTAGATTGTGAAACCCGGGTCATGGGGATTCAGGCTTTCTGCGCTATGGTTGGATTATCTTCTTGATGGGACGAGTTCTAAATTGGGATTTTAAGGAACAAAGTGGCATGACAAGATTTGCATGTTAGAAAGATCACTATTTCTGGGTGTAGAATGGGTTTCAGGAGGCCAGATGGACATAAGGTGTTTTAAGGTATGCTACTAAAACCATCCAAGCAAGAGATGTTGATGCTTTAAGGATGCAGGCAGGACAGAACAGTGGATAGACTTGTAAGCTCCACTAAATCACTGGGTTCTAATTCTGGTGCAGCCATTCACAGATGCTAAGAGAAAGGGCAACTGCCAATGTTCTACACTTTTAGCCAAACATCTTAGCATTCGAAAAAGGCTTTTGGTTCAGGTGGCCAACTCTTTAAAATAAAGATAAAAAGAATCCAAGATCTGCACAACAGTCTACCATCAGATTTCATAGGTAAGAAACACAAGGCGTGCATACTTATTCATTTATTGTTTCAATATTGTACTGAAACCCTACTATTTGGCAGGCTCTAGGGAAAAAAAGCAAGGTAATTTAAGGGGCTAGAGCTTGATCAGCATACATGTTTATATAGAATGGACAGAGAAGTTCCCTATAAATAGAACCAATTTGATATTGATGGAAGTGAAGGAGACAGCAAGGCTAATGCTTGGGAGAAAAGTGCTCCAAGCTGAAGGAACAGCAAGAGCAAAAGACCTGAGACAGGAGCACGTGGGGTTCTTTAAGCATCAGCAAGGAGGCAGACATGAGCTGTAGAGAGTAGCAGAATATGACTCAATGAAAGAGATGACAGGTTGTGAAGGGCATTAGAGGCCAGTGGCTTGGATTTATATTCTACACGTGATGGGAAGCCATTATACTAAAAAAAATCATATAATTTGATGTAGGTTAATGAGTTGCTTTGCTTGCTGTGTGGAAAATAGACCATAGCAGAGCAGAATGGAGAAAAGGAACTCACAGAGATTATTATAGTGGCCAAAGGAGAAATTATGTTCGATTGACATAAACTACAGTTATGTGTGGAAATAGTGAGAAGTGGTAGAATTCCAGATCTATGTTGAGGCTAGAACTGACAAAACTGGCTAATAGCATTGACATGGAATGGGGAGAAAAAGAGAGACGAGTCAAGGATGATTCTAAGGTTGACCCTGAGCAACTAGGTAAAATTGCTCTAAGTTGGGTAAGGTTCAGCTTACTTTTGGACAGCATAAATAATTGACAATGTTGAGTAGGCAGAGGGGTATATGAATCTGGGGCTCAATGAAGAGGCTGAGAAAGCAGATGCAAATTTGGAAGTTATCAGCACATATCAATCCCTAGAACCTCATGTGAACAAAGATGAAGAAGAGTTCCAAGGACTGAATCCTGGACTATTCCAGCAGTTAGAGATTAGAAAAATTCATAAAATCCATCAAAAGTGACTGAGAAGTAGCAACCAGTAGCAAGTGAAGACACAGAGGAGAGGGAAGAAAGTGCGTTAGGAAGGGAGTAGGTTTGGAAAATGTTGGTGTAAAATCAGCCTTTTCCCTTACCTCCTATACGTCACATAAAATCAAAAAAGTTGAATAAAAAGAAAGCCATAAAGCACGTATTTAATGGAACTAACATATAGTTATAACCACAAAATAGGCAAAAGTGTGCCAAAAGCAGTTGAGTATTGAGCAGGGCTATAGGAGAAAGCAGAAAGGTGAAACTCTTGATAGCATATCTCGGAAAGAGCCATCACAGTTCACTTTTCTGGGATGCATAGCCTGGTCCCCAGGTGCACACCCAGCAATGGGAGCACTGCTGGTGCTGCTTCATCAAGAAACAGGTGGTGGAACTAAATGAGAAATCACACAATGGGCACAAGGTAAAAGAGGAACTTTACATTTTGAACAGTTCTACAGATGCCTGTCTCTCATGAGTGGAAAGAAATAAAAACTAAAAGAACTCACAAACAATGGGTCCTAAGAAAAATTTTGGTTAACCTGGAATAATTCTGTGTTTCTTCACTGTAAGCAGGTGGTCCAAGTAGCTGATCCAGGAAAGAGTCAACTGCTTAAAATACATATGGAAGCACAATAAGTGCTATATAGAAATAAAACAACAAAAAGATGAAAGAAACAGAGAAAGCATATGATATATAGAAAACATTCATCAGAAAAATATAGCCACAGAGATAAAAATTGTGATCAAATATTTTATTAGAATGTGACTGATATCATAAATTGGCTAAAACAATATTCACTCTCATTCCCTTCTAGCTTTTCTAGCTGGCTGAGAAACCACACCGTATAATTTCTCAGACTTGTAGCTCAAGTTTTGCCTATGACAAAGATCCACTGAGGAAAATCACCACCTGAGATTTGGAAAAGAAAGCAACAGTGGAATCCACATATGGAGCACTTGTCTTCTGGCAAGCACGTGGATGGAGGGCACTGGTTCTGGGGCACTGGAGTGGAGATTCTGGCTCATAGTCTTCAGTGCCCTGGGTGCTGAGTATGGGTGAGAGCAGCAAACAGTTTCTGCTAGGACACTGGGGATGTGTGTTTGGGCATTGTCCCAGCTGCATTGCCCCTGGCAATGTATAGTATTCAAGGCTAGTTCACTAGCTCCTTAGGAGAGTTTGTGAGTTACCAAATACTCTTTAACAAACCCCTTTTGCTTTAATCATCTAGTATAAATTATTTTCTGTAGTTAAAGATGCTGACCAACATTCACATATTTTAAAAAAGAGAAAATTTAATGAAGCTATTTTAAAAATGCACAAAACAAAGTACACAACATTGGGGAATAGGTAATGATACAATAAAAAGAGATAAAACATGAGCTGTACATATCAAGCAGGAGGAGCAAAAAACATAAATGAAGGTAAAATTAAATATAAATATATAAGTGTATATGTACATATATGTGTATATATTTCTTGGCATTGACTATTGAGTCAGTCTTTCCTTGGACTTGTACATCTTTTAAATCTTTGACATTTTTTTCATTGTAATTTTAAAAACCTGTTCTGCTTATTCATTTGAATTTTCCTCTTAAGAGGCTCTAATTATGTATTGTAAAGTCCTAACCTGCATAACTATGTATGGAAATATAGTGGGTCTATGTTCAAGCCTTCTTGCCTGGTTTTTATGGCTCTTTTGTTCTTTTATCTTTCTCTCTCTTTATTGATATAGATATAGATCAGTTTCTCTTTAAAGTATTAGTCGTCATTCATCACAAGAAGCAAAACATTTAAACTATTCAAGGAAAAGATGTACAACATAAAAATGTTATATCCAGCCAAACTGTATTCAAGTATAAAAGCAACATACAAATGCTTTTTTTATTTATTTATTTATTATTATTATACTTTAAGTTGTAGGGTACATGTGCATAACGTGCAGGTTTGTTACATATGTATACTTGTGCCATGTTGGTGTGCTGCACCCATCACCTCATCATTTACATCAGGTATAAATCCCAATGCAATTCCTCCCCCCTCCCCCCTCCCCATGATAGGCCCCGGTGTGTGATGTTCCCCTTCCTGAGTCCAAGTGATCTCATTGTTCAGTTCCCACCTATGAGTGAGAACATGCGGTGTTTGGTTTTCTGTTCTTGTGATAGTTTGCTAAGAATGATGGTTTCCAGCTGCATCCATGTCCCTACAAAGGACACAAACTCATCCTTTTTGATGGCTGCATAGTATTCCATGGTGTATATGTGCCACATTTTCTTAATCCAATCTGTCACTGATGGACATTTGGGTTGATTCCAAGTCTTTGCTATTGTGAATAGTGCCACAATAAACATACGTGTGCATGTGTCTTTATAGCAGCATAATTTATAATCCTTTGGGTATATACCCAGTAATGGGATGGCTGGGTCATATGGTACATCTAGTTCTAGATCCTTGAGGAATCGCCATACTGTTTTCCATAATGGTTGAACTAGTTTACAATCCCACCAACAGTGTAAAATGTTCCTATTTCTCCACATCCTCTCCAGCACCTGTTGTTTCCTGACTTTTTAATGATTGCCATTCTAACTGGTGTGAGATGGTATCTCATTGTGGTTTTGATTTGCATTTCTCTGATGGCCAGTGATGATAAGCATTTTTTCATGTGTCTGTTGGCTGTATGAATGTCTTCTTTTGAGAAATGTCTGTTCATATCCTTTGCCCACTTTTTGATGGGGTTGTTTGTTTGTTTTTTTCTTGTAAATTTGTTTGAGTTCTTTGTAGGTTCTGGATATTAGCCCTTTGTCAGATGAGTAGATTGCAAAAAATTTTCTCCCATTCTGTAGGTTGCCTGTTCACTCTGATGGTAGTTTCTTTTGCTGTGCAGAAGCTCTTTAGTTTAATGAGATCCCATTTGTCAATTTTGGCTTTTGCTGCCGTTGCTTTTGGTGTTTTAGACATGAAGTCTTTGCCCATGCCTATGTCCTGAATGGTACTACCTAGGTTTTCCTCTAGGATTTTTATGGTATTAGGTCTAACAGTTAAGTCTCTAATCCATCTTGAATTAATTTTCGTATAAGGAGTAAGGAAAGGATCCAGTTTCAGCTTTCTACTTATGGCTCGCCAATTTTCCCAGCACCATTTATTAAATAGGGAATCCTTTCCCCATTTCTTGTTTCTCTCAGGTTTGTCAAAGATCAGATGGCTGTAGATGTGTGGTATTATTTCTGAGGACTCCGTTCTGTTCCATTGGTGTATATCTCTGTTTTGGTACCAGTACCATGCTGTTTTGGTTACTGTAGCCTTGTAGTATAGTTTGAAGTCAAGTAGCGTGATGCCTCCAGCTTTGTTCTTTTGACTTAGGATTGTCTTGGAGATGCGGGCTCTTTTTTGGTTCCATATGAACTTTAAAGCAGTTTTTTCCAATTATGTGAAGAAAGTCATTGGTAGCTTGATGGGGATGGCATTGAATCTATAAATTACCTTGGGCAGTATGGCCATTTTCACGATATTAATTCTTCCCATCCATGAGCATGGTATGTTCTTCCATTTGTTTGTGTCCTCTTTTATTTCACTGAGCAGTGGTTTGTAGTTCTCCTTGAAGAGGTCCTTTACATCCCTTGTAAGTTGGATTCCTAGGTATTTTATTCTCTTTGAAGCAATTGTGAATGGAAGTTCATTCCTGATTTGGTTCTCTGTTTGTCTGTTACTGGTGTATAAGAATGCTTGTGATTTTTGCACATTAATTTTGTATCCTGAGACTTTGCTGAAGTTGGTTATCAGCTTAAGGAGATTTTGGGCTGAGACAATGGGGTTTTCTAAATATACAATCATGTCATCTGCAAAGAGGGACAATTTGATTTCTTCTTTTCCTAACTGAATACCCTTGATTTCTTTCTCTTGCCTAATTGCCCTAGCCAGAACTTCCAACACTATGTTGAATAGGAGTGGTGAGAGAGGGCATTCCTGTCTTGTGCCAGTTTTCAAAGGGAATTTTTCCAGTTTTTGCCCATTCAGTATGATATTGGCTGTGGGTTTGTCATAAATAGCTCTTATTTATTTTGAGGTACGTTCCATCAATACCGAATTTATTGAGCGTTTTTAGCATGAAGGGCTGTTGAATTTTGTCAAAAGCCTTTTCTGCATCTATTGAGATAATCATGTGGTTCTTGTCTTTGGTTCTGTTTATATGCTGGATTATGTTTATTGATTTGCGAATGTTGAACCAACCTTGCATCCCAGGGATGAAGCCCACTTGATCATGGTGGATAAGCTTTTTGATGTGTTGCTGAATCCGGTTTGCCAGTATTTTATTGAGGATTTTTGCATCGATGTTCATCAGAGATATTGGTCTAAAATTCTCTTTTTTTGTTGTGTCTCTGCCAGGCTTTGGTATCAGGATGATGTTGGCCTCATAAAATGAGTTAGGGAGGATTCCCTGTTTTTCTATTGATTGGAATAGTTTCAGAAGGAATGGTACCAACTCCTCCTTGTACCTCTGGTAGAATTCAGCTGTGAATCCATCTGGTCCTGGACTTTTTTTGGTTGGTAGGCTATTAATTATTGCCTCAATTTCAGAGCCTGCTATTGGTCTATTCAGGGATTCAACTTCTTCCTGGTTTAGTCTTGGGAGAGTGTAAGTGTCCAGGAAATTATCCATTTCTTCTAGATTTTCCAGTTTATTTGCGTAGAGGTGTTTATAGTATTCTCTGATGATAGTTTGTATTTCTGTGGGGTCGGTGGTGATATCCCCTTTATCATTTTTAATTGCGTCGATTTGATTCTTCTCTCTTTTCTTCTTTATTAGTCTTGCTAGTGGTCTGTCAATTTTGTTGATCTTTTCAAAAAACCAACTCCTGGATTCATTGATTTTTTGGAGGGTTTTTTGTGTCTCTATCTCCTTCAGTTCTGCTCTGATCTTAGTTATTTCTTGCCTTCTGTTAGCTTTCGAATGTGTTTGCTCTTGCTTCTCTAGTTCTTTTAATTGCGATGTTAGTGTCAATTTTAGATCTTTCCTGCTTTCTCTTGTGGGCATTTAGTGCTATAAATTTCCCTCTACACACTGCTTTAAATGTGTCCCAGAGATTCTGGTATGTTGTATCTTTGTTCTCATTGGTTTCAAAGAACATCTTTATTTCTGCCTTCATTTCGTTATGTACCCAGTAGTCATTCAGGAGCAGGTTGTTCAGTTTCCATGTAGTTGAGCGGTTTTGATTGAGTTTCTTAGTCCTGAGTTCTAGTTTGATTGCACTGTGGTCTGAGAGACAGTTTGTTATAATTTCTGTTCTTGTACATTTGCTGAGGAGTGCTTTACTTCCAATTACGTGGTCGATTTTGGAGTAAGTACGATGTGGTGCTGAGAAGAATGTATATTCTGTTGATTTGGGGTGGAGAGTTCTATAGATGTCTATTAGGTCTGCTTGCTGCAGAGATGAGTTCAATTCCTGGATATCCTTGTTAACTTTCTGTCTCGTTGATCTGTCTAATGTTGACAGTGGAGTGTTGAAGTCTCCCATTATTATTGTATGGGAGTCTAAGTCTCTTTGTAAGTCTCTAAGGGACTTGCTTTATGAATCTGGGTGCTCCTGTATTGGGTGCATATATATTTAGGATAGTTAGCTCTTCCTGTTGAATTGATCCCTTGACCATTATGTAATGGCCTTCTTTGTCTCTTTTGATCTTTGATGGTTTAAAGTCTGTTTTATCAGAGACTAGTATTGCAACCCCCGCTTTTTTTTGTTCTCCATTTGCTTGGTAAATCTTCCTCCATCCCTTTATTTTGAGCCTATGTATGTCTCTGCGTGTGAGATGGGTCTCCTGAATACAGCAGACTGATGGGTCTTGACTCTTTATCCAGTTTGCCAGTCTGTGTCTTTTAATTGGAGCATTTAGTCCATTTACATTTAAGGTTAAGATTGTTATGTGTGAACTTGATCCTGCCATTATGATATTAACTGGTTATTTTGCTCGTTAGTTGATGCAGTTTCTTCCTAGCCTCGATGGTCTTTACATTTTGGCATGTTTTTGCACGGCTGGTACCGGTTGTTCCTTTCCATGTTTAGTGCTTCCTTCAGGGTCTCTTGTAAGGCAGGCCTAGTGGTGACAAAATCTCTAAGCATTTGCTTATCTGTAAAGGATTTTATTTCTCCTTCACTTATGAAACTTAGTTTGGCTGGATATGAAATTCTGGGTTTAAAATTCTTTTCTTTAAGAACGTTGAATATTGGCCCCCACTCTCTTCTGGCTTGTAGAGTTTCTGCCGAGAGATCTGCTGTTAGTCTGATGGGCTTCCCTTTGTGGGTAACCCGACCTTTCTCTCTGGCTGCCCTTAAGATTTTTTCCTTCATTTCAACTTTGGTGAATCTGGCAATTATGTGTCTTGGAGTTGCTCTTCTCGAGGAGTATCTTTGTGGCGTTCTCTGTATTTCCTGGATTTGAATGTTGGCCTGCCCTACTAGGTTGGGGAAGTTCTCCTGGATGATATCCTGAAGAGTGTTTTCCAACTTGGTTCCATTTTCCCCCTCACTTTCAGGCACCCCAATCAGACGTAGATTTGGTCTTTTTACATAATCCCATACTTCTTGCAGGCTTTGTTCATTTCTTTTTCTTCTTTTTTCTTTTGGTTTCTCTTCTCGCTTCATTTCATTCATTTGATCCTCAATCGCTGATACTCTTTCTTCCAGTTGATCGAGTCGGTTACTGAAGCTTGTGCATTTGTCACGTATTTCTCGTGTCATGGTTTTCATCTCTTTCATTTCGTTTAGGACCTTCTCTGCATTAATTACTCTAGCCATCAATTCTTCCACTTTTTTTTCAAGATTTTTAGTTTCTTTACGCTGGGTACGTCATTCCTCCTTTAGCTCTGAGAAATTTGATGGACTGAAGCCTTCTTCTCTCATCTCGTCAAAGTCATTCTCCGTCAAGCTTTGATCCATTGCTGGCAATGAGCTGCGCTCCTTTGCAGGGGGAGATGCGCTCTTATTTTTTGAATTTCCAGCTTTTCTGCCCTGCTTTTTCCCCATCTTTGTGGTTTTATCTGCCTCTGGTCTTTGATGATGGTGATGTACTGATGGGGTTTTGGTGTAGGTGTCCTTCCTGTTTGATAGTTTTCCTTCTAACAGTCAGGACCCTCAGCCGTAGGTCTGTTGGAGATTGCTTGAGGTCCACTCCAGACCCTGTTTGCCTGGGTATCAGCAGCAGAGGCTGCAGAAGATAGAATATTTCTGAACAGCGAGTGTACCTGTCTGATTCTTGCTTTGGAAGCTTCCTCTCAGGGGTGTACTCCACCCTGTGAGGTGTGGGGTGTCAGACTGCCCCTAGTGGGGGATGTCTCCCAGTTAGGCTACTCAGGGGTCAGGAACCCACTTGAGCCGGGAGTCTGTCCCTTCTCAGATCTCAACCTCATGTTGGGAGATCCACTGCTCTCTTCAAAGCTGTCAGACAGAGTCGTTTGCGTCTGCAGAGCTTTCTGCTGCGTTTGTTATTGTTTACTGTGCCCTGTCCCCAGAGGTGGAGTCTACAGAGACAGGCAGGTTTCCTTGAGCTGCTGTGAGCTCCACCCAGTTCTAGCTTCCCAGCAGCTTTGTTTACCTACTTAAGCCTCAGCAATGGCGGGCGCCCCTCCCCCAGCCTCGCTGCTGCCTTGCCGGTAGATCACAGACTGCTGTGCTAGCAATGAGGGAGGCTCCCTGGGTGTGGGACCCTCCCGGCCAGGTGTGGGATATGATCTCCTGGTGTGCCTGTTTGCTTAAAGCGCAGTATTGGGGTGGGAGTTACCCGATTTTCCAGGTGTTGTGTGTCTCAGTTCCCCTGGCTAGGAAAAGGGATTCCCTTCCCCCTTGTGCTTCCCAGGTGAGGCAATGCCTCGCCCTGCTTCAGCTCTCGCTGGTCGGGCTGCAGCAGCTGACCAGCACCGATCGTCCGGCACTCCCCAGTGAGATGAACCCAGTACCTCGGTTGAAAATGCAGAAATCACCGGTCTTCTGTGTCGCTCGCGCTGGGAGTTGGAGACTGGAGCTGTTCCTATTCGGCCATCTTGCTCCGCCCCCCCAAATGTTTTTGTTTTAGTTTTTGTTTTTTGAAATGGAGTTTCGCTGTGTCTCCCAGGCTGGAGTGCAGTGGCGCGATCTCGGCTCTCTGCAACATCCACCTCCTGGGTTCAAGCGATTCTCCTGCCTCAGCCTCCCGCGTAGCTGGGACTACAGATGCGTGCCAACACACCCAGCTAATTTTTGTATTTTTAGTAGAGACAGGATTTCACCATGTTGGCCAGGCTTATCTCAAACTCCTGACCTCAAGGTATCCACCTGCCTCGGCCTCCCAAAATGCTGGGATTACAGGCATGAGCCACCGCGCCCTGCCCAATACAACTGTGTTTAAACATGAAACACATGAGATAATTATTTCCATTAGTCCTCAAAGAAAATCCTAGATGACTAGTTTAATTTAACTAATAGATGATAGGAAAAAATATAAAAATAGAAGGTAAGCCAAGAATCAGGCAATCGGAGTCTAAGTATAGCTAATAGTATAAAAGTGAACACTGTGGTGATAATATACTCAAATTGTGGTGTGGAAGAGAGAAGGCAGAAAGTCAGAAACAAGGGATGTTTACTACTATTTAATATGTTCATTATTATTTACCATTGTCCTAGGGGTATTACCCAACACGATTAGACAAGAGAAATACATTAAAAATATTAAAATTGAAGAGGAGGTGGTAAAATTGTTCTTATTTACAGATATCATGATTAGGTATTTGAAAACCCTGAGAGAATCAATTGAAAACTACTACAAATAAAATAATTCAGTAATGTGACCAGATATAAAATTAATATAGAGGAACTGGCAGCCTTTTATATAAACAGCAAAACAGAAAATGTCAGAAAAGACCCCAATTTTTTTCTGTTGGTTGCAAAAATTAAAATATTTAGAAATCAATTCAAGAATAATGTGTAAAATATATCAGGAGAAATACCTAATGTAGATGATGGGTTGATGATGGGTGCAGCAAACCACCATGGCATATATATACCTATGTAACAAACCTGCACATTCTGCACCTGTATCCCAGAACTTAAAATATAATTTAAAAAAGAAAAAAAATTATTAAACAGTGAAAAAAAAAAAAAACTAGCAAAAGAAAGTTTAGATGCTCCCAAGAAACCTGGCCTACGTAGAGAGCTTCATTCTCACTATGTGCTGCACCATTCCTTTCACCTTATCTGGACCCCACAAACACATTTTAAAAAATAATTATTCTGAGTCATTTAAGCCTCATGGAGGTCTCTCCTCTCTCACCCCTTCGTCTGGAATAATGTCTATTTCCCCTTCAGGTCTTGAGACAGACACTATATCATATTGAAAGTTATGCCTAGCCAAGCAAGAGTGTTTTAGGTATCCTGACACACAATGTATTTAAATTGCATGTTTAACTCTTTGTCTCTCATAATAGACTCTGAGCTCATCAAGACAAGATCAAGTATGTTCAACTGTTGCACCCTGGTGCCCAGCACAGAGCTAGTGCTCAGTAAAATAACAGAAGGATAGAATAATATAGAGATGCAGAAAGAACACCGACTGAATGAAGAAGTGAAAACGTGAAAATAGTTTAATTTTATGAGATTGGGGTTGTAATAAGTTTTTTCTCTTGTTTGTTTCCCATAAATATTAATATATTTGCCCACTACAAGCAAATGAAAAACATGGGGAAAAATACTAATGCATATATGCAAATCTATTCCAAAATCAGTTTATCTCCCAATGAGACCCCAAACATATGTGATGTAAGTACTTTTACAGGTCGTCAGGAGCAAACAGGAAAAAACATGCAATAAAGACTAACAGAAGACAGTAGGGTGAAGAGCAGTCAGTAATGAATAAAGAAAATGTGGTACATTTACACCATAGAATACCATGCAGCCATAAAAAAGAACATGATCGTGTCCTTTGCAGGAAAATGGATGGAGCTGGAGACCACTAATCTTAGCAAACTAACACAGGAACAGAAAACCAAATACCACACGTTCTCATTTATAAATAGGAGCTGAATGATGAGAACACGTAGAGGAGAACGCCACACACAGGGGCCTTTCAGGGGTTGGATGGTGGGAGGAGGGAGAGGATCAGGAAAAATAACTAATGGGTACTAAGCTTAATACTTGCATGAAGAAATAATCTGTACAATTCCCATGACACAAGTTTACCTATGTAACAAACCTGCACTTTTACACCCTGAACTTAAAAGTTAAAAAGAAAAAGAAAAACAGTCAGTAAAAGACAAAGCTAATATTTATAAAATAGAAGTAACTAGCAGAAGACATCTTTTCAGAGCATATTGAGTGATTAAAAGCCTCCTTTAAAAACAGTTGACAAGGAGCAGTTATCTAACACATTAACTTTGGGCTATTACAGATAAAGGACTAAAGTTTTTAAAAATCAGTAATAATGTCCCTCATGCAATCAGGAAACAACTTGATATAGAATGATGCAAAACAAAAGCAGCATGAGGAAGATCAACAGATACCAGATGACACTAGAAATAAACCTTAGCTAGATTATAGCAGTCATGCAGAGCGAGATTTCTTTTATTAAAAAATTATTTTTCCATAGGTTATTGGAGTACAGGTGCTGTTCAGTTACATGAGTAAGGTCTTTAGTGATGATTTCTGAGATTTTGGTGCACCCATCACCCGAGCAGCGTAAAGGTCTTGAGCTAAGATGGATTGAAAATTAACATCAGAGTTCTACCATATACCAACAGTTTGTATGGCATATAGTTACATTTTTGTGAACTGTCGTTTCTTTTCCAAAGCAGGACTCTAAAAAACCCCTGTGTTGCATCCAAATGTCCCAAGTCAAATAATCCATTTAAATAACCTAACTGGATCCACTTACCTATGAATGGGCCCCATTGGCTCTATCAAGACTGGTACCCAGACAGAGTAGAAGAGTGAAGACTCCAGTCCTGCATCACAACCTAGCTAGACTTCCTGTTTGAATGTCCTGTTTGGTGTGCTCAGATGTGGAGCAGAATTTTAAATCATCCACTTATCATCTGTGACAAGTAACTCAACAATTCTGAAATCTCAAATTCTTCATCTGCAAAATCAGCATAATGATATCTACCTCATAGGTGGTTTTGAGATTTAATTATGGTGCTATGTAGAGTGTCTAACATACAGAGAAAACCAGATAAATGATAACTACTATTCAGACCCAATCATCCAATAATTGCATAGTCTCTGTTCATATATCTTTATTAGACTTTGCATTTCAACGTGGTCAGTGCCTGGCAAGTGATATTCATATTGATGACTCTTGAGGCTAGCCTGTTTGAATGTACTGCTAGTTCCGTGAGGAAAGGAATTTGTGTTTGTGTTATTCACTGCTGTATCCGCATCATTTAGAATGGTGCCTGGCACAAAGTAGATTTCAAATATCACTGACTGAACAGTGATTCTCTGAATGAAGGCTTATGAGATATCTGTACATTCTTTGTGACACTCTTTCTCTGCCTCAACAAATCTGGCAATTTTATCAATGTTATCCGTCATCCCATGTTAATTTACATTATATAAACCCAGGAGGATGGCAGTCTTCTTAAAGGCTCACATACTTAAAAACATTCCTGATCAGATTAATTCTGAAAACTTAAAATACTTCCAGAGGTACAAGAGTGATTTATATTTCAATTGCCTAACTTGTTAATTTTTAAATCACCTATCTCTACAACTTTTGCAAATAAAGATGTGCCATGAAAATATTAATGAAAAGAAAGCTGGTATAATTCTATTAATTTCAGAAAACATAGAATCCAGAATAAGAAATATTAGAGACAAAAAACTTATTGCATTACCACAAATGGGTCAATTCTCCAAGAAGACATAATCCTAAACGTGTATACTTCTAACAACTGAACTTCAAAAACTGATTTTAAAAAGAAGTATAGATCTCTAAAATTAGAGTTCAGACTTGCTCTCTCAATAATTTGTAGAACAAGTAGAAATAAGGTCAAGTAAGGTTATAGACAAACTATCAATCAATTTGATCTAACTGGTATTAATGGAACACTCCAATCCAACAATAGTGGAATATACATTCTTCTCAAGTGTGCATGAAATATTCTCCAAGAAAGACTTAATCTGTATCATAAAACAATTTAACAAGCACAAAAGAATAGACTACATATTTTCTTGAGTCACAATGCAATTAAACTGGAAATAAAAATAGAAACATAGCTGGGAAATTCCAAAATATTTAGAAATTAAGTAAGACAATTCTAAATAATTCATAGGTTCAAAAAGAAGTTAACAGGGAAATTTTTAAATATTTTAAATTAAATTTAAAAACATATCAAAATTTGTGGCATGCAGCTAAAGCAGTTCTTAGAAGGAATTTGTATCATTAAATGTTTATTTTAAAACATTTACATGACTCAAAACAAAAAATTATACAAAAAGGTGCATGCATTCACAGATGTCCTTTTTTCAAACCTAATCTCTCCATCCATTTTTTTTTTCCCATACCACCACTACCATCACCACTTTGCTCATAAAAGTAATGGTCTTTATTAGTTTCTGGCTTATTTTTTCCAGTGTTTCTTTTGCAAAATAATCAAATACATATAACTATACTTACATTCTATCATTTATTATAAAAAATGTAGCATCCTATATACCCTTTTCTATACAAGAAGACAGTTTTTAATATTCAGTCTTCCTAGGAAAAGATTTATTTAAATAACTTTAAGAAATCTGTGACTGTGACATTATTTCATTGAACTCTGTGTTTTTTGGGATTAACCATGATTAATTTAAATATAAGAACAGTACATAGTTAAGGTTATGGTAAATATTAAAAAGAAATAATTGCATATAGGAGCATAATTCTAAACTATGAAATACTATTGAAATATACAATGGTCAGTGGCATAATAACTGATTTAAAAAAATAATACACATTTAAAATGGAAAAAGTAATTATCTGTTTTGAACTAGTTTAAAGAATAAAAGGGCATTTACCTACTCATGTAATTGTCTGATAGGTCAATGCTAGAACCTTTCTCCAGGATAACAGGAGCTGGGGACTTAAATACTCCTCCCAGACATCATATTTATAAATTTAGGACCTGTCCCTAGTACAGATAGTATGTGGGAGAGCAAAGTTAAGGTACAGTGTTCATGAAGAATTTGGTTGTAGTGAAAAATTTACAACATTTTAAGGTGCTGTTTGTTCTTCTTGACTTCTAACTTGGTAGATCAGTAATTTAAAATCCAGCCTTCGATATACATACCAATAACACATTCTTGATTTAAAGACAATAATCACTGCAGTTGTGAAAATAAACACCACTACTTAGACTGCCTGGCAGGGTCTGCATTGTCAAATAAGCCCTAGTTGTGTTTATATTGCATTTGGATTGATGGGGAATGTGGCAGTCATCTGCCAGGGGTCACTTCAGGCTTCCATGGCAGGAGATCAAATAATTTTTTTTAAATTAAAAATTAAATTAAATAATTAAAAAGCCCCTGCAGTTATTAGCTAGTACTGCTTGATACTCAGGAATTCAGGACTTGAATATTATAGGGTAAGGGGAGTTTTAAAAGGAATCTTGGATTCTGCAGTCATAATGACAGAGGAAGAGACAGGGACCATGGAATAATCAGATGTGGAGCAGAAACTTAATTCATCTACTTATCACTATGCATCTTTGACAAGTAACTCACAACTCTGAAATCTCAAACATATCATCTGTAAAATCAGTATAATGATATCTACCTCATAGGGTGGTTTCGAGGTTTAATTAAGGTGCTATGTAGAGTGTCTAACATACAAAGACAGCCAGATAAATCATAGCTACTATTCAGACTCAGTCGTCCAATAATTGCATAGTCTATGTTAATGTATCTTTATTTGACTGTGCATTTCAACATGTCCAGTGCCTGACAAGTGATATTCATATTGATGACTCTGAGGCTAGCCCGTTAAGACCCTAAGGGATTCTTAATCCACAAGTAATAAATGGTGATCAAAAGGGTTTTAGTGCTAATGTATTTAATCAGTTTTTATTAGCATCACATTGATAAATTCAGTGGAAACATCTCACAGTCTTATGTTACTGGCCTTCTCTGCAGCTTTTGACACTGTTCAAACTCTTTCTTGAATATTAGTGTTTTTGTAATTTTAGTATTAATAACACATTTTCCCCAACCTCCCTAACTGGTCTTTCTAAATATTTTTGTGGGTAACACCTGCTTTTTTTTTTTTTTACTTCTTAAATATTGGTTTTCCTTAGGCATCTTTCAGAAGACATCCCTTCTCACCTCACTACTCTTTTTAGACAATGTATTTCATTCCTATGACTTCACTTGTCATTTAACTCATGGCCTCTAAGTAAGGCTGTGCAGTCTGTACACTGCCCGAAAGTGCTAGGCCAAGAAAGAGTGAGTGCTGGCAGAAATTCAGTCTGTGTTCTGCTTGCCAGGATGTGCACTCCAGGGCCAGTATTTACCTAGAGGAGGGCTTTTTCTAATTTATACAAAATTATTCCATATGTGAGCAGTTGCCCTTCTTTAAATGACACTTACAAATTCATGCATGCGCACACACACACACACATACACATATGCACAGTGCAAATCTTTATAATTATATCAAGCTTTACAAATTTAACTGCCAATGTGAATCTCCATCTGTTTGAATCAAACTCCACATGACCTAAACTGAGCCAGTCCCTTCTTCACTCAACTTAACAGCTTCATCCACGTCCCCTATCTCTCTGGAGAGAATTAACATCCACCAAATGCCTCAGCCAGAAACTTAAAGCTACATTTCACCCCTCCCACTCCCTTACTCTCAATATTGAATAGCAGCAAACACTCTGTTGTCTGTACTGCCCAGATTGCCCTTCAGGACTTAAGTGCACATTTCTCCAGCTGGTGAGAATGCTGCCGGCTGAGAGCTTGCAGCCATCTGCCCTCTCTGGGATTTCCCCAACCCTAGAGCACTACCTCATCCAAGAGTACAGCGCATGCCCAGTGACCAGTTCATGGAGAATTTAAAGGCCCAACTCCAGACAACTCTATGGGACCGTCTTAGTTCCACAACTATCAGTGAATGCCTCATGTCTTCATTAGAGCCCCGTTTCTCCCTCTCCATAGTTCTGCTTCCTTCTCTTTTCCCTCATATATTGATCCCAAGAGCACTTTCAAATGACATTCTGCACACTCATGGTCTACACCATCAACCATCCTCCAAATATCAGCGGGATATATTCATCTCTCCATCCTTGCTATTACTTCCATATTTATGTCACCCTAATCCCTCACCTGGATGATAGTTGCTGCCTTTATCTTCTCATCTTAATTTTCCTTGCTTGTAATTCACTGCCTACACTGTCAGAGTAATGTTTTGATCATATACACACTACTTAATTTCTTAATTCTTTTCTGGAAGACTGATGTCTAAACTTCTTAACATGGCTTGGAAGATCCCTTCTGTTCTGGTCTCTACTATTTACCAACCTCATCTTTCATTACTTACTTCATTTTGTTCCTATCTCTGACCATGCTGAACAATTCCTGGTATTTACCTACTTGTTTAACGTGTCAAAATTACTTTTGCCTTTCAGACTTTGTCCTCAAACTTGGTGCACTTTGCTTCCCAAATCTCCTTCCATCTCTATTCCTTAAGCCACCCTTTTGCCTCCAGGGCAACCCAAGAACCTAAAGCTCAGCTAAATCTTATTAAAATCCTTTAAGTCTCAGAATTCATGCTACTTGTTCTAGAAAATATTTTCTAAATCTTAGGAGACTAGATATATCATGTTCTCTCTGTGCTTCCATAGCACCCTGTACTTAGTCCTAAGAAGCACTATTGATATTGTATTGTGATAGACTTTTATATCTCTTAAATAATTTTTTATGTTTTATCTCTGAATTAGTTAAACTGGTGAATTATATTTACATTAATAGGGTGTCTAATGATAAAGCTTTCTAGTACTTGTAGGATAAATATGAATAAATCATAAGATATATTTCAATGTGCTGTTGAATGTTGGTTAATTTTTTTTCAAATTTTTATGTTGCTACTCTTTACGCAACATTGCCTATTATTTTCTTTCCTTATAGTCTCTGGTTTGAAAATCAAGATCATATCAGTCATTTAAAATAAGATAGAAGCTATTCTGTCTATCCCTATTTTCCACAGTTGTGCAAGGCAAGCTAAGTATTTTGTGTTCCATGAATGTTTGATATAATTCTCTTATCTGGATATAGAAATGTTTGTGCATTTTATAGTGAGTTCAATTTACCTTAATATACACAGGCTTATTCATATTTTCACTTTTCCTTTGAATTCGTTTATAGCTTTTCCGAAAAAATTGTTTCACCTATTATTTGAAATTTTAATGGCACTACATGTTTACCTATGTAACAAATCTACCCATCCTGCACATATACCCCTGACCTTAAAATAAAAGTTGGAAATTTAAAAAGAAATTTAATGGCATTAATAATCATCTCTAATTTTTCAAAAGTAAATCTTTGTTCTATCCAAGATTATATTCTCCTTTTTAATTCTAATTTTGTTCATTTGTGCTTTCTGTTTCATAACCAATCTTGCCAGCATTTTGTCTATTTATTATTTGTCTTTTTGAAACATATTTTTTTGTTTTTGTTGTTGGTTCCATCATTTTTTTTTCTATTAATTGTTGTACCTTTATGTTCTATTTCCTGTTTTTAGGTTTTCTCTATTTTTATTATCCAAAATTTTAAATTGAATATTTATTACTTTTCAGCCATTCTTTTCTTATGTCAGCATTTATAGCTATAAGTTTTCATCTAAATACTGCTTTAGTTGTATCCTACCAGCTTTTTATTTAGTATTTTCATTTTCATTGTCTTAAGTATTTTCTAATTGCCATTATGACTTCTTATTTGACCTACATATAATTTCAGAGTCTGTTTTGATGTTTACATATGTAATTTTTAATGTTAATAATTATTGGTTGAATATTTAAAATTTAATGTAGTTGCCTTTGCTACAGGAAAGGAGTCCAATCCAGAACCCAAGAAAGGATTATTGGATCTTATGCAAGAAAGAATTCAGGGCAAGTCCATAGAGTAAAGTGAAAGCAAGTTTATTAAGAAAGTAAAGGGATAAGAGAGTGGCTATTCCATAGACAGACCAGCCCTCCGAGGGCTGCTGGTTGCGCTTTTTTATGGTTATTTCTTGATGACATGGTAAACAAGGAGTGAATTATTCATGCCTCCTCTTTTTAGAGGGTAACTTCTTGACATTGCCATGGCATTAGTAAACTGTCATGGTGCTGATAGGAGTATAGCAGCGAGGACAACCAGAGGTCACTCTCATCACCATCTTGGTTTTGGCAGGTTTTAACCAGCTTCTTTACTTCAACTTGTTTTATCAGCCAGGTCTTTGCAACCTGTATCTCATGCTGACTTCCTATCTCATCCTGTGACTTAGAATGCCTTCACTGTCTGGGAATGAAGCCCAGCAGGTCTCAGCCTCATTTTACCCAGTTCCTATTTAAGATGGAGTTGCTCTGGTTCACATGCCTCCGATGCATTCAGAGAATATGGTAATAAATCTTAATTTGTATTAATTTGCTGCATTTTTCTTAGAGAATGAAAATCTGGTCAATTTTTGTTAATCCTCATGTGGACTTGAAAAGAATGTATGTTCTCAAATTGTAGAATACAGATTTTGATAACTCTCTGTTGAATATAGCTTATCAATCTTGTGGTTTAAATTTTGTTTGTATCTTTCCTATTTTTCTGTCTGCTTTATTAGATAGAAGTGTTAAAAATCTCCCATGTTGGTAATTTATCAAATTTCTTTAGATATAGTGATGTGTTTGCAGGTTTAACATTTAAATTTTTTTTTGAATTGTTCCCTTTAACATTAAGCTGGGATCATCTAGAGTCATGTGTTACTTAACAATGAGGATACATTCTGAGAAGTGTGTCCTTAGAAGATTTTATTTTGTGAAATCATAGAGTGCATTTACACAAGCCAAGGTGGTATATACTGCTACACCCCCAAACTATATGCTATAGCCTATTGCTTCTAGGTTACAAACTTATACAGCATGTTACTGTACTGAATACTGTAGGCAATTGTAACATGATGGTATTTGTGTATCTAAATAGATCTAAACATAGAAAAGATACAGTACAAATATGATGTAAAAGATAAAAAATGCTACATCTATAGGGCACTTACCATGAATGGAGCAGGCAGGGCTGGTGGCTGGAAGTTGCTCTGGGTAAAGTCAGTGAGTGAGTAGTGAGTAAACATGAAGACCTAGGACATTATCGTATACTACTGTAGACTTTGTAAACACTGCACACTTACTTAAGCTACACTAAATTTGTTTAGAAACAACTCTTCATTAATAAATTAACCTTAGCTGGTGACATTTTTACTTTATAAATTTTTATTTTTTTTAGCTTTTTGACTCTTGTAATAACACTTAGCTTAAAACACAAACACATTGTAAAGCTGCAAAAATATTTTTGTTTATATTCTTATTAAATAAGCTTTTTATACTTTAAATTTTTTATTTTTTTAAAAACTTCTTTTGTGAAAATTTAGAACATCAACATACACATTGGCCTAAGCCTCCACAGGGTCAGAATAATTAATTTCAGTGTATTCTACCTCCACATCAGCTCCTTTATAATTTTATGAACCACTATTATATATGTGGTTTATCACTGAATGGAATGTCATTATAGGTTTCATTACTGTATAGCCCTAATAAAACTTTTACCTGTTCCATCTATTATATGCCATTAATAATGAAATTGTATGGGTATGGTTTGGTTGGGTTAGTATTGTCCTGGTATATATTTTTTATTAGCTTATTCATTCTTACAATGTTCTTTTTTATATTCTCTGTTTTTATGTTTTATATGTGTCTCTTTTAAACAACATACAGATAATTATTTTATTACTAATTGGCAATCACCGTCTTTTAACTGGTTAAATATAGTCCATTTATCTTTATTGTGATAACATATATTCCATCTTATTCTGTGCAATTTATTCTGTTTTTCCTTCGCTTCCCTGTTTCTTAAATTTTCTTAAATTGTCCCTACCTTAGGTATACACCTATCAATAAAGCAATACTTTTTAAAATAACCAATGAACAGAATAAAAAGTCTACTAAGTTATTCCTTTGCTAGCATTATCTAGAAGTACAACAATAAGGAAAATAGCTTTTTGAAGAAAATATAGAAAACTTTTAAATATGTGTGTTTAAGTAGATAATCTAGGTTATATTATACTAACAAATGAATTCTTAAATATTATTGACTTAGAACTTGCTCATGCAAGTCCACTGTGGGTCAAGGAGGACTCTCCTTCATCAAAGATAGTGATAAAGGCTTTTCCATTCCTGTGACATGCTGTCTCAATACCTGAATGTGGACGTTGTTACATAGGTGAAGACTGAGTTGAAGATGACTGAGTTGAAGAACATGCACCAGCTTTTAATTGCCTTGGCTTGGACACACATCACCTCCACTCTCAGCCTACTGGTTGTAACTAGTCATGAGTCACTCACCAAATTACGAAGGAAGTTGAGAATATAGGGAAGCATATGGAATATTTGCAAGGCCTAAGTGTCTCTGTCATAAATACAGCACGAGTGGCTGAGATCATGGGGGGATGTTTTGTCATTATAACCTTTGTATATCTTTAGCTTCTAGAATAATTCTTGACAGGTAGAAGGCCCCCAAATAATAAATATAAATAAGTAAGTAACTGATAGAATGAATAAATAAGGAATGATTGCTACATCAGAAGGAACCCAATCTTAGAAGGTGGAGATCTTATCTCAAGTTCCATCTCCATCACCACTGGATCCCTCCGGGCAGATTATTTAACTTTTGTTCTTTTCTTGCCTATCAGATAAGAGAAGTTATGATACTTTTATTTTACTCAAAAGGCTATAATAAAAATTCATTCATTGATTCATACACTCATTCATTCAACAAATATGCCTTAAGTTCCCATTGTTGGCCACACTTTGGAGAAGGAAATAGAGTCTACAACAATGTGCATTGAGGATAACAGCATTTGGTAGATTTGTTATACAAATTTAATGAGATAATAAAAAAAAACTTAACATCTTTTTTTGAGAAGACTAAATAAATGTTCACTGTTTCATTGTTCTTTGAGCTTCCAGAAATTTCTACCATCTGACAATAGTAGGAGATTATGGGTAAACTGCAGAATCAATTTATGCTTTCTCCATATCAGAAAGTCAGATGAATCTCAAGAAATAAGCTAAACAATTGTGGCCGAGAAGCAATGTGATGTTTTTTCATATTCTTAAAATAAACTGAGTGATTCAAAAATTAAACATCATCATTTTCTGGGGTTATCATTGGCAACGAAATTTTAATTTGATCATTGAAAGGCACCACCACACGTTCCATATGAAGTCTGAGAAAACTAACTCCCTTCAGCATTGTCATAAATTGAGAATGAGGGGAGGTGCCTCAGAAATTGAGAGCACTGAGTCAAATTTTCCTCCTAAACAGTTTCCAATGTTTTAGTTAATTAGCCAAGTTCGAATTTAGGATAATTCTTTTTAATTGAAGAAAGTGGGTATTCACAAACTCTGCTTCAGTAATTGCAAGAAAAATGAATTGCCATAAAAATATAAGAAAAGTATTTCTCTGATTTTGTATGAAATTATGTCTACCTCAATATATCAGTAAATTCAATATGAAATTTAAACTTGAAACCATCTACCAAGTTTCTCAGAGAACTTTATTACTACTTCAAAGAAACTAAATTAAACTGCTACTGTAGAATATTCTCTGATTTCCCACAATAATACCACTTTTCCAAAATCGTAATAAACACATATTACCATGGCTTTTTAAAATGTCTTTATGAGTTATATAGAAGGCCTGCACATTTGCCTTATGCTTTAGATAATTCAAAATGAGTCATACAAAAAGTAGTCTTTTTCTCCATGAATATAAGAGTTTTGCGTGTAAATGTTTATATTACTTTTGTCTCCAGTAATAGCTGGAAACATTTGGACAGGATGTTAAAGAGATCTCTCAGCCTCTTTCTATACTTTGTCTTAAAATGCAGAAAATGCCAAAGGATCTTGTTTTTCTCTTAG
Organism: Macaca thibetana thibetana; assembly: GCF_024542745.1. NCBI lineage: Eukaryota > Metazoa > Chordata > Mammalia > Primates > Cercopithecidae > Macaca > Macaca thibetana. Next base: position 88,949,081 of record NC_065590.1, read on the forward strand.
AGGAAAACTGAATTTTTAAACTGTATTACAAAAAGAATATACTTTGTTATTTTAAAAATCAAGTGGTACAGAATGGTATAAAATAAACCGAGTAATTTCCTGCCTCAGTGTCACCAGAGGCAGTCACTGTCCTCACACTTTGTGTAAAATAACAAAATATAAACATGTTTTCATGCATTGCATGATTTGCTTTTTTCACTTAATAATACATGCTCAGCTTTTAAAAGTCAGCAATTATAAGTTTATAGCAATCTTTTAATGGGTTTAAATTATTCTGCTTAACAGTAATATTACAACTTATTTAATTAATTTGGTGGTAAACATTTGGATAGTTTCCAGATATTTTTGTTACTACAACGAATGCTGACCCCATATTTTAATTTTTACAAATTACAGCTAATTGTGCTGCACAAGCAGACAAGGAAACACAAAGTCTAATGCCTGCTCTTGTTTATTTGTTTATAACCAGTTCTGATATCTCAAGCAATCACAGAGTGATCAACAATTTTTTATTAACTTTGCATAAACATTTATTACGTAATTGCTTTCATTGATTTTGTGAAAGTTTGTCGCACATCTCATGGAAGCTTTCATCTGTACTATCTTACAAAAAAATAAAATAAAATCAAGACAGTTAATGTACATGGCCAGCCTGGAAGTTCTAAGTTATTGAGATTATCAGAATGCAAATGAAATGTGTTCTTTATCTTTTCTCACATTTTTTTGTTAAGTGAAGTGGTTAATCAGTTTTTGGAGTGTGAAACACTGCATTCAAGCCATGGTTCTGCTGTTAACAGGCTATGTGGCTTAAAAAAAATGACTTAATATTCCAAAACCTTGTTTTCTTCATTTCAAAATGTGGATGATCATAAAAGCTAGTTTTATATGGACATAGGGATAGTGATGGATTACAGAAGATATGCAAGTAAATCATCCAGCACAGAATTTAGCACCTAGTAAGTGAATACTAAATCTTAGCTATCATCACCATCATCATTGTTGTCATCATCATCACTATGTTTTTTTAATATATAAGATTCTTATTCTGATCACCCTATAATTTACTCTTCACCATCTACAAGATAAATTAGCCTTCATGCCTCTCAGCCTGACCTATCTTATCTTTAATGACACGTTTCCACTGTGTATCTCTAGCTTCATTTTCTACATATCACTGTCATTTCCTGAACACAAATCATTCTCCCTCATATACATACTCCTATTTTACCTGAACTGTCCTCTTTTTCTTATGGCAAATTCATCCTCAGCCTTGCGGTTTTCTCTCAATAATTTATTTGTTCTATTACTATGTGGGACAGTAGAGATATAAAGTGAAGAAGGAGAAGGCAGATGTGTAAATTGGTGAGAACAGTAAAGTGTACAAGTGATGCATTGGAAGTCTGCTCTTGGAGCAATGGATAGACCACAGTTGGAGTGGTCATTGGACTTGGTGGGGTGGGCAGAAAGCCAGAAAAAGTCTTCAAGACAGAGATGCCTTTTGGATAGCAATAGTTATCATCATAAACAAAATATTTCTTTTGTAAAGACTTCCACAGACATATCTTAGAAAGGATTTTGCAGGGTAAGGATAAGGGATGGAAAATATTCCAAGCAGAGAGGTCTAAGTCAGCAAAATCATAAAAGCACAGACATTAGGTGCATGAAAGAATCTCAGTAGAGAATGTGAGCAGTTGATGAGGGGGAAGGCAGGGCCCAGAGCTCAAGGGACTATGTTTAAGTCATAAATTTTTACTGTGGACAATGAAAAATAAGTGATAAATTTTATGTAAGAAAGTAACTATTCAATGCTTAGGATTCTAATTACTCATCTCTCCCTACCTTCTACCCATTGGGAAAAAATCAGTTGAACAGACACAACTAAATGAGGACCAAAGTAAATTTTCAGGTTTACCCAGGGAGCTATGCTAATGACTAAATAAGGGAAGGCTTTGGGCCTCCTCCCTCTATCCCTACATCTGGGATGTGAAATATGGGATGTGCACTGCTCAGTCCTCCACTGTTAAGAACACTTACCCAGTCATCTCCCTGGAACATGGAAAGCCTGCTTCTTGACCCCAGTTGCCACCAGAACAAAACCTACAGGAGAACAGCAGGCTTCTGCTCTGCTTTTGACTTTAGGCCCTGAGCTCTGACCCCGGGGTTCTCACTGCATGGAGGCAGGCAACAGAAGATAGCCCGCTGCCCTATTGCAATCACCCATGAATCATCAAGAGGCACATTTCAGCCTGTTTCCTCTGCATTTGAAGCAAAGCTGTTCTGCCTACAAGCAAGCATGTTTCAGTATGTGTCAGGCATTTACCACATAACTGGTAAGAACAAGAGGCTTCTACCATGGGGAAGCATCCGTAAGTCGGGAAAGGAGTGAAGTATTAGTCCTCAGATCTTTCCTGATGGAACTATCATCTCTGTGAAGTTCTCCTCTCCATGGACTGAAGAAAGGACAGGGATGGGAGAGGTGACTGTTCCCTCCATGAAGTGGCAGAGATAGATTTGCTCCCCTTCCTTTCTGATGTCTTCCCTGACTCACCTAGAAAGTTTCGAGGTCCCTTTCTTCGCTGCACAAAGGACATCTTGTACATACCACCTTTTAAGAACTTATCGTAGGATGCCTTAGTTTTTTTTTATTTGCATTGTCTGTATTATCTTAGACCAACAGCTCTTAATCCTTGGCAGGGAGGGGAGGAAAGGGTTGAAGATTTCTTTTATATGTAATAAAATAGGCCAAATTCCTTTTGTTCTCTCTTCCCTTCAGAGCCCATCCCCTAAAAAGCATACGAAAGCACTTTAGAAAGTTCACTGAAAACTCTGAAACACCTCCTTACATTCATGTTAACCACACCCAAACTAGGCTGTGAGCCTTAAAAAGAAAAGGTAGAATTAACTTTTTAAACTCTAATCATCTACTACCATGTTTGACTCAGAGTAAGAGTTAAAGTAATATCCTTCAAACAAATGTTAGCGCACAAGCAAAAGAAAGTGCAAGTAAATTAACTAGCTTCTATTGCCTGACACATTTCAATTTGAGGAACATTTTTTGAACTTCTGGTACTTACCCAATACTGTTCAAGTCTCACCCCATGCTCCACTCTATTTCCTCCAAAATAAATGATAAAAAATGAAATGTAATCAAATAAAGATCTCCTACCCTAACCCTTTTATAAAAAGCAAAGAATTGAGTTTAGAATGTGCCCTCCAGGGTTTTCAACGTAACACTTATGACAAACAAACTAATAGAAGGAAGAGATTACTAAAAAATTGGGCAACTATTTCAAAGTGCCTACATTTTCTGAGATTTAAAAGAGCAAAATCTTAATCTCTAAGTGCTATTGTGATAAAATACTGCCATCATGATGATACTATGGAGTTAAAACAGATTTCAAAATGTGCATGTCACTTTATTATGCACAATATTATTTTAAAAGGTATCAGTCTATGCTATGTAATCAAAACATGAGTACATGAAGGGAATTTTAATTACAAACCCAAGGTCTTCAATTAGAAGAGATGAAAGGCAAGGGAGCCTGGGTGTTGGTTTTAGCGCTCAGCGCAGTGCAACTGAGAAGCAGTGAACAGGGAGACTGAGACGCAGTCAGCGTCAGCAAGGGAGCAATACAAGAAGGCTTGTATTTGTCAGTTATTTTCTATAGCTTCCTTGTCTCTAACGAGACAAACCGATTTTGCTGGACACCCAACATCCTATTGATCCAAACAAATGTCCAAACCCAGTAAGCATCAAAGAGAGAAGAGATACTACTGGCAGCGAAGGTATTAGGAAACAAATGGAAGATAACATAGAACCCAAATAAGGAGGATTTATAGAAAAATCCAGATGTAACAGAGACAGCACATGCACCCCATGCTTTACTGCAAAGCTTCTCTGAGAAGTAAGCCCTACCAGCAAGTCCTTCTACAGAAGCTACAGAAAACTGACAAATGCAAGCCTTCTTGTGCATGAGTAGCTTTTGGGAGGTATGGAATTACATCAAAAATCTTTTTATCCTTCATTTTTATTTCTGGCATATCAGAAAATACTTTAATGATCACCTACTATGTGCTAAGCATTGTGGTGCACAAAACCCAGACTTGTACTCTCATGGAGCTTGCAGTTAAGTCAAGAAGACAGCTATTAATCAGATAGTCCCATGAATGGAACTATTGTTCCAAATTAAGATTAAACAAAACAATTCTTTGAGTATATAAGTAAAGAAATATGACTTAGACTAGGTGCTCTGGAAAGTTGCCCTCTAGAAGTAACTCTTAATCTGAGAGCTGAAGGAGGAATAGGAGGTAACCAGGAGAAGAGGGAGACAGGTTTTTCAGACAGAGAAAACAGCTTGTGTGAGAGCTCTGTGGTGAGAGATGAGGTGAACAGTTCTAGGAGTTAAAGCACTGGTAGCCAGCCCTGCCACAGCACAAAATGAAGGCAAAATGTGTATTCAAAATTGAATAGAATCACTACAACTCGTCAGTATAGCCAATAACACTAATACTGATAATGATGATCATGTTGATAATAATAAATAGTACTATCAATTTTGTATACCTACTATACGCTAGACCTTATGTTAGGTAATGGAAATACATACCATTTATTGAACAAACTTACCTGAAAAACAGCACGTAGTTCAAGTATTGCCTTATACCCATCCCATCCTTCAAATAAAATGACAAAAAGAAAATCCTGAGTGACAGTTTCTGCCTTTTATCCCAATAATAAAACATTGGTTAAGAATATGCTTTTTAGGATGCTAACTATGTGTCATTGAATTTATTAAACAGGTCAGTATGGTTGAGTCTTTATGAATTTTAAAAAGGAAAAAACATTGAAACTCTTGTATTTCTCATGCTGAAGAGTTAATAAATTAGATAAAGAAAACTACTGACAGAAGAATACTCTAACTTATCTAAGAGCCATTTGATTATCATTAAAACAATTTTGCATAAAGGTTATTAAGTTTGTTATGGATTTTAGTACAGTAAAATAATAATGTTTATTCATTAATTACAAAAAATGTAAAATGTTCTGTAGTTATAAAGATCTGCCTTGAGCATGAATGGCCAAAGTGTCAGTAACTAAATTCCTAGTAGACTAGGATTTGAGCTAACCTGAATTTTCATTTCATTGTACTCTACTTTTAAGAGAAAGATGCTATGGATACACAAACAAGTTGTGACACTATTTTAGTTTACACTTTTTAAGCAAATTTCAGTTACTCTACAAATATTTAGCATGTGCAAGATATTTTACTACATAAGGTGGAGGACACAGATAATAAAAGACCCACTCCCTACATTCGGGAACTTTATGATTGAGAACTTCTACTTCTAATTAAGATGGAGCAACATGGGCTGGATTCATCTTCTTGCCTGAAACAATGTGAAGACCAAAATCATATGTGAACCAATGGATTTCTGAACATTGGTCATAAACTAATGAAGGACACTGATTTTTTGGGAAATAGGGGAAGTAATCCCTACCACTTCCTCAGCACATTGTGTTGAGATACTTTCCAGGTCATAGTACAGGGAGTGAGGAACAAAGCAGAGTTCATTAGACTGCTTGAGTAGAGAGAATAAAGCTAAGATCCAGGGGAGACCAAGTCAACTAGAATTGCAGGACACAGGACCAGACAAATAGAGCTTAACAAGAGACAAATCCAGAAATCTGCATTTTTTTGGGGGGGGGCTTCATCAAAATGAAAAACTTCTGCTCTTGAAAGGAGGCTGTTAATATTATAGAATGCAGCCATAAAAAAGGATGAGTTTGTGTCCTTTGTAGGGACATGGATGCAGCTGGAAACCATCATTCTTAGCAAACTATCACAAGAACAGAAAACCAAACACCACATGTTCTCACTCATAGGTGGGAACTGAACAATGAGATCACTTGGACTCGGGAAGGGGGCCATCACACACCGGGGCCTATCATGGGGAGGGGGGAGGGGGGAGGGATTGCATTGGGAGTTATACCTGATGTAAATGACGAGTTGATGGGTGCTGACGAGTTGATGGGTGCAGCACAGCAACATGGCACAAGTATACATATGTAACAAACCTGCACGTTATACACATGTACCCTAGAACTTAAAGTATAATAATAATAATAAAAAGAATATTATAGACAAGCCACGGGTTTGGAGAAAATATTTGCAAAGAGTGTATCTGATGAAAGATTTCTATTCAAAAAATAACTTTGAAAATTCACTAATAATAAAGCAAACAACCCAGTTTTAAAAATGCGCAAATATTCCCTACAGATTCTGAATATTTCACCATTGTCAGATGCATAGTTTGTGAAGACTTTCCCCCATTCTGTAGGCTGTCTGTTCACTCTGTTGATAGTTTATTTTGCTTCATAGAAGCTCTTGAATTTAATTAGGTCTCACTTATCAATTTTTGTTTATGTTGCAATTGCTTTTGGAGATTTAGCCAAAAATTCTTTGCCAAGGTCAGTGTCAAGAAGGGTATTTTCTAGCTTTTCTTCCAGGATTTTTACAGTTTGAGGTCTTACATTTAAGTCTTTAAGCCATCTTGAGTTAATTTTTGCATGTTGAAAGGAAGGGACCCAGTTTCATTCTGCATATGGCTAGCCAGTTATCCCAGCACTATTTATTGAAGAGAATCCTTTCCCCATCGCCAGCTTTTGTCAGTTTTCACAAAGATCATATGATGGTAGGTGTGTGGCTCTGTTTCTGGGTTCTCTATTCTGTTCCATTGATCTACATGCCTGTTTTTGTACCAGTGCTGATGGCAGCAGTGCACTGCCTCAAGAGGTTGCTGCCATCACACTGGTCGCTGCAGGGAGGGCTTGAGGAGGAGGCACACAGCCCCCTGGGGCCACTGCAATGGGGCCAGGCCAGGTCACCTGCTGGTAGGGGAGCAGCCTGGCAGGACAGCAATGTGGTTGGGGCTGCACTTGCACACAGAGCACAGGGCCCAGACCCAGGGCATGGAGCTGGGGCTATGCTTCAAGGAGCTGTACCCACTTCAGGAAACCAGCCAGTAGTGTGGGCAGGAACCCTGACCTCCCCCAGGCTAGGATGTGCCTACTCCCACTGACTGGCCTCTCCCCACTTCCAGCACCTGCTCCATCTCCAAGTGGGGTTGGGGCCAAGCTCAGGTGCTGTTACAGCCCAGCCGAGTGTGTGCATGCTTGGGCCCTGCTGCCGCAGCCGCCTCCAAACTTTGTGAGGGTGAGGGAAGCCAAGGATGGGGGTGAGGGCGGCTTGGCCCTGGCCTGATGGTGTCCCTTGGTGCGAGCAGCCTGGGCACTATGAATGATGGCAGAAGGCAGACAGGCTTCTAGGTGGAAGGGGACAGGTCCCCTCTGAGGCCCCAATTCAAGCCAGGGAGGGCCTAAAGGATGGAAGCTGGGCTGCCAGTCCCATGGACCAGACTGGGGACTTGTGGTGCCTTTTCCGGTCTGCCCATGGCCACCCATGGACCAATTGGCATGCACTTCCCCCCCTCTGAGGCCCATAGAAGTCCTGGGCTCAGCCAGAGTAGAGCAGAGCGTGGAGAGATGAGGTGATGACCAGCTGTAGGGAGGAGCCAACCACTCTAGGGTCTCCTCTCTGCTGAGAGCTGCAGATGATAGGACAACCAGCTGTAGAGAGGAGTTAATGAATGAATTAGCTAAAATCAACTAATGAATGAATTTTTATAAATGTGTTATAGCCATACAATTCAGCTGTAAAAAGGAAAGAAGTACTGATACAAGCTACAATATGGATGAACCTTGAAAACAGCATGCTAAGTGAAAGAAGCCAAACACACAAATCACAGATTGTCTGATTGCATTTATATGAAATATCCGGAATAAATAAACCCACAGAGACAGAAGATGGATTAGTTGTTACCTGGGGCTGGAGGAAAGAAGGTAAGGGGAGTGGCTGCTTAATAGGTATGGCACTTCCTTTTGGGATGATGACCATGTGTTTAAGTAGATAGAGATGATAACTATACAACATTGTGAATGTACTGAATGCCACTGAATTGCATACTTTTAAATGGCTTAAGTTATGTAAATTTTACCTTTTTCAAAAACAAATAAACAAAAAAAAAAAAAAGAAAAAAAGAAGAAGAAGAAGAAGTAATGAAGACTTGAACTTGGGTATTAGCCATAGGAACAGGTGGAGAAAATGCATAAAATATTTAGGGTAGGGGTAGAAGCAAGAAAATGTTCAAAAAGAGACAGAGATGTTAGAGTTGACTTTGGGGCTTGGAGCTATGTAACTCAGAACATGGACCAATGTCTCAGCCTTTAACAAGGTCTCGGATCAGAGTTTTTGGGTTGAAGAAAAGAAAACTTTAAGGCTTCAACCCACTGTTATCTGATATTTAAAATCAATGCCAAGTAGTCATCTAATTTATACCAAGGAAGACAATTTTTTTAAAAAGTGGGGCTGAGACCAAATGCGACATAACAATAAGAAATGTGATGGAAGAAAAATGCAAGGATAACTGTTAATCGTATATCTACTTATAAGCTAGCTACTTCATTCAGCAATTTGTATGCATCATCTCCTGGAAACCTTACAGCAACTTGTAAATCATGTGACGTAGACACGTGCTCTTTTTCTGCTCCTATTTTTCACTTGCTATTGAGGATCTAGCCAGTTTAATTCCATTTTAACTCCATGTGATTTAAGTGGGACTAAGTCTTCCCACAACCCACTTTCAGACCTAGAAACCCATATCAGACAAGAGTACCCAATCCTCACTGATCATGGCCATAGTAACAGATTCATGAATGGTCATAGCATCCAGCCAGAATGAAGTCTTTTATAGGTGTTATGCCTGCCTGGTGAGTAGAAGGTATGCATTATTCTTCTAGGATGAATAGCTAAAAAGATAAAACTATATATGCCAATGGCCATCTTTCCTGCTATGTCTGGAAAGTCTACCAAGAGTAAAATCAACCCACAGGAAAGTTTAGCCAAAAGATAAAAGCTCTCTACAGAATTCTTATGACATTGGTTCATCCACTAGACCCACCAGCTGAAGCCAGACTATGGCTTGACTCTTCAGTTATAAAGGCAAACACATCAATTCTCTCTCTCCTATTAATTTTGCTTGAGCTCTATTTTCATCACTTGCTGATCTGGTCTGAAAAACTGGAGTTCTGGCCAGGTCTTTGAGGTAGAAACGTAGTAAGAGCAAAAAGATACAGCTTCTCCTCCTGACCAGAACTCCACTAAACTCGTTCTTTTTAGCTATTCCCACTATTCCTACTACTTCTTATTACAAATGCTATAACTATTACTACTAAAATACTACTGTTATCACTACAACTATTACTACTAAAATCATATGGATATTATTACTAATAACACTTCTACTTCAACTAATCATAGAGTTATTGATTGAAAATGGAAAACATTGTGCTACTCACTTACATCTGCAATCCTTACAAAAGCCCTGAGATACTGTCACTAGCCTACTTACAGATGAGGAAAATTGCACTCAATAGGCCAAATTCACAATGGTATTTCGAACCTGTGTTGAATGGCTCTGTGGGCTTCTTGTTGCTGACAACATATTGGTCTTTTTAAGGGAAATGGCCACCCACGTCCCTGCCAAGTGACAGAGATGAATGGAATCACTATGGCTAGTACCACAAGACCTTTGTTCCACCATCCAACCATGATTGAACCAAGGACGGACACCTAATTCAAGAATGAAAATTTAGCAACTACATAGAAACTTGACGCCTTGCACAAAAATGTAACAGGGACTTTATCAGAAGTTGACAGAAGCAAATGGCTGAAAAGTATTTAGCTATTGGTAGCGTCAGAAGCAGAAAGGATGCCCAGAGGTAAAGTTAAGGCCAAGGCAAGCCATTTGCAGGCAGGAGTTATAAGGAAGCAAAAAATATGAATAAGGACTAGAGGACATTCACTAGTCAGCAGGGAGTAGAGAATGAAATAGGTTCACAGGCAGCAGAGAGATGCCATTACAAACAGAAAGTAGGCGGCCCTGAGGGAGCACAGAAGAATAGCTGGCTGCTGAAGTTGTTGTGGTTTCTGCTGACTGCTGGTTTTGAATAATTCACTTTTATTTTTACAATTTGAGGTGTTTGAAGGAGATCACTGTTTCTTACAACTAAACAAACTTGGTTAGAATTCCCAGCGATGAGATGGAACGTTGGGCACAGGAAAAGCAAATCACAGTGACACTAATAAAGATTTCACCTCAATGTTAGCTGGAATTCCACCCACCCCCATCCACCAGTAGCTATCACAGGGAATAGTATTAGTAGCAGAGCCTGCTGTGGGCTAAGTATGCAGGTATGAAGTAGGGGGTCTTAAAGCAGCCAGGAAAGAGAGCCAAGCAAGTGACTTGTGAGCTTCCACAACCTTCCAAATACTGCCTTAAGTTTTCCTATGTAATGAGATGTCCTTGATGTTCATAAAAAATTCTACCAGATCTTAACCTGGAAAATGTACACCAGATTCTCTATAAAGCAGAAAATTGACATTTAAAAAATTCAATAATCAGGGTCTGGAGGATATTATCCCATCAGTAATTCAAAACCACCAAACATCCTGAACATCCATAGAACTTCAAATTCCGCTTTTCAATGGAGTTTTCCTGGATGCACGTTAAGCTTGAGCCTGTACCAAAAGAAAAAACTGAAATCATTCAGAGGGTGACATTGTGGAAGGACAGGAGCAGACTTATTCCAAAGGGACTCTAACTCCAAAAGGCACCAGTGTCTCAGGTTATTAACTTCAGCTGAATCATTTATATGCCACGGTTCTTACTCTAAGTTCTGTAAGGGGAAACCTTTCCATTAGTACTCAACATGTCATTTACCTCTTTTGCCTTTCCACTTACACTCACCCCAGGGAAGAGTTACTTGAAAATGTCCTTGCTCCCCAGGCATATGCAGGGAAAATAGGTAGGGTGGGGAGTATTCAACAGCTGAGTGCTCTACTATAACACAAAGGCTATCTGGGTGAAACATGGATTGGTTTTCTTGAGACTGGATCATTCCCTAAACAGAATCTCACTATATGAAAAGAGCAATGCATTCTCCTGTGACAGTCTTGACTAGGCAATAATATACTCTGTTGCCATGGTTTCAAAAATACTAGTGAAAGAAAGGAATAAGTATTTTGTGATGGATACAACACCTGCATGTCAAACAAATATCTCAAAATTATTTGTGCAACTTGAACATCAAGTCATAAGAGGAGAAAAAACAATGAATCAAAAAGGATTCTCTTCCCATACTTAATTTCTTATAAGATTTTTTCAACAAAATGTCATTGTGTGGTATGTTTTTATCTATCTCTTTTTTATGTGCATCTCTTTTAAATAGTTCTAAGTACTTAAATATGTACACTCTAAAATAAAGCAATAAGATCCACAAAATTGCATTATCATATTCTCCAAAAGAGTTGAGGCAAAGTTGAATTAAAGTGAGTTATAAGTACTAAATATACTGCTTTTCATGGCAAAGTTATTTTGATATACACCTACGTTTCAAATACACAGAGGAAAAGCAATCCAGTAATAGATTCCAGAGAACATATCCTGGTCAGAAACAGAACATTGCAAAGTCTCATTCCCAGTGAAGGCTGAGGGTAAGATGGGAGAGCAGTACTTAAACTTCTGCTTAAGGGAAGCTTCATGCACTAGAAAACATCTTCTTCATCAAGAAGTGAAGTAGTAAGGCACAAATATGTCAGTGACTCAAATCAGAGAGGGGAAAAGTCCTTCTTTTAGGAGGAAGCAAATTAAGGGCTTTTAATTAGCCAATTTATTTGATGCTGACATAACACACCAGGGCTTAAAGTACTAGGGAGTGGAGAAAATATGAGAACATCATCAGTGGAAATATTTGCTTTATGGTTCTCCTCCACTTATGCCTCCCTAATCTCTGCTATTCTATCAAAATGTCTGTAAGAAGGATGACTAAAATGAAGGGGACAAACCTTCAATATATTGTTGGCATACCAATAATTATACTAACAACAATAATAACAGTAAGTTTATTCACTGAACTGCTGAGCACCAAGTTAAGTGTTTACATTTCAGGGTCATTCATAACTCTGAAATATACTACAAGGTAGAAATAATTATACCTGCTTTAAAGTTTTCAGTCTCATTGTGACTACAGTAAAACTATAAAGAATACATAAAACTGCTCACATCATCTCCGATCTCAAAGAATATAATATGTATTAAGGTAAAGATGATATGTATACATAGGATATCTAAAAAGTACAATCAGCAAGAAAATTCTGAACCATAAACATAATTGTAGGACAATAAGTATGAATATTTTGTAGATCTTTGTTTGTTCTTGAGTCAGCAAAACTCCAGCTCAGACCTGTCAGGCAAGCACGTGTCTGTACTCTGTTCAGTAATGCTGACCAACTCGTTCTTCCTCTCCACATCTCATTAAAGGTGGCTAATAAATCAGAATACCCTTCTCAGCATCTTGGATCACTTCTTTCAGAAGTATACATTATCTACATTTCATTTCACATCCATCAGATGGACAGGGTTTTTTTTTTTTTTTTTTTTCAATTAATATAGTTGACGACCTCAAATTCACTCTTGCAAAGTCATTATGTTTTCTCTTGCCATTAAATAGATAATCAAAGGAAAGAGACTTGGTTTTATGTGATGTTCTAAATGTCTCTTGCTTGGCTTTAATGTACTTAGTTGATGCTAACAATACCTCATGAGTTTCATTTGAACAACTTTCAAATGTTCCATCTTATAAGTTAAGAACCTTGTAGATTTTCTAGCCCCAGGTTTATATTTTATACATTTTGAAATTGATGAGTGCCTAATAAAGTCCTAGGTCATGTACCTAGGTGTCATAAATTACTGTTCATCCACAATTCATCCAATATTTACTCAGGACCTATTATATGCTGCGTACTTGCTAAGGGCTGAGAATACAGTGGTAGACAACACAGCTTTGGCTCTGTGTCCAGGTGCTTACAGCCTAGCATGAAATAGGAACAATTTGAATTGTATTTGAATACTATTTATCTGTACACATTATACATATATTTAAAGCTACTATGTTGATAAAAAGATGGTAATAGTCCTAATATAAGTTCTGTTACTTAAAGTATGTCTCGATGTGTCAGATTCTGTGATGTTATGTTTATTATCTTGTCTAATTCTTATAGTAGTCATGTAAGACATTTACCACTGCTCCCATTTTATATATGAAGAACTTGAGACTTAGGTGGATCAAGCAACATGTTCATGGTCAAATAGATAACGACTGGAACGAATGCATGTCTAATTCCAAAGTCTGAATATTTCCACTGCACTATGCTTCTGAGATCTCTTTTCTTAATGCTATGTTTCTAATCTTCCCATGGATATTGATAAATAAAAGATATAGACTATGCATATGGTCAAAAATAGTGACACCAGAGCCGGGCACGGTGGCTCATGCCTGTAATCCCAGTACTTTGGGAGGCTGAGGTAGGTGGATCACGAAGTCAAGGATTTGAGACCAGCCTAGCCAACATGGTGAAACCCCATCTCTACTAAGAATACAAAAATTAGCCGGGAGTGGTGGCACATGCCTGTAATCCCAGATACTCGGGAGACTGAGGGAGGAGAATCGCTTGAACCTGGGAGGCAGAGGTTGCAGTGAGCCGAGATCGCGCCACTGCACTCCAGCCTGGGCGACAGAGCAAGAATCTATCTTGGGAAAAAAGAAATAATAATGACACCAATGCTTCAGCAATTTAAAAATCACAACAATTAAAAAATGCATTTTTAGATGTTTGGGTCACTTGGCCAATTTTTGAAAGTGCAAGCACTCTAGAGTTGGGGTGAAGCAGTGAACATGCAGGGGACCTTAGTTCTTCCTAAAAGCGAATGGCAGGATTATGTAATGGAAAGAAGCACAGACTTGGTGTTAAATCTCAACTTTTTCCTTCTCTCATTACATAGTTTTGGCCATGCTTCTTGCAAACTCATATTCAGTTTTCTCAGATATATTTAAAAATGCAGTTTATGCACCTTCTCTTAAAAGATTGTGGTGGATATTTAATGAGATCAGAAATGCCTCATGCCTAAGGTAATGCCAGTTATAGTGGACATTTAATAAGTGTTCATTCCCTAAATTGGCTCAATTTATGAAATCAGAAGGCTATTAAAGATGGCTTGCACCAGAAGAAATGCTGGCAGAGACACTGCGAGACATGTCTTCCGAATGATGATCTTATTCCTTTGAAGAACAATGGGCATACAAAGAAGAAGTTAGAGTAGAATTTAAATTTTTAGTTGGATGAAATTATTTACATCCTTGCTTCTAACTAAGAAAGAAAAGCCCTGCTCTCCCTTTTCAAGGTAACAAGGCAATGTTAAAGATGACAGGCAGAGGAGATTGGATAGTGTTAACGGTGACAGAGGGCCTTTACCAGCACTCTTGATATCACCATTTACCTATACATCTCATCTCTACCTCATCACAAATGAAAGACTGGTCTTCTGATCAGAGTGTGCAAACGGCATGTGCTATGTCCAGTCCAGTTAGGGGCTGGAGAGGGGCCACAGCAACATCCATGTCCCAGAATATCTCTGCACAGAATCTGCTCTTGAAAGGGAAGGTGAGTTCACTTTAGTAATACAGAGTGCAGTTATCTCACTCATTGTTCACAGGCAAATCAGCCTCTTCCTGTTTCAGAATCCCCACGTATCTGTACTTTAAGAACCGAGATGGCTACAGAGCTGTCCTCTTACATACATAACGAGCATTTAGACATTAAAACAAGAAAATCATATATATGAAGGATAAACTGAGGTTCCCTTCAGTCCACACAGCATCTCCTTATTTTGGGGCCCTCATTCTCAGGAGAAATTGACTTTTTCGAGTGTGACACTTTACCAAGGAACTTGTATAAGCCAAACATGTATTATCTCTGAGCCACACACCAACTCTGCAGAGTAAACATTATTTTAGATGAGGATATTGAATTTCAAAGAAGTTAAGTAACTACTCAAATCACAAAACTAATAAATGGGAGAGCTGAATTTGGGACCCAAGCTCGTTTGAAGCCCATGCCAAGTCAACCTGGATCCCTCATCTGACTGGAAGCAAAGACACTTGATAGATCCTATCCACTGATAGATCTTCAGAGCCTGATATACTCCAAGTGAATTACTGCAGATTAATTTTATCACTTGAGAGAATGGCAAATGCCAGACAATGGAGGTGGGTTGAGTCAAAGCACAAAGCTGAAACAGTAACTTCACCCATGATATCACTGAATGCTAAATATCAAGGCATTTGTATCCTTCTGTGTCCAACCCAGTAGTAACAGAGCCTCCTCATGGGCACATCAAAGCAGGACTCATTTGTACCTTTTATTAAATTCAACGCAAAACTAGAAGCTGAAAAATGCATTTTCCATGTTGAAAAATGCATTTGCTTTACAACAGCCTGTTAATAAAACTGCACATTGTCTCAAAAGCCTCTGTGTAGACCTACCCAGTATGATTAAAAGAAATTTGGAGAACACAGGCAACATCTTTAAATATTTAAATGATTAAAATAAAAATTAAAAATGGATTTCCTTTCAATGAAAGTTTTTAAATTGAATCCATAAACCATGTTTGATTTCAAAAGCTAGCAGGAATGCATGTTAACTATTAAAGATGTTTAACGTGAAAATGTGTATTCAATAAAAAATAGATGACTCATTTTTATATGTGGTTTTCAATTTGTTTTGTTGGATCTAATCTCCTATTGGAAATGCAAGCAAACTCCCTTAAGTTTTCAAAATCAATGAGTAATAGTAAGTTCTATCAATTTTAAAAGAGAAAGGAACCTGTTTCAATATGTTATCTGCCTGGGTACAATAACTTTTAAGAATCAACAAATAAATAATCTTTAGCAGTTACTCTGCATTTAGTTCCTTGCCAGG
Organism: Macaca thibetana thibetana; assembly: GCF_024542745.1. Classification (NCBI taxonomy): domain Eukaryota; kingdom Metazoa; phylum Chordata; class Mammalia; order Primates; family Cercopithecidae; genus Macaca; species Macaca thibetana. Next base: position 88,965,016 of record NC_065590.1, read on the forward strand.
CGTTGTGCATACTGCAGGAAAAAAAAAAAGGATGGTATTGATCCCTGGAGGAGCCTGTGCTTTAAATGGGAAGATGCAGGCTAAGATCTGAATCCTGAGTATAGTTAACACCCCTTTAGGAGCCCAAAAAACAGTCTATAATGATAGATGATCTTGTTAAAGAAGATGCCATGATGTAAGAAGGTGTTGGATAGAGAAGCCAGATTGAGAGGTGACGGCTTCAGAAGGGTCATTTTTGTGCCACCTGGTTCTCCTGGGTACAGACAGTTTATGTGAAACAGATCTTTAATCTTCTATAAACCACAAGAGACAGAGCAGAAGCTCTGAGACATGTAAACACTGCTCAAAGAAGTTTGTCTTCCTCACAAAGAGCCTTCAGCAGTATGATGTTCCCACTTTGGTGTAGTAAGGATGTACCTCTCCTCAACCTAAGGCAATTTTGCACTGTGAGAGAACACAAAAGAAGCAAGGTTTAAACCTTAGATGCATAAAATTGTTTCCCTTTGGAAGGATTAGAAGAAAACTTGGAATAATTTCTATTTCATGACCCACTCATACGTAAACATATGTGTGCATGCACACACACACAAACATACACACAAAATTTACAGGTACACATCCAAAATCTAAAACTTCCTAGTGATTTCCAAAACTGTTCCATGACCTGTGCCAATCTGGCAATATAAATATCACTGGGGAAACTATACACACACACACAAAGACACACATACACACACACGCACACATATATATACATATACACACACACTATATACAGCTCTACAGCATTTGGATCAGGAATATTCAGGAATATACTATATATATACACACACTACATAGATATACTATATGTATACTATATAGTAGATATACATACTATATAGTAGATATACACTATATATAGTGTATATTATATATACATGATATATAGTTATATATTGTGTGTGTGTATATATAGTGTGTGTGTATATATATACTCTCTATGTATATAGTATATTCCTGAATATTCCCGGTCCAAATGCTGTAGAGCTGTAGAGTGGTGCTTTGGAGTTTGCGTTTTTTATCGACAATCCTGAGGTTGTTTGGATTTAGCAAAGTTTAGGACTCCACTGCTCTATCTCTTCTTGAGTAGATAAACCTCCAACTTTGTTTAAGCAATTCTATTAATGGAGTGTTCACTACGGCACAAGGTATTAGTGTTGACCATTTCAAATACATCAAAGAGTTTTCTATATACAGCACCAAATTTTGCACCTTTTACCTGGCGGCTTCATTTCAGGTCTGTGAAATAAGCCTGTCGTTTATTTCATGAAAGTATTCATACATTTCTTATAATCAGTCAGATATTTTTATAATCACTTGATTCTTCTCTTCTTAAGCTGAACATCCCCAGCTATTTTTAAATTTCCTGTGTTACATAGTTTCCAGGGACTTCATCATCCTAGACGCCTGACTGCGGATAGCTGTAGTTTATTGGTATCTCTCTTCTCACTCACTCTATACTCTCTCCTCTATCAGGGTGACTTCATACATATGACTTATTTATCACTAGTTATGACTTGCAAATATTTATCTCTACCATAGGTCTCTCATACCCCAAATGCCTACTAGAAATCCTTTCAGATGTATTTAATTCATCATGTCTAAAACTGAACTCATTGTTTTTCCCCAAACTCACTCCTCCCCCTCCTCTTCCTCCTTTTCTTCCTGCTCCGTCACCTCCCCATGCTTCTGCTTCTTCTCACCTCCTCCTCTTGTTCTTTTTCTGTTTCTTACCCAGAAACTAGAATCACCATCCACCTTGTTGCATATCGGGCCCTGGGAGACCTCTGGGTCATTTCCTTCTCTCTCACCCTCTTTATGAAATAAGTGATCAAATCCCATTTATTCTATCAACTCTGAGGCATTATACTTACCTTCATCCCTATCATTCCTGCTTAGCTTTAGGCATCAAAGAGAACAATATCTTACATGTCCTTCCTAGCCCATCATGGTCGCTCTATAATAATTTCCCATACCAATACCAGAGATATTCCCAAAATGCAATGCAATCATGGCACTCTTCTGTTTACAACTGATTGAGAGATCTCAGTTACCAGACAAAGCCTAAGCTTTCTGGCGTAGCAAATAAGGTCCTCATTCTCTGGCCTCATGTTTCCTCAGGCTGCACATATTCCAGGCTTTAGAAACAGCTTTTCTAATATTCCTACTTTACTTCTATTTTCTCTCTCCCTTTTATCACACTGTTTCTTCTGTGCCTTCCTCACTTATGTTTTGCTCAAGAAACTTCTACTCTCCCTTCAGAGCTCAACTCAGGCTTCTCCTCTCTCAGGAATCCTCCCTGAGCTTCCCTCCACTCTGAGTTGGGTTCTCCTTCAGGTTCCCATGGAACCCTGGGTTCCGGCATGACTTTTATCTTCACACCTGTCTTGCCTACTAAGTGGTGAACTTCCTAAGTCAAGGACCATTTGACATTCATGTTTGTATTCCCATTTACAGAGATTGTTCAAAGATGAAAACTAAAGTTTGTCTCTTCAATCCCAGATCAACATTTTTTGTTCTATTCTTCAGGGTGCTTAGTTCTCCCACCACCACCAGCTTGGGAAAATTTCTAAGATAAATCCCCACATCCGCTTGAAATACTAACAGTTGACAGTTACAAGACAGAACCTAGAGGAGTTTCCAAAGGCTTAAACAATGTAAACACCAGGAAATTTGTACATAGAGAAGAATATGCAATATAAATAGTAACTTCCAAAAGCCTGAATCTCCTGACCTCAAGCCAGAAGTGCCACATACTGATTGCTGATAGGTAAGGAGGCCAGTTCCGAAAATGAATGTTATTCAGGCCCAAGGGTGTACAAGCTGTTGATTTTGATATATTGCTGACAAAGGGATGATTAGCTAGTGTCCCTGACCAGGCAGCATGTTGCCCAGTGCCCCAGAACGGCATAGGTTACATCTCACCCCACAGAGGGGTCTCTGCCCACAGGAACACAGGTCCATGTGCAGAGCAGGGTCATTTTTCCACTTGGCAGATGGTGCCATAGAAGCATCACAAAAAGCTTGCTCCAGGACCTTAAATACAGCAAAATTAATTAAAACACGTTTTTAAGAAGTTCTGAAACAGTAAGTTATGACAATTCATTTTTTTAAAAAAACTCACCTATATGGAACAACAGATGGTAAATTTAAAAAGCAATTAAATTTGTTTTTTAAACTCACTAAATTTAAAGATTATGGACACGTATTAACTTGTTTCTTCCTTTATTCTATTTTTTCCAAATTCTGAATAAAGAAAATATTGCAAAATAAAACAGCCCTGTAATGAACACCAGCAGACTGCTCACTCAACATTAATATTTCCTCATTTATGACATGAAAAGCCTGAGCTACAGTAACTCTTACACTGAAACTAAGCTTATATTTATATATTTAAAGCAAACTTGATCATAATAGCAAGGATTTATTTTATTAAGTGTGTCCTTTGTACCAGAAACGTTCTAAGTATTCAAATGAATTATTTCAATTAATCCCTATAATAGCTATTATCATAATTTCACAGATGAGTAAACTGAGGCAGAGAGAAAATATATTACATATATTGTCCCAACTATTAAGTGGCTAGGTGGGGCTTTGACCACGTAAGTTTTTTATTTTATTTTATTTTTTGAGACAGAGTCTTGCTCTGTCGACCAGGCTGGAGTGCAGTGGCATGATCTTGACTCACTGTAACTTCTGCCTCCTGGGTTCAAGTGATTCTCCTGCCTCAGTCTCCCAAGTAGGTGGGACTATAGCGTGCCACCATGCCCAGCTAATTTTTTGTATTTTTAGTTGAGATGGGGTTTCACCATGTTAGCCAGGATGGTCTCGATCTCCTGACCTCGTGATCCACCCATCTCAGCCTCCCAAAGTGCTGGGATTACAGGTGTGAGCCACTGTGCCCAGCTGACCACAGGATTTTTAACAAGAGATCCTGCACTCTTAGCCAACACCCTCTCCTACCCCAGCCCCTTGCTTCTGATAACTCTAAAAACCAAAGCTAGCTGGTGTGTGGTAGTTCTTATTGATCACTCTGCTAACGACCTGTCCAATAGCAAACCGGCCTACGCAAGAGCCACAACACACAAAACACATCAGCCTGAGCTTTCAGGCATGATTTTTTTCCATCTTCTTCCACAATTTGTATTCACACTGTGAAACTGACACAAGTGGTTCACCCACTTCACTGGCCTATTGTCTAGATGTTGGTGGGAAATTTTTTTTTATAGTAACATTTCAAAGCCTGACTTCTATCTCCTTTGGGAGGTTATTGATTTCTTAGGAGCATTAGTAATTTATAATCATGAGCAAACTAGCAGAATTAAGGAAAAAAAGTATTTCAATGTTCTTGGGAGAATTGATGAAATAGTTTAAGACATTGGAATGCAAATTTAAATTTACTCACTTTACCCCTGAGTAGCTCATACCTTTAAGGGAAACATAAATGGAAGGAAATAAACATTTCCTGATGAGTCAAAACAAATGTGTTTTCCTCATCTTTGCAGTTTCTCTGTGGTAAATGAATTAATCAAGAATGTTCTGAATATCAATTGCACTTAACAATAAGAAAGACACAGAAATGTCACACCCATCCTCCACGGGGCTGACAGTGGAGGTGGCATCCTGTGATAGTTTGTACACAAAGGCCACAGCAAACTGTGGTGGAAAGGACACCAGATTAGGAGTCCTGCGATTAGGGGTCTATTTACTATTTCTGTAAAGACTTTTGTAAACATGTAGACAGTGTGTATCTGAGTGGCATTGCCTTACCAGCTCCAGGGACATGTTTGGGGTGGAATTCACTAACCTGGCTGGATTTTATTGAACACTTATGTTGTGTCATCCTCATTGTCTGCCCCACCCAACAATCAAAATTTCAATACCAAAAATGACATTATGGAAGGGCAAGCAGAAAACTTCTTGGCTAGTGAGAAGAAGAATATTCAAAGGCAACGATAAGAATTGTATTTCTAAAATGATATAGTCCTTTGGCCACAAATGGATCTTATTCTCCTCTTTTTGACTGTGAGATTTTAGGACTTGTACGCAGTATGTATATTCATCTGAGATGTCTGTGAAATGGTAACCATAGTCACATGCTTCATACAGAGAAAGTCATTCAAGCGGCAGGATCCTCCTGTGCAAAAGTACCAATGTTCATACCATTGTCTGTGAGAGTCTACTACAGGATATATAGGAGTGAAATCCCTTTAGAGGATTTGAGAACTGGTGGGATAATAATGAGGAGAGGTAGAGTCTAACCCTGGCTCAGTCACCAAGTGGACAGCATGAGAAGCCATTGGAATTTGTCTCTTTTATCTGAGAAGGATAACAACCTCTGGCCCACCTGCTCCATGAGCTGTAGGCAACTCCTACGAAGAGCCTCTTAATGGTCCTCCATGACTGTAGACTCTTCCCCTTCTGGTCCACCCTACACTTGCTGCCAGAGGAAGCATTTTGAAATGTGCATTTACTGTGACTTGCTCTTGACTTTTTTCTGTTTCGTTTGTCTAGCTAATTTCTACTCATTTCTTAGGTTCAAGCTGAGACAACACTTCTTTCCAAAAGCCCCTTCTGGTCTCCCAAGTCTAAGTCTCTCCTGAGTGCTTCCATAGTATCCCATTCAAGGCACACAATCCACAATATTGGGTATGTTCATTTTTACAGCATGGAGAAAGTCCAGCTTCCACGAACTCCATGCTTGTGGTGGGCAGAGATGGTGCCTTTCTCTGCTTGTCACCAGAACCTGTCAGACACAAGGTTTATAGCTCACAATGTATGGATGTTCATAAGTCTGGAACTATTCTAAATGCTTTATATATAGTATCTTAAATTAATCCGACAATATTTTAATGTGAGTGCCATTCTTATGTCCAATTTACAAATGAGAAAACTGGAGCGATGAGAGGTTAAAAAACTTACATTGGTCACAGAGCTTGCAGGTAGCAGAAAAGGGATTTGAGCCCAAGTGATTTGAATACAGGTTCTTCCTCCTAACCTCTACTCTGTGTCAAATGCAGAGTAGGGGTTCAAAGGAAGGACCCATGCTCAACAAATATTGGTAAAGGGAGGAATGAAGAAGGAAATAAATCAATTAATTAAAAGCTTCCAATAGCATCTTATTATATTCAGGATAAATGAACCACTATCATGGCAAATACAATTCTGTGAAATCTTGCCTCGCTCATTCTCCAATCTCAGTTCTTGTCACTCATTAACATGGATCTTGAGCCCCAGACAATTATACACATCTTGCCTCTATGAATTTTTCAATGTTAATTATATCACCGGGATGCCCTTTTGACATCCTCACCAACTCTCACTCACTTGGTCTTACGTCTTTGAAGGAAGCCTGGGTTACAATGCCATCTCCTGCACACCCACTGTCATGCTGTACCTAACTCTACCCTAACACCTTCTAGAAAGTGTGCAAATGTCTTTTTACTTATCTACCTCTTACAGAAGACTATGAGCTTCTCTGGGGCAGGCACTGGGTCTGACTAGTTTCTTTATCCTAGTTTCTAGCTTGATGTCTGGCACTAAAAGGTTCCAAAGAAATGCTTGCTGTGTGAATGAACTAAATGTTCTTTATATATTTGCTTTCAAATTACTCAGTGTTCCTCTTTAATCATTACATGGTTGTGAAGAAGTCCTTAAAGGATGCCTTCTTTAATCCCCCAACTCTCCGTCCAATGTCTACTGCCCTTTAGGAGAGAGCCAGGAAGCAAGAAATGTCCTCGCTCCTCAGGAAAGGTAGAAAACCAGCACTGTCCTTAGGCCACTCAGGAGACAGATGTCAAGAGTTTCACTGGAGGGGTACTTGGTGAAAGAACAACCATTTCCTTGAGCATCTATGTCCTTCAGGAGCAAGAGGAAGGTCACTCTGCCCCTGAACAATTACTTCTGGGGCCTTCCTATGGTGATGCAAATAGCCCTGAGAACAAAACATTTCTTACAAAGATGAAAAGTAAAGCCGAATATATTGTGTGAAAGGGAATTCAATTGCTTACTAATTCATAGTAAATAGCAAGATCTCTTGGGAAAAAAATCGTCAACTATAGGCCAATTATAATAGCACAAGAAGGTGCCAATTTACCAACTGAATGTTATTTCATTGCACCATATTCCTCAAGATAGGTGCTATGACCCATTTACAGGTGAGGAAATGAAACTCAGAAAGACTTAGCTTCTTGCCTGAGTCGTACTGCAAATCCAAGCCTGTCCACCTCAAAATCCTATGTTCTTTTCACTGCACCATGCTGCAAGATGCTCTGGAAAGGCATCTGTGAGAACAGAGAAGAGAACATGAGGCCACCAATCCATGAGAAGCCATGGAAGATGAGGAGGAATACTGCTGGCAGTGGAGGAAGAAAACTCAGACATGTGAGTTGGGACTTTATCTCCCAAGTTGTGCTAAGTTTAGAGTTTAAACCTGGAGGTAGCCTACATCCAGGCTCTTTTCCCATATGTGGTTACTATGTAAGCCTGAGCCAAGGAAGCATCTCATACCAGGGCAAAGGAAAAGATACCCTGCTTCATCACAAAGGCCCAGATTGACAGGCACTGTCAGCAAAAGCAGGAGGCTGATTCTGAGTGTCTATCCTCTTTGCTCGGTCATGCCTTCAGGTTAAACTTGCTTCAAATACTTGTCTTCAGTCTTAAAGGACTCTGAAACAGTCCTGACAGCAGCACACTACCCAGTTAGGACCAGGTTGCAAGGAATGGCACTTCTATTGCTATGATGACTGGTCTACCAATGTGGACATGAAAGAGTATGGGAAAGGCCAAGGGGTAAACGGGAGACATCTTAGCAGATCTTCAGCTATGTTGGGGTCCTGAACCCACACCTGCTACAGGGGTTTGTGGACATGAAAGAGTATGGGAAAGGCCAAGGGGTAAACGGGAGACATCATAGCAGATCTTCAGCTATGTTGGGGTCCTGAACCCACACCTGCTACAGGGGTTGGGTATTCCAGGGCTCTCAGATCACATTTCCAAACCATGCAATAAAGGAGAAAAATACATGTGCTCTGGAGCTAAACATTTGCTTCTATCTAGGTTTGTATGCTTACTATTGTGATCTGAGGAACATCACCTAACCTCACTCTGTCTTAGCTATTCAACTATAAAAATGATTATTGGCAGGATTGTTGCAAAGAGAAACACACTGTAGGTACACAACATGCTTCAGATGTTTTACATTGTCTCCCAGTCCCAGAAAAGCTCCATGGAATAGAAATGTGCAATTACTCTTACATGCTAATGCCTGTAAGACAAGAGCTGAGGAAATGAAGTGCATACATGTGTCTCTCATCTCAGGTCTGCCAAATGACGTTGTAATTAATTGCATGCAACCCTCTTTCACCCACTGAACTGGGAGTTCTTTAAAGTTATATGTGCATATCTGTGTCCTAGGGCCTAGCATTAAGTCTGGCACGATGTTGATGACAAATAAGTGTTCGATATGTGAAAGTACAAATGAATGAAAGAACCAGTGATGCCATCTGGACCAGAGCTGGTCTGCCTCAGACCCGGGTCCCACTTTGAGCACATCAAACTTTGCTGTTCTGAAGGATAAACTGGGCTAGTACCGATTAGCTCACTAAACAAATATTTCTCCACTGAAGCACATGCTTGCTCTCCCATTTCACTCTGTATTTACTTATTCATAGCCCATAAAAAGCGGTGAGCTGGAAACATTCATGTTTCCTCATTACATTCCCCAAAGTGGGAGGTTGTTTTCCTCTCATGTAGCATTTTTCCAGTGTGTGAAAATCTCTGGCCTCAAAGCACACTTGTGGGAACCCATAATTGAGTCTGAAATCATCCAACAGCAGGAGAAAGTTCTTACAGCCCTGAGAGCCTCAGGGAACCAGGACGCTTACAGAACCTTGCTGAAAAACACGAGATCTACAGCTAAAGCCAGAAAATCCCCAGAGACCATCTGGACCAACCCCTCCTCTCACAGGTGAGGAATAAAGAAAAGGGAAGCAGCCTTCCAAACCCTTATAAATGGCAAGATTTCAAACCCTCTGTTTGCAACTGGCTTTTGTTTTTCATTGTTCACTCCAAACCTGCAACTTTTTCCATTTTCAAATCACATTTTCCACTTACACCCACACTCTGATTACCCCAATTGGAGACAGGGAAGTTTTCTTAGAATCTTTCCTCTTCTCCTTCCTACACACTTCATCATCCAGTCCTGACCATCCTTCTCCTTTGTTGTCTCTTGTATCTTCCATTGCTCTGGAATCTGCTATCTTTCTACTATATCCATGAAGTGATGGGAGGGTCTGGAGATTTGACTTCACAAATATCCCATCCAGTATTCCTTTACATTCTCTCATATGTCCTCCCTCTTGTGGACTCTTGAAACATCCCTCAGACATGTCTGTCTGCCATTAGTCTTACCTCCTTTGACCTCACCTCACATCCCTCTCAAAATCACCCTTTTAAAACTACTCAAGAACCTCTAATGCTTTCCTACGCCCTATAGCTAAGTCTTAAACTTCTCAGCATGGCATCTGTCACTGTCAAATCTAGGCTTAATCTAATTTTTTAATTTACCTCCCACCACTTCCCTCCATACGCACACACCAGCATTTTCATGCTTCACAGCTTTATGTGCTCTGCCCCTTCCCCAGATGACAAACCAACTTAGCCTTCCAGGCCCAGGTCAAATATCGTCTCCTATTTTGTTTCATTTTTAATCTTCATGCAGTTTGCAAATTGAGGAACTAGTATCTGAACCAAATCATTTAACTTCAAATCCTATATTCTTTGTACTATTCTACAATTATCTCTGAGCAGTGACTTTGATAGTAAAGTGTGGACCTCAGTAAAGAAATTCACTTCCTTCTAAAGATAGATTCATTGCAAAAAAAAAAAAAAAAAGTGTTGATCAGATTAACACATGCCATATTAGGATCAAATTCTTGTGTTTGGAGGGAAGAATTCGTTATTATTTACTTAAAAGGTATAAGTAGCAATATGCTGTTTTACATAGTCAAGAATCAAGGAATTCTAGCCAAGATGGATTTGCCTTCAGACTGTGGCTTTTCAATTCAAATTTGATCATTCACTTTCATAACAGAAGTTGCCAGCCATGGATGCTGTGGGAGGAAAGAATGGATGGCTTCGCCAGATTCTTCACTGGGCACATGACTCTCCAACAAAATCACTCCTTATTCTTGTCCTCAAAGAAACGTGAGCCCAGCAGGAGATACAAAGAGTACCCAAACATGGTCCCGGCTTCATAAGCCTTCCTCCTGTTGTGTCTTTCATTGTCTTCCATTAACATTCAGATCAGAGTTCAGTTAATCTATGCAGCCTCCACCAGAGAGTTGGTTTTGTTTGCCATTTGTTTATTATTGAGTTTTCATATCTCCCAGCTAAGGTGCTGCTTCAGGTACATGATTCAGATTAGTCCTTTGGCCAAGTGAATCCTTGGGCAAAATTTGTCCCTTATCACTGAACACAGCATGGCCAGGTTTGTTTGGGAAGGTATGGCTGCTCCTTCAGGGGAATTCCAGCATGTCACAATATGCCAAATATTATGAAAGAAGAAAGGGAAAGAGAGACTAGGAAGAAAAAATCAGCACTTATAAAAAGAGAAAAGATATTTTAGATATTTAAACACTATAAATCACATATGGTGCCTAAAAGCTATATGGATGTTTATTATTCAGTTCAGAAACTTGTGCAGTCTTATTTACATTCAACTTGAAATTCAGTTTTTATTACCCCAATTCTTGATCTAAATATGTGCCATGTCTCAATATTTGTTCTATGAACATATGGTACTGTTGTAGAGATGAATAAACATTCAGATCAGAATTCAGTTAATCTAAGCAGCCTCCACCAAAGAGTTGGTTTTGTTTGCCATTAGTTTATTATTGAGTTTTCACATCTCCCAGCCAAGGTGCTGCTTCAGGTACATAATTCAGATTAGTCCCTTGGCCAACATTTCAACCTCTGGTGATTTTGAAATAAAGTTGGCACAGCCAAAATGACTAGCTTTGGACTGAGTTTTCTTGCTGAGTATAGAATCATTGTTTTGTAAATGTCCCTTATATTCAGCCAGTCTTGCACTGCCCTAAAGAAATACTTGAGACTGGGTAATTTATAAGAAAAGAAGTTTAATTGCCTCACAGTTCTGCAGGCTGTACAGGAAGCATAGTGGCATCTGCTCCTGGGGAGGCCTTGGGAAGCTTCCAATCATGGTGGAAAATGAAGAAGGTCCATGTGTCTCACATGGCAGAGCAGGAGCAAGACAGAGAGTCAGGGCAGGAGTTGCCACAAACTTTTAAATGACCAGATATCACAAGAATTCACCATTGGGACAACAGCATCAACCCATGAGGGATTTTCCCATGTGATCCAAACACCTCCCACCAGGCCCCAGCTCCAGTACTGTGGATTACAATTCAACATGAGATATGGGTGGGGACAAGTATTCAATTTATATCATCCCCTAATTGATGGTCAGTCTGTACAATACCATCAAACATCTAAGGGATGATTTTCTCTGGGAAGCTTCAAGTAACCAAAAGAAAAGTGTATCTTGACCTGAGTTGCTGAAATCTTCATGATGTTTCTTCTTTATGGTTCCTTCTTAGTGACTAATAACTTCTGTTAGATTTTCATAGAAAAAAGCAGAATTATTACTACTATTGTTATTATGAATAGCTGTACTGATCCTTACTTTTTGGAGACTCAAAAAATTATGATGAGTAGAGCTAATTTCCTTTCCTTTGTGGGAGCAGGACTTAGTGACTTGTACTTAATGAATAGAGTACAGAAAGGGAAAAATAGTAACTTTAGAGTTACTGTAGTTATAGTTACTAAGAAATCTGGTAGATACCACCTTAACTAAGAAAAGTTGCCATTTCCAGTGATAAGTCATGCTGATATCATGTATTCTTTGATATGATATGATGAGAAGTGTACCTCACCACAGTGGTATTCTTTCCAAAAGCTATAAACCCCAGTAAATAATGAGTAAGCAACAAACAAACACAATTGAGAAGCATTCTACAAAATACTAAACTAGCACCCTTCAAAAGTAATAAGGTCATGAAAAACAAGGCTAAGAAACAATCAAACTGGGGTAGACTGTGGAGACATAATAGCTAAATACAACATGGTAGCCTTGAATGGGTCCTGGAAGAGAAATAGGACATTAGTGGAAATACTAGTGACATCAAATAAATACTAATGACATTGAATAAGGTTTATAATTTAGTTAATATTTTTATGCTAATGTTAATTTATTTGATTTTATGAATGCACCTTTGTTTTATAAGATGGTAACATTAAATGAAGCTAGGTAGAGTGTATAGGAACTCTGTCCCATCTTTATGGCTCTCCTGTAAATCTAAAGTTATTTCAAAATTAAAAGTTTAAATAAGTCACAGTGGGTAATTATAATTATTTTCCCCATTTTATAAATATAAAAAACTGCTTGCTCAAGACAATGATAAAAACAAGCCACAGACTGGGAGAAAATATTTGCAAAATACTTATCTGATAATGGACTGTTATCCAAAATATACAAAGAACTCTTAAAACTCAACAAAGAAAACCAAAAAAAACCTGATTAAAAAATGAAAATAGTTAAGGATGTGACAGATGCTTTACCAATAAAGATATAGATGGAAAATAGGAATATGAAAAGATGTTCCACATCATATAATTATAAATTAAAGCAACAATGAGATACAACTGCACACCAATTAGAATGGCCTATATTTAGAACACTGACATCAAATGCTGGTGAGAATGTGAAGCAACAGGAACTCTCATTTATTGCTATTGGGAATGCAAAATGGTACAGCACTTTGGCAGTTTCTTACAATACTAACCACATTTCAACCATATAATCAAGCAATTGTGCTTCTTGGTATTTATCCAAATGAGTTGAAAACAAATCCATAGAAAAACTGAACACAGGTGTTCATGGCAGCTTTATTCACAATTTTCAAGACCTGGAAGCAACCAATATGTCTTTCAGTAGATGAATAGATAAATAAACTGTGGCACATCCAGATAATGAAATATTATCCACCCCTAAAAAGAAATGAACTATCAAGCCACGAAGACATGGAGGGACCTAAAATGCATATTATTAAGGAAAGGAAGTCAACTTGAAAAGGTTGCATACTGTATGATTCTGATTCTGTAACATTCTGGAGAAGGCAAAATTTGTGACAATAAAAAGATTAGTGGTTGCCAGAGATTGGGGGTAGAAAGGGATGCATAGAGCACAGAAGATTACTTATGCCATGAAGTGATTCAGTATGATACTATGATGGTGGATGCATGTCATTATACCTTTGTTGAAACCCACAGGATGTATAACACCAAGAGTGAACCATGATGTAAACTATGGACTTTGGATGACAATGATGTGTCAATAAAGGTCCATCAACTGTGGGGGATGTTGGTAGTTGGGGAGGCTGTATGTGTGAGAAGGAGGTGTATTAGTATTAGACTAATAAAGACATACCCAAGAAAAGAAAGAGGTTTAACTGGACTCACAGTTCCACGTGGCTGAGGAGGCTTCACAATCATGGGAGAAAGCAAGATGGAGCAAGTCACATCTTGTGTGGATGGTGGCAGGCAAAGAGAAAATGAGCTTGTGCAGGGGAACTCCTCTTTTTAAAACCATCATATCTTGTAAGACTTATTCACTATTATGAGAACAGCAGAGGAAAGACTTGCCCTCATAATTCAGTTACCTCCCACCGGGTCCCTCCCACAACATGTGAAAATTCAAGATGAGATTTGTGTGGGGACACAGCCAAACCATATCAGGAGGGTACAGGGGATATATGAGAACTCTCTGTACTTGCAGCTCATTTTTGCTATGAACCTAAATATGCTCCAAAAATTAAAGTTTAAAAAAAACCCTGCTTGCTAGATATCTCAAATCTTATATGTGTCCCTGAATGCCATAAGCAATTCAAATGCAGCATACCCTAAACTGAACTCATTATCTAATATGTCTCTACCACTCTTCAATTTCTGATTTGCATTAATTGCCTAATAATCTACCCAAGGCTCAAAATTAATTCTCCACTCCTCTCATTCTGTGCCTTGAATCTATCAGTCACAACATCCTGTTGAATTCAATCTTGTATATCTCTTTCAAATCAAACTTTCTCTTTTCATTTTCCTGGCACTATACTAAAAACAATTCTTCCCTCTAGCCTTACTCTCTTCCAATCTGCCCTCCACCTTGTCTTCAGGGTGGCCTTCCAGAAAGCAGTATGATTAGGTTCCTCCCTGCATCATAACCTCCAGACCCACTCCACTACCCACAGAATAGGACCAGGGTAGGCCTACAACTGCCACCAACCCTTTGTTCCATCCCTGAGGAGCTTAATAGTGATTCTTGCCAATGCCAGGCCCAGTCCTACCTTATACCTCTGTACCTGCTGGTCTCTCAGTTCTGAATTCTTTTCCTTCCTCCCACAGGCACAGCCCTCGCTATTCTTCAAGCCAATACTCAGAACTCTCCTCCTCTGAGAAGCTTCCCCTACTAGCCCCTAACCCCCTGCAGTGTGACATGATGTCTTCTTTGGATGCACACAGTATTTTGCTGGTACTTGCAAAAACATCATGTTCGAATTATTGTGCTCAGTTATGTGCCTGTCCAATGACATGATAAGATCTTCACCAGCAAAACCCTGTCTTATTCAACTTCATATGGCCCAATGCCTGGCATTCATCTAGGCCTAATGCTTCAAGATTTCCACTAAACTTTTTTATACTGAGAAATTGAAAGCCTTCACACAGGGCAGCATTGTTATGTGTAGATGGCAAACTGGTGTCCATGTGATTGTGAGTGAATACACAGTAAAAGATACCCTTATTGACAGACATATGTGTTTTTACTTCAGTTTACCCATGTCAATGCTGGTATGTATCACTCTTCCTTTAACCATTATGATTAATTTATTCATCCATCCATTTGTTCATATTTGTATTAGAAATGGTAGTCTTTGAATGAGGCATACTTTTTTTTTTCAGAAACTATAGGTAAAGTAAATTTTACTCTTTCTTTAGGTTTCTCTCTGGATGCAATTCATAAATAAATGATCACATGCTCTTTACTTGTGAAAGCAATGAGAATATTCAAGATTTGAGCTTCAGCTGGTTCTTGATTAGGTTTGACAACTGCGTCCTAAAATTCTCTTCCATGAAGAATGAATGCAGTGTTTATGGCAGAAAACCATCCTAGCCCAGAAAAATTTGAATAATGCAAGTATTGCATAATCATGTTATTTGCATCCCTTGACAGCAGAATTTACAATGCCTCGTTTAATGAGAAATTGAATGGAAGATGTGTTTGAAAAATTAATCCATTTTAATAATATATGGCACTGATATTGGCCATGTCTGTCAGGTTTTATACCTATAAACTAAGAGCCCATGAATATCAATTACAGTAAAAAATAATGAGATATGTATTATTTCCCTAAGGAAATTACTTTTAAAAATATGCATTCTGACACTCTCAAGATTAATTACACAATTATGCAGTTCCAAAGTGTAATCAGTGAAATTCTAAGCAGCAGTGAGAATGAGTATTTATATTTACTAAAAACTCAAAAGCCTCACTTCTGATGAAACTTTACAAAGTCACTGAAGTTTAGAGACTATAGCATTCCAATAAAAATATTTATCAATCTTCTATCTAGCAAAGTCTGGGGATTGGGGGTAATTTAATAGTAGCAAAGAAATAATTATTAGAACATTGCAAAATACACTGAGTCAAAACAAAGGCTGAATATTAAAGAACCAAAAGAAACAAGGTTGTTCACCAGAGGGAGGCTAGAAAAATAGATTTAAGAAGAAAATCATTTCTGGAAATGTTTTTACAATACTTAATAGAAGTGCTACTTTAGAAAGGCCGACATTGAGGTGAATAAACTAGGATAGAAATCGTAAGTGAGAAATTAGCTTTGAGGCTCAAGAGTTTCCCACTCAGTCCCTGTAGTTCTGAGAGCCCCGGCCAGAAAGTTATACAAAACACAGCCTAAGTAGATTAATAGCATCTTGGGGCCCCACTAACACCCTTGAGATTCCCATAATGTCTCAATGAGAGATCACCTCTTCTGCAGAGGTGAAGCTCATCACATTTCACTGGAGCTAACTTCAAAGTCAAGCAGCTCCGATTATTAGAGAGGCCTTCAACACATTAAGCAGTATCAAAATTATCTGCTCTTATTAATCACCATTCCTAGCCCCTTTATCTAAGACTATTCAGCCATTATTTGAAGACAGCTACCTTGCTTCCCTTCCCTCCTCTGCTCCCAGGCTTCTATTCGCCAGGCTAAAACACTTCAATTTCTTATTTCCAACACATAATTTACTTTTCACTTATTTCCCTAAAATCTAAAATTTTTAGAGAGCAAAGGCCTTGTCCTATTCATCCAGCTATCACCAAACCAGTTTCTGGTACCCAGTATACTTCCTGTAAATGATATTCAGACAAATAGCTTTGTTTCCTTTCAGTAACCAGGTCCATCTCCTGTGATTTTACCCTTCATAAAATTAGGTTCATAGACATTGTTCTGTCTGTATGTCAACTTCAGGCTTATATAAAAGGACAATAAGAATTCACATAAGCTCCTCAAAATTAGGATGAAAGAGGCTCAAGGGTTTGGGGAAGAGAGCAGTCAGTACCACCCTCAAAAGAATCAAAACAAACATTAACTTCTTAGAAGGAGTCAGGTTGCAGAAAGAGACCAAGAGAACTTGATAAGTCCATGGTAAGAACTTGGGAGCACACTTTTGTATGTTTATATTTCTTTACCATATGTTCTCCCACAGGGCTAAACCATTTGAACAAAGCTTATCATGCATGGCAGCAAGAAAGAACATGTGTAGAGGATCACATCTCACTCTGTAGGCTCATCTTAGGCAGGTATAAAACCACTTATCGAGAAGAGAGGAAGTTGGAGCAGTCCATGGAAATGAAGGAGAGGCTTCCCAGGCCTGAGCATAGGGAGGCTGACTTGGACATGGAAGGAACCCTAATACTTAGAAGAGGAAACACTAGTATGAGAGTTCCTGACAAAAAGCTATATGGTATAGATAATATATCATATTATAGTTTCATGTTTCATGGACATGTAATTGGGATCATAGGGCTTGTTTTAGATCAGTTTAATATAGCCAATAGTCTTGGCCTTCCAGAAGGATCGATGGAGGCTGGTGGCCAAAAACTCCAGGTCATATTGTTGGTCTCCCTCTCAGCTGACCCTGCTTTTGAACAGGGCTGTTCTGTCCCTCAACCTTCCCTGTCTGTCAGCCAATGATAAAGAGACTTTTCTGTGCCAGGAACAATGTCATGGAGGCCTAAAAGATGAAATCCCCTGTGCTTAATACTCCTTCCAAGGTAAGGCCTAGAGCTCCAAAGAGCATTGACCTGTTCTTGGTTTTTCACCCTATATAGGTGACAAGTACCTTAAAAGTAGACAATGACATTTGTTCTATTCTTCTGCCATTCTGAAAACCTAGAATACCAATTAGCACTCAGCTTCTGACTCATACTGTTTAAGATTTTGTAGTTGGTTAAAGTAAAATGACAGTAACTGAAGCACACAACACATTTTAACATTGGTCATAATTACATCTACATACTGAATTATCTATACAATCAAATAAATTATATAGCACTGATATTTGCTTATGAGGAACCTAGAATACTTGCTTACACATATTAGTATTACATATTTATTTGTTAAAATCACCAGAATCCATTTTGTGCACATAACACTACTAAGAAATAGGAAGGAGTAAGAAAAATAATACTCTTACCTTAATAAATTTATTACATAGATTATCGCAAAAGTGATGCAAACCAGGCTGCTACAAAGCAGATTGTTTTATTTTATACATTATTTAAATGTATAAGTATGTTTCTGAATAAGTCTATTTAGAAATAAAAAATATATATTTCTAAGATTCTGGAAAACCAGTGATATGCAAGATACCAAGATACCAGTCTAGATCAAACATTAACCAGAGTCTATCATCAATGTATGCAAACAAAATATTTTGCATATTTCTAGACTGGGATTACTTGATTTTTAAAGGTTTTTTTTCATGACATGGTTATATGCAAGAGCTGGTGGTTAGAAGACAGTGAATGTCTTGATAAATGTACTTGCCGTCCATTCTAGATCAAAGTCATGAACATCTGGATAAAGCTTCAATTGGTCTGAAAATGAATCAGATAATGTTAAAGTATCCAAAATATTTACTTAATCACATCTATTATTTTATGAGGATGGACAGGAAAGAAATTTAATGGCTGATACTAGCATCTACTATTTTATGAGGATGGACAGGAAAGAAATTTAATGGCCGATACTAGCATAATAATTTGGGGATTTTTGAAAATACGAAAAGATGAGCTGTCAGAATAGAGACTACAATGGCTGGAGCCTTCTCTAAGAAGATATTTTAAGCATAGATTTCTTAAAGATCCCAACCTCACAAAAATTTTATGTATCCACGATTCTAGAAGATACAGAATGCCAAATATTCCAATGTAAGGATGGTCCTGAGAAAAAAGATCCTTGGAAGTCTTTAGAGTGGTAATGATATGCCAATGTCCCTGCTGAGAGATGGCATAACCTCATGTTGAACAGCTGCTGTTAGAGTTGTAAGAACATAATTCCCTAATGGCTTATCATCTATCTTGTGTGTTTTTCTGGAAGTAAACCAAGGCATCAAACTGAAACTCAGGAGACTAAGAATGTAATTAAATAGCTTTAGTCATAGGTCACTAATGTGAAGTCAAACATGGACACTGGAGATGGGCTCTAATTGATCTCAAGGATCTGTGTCACATGAACCAGTTTTTCCTTTCAAGTCCAAGGTACTATGATGGGAAAGAACCATGACAAGGTCTGAGAATTGAGCATCCTTTATTTTTATCTTGGTTCTGATACTAAGCAGCCTTTTGATACTGGCAAATCAATTCATTTTATTGAGTTTGTCTTCCAAAAATGTGAAGAATCTCTTTACTTGAATCACCGTTTTTGTGAAGCTCAAGCAACACTGTGGGTGAAAGTGTTGTGCCCCTGTGAGACAGCATTGTATAACAGGGAAAGATGACATGGTCCTGATTCTAAATAAGGACAAGGACTTTCCATACTTATGAATCCATCAGAGACACTCATACATGAAGGAAGAAAAATAGATGAGAAGCTCAGATGCAATATTACTGCAGGAAAAAATGCAGCATTGTGAGGTTTCAACATTCAGATTCTAGAGCTGGTATTTTGGTTGCTGTTATTCAACCTACAAAGGATTTATTTCCCTTTACTGAATTCACATGTTAGGCCATATAAGTCAAATCTGCTTCTCTTGAGATGAAGACGCTGGCCCAAACCTGTCTGTTTACATAATGCCTTATGTGATGTTTCCCCTAACATAACCTCATATGCAATGATTTGCCACAGAACAAAGTGTGCAGTATGCAGAGCAAGGATGGTTGTTCCTACTCCACACAGGAGAACAATAAAATCCAATTAATTTAAATCAATTAAAGTGAAATATCTTAGTATCTTCTGGGTACCTGGCACTGCTGGGTGTTATTGGACATAAAAGATGCACAACAATGCCTGTTGACCACAGTCTAGCTGAAAAGGCAAGAAGCTAAATGTGCTATATAGTAAGCAACTTACTCTGTAAGTTAAGCTGCACTCTGTGCAACTTTTAACAAGGCATCTTTCCTGACTAAGTCATACAAATAGAAACGACAGGAAAGATGTCTGTTAAAAGTTGCACACGGAATCAATGACAGGTTAGGATAAGGACCACTATCTCCTAACCACCAATGTTCTTTCCACTACTTCATGTTCAGTATACCTTTAACAGATGGCTCTGTGGCCTTTTTTTTTTTTAATACATTCAGAAGAGATGTTCTTTTATGATAGAAAAGACCTGTAGTAGTTCATAAAATTGGATACTTCAAAAGGTGTTTATCAATAGTACTAGAAATATGCAAAATTCAATCTTTTTTAATTTAAATCAGTAATCCATTTATTACCAACTACCAACAAGGCTACGTCTGAGGCTTTAAAGGATGAGTAGAATTTTCTACAGGAAAAAAAAAACTGGGGAAAAGCATACTGAGAAAGTGTGGGGTGCATTTGTAGATCAGATTGACACTGCTATCAAATGCAAAAGTGAGTGCTTTGGCTGCTGTTCATTCCTCAGTGTGTGCACATGCCTACACAGGACGACGTACAGACTTCTTGAAATATGCATAAGCCATCACCTAATTTCCTTACAACAATTATGCAACCATTTCAAAGGTATTGTTCAGGCATTCTAACAGCATTTATTCCTACAAAGCCTGTATTTGTTTCGTGAGCCTTTATGCGTAATTATTTTGATGGACTTACCCTAGAGTTAGTTCCCTTTATATTATTTTACTATTGTACTCATTTTTCATTAACCCCACAACAACATTGCCCTCATTTAATCTTTGTGAATTCAGAAAGTTTAGGTTGAATTATTTTCCCTTTCCTTTAGAAAAGTAGTCTTACGGACAAGACACTCCTTGAGTAGCACCAAAGGCATTCTAGCTACCAGCATTCCAGAAATTTCTGCAGGTTGATTACACATTGAAGAAGTAGACAGACTTCCACTTGTGCTGGCCCATAACTTTTTGACCTCAGGAGGTAACCTAAACTGGGTCAGGCTCGTTTTGAGAAAATAAAGATGCAATGTTTCAATGTGTAGGCTGGGCATGGTGACTCAAGCCTGTAATCCCAGAACTTTGGGAGGCCAATGTGGGAAGGTGGCTTAAGGCCAGGAGTTGGAGATCAACCTGGGCAACATAACAAGACCACATCTCTACAAAAAAATTTTGAAAAACTTAGCTGAATGTGATGGTGTGCACCTATACTCCCAGCTATTTGGGAAATTGAGACGCAAGGATTGCTTCAGCCCCAGAGTTTGACACTGCAGTGGGCAATGATCATTCCACTGCATTCCAGCCTGGGTGACAGAGTAAAACCCCGTCTTCAAAAAAAAAAGATTCAATGTATGTATAAATATGATTTTTATTACAAGGCAAAGTGTTTTTAAACAATCAAATATAGCTGGTTACTTTCTCAGTAATGTCTTTCCTCCACTCTGTATAAAAGTGCACATTTCTCCATTTTCAATTTGGTCAAATTGCATGATTATTTTTGCCTATGCAGATACAACCTTTCCTCTTTTTGTGTTTATTTTATCTTCTCTGAGTAGAAAGGCAATGAGATTTGAAATCATAAGTGGGACTGAATACTAATAATGTGACCATGAAAAAGTTATTTTAAGGCTTCACTTCCTCACTCATAAACATATAATTAACAGCTTGTAAAAGTATTATGTTTGTGTTCACTTGTATATATATACACATATATATACACACATACATCATATATGTATGAATAAAATATTTACCACACATTTTGGGGGGAGGATGGAATGAGATAGTACAGTGGGTTGCTTAATATATGCTGGTCTTTCTCCTTCTAAACTCTGAAACTTAGACTGATCAATTGGACATATTATATAATATCTCTGCAAATAATCGTTTTGTTGTTGCTGCTATTTAGTACCAAATTAACATCCATGTTACCATGGATGAAAATCACTGTCATTAGTCCTGAAACATTATCATCAAAGTCACGACTTACAGAATTATGTCCAAAGAGAGAAAAGGTTAAGATGATTCAGTAAATATATGTAAAGATTTTCTTATAGACCCAACATACAACTTTGTAGCTATATCAACCCAAAGTCAATATAACATGATCTCACGTTAATAGAAGTATAGTATTACTCAAATTGTTATGAAGATAGAGAACTTACTACTCTCCACAGCAGCCTGTTACATTGTTGAATATCTATTATTATTGCAAAAGTATTTATTTTCACTGAGTCCTATAACCTTACTGTAAACCTGTGCTATGCCTTTTGGGGGCACATTAGCTCAATTTGTGCTTCATAAGGTTATCTAGATATGATAGTTTTGGCAAAATTTATTAATAAGATTTTCAATAAGAACATAAGCAAAGCAGATGCAGAAAGATTAAAAATAAAATTATGACTATGAAGAATTTTAAAAGGGCTACGTAATTTTACCACGTGTTACAAGGCAAAAGAAAAAGAGAGTGAGAGACAGAGAAGGCAAAATAGGAGAATTTAATAAGATACCTGTAATGTGTCAAAATCTATTTCAGATGTCAACTCTTTAGTCCAGTCTTCTCACAATACTTCAGAGTCCATCACTCTCTTCTCTGATTTCATCTGGAATTTTCTAGTTTTTCCTACTATGGCTTATTGCCTGGTATACTAATAAGCTGTTTCTATTTTTCATCTCACTGGACTGTGATAGGCTCCAGGACAGAGACAGGTTCTTATTTCTCCCTTTGTAGGCACTCACTGTTGGTTGAATGAGTAAATTAGACATCCAGGGAGGAAACTGTCAATATAGAAAGGGAGGTGCTTCTGCATAATCGTATGTATCCCACATGCTGGATGTGTCGGGGGGAGTTACATCTAAAGAGGAAGGATGAATGCACGCCTTCTCTGGTCCTTATGATTCTAATATGCTCAGGAATAGGATACTATTATAATCACCAAGTGTTTCTATTCGAATTCCTCAATAAATACTATGACAATTTTATTTTATTAAATGGAAAGGAATGTACATTTAAGCAAGAAATTCTATTGCAGAAAGATCAGGACCCAGGAAATATACATTTTTCTCTTCTCTGGATTTAGCTACATTTGTCTGTTTAACTCTACTATTTCTCTGTGGTAGTCGAATACACTCTTCAGTTTTTCTATGATTCTTTCTAGATTAACAGCATCAGTATTGAAATAATTTCTAGTTGTTAACAGATACCTTGGTTAAATATATTTTCTCCTCTTTGAATATTTGTCTCAAAATCTCTGTGTTTGCAAGAAGTCTCTGCTTAGTTTTTTACTTTTGACACACTGAAGAGTGTGTGTGTATATATATTACATGTGTATATACAAGCACACAAATACATTAATTATTATGTAATATATATCTATTATATATCAAATATATTATGTATATATACGTATATACATATTTATACATATATTATATTGGTATATATTAGTATACATATGTGTATATATACACATATAAATTATAGATTAGTACACTATATATAGTATACTCTATAGAGTACACTATACATTTTATATTATATATTATATAATATGCATTTTATATACTATAACGTTATATATTATATGTATATATACATATATTATATTAGTATACTATATACACTATAGTATGTATAGTATACTATACTTTTATACACACATGTATCCATTACATATATATAAAATATATATTATGGGTATATATAGTATTATGGAGACACATATGTAGATATACATACATACATACAACACACCTATCCAAACCTAAAACACCAAATAGAATGAAAACCAAAAAATCTTACTACATTAGTATTTTTCAAATCTTACTATTTTATTCAAGAAAAGATAAATAGAATTAATTAAAGATTTTAATGAGTCACTCAAGAGTGGCAATAATAGAAGCAAAGTGCAAATTATAATAATTCCACTTGTAAATGCAAAAGGGTACATCTGAGCAATAAATTATATTATAGAAGGACCAGGACCTACATATTAAAATTTTTCTATTTTAAGCCTGACACTCTGCTTACGTTTATGAATAGACCACTGCTAATTGCGACATTTCTATGTTGCATGTCACACAGGCACTTATCTTTATAATCACCTTTCAGAGAAACTGTTCAATATGAGAGTTTGAGAAAATGGTATATACATCGGGGATAGTGATTCTGGTGAGGCAAATGCGAAATCAAAACAAAATTACATATATTCTTAATTTTTTTCTCACATGTGAATGATTAATTTCTTAAATAACACACAGGAATTCTGTCCTTATATGTCATTCCTTTTCTACACAAGGTAGAAAGGTTGTAAAAAACACAACATGTTGGAGCAAGAATAGTATGTTTAATATATATGGGGGTCCTAAAATGTTTTGTGTAAATCGAATTGTGCTTTCTATAGACTTGCATTGTCATCTCAAGGTTTTGAGATTCTCACCTAAGCCCAGTCTTCAGGAGCACAGCCAAATAGCCTTAGACTAGTTGTGAGGGGGCAGGATCAGCTTAAAATTAGTTAGCAAAACATTTATCATGAGCACAAAAAGTCCATGAGGGACCTTCCATGGTCCTGTAGGAGTTAACAATGTTTGTATTTTGGGAGAGATGTTAGTGTAGGGCCCTGAATTCACAAACAATGGAAGATGAGGATTAGAGCCAACTTATTTCTCACTTTGGTAAGTAAAACAGCTGCTGCTATACAGGAAGATTCTGTTAAAACAAAGGAAATAAGAACCTAAGAAAACAAGAAGATAGTTTGTTAAAATATCTGGGTACACCTGGAAACTTTATTAACTGGCTGTGTGACCATAGTCAAGTCATTTCCTCTCTCTGGGCTTCATGCTGGTCCCCAAGATGCCTTCCAATTCCTCATAACAATATATGAGTTCCAAATTATTCCCAGTATATGTCCTGGCCAGATATGAATCCTGACCCTGTGTAGGAGAATTCTAGGGCCTGAACAAGTCATTGACTCATTGTTAATGCTTAGTATCAGTTGTTTTCAGAGATTTGGTAAGAAGCAGAAATAATATGTGTGAAGCCCCAGCCACAGTGCTTGGCACTTTACTGGCAATGAGGTGCTCATATTATCACTTATTACCAGCAACCTCAAAGTCAGCACAATATGTGCCTCAAAGTCAGCAAATAATTATGTATTATTATTTAAATGCAATGATGAATAAAAGTATCCACCTATGATAGATTTCACTGATAAATTTTCCACTGAAAAAGGGATACTCTGACATAAACAGTTACTTGATTATTGACTTGCCTTTCAGCCAAAAATAATTTAGCTCAATTTAAAAAATAATTTTACCTCATATTTGTGTAGTACTTCACAAATGCCAAGAATATTATCTCATATGACAACCCAATAAGATAGAATAGGTATTTATAGTTCTAGATTATAGACAAGTAAATAATGGCTCAGATTGATTTGTTCAAGGTCATATGAGTAGCAAAAGGCCAGGATGGGGCTAACATTGAAATCTCTAGACTCCGATATAGCATTTATTTATTCACACTAAGTTGTCTAGGTTTTGTTGCCTAATGTCTACTTTTCTTGTTTTTGCCTATATGCATAAAAACAAAGATTAAGTATAATAACCACCTTACCCGATCTAAAAATAAAGTGGCTCTGTATACAATAGTTTAATTCACAACAATAAATCACCATGCACACATACACAAACACACACATTGTACTCTAATATCAAAAGATAATAGAAGAAATTATTTATTTTACCTAGGTTTTTTTTGTTGAAACATAAAGATGATTTCTTATTAGACAGCTTACACTAATGTCAAATGACAGGGTGTTTATTAGTGACATTTTATAACACATTTAACCATTTGCATTAGAAGCTGCTTCAGCCCAAGCAAAATTGGAAATGGAATACATCTTCCATAAAAAGAAAGGTCACAACTGGATATTCACCAGAGGAATTTAAATTTTTTAATACCATGGCACAGCTAAGGTGACAGCAGAAAGTTGTAAGTGTAAGAAAAAAATAATTCCTTTACCCTGTGGAATTCAAAAGAAAATGAGCAAATAGCTCAGTGGAAAATTGAGGGAGGATTATCACCCCTCCACATCATGTAAAATAAAGTTATTATTCATGCTGAATTACATGGTTCTCACAATCTAGCACACAGTACTGTTGATGATAATCAGAGTAGAAAGAGACTAAAGGTAATTAGGAGCTACCATATAAATCATTTTGAAGCACAAATGAATTATCTATCCTCTTTTGTTTCTTAAGTTATTGATCAGGGTTCAAGGTATTATAAGTTTGTAGAGTTTATTTTTTTGATTTCTATATAATATTTTATTCAAAGAGTAAAAGTTATTTTCCTTAAGAAAATGGTCCTGGACTTTTTTCTCATTGCTGTTCATTTGTCTTTGCTTTTGAGTTACACAACATATTGCAAACAGTGATACTGCGATTTATAATAAGATATACGTATGTATGTATATATATGTATGGTCTTCTCCATGTTTCCTGGCACAGAGCCCTAAAACCCTTGGAATCTCTAAAGTGTGAGTGCTTCTTTTATGCTAGTGAGATGGTTAATGGCTGGTAGTTTCAGGATGGGGCTCATAGTCAGAAAAACCAAGACACGATTTGGGAGTTGGGACTTCCACCTCCACTCTACAGTCTCCAGGGAAGAGAAAGTAGCTGAGGTTTAAGTCAATCACCAATGACTAGTGATTTACTCCATCATGCCTAAGAAATGAATGCTTCATAAAAACCTAAACAACTAGATTTGGAGAGCTTCCAGATAGCTGAACGTGTGGAAGTTCCTGGAGAGTGGTGCACCCAGAGAGGGTATGGAAGCTTTGCACGCCCCATCCCATACCTTGCCCTTCATCTGGATGCCCATCTGTATACACTGTAATATCCTATATAATAAACTAGCAAACAAACCTAAGTGTTTCCCTGTGAATTCTGTGAGCTTTCCCAGCAAATTAATTGAACCCAAGGAGAGGGCAATGGGACTCCCAATTTACAGCTGGTCAGTCAGAAGTATAGGTGACAACCTACTATTTGCATTTGGCATCCGAAGTGGGCAAAAGTCTTGTGGGGCTGAGCCTTTAGCCTGTGGCATCTGACACTATGTCCACATAGATAGTGCCAGAATATAATTAAATTATAAGACACTGAGTTGGTGTCCACTGGAGAATTGGAAGAAATCTCCATATACATTTTGTTGACCAGAAGAGGGATGTTGTGTTGAATATTGTTTAACTGTGTGTAAGATAGGAAAAACACGTTGGTTGTTCTTGTATCTCTTTCACAAGCATGTGGTCAAAAGCATTATGGAGAGATTACAGCAAGATGTTTATGTGCTAACAATCCAAATCTGCCGGCACATGAGTTCCTCAGCAGAGTTACCACACAGACTTCGGTGCACAGAATTGGACCCATCTTAAAGTCCAGTCTGTAATGACCAATGTCTGCTACTAAAAAGAGAAAAGCAAAGCCTTATAAAAGAATCAATTTTTATCTAACCCACATAGAAATTGATCAAAACTGACCAGTGCTGGTTAAAGGTCATCGGCTAGGTTGGAAGTTCAGAGTCACTGTTCTCTACATTTGGGGCTTATACTAATGTCTGCTAAGAAGGTTACTTTGCTTCTTATCTGGAGAAAACACACAGAAAGTAACGACAATGTGAATCTATAAATGTACACATACACACACTCATAATTGCATCCCATGAGACAAGAGGAGTAAATTTTTAGTAACTATGATTTGTAGATATATTTTCTCTATGAGCTTATGGTAACAGATGGTGAAAGGAAATAGAAAATTAGTGTTCATATTCTTTTATAAAAGGAAAAGTGACATTAAATCCAGAAAGTCAGAATGAGTGACCCATTTTCAATGTACTCATCTGGATTACTATTGGAGTATCTTAATTATAATTATATATTCTTCCTAAGAGATTTTTTAAATAATGAGTGTGAGTTAAGTGAGAACTTCAGTGGTGAGATTATTTATACTTAACTGGTGGAAATATAAACTCCAGGAGCCAACCTGAAACACCTTCCAGCATCTCTCCACCTTATTCTTACCTCCCTCTAGCTTCCTATGGGACCATGGACTCTTGCATAAGTCCAAACACACCAGCAGCTCATCTAAAACCTGGGAATTACTGGTCTCCCACCATTGACAAGGCTGCAGCTCTTCAGAATGACTGCTTCCAGTGGTCAGATCTCAACTCCTTGACAGGTATCAGCCCTTCTGGAAATACTATATCAAAGTCTGTAGAACTGCACAGTAAATCGAATGCATTGTAAATCCCACACATAGTCTCTGTTTTACTAAAAATGAATAATATATTTGTACTTATTTGTTAATAAATAACATTTGATCTTAAAATCTACCCATTTCAAGTCAGGAAAAGTTCAAAAAGACATGGAACCTAAGCTATTTTATCTCTCTCACTACACTTGTAATTTCATACAAATGATTTAAGAATCCAGATAGACCAGCCTGACCAACATGGAGAAACCCCGTCTCTACTAAAAATATAAAATTAGCCGGGTGTGGTGGCACATGCCTGTAATCCCAGTTGCTCAGGGGGCTGAGTCAGGAGAATTGCTTGAACCCAGCAGGCGGAAGTTGCGGCGGTGAGCTGGAGATGGCGCCACTGCACTCCAGCCTGGGCAACAAGAGTGAAACTCCGTCTCAAAAAAAAAAAAAAAAAAAAAAAAAAAAAAAAAAGAAATCCAGATAATATAGTCTACAAAAGAAGAAAATGTTAATACACATTAAGCAACTACTGACAAAAGTATTACTTTAGTATATGTCAATCTGAAAATTAAATATACCAATAAGGTCAGTTGTCTGAAAGGAAATTTGGTTGAGCAAGAGCTACATATAAGAGGAAAAAGGCCCTACTGTGAAATGGCCACAGTGAGGAAGAAATCCTAGGGTCATCACAGGATAACAAGGCAATGGGTCACCATGACAAGGTCCAATATAGGCAGCAGACGGATCTCTTTCTCTCTCTCCCTCTCTCTCTCTCTTTTTCCCCTCTCCCCTCCTCCACTCTCAGTTATGGAAAAGTGTAAATATTTCCCTCTCCTAAATCCAAGAGAATAGAAGATGAGATAGAGATAAAGCCAGTAAGCCAAAAAATACATAGTGTGATAAAAGAAATAAGAAATATCAAGTAAAAAAAGTCCTTGTATCCTGAGACTTTGCTGAAGTTGCTTATCAGCTTAAGGAGATTTGGGGCTGAGACAATGGGGTTTTCTAAATATACAATCATGTCACCTGCAAACAGGGACAATTTGAGTTCCTCTTTTCCTAATTGAATACCCTTTATTTCTTTGTCCTGCCTGATTGCCCTGGCCAGAACTTCCAACACTATGTTGAAGAGGAGCGGTGAGAGAGGGCATCCCTCTCTTGTGCCAGTTTTCGAAGGGAATGCTTCCAGTTTTTGCTCATTCAGTATGATAGTGGCTATGGGTTTGTCATAAATAGCTCTTATTATTTTGAGATACACCCCATCAATACCTAATTTATGAAGAGTTTTTAGCATGAAAGGCTGTTAAATTTTGTCAAAGGCCTTTTCTGCATCTATTGAGATAATCATGTGGTTTTTGTCTTTGGTTCTGTTTATATGCTGGATTATGTTTATTGATTTGCATATGTTGAACCAGCCTTGCATCCTAGGGATGAAGCCCACTTGATCATGGTGGATAAGCTTTTTGATGTGCTGCTGGATTCAGTTTGCCAGTATTTTATTGAGGATTTTTACATCGATGTTCATCAAGGATATTGGTCTAAAATTCTCATTTTTTGTTGTGTCTCTGCCAGGCTTTGGTATCAGGATGATGCTGGCCTCATAAAATGAGTTAGGGAGGATTCCCTCTTTTTCTATTGATTGGAATAGTTTCAGAAGGAATGGTACCAACTCCTCCTTGTACCTCCGGTAGAATTCGGCTGTGAATCCGTCTGGTCCTGGACTTTTTTTGGTTGGTAGGCTATTAATTATTGCCTCAATTTCAGAGCCTATTATTGGTCTATTCAGGTATTCAACTTTTTCCTGGTTTAGTCTTGGGAGGGTGTATGTGTCCAGGAATTTATCCATTTCTTCTAGATTTTCTAGTTTATTTGCATAGAGGTGTTTATAGTATTCTCTGATGGTAGTTTGTATTTCTGTGGGATCGGTGGTGATATCCCTTTTATCATTTTTTATTGCATCTATTTGATTCTTCTCCCTTTTCTTCTTTATTAGTCTTGCTAGTGGTCTATCAATTTTGTTGATCTTTTCAAAAAAAACCAGTTCCTGGATTCATTGATTTTTTAAAGGGTTTTTTGTGTCTCTATCTCCTTCAGTTCTGCTCTGACCTTAGTTGTTTCTTGCCTTCTGCTAGCTTTCAAAATCACAAGCATTCTTATACACCAGTAACAGACAAAGAGCCAAATCATGAGTGAACTCCCATTCACAATTGCTTCAAGGAGAATAAAATACCTAGGAATCCAACTTACAAGGGATGTAAAGGACCTCTTCAAGGAGAAAGACAAACCACTGCTCAATGAAATAAAAGAGGATACAAACAAATGGAAAAACATTCCATGCTCATGGATAGGAAGAATCAATATTGTGAAAATGGCCATACTGCCCAAGGTAATTTACAGATTCATTGCCATCCGCATCAAGCTACCAATGACTTTCTTCACAGAATTGGAAAAACTACTTTAAAGTTCACATGGAACCAAAAAAGAGCCCTCATTGCCAAGACAATACTAAGCCAAAAAACAAAGCTGGAGTCATCATGCTACCTGACTTCAAACTATACTACAAGGCTACAGTAACCAAAACAGCATGGTACTGGTACCAAAACAGAGACATAGACCAATGGAACAGAACAGAGCCCTTAGAAATAATACCACACATCTACAGCTGTCTGATCTTTGGCAAACCTGACAAAAACAAGAAATGAGGAAAGGATTCCCTATTTAATAAATGGTGCTGGGAAAACTTGCTAGCCATATGTAGAAAGCTGAAATTGGATCCTTTCCTTACACCTTATACAAAAATTAATTCAAGATGGATGAAAGACTTAAATGTTAGACCTAAAACCATAAAAACTCTAGAAAACCTAGGCAATACTATTCGGAACAAAGGCATGGGCAAGGACTTCATGTCTAAAACACCAAAAGCAATGGCAACAAAAGCCAAAATTGACAAATGGGATCTAATTAAACTAAAGAGCTTCTGCACAGCAAAAGAAACTATCATCAGAGTGAACAGGCAACCTACAGAATGGGAGAAAATTTTTGCAATCTACTCCTCCGACAAAGGGCTAATATCCAGAACCTACAAAGAACTCAAACAAATTTACAAGAAAAAAACAAACAACCCCATCAAAAAGTGGGCAAAGGATATGAACAGACACTTCTCAAAAGAAGACATTTATGCAGCCAACAGACACATGAAAAAATGCTCATCATCACTGGCCATCAGAGAAATGCAAATCAAAACCATGATGAGATAACATCTCACACCAGTTAGAATGGCGATCATTAAAAAGTCAGGAAACAACAGGTGCTGGAAAGGATGTGGAGAAATAGGGACACTTTTACACTGTTGGTGGTACTGTAAACTAGTTCAACCATTGTGAAAGATTATGTGGTAATTCCTCAAGGATCTAGAACTAGAAATACCATTTGACCCAGCCATCCCATTACTGGGTATATACCCAAAGGATTATAAATCATGCTGCTATAAAGACACATGCACACGTATGTTTATTGTGGCACTATTCACAATAGCAAAGACTTGGAACCAACCCAAATGTCCATCAATGATGGACTGGTATAAGACAATGTGGCACATATACACCATAGAATACTATGCAGCCATAAAAATGGATGAGTTCATGCCCTTTGCGGGAACATGGATGAAGCTGGAAACCATAATTCTCAGCAAACTATTGCAAGGACAAAAAACCAAACACAGCATGTACTCACTCATGGGTGGGAATTGAACAGTGAGAACACTTGGACACAGGAAGGGGAACATCACACAGTGGGGCCTGTCATGGGGTGGGGGAAGGTGGGAGGGATAGCATTAGGAGATATACTTAATGTAAATGATGAGTCAATGGGTGCAGCACACCAACATGGCACATGTATACATATGTAACAAACCTGCACGTTATGTACATGTACCCTAGAACTTAAAGTATAATTTAAAAAAATTTTTTTAAACTGGCTCAGGAATTAAAATTCCTAAACACGAACTGCACAAAGGCTTCCAAGATATCAGCAGCACGACATGACCATATCTCAAAGCTTAATTCACTACTCTTATAGAGAAGATTAAATCTTCATTTTGGGAGTCACTGAGAAAGAGAAACATGAAACCCAATTTGTTTTATTTTCTAAATAATAGGAACATTATAAACCACAACTGCATTTGGTCTGTCCCTCTCTGAATCCTCAAAGCATCCCTACTTTCCCTGAGCTTCTGAACACAGTAGAAGTGATTGCACACAGCCCCTCAATGAACACCCTTGACAGCTTCAGCTACCCAATATGCTAAGACTAGCCTAGCCCACATGGAGGGAAGGTTCTATCCCAGCTTCTGACACTGCTGCCTGATAATCTGAAGTACTCTTTCCCCCTTTAACTCTTGGAATTGCTGATTGCAATATTGTTGGTGTGTCTCTGATGTAGTCTCTCCTTGACCAAATTTTAGTTGGGCTTCTCTGAATCCTCTTCCCAACTCAGCCCTAACTTTTGGACTTCTGTGTCCTTCTTTTTATCACTTAATTTTAGCAAGACTCCTGTTGGTCAGTTCAGCCAAAATCTCTTCTTACCACTGATGTTTCTTTTCAATAATTTTCCGTGCACTGACCCCACTCTGCTCTTTGTCTATAAATTCTCATTTTTTCTTGTATTCAGAGTTGAGCCCAATCTCTCTCTCCTATTGCAAAACTCCACTGCTGTAATCCCTATACCTATTGCGATAATCCTGAATAAAGTTTGCTTTACTGTTTTAACAAGTGTCATAAATACTTTTTTCTTTAACATCTTCTCTAGGTTAAAGCCCTGACCCCTGCCATTCACCTTGGGAGAAGACAGCAATGGCTTTTCTGCCCCACTGGTGTTCTCTAGGGCTTTCTGACCCAGGTCCTCATCAGCGCAGTCCCTAGCATTGAGCCCAGCAACCCTAGGATCAAGGCTTTGAAAGACAAGGTTTTGGGATCTCCCAAAGGTAATTAGGATGTTTGGCATTGTTTGCATATTAGAAAACCTAGAAAACCTCACATACATCACTTGCTCCAGCACAGATTACACTTTTTTTAAAAGACCCCAAAAGAACATCAGGATATTAAAATATAAAATACAACACAATTGTATGTGAATTTCTGTGCTCAAGGGAACATAGTGAAAATTAATGTTGTGATCTGAGTACATATCTTTTGCCAACAATGTTTCTTCAACCACTGTTAACTAAATCCAAGAACCTATTATATCGCAAACTGTAGATTAAAGATAATTTTTTTCAACGCCAATTTGTTGTACTCTTGCAAGGAAATCTCTTGCTCAACAGAATTTTTTATCTATGGAAAAATATTTTACTTTAAGCAAAGCTCCCTCAAAGACCCTAACATAACTACTCTCTGATAGCCATTTTAGAGACACATTGAGCAAAAGATTCACAGTAGCAGGAAGTTCATGAAATTACTCCTTTAGCACAATGAATTGTTCAAAACAATTCTAATATATGAAGAGTTAAACTTCCTCAGATATTACAATTATAAAGATTATAGAAAAGTATTTTATATATATAATTATTTAAGATTCTTTCTGGGGGTGGAGGGAGAAGTGGTATCAATTTGCACTGTGTATAGATAAGTTCAACATTTGAGCATCTTCTAATCTTATTTAATAAACTAGTCAATATTGACATAGTCTCATGACAGGATTAGGCAGCACTGCTTAAAATAAAAAGGTATAAATCTTGAAAACTAGAGAAACCCTTCAGAATCATTCTATTTAACTCCAAGAGCAGCGCCAAGTACCACATGGAAGGAGAGCCCTCTTGCATATTATTGATAACTACTCAAGTAGTGGAAGAACACCTGAGCTATGTACAGCACTGAGTGGAAGCAACAGATTCACAAACAGCACAAAGAATCACCCCTGTTATCCAGGAACTCACTCCACAAGAAGGGTTGAAACCTTAGATAGGCAGAGGCCAATCCAGGTGATGTGGGACTGCAGCATATTCTATTTTGAGGATTCTTTTTAAAAATAAGAGTAAAAAACAAATATAAGAATGAATATTTATTGGATAAAGAAAAACAAGAAATTATAAATTTTAAAAGAACTGACAAATACTATAAATATCACACCATTCAGAAATATAATATACTAGTTTTATTAAGTAACTGCCTAGTGCCTCTATTATTTTTTCCTTACATTTTCTGGCTATATGTGTTTTTATCACCTCTTCCTGCAGTTTGTAAAATAATTTTACATGAAGAGAATAGGATATAATTCTTTCATTTTGTATCATTGAACAAAAATTGTTTAATTAGTTGATAACTGAATTATATAAACACAACTTCATATATGCATGTATTTGCTGTTTGTAAGACTGTAACAGGTTTATGCCATACAAACACAGAAATTCTAGTATATTCTGTTAAATTTACACAATTCCCATCAAATAAAGCAATGTATTTGCCTTTTAAAATTTTTTATTATTTTTTAAATTATACTTTAAGTTCTGGGGTACATGTGCAGAACATGCAGGTTAGTTACATAGGTATACACATGACATGGTGGTTTGCTGTACCCATCAACCTGTCATCTACATTAAGTATTTCTCCTAATGCTATCCCTCCCCTACCTCCTACCCCCTGACAGGCCCCAGTGTGTGATGTTCCCCTCCCTCTGTCCATGTGTTCTCATTGCTTAACTCTCACTTATGAGTGAGAACATACAGTGTTTGGTTTTTCTGTCCTTGTGTTAGTTTACTGAGAATGATGGTTTCCAGCTTCATCCACATTCCTGCAAAAGGCATGAACTCATCCTTTTTATGGCTGCATAGTATTCCATGGTGAATATGTGCCACATTTTCTGTTTCCAGTCTATCACTGGGTTGGTTCCAAGTCTTTGCTATTGTGAACAGTGCCATAATAAACATACGTGTGCATGTATCTTTATAGTAGCATGATTTATAATCCTTTGGGTATATACCCAGTAATGGGATGGCTGGGTCAAATGGCATTTCTGGTTTTGGATCCTTGAAGAATTGCCACACTGTCTTCCACAATGGTTGAACTAGTTTACAGTACCACCAACAGTGTAAAAGTGTTCCTATTTCTCCACATCCTTTCCAGCACCTGTTGTTTCCTGACTTTTTAATGATCGCCATTCTAACTGGTGTGAGATGTTTTCTCATTGTGGTTTTGATTTGCATTTCTCTAATGACCAGTGATGATGAACAATTTTTCATATATTTGTTGACTGCATAAATGTCATCTTTTGAGAAGTATCTATTCATATCCTTGGCCACTTTTTGATGGGGTTTTTTCTTGTAAATCTATTTAAGTTTTTTGTAGATTCTGAATATTAGCCCTTTGTCAGATGGATAGATTGCAAAAATATTCTCACATCCTATAGGTTGCCTGTTCACTCTAATGATAGTTTCTTTTGCTGTGCAGAAGCTCTTTAGTTTAATCGGATCCTGTTGGTCTATTTTGGCTTTTGTTGCCATTGCTTTTGGTGTTTTAGACATGAAGTCGTTGCCCATGCCTATGTCCTGAATGGTATCGCCTAGGTTTTCCTCTAGGGATTTTATGGTTTTAGGTCTTATGTTTAAGTCTTTAATCCATGTTGTGTTAATTTTGTATAAGGTGTAAGGAAGGGATCCAGTTTCAGCTTTCTGCATATAGCCAGCCAGTTTTCCCAACACCATTTACTAAATAGGGAATCCTTTCCCCACTTCTAGTTTTGTCAGGTTTGTCAAAGATCAGATGGTTGTAGATGTATGGCATTATTTCTGAGGCCTCTGTTCTCTTCCATTGGTCTGTATCTCTGTTTTGGTACCAGTACCATGCTGTTTTTGTTACTGTAGCCTTGTAGTATAGTTTTAAGTCAGGTAGTGTGATGCCTCCAGCTTTGTTCTTTTGGCTTAGGATTGTCTAGGCTATGAGGGCTCCTTTTTTGGTTTTATATGCAATTTAAAGTAGTTTTTTCCAATTCTGTGAAGAAAGTCAATGGTAGCTTGATTGGGATAGCAATGAATCTATAAATTACTTTGAGCAGTATGGCCATTTTCATGATATTGATTCTCCTATCCATGAGCATGGAATGTTTTCCCATTTGTTTGTGTCCTCATTTCCTTGAGAGGTGGTTGTAGTTCTCCTTGAAGAGGTCCTTTACATCCCTTATCTTCCATTTATAATTGTATATGTTACGTTATAGGTAATATTATTGACAGAAGAGAATTCCCATTTGACTAAGGCATCAAAGTAAACTGATAACTTTATTTGAAATTTCATACATCCGGTTACAGGAAAAATTTTCCACTGACTCACTTATGGTTTCATCATTTCCAATTTTGTTTATTGTCTACCGATGTCAGGCACCTCCAGACAAGTTCATGTCACAATGCAACCCTGGCTCTACCTAGTGTGCCAGGAAACTAAGTAACTTAGCATACTGGTTAGGGGGAAAGTTTCTAGAAACTGTTGCTACACTGGATGACCACCAATATACTGTAAGCCATGTAAACATGTCCCACTAAATCCAAACTAAATATATCCCCAAATTTTCATCAGCCAAAACCCAGTGACGTTCAGCCAACACTTCCAATGCCACCCAGGATGGAGAACATGTCAGAGTGAAAAGGAATGGTGGCCTTACCTAATTGCAGTCCTCCAAACAGCAAATACATGTATATGTGAAGTAGTGTTTATACAATTCAGTTACCAACTAATTAAAAAAATTTTGTTCAGTCACACAAAATGAGAGGATTACATGTTATTCTCTTCATGTAAAATTATTTTACAAACTCTACACAAAGGTGTGATAAAAACACACATACTTGGAAAATAACAGAGGCACGAGGCAGATTTCTCTTCCTTTTTTTTTTTTTTTTTTTTTTTTTTTTTTGAGACAGAGTCTCACTCTGCCATCCAGGATGGAGTGCAGTGGTGCAATCTCGGCTCACAGCAACCTCTGCCTCCCAGGTTCAAGTGATTCTCGTGCCTCACCCTCTGGAGTAACTGGGATTACAGGTGCCCACCACCACGCCTGACTAATTTTTGTATTTTAGTAGAGACGGGGTTTCACCATGTTGGCCAGGCTGGTCTCAAACACCTGACCTCAGGTGATCCATCCACCTTGGCATCCCAAAATGCTGGGATTACAGGTGTGAGCCATGGTGTCCAGCCAACGTTTCTTATATTTATATGTTTTACAAAAATAGAACTATGTTAATTCATTGCTAGCACCCCTCCTGCAACCTGGAGGGGGACCTCTGCAGGTGAGGGGACTTGAAGAATAAACTTCATTCATATCCAGATTACCAGACTCTGCAAGCAAGAGAACACCAACAGACTCCTGCACCCAGGAGCTCAGAGGAGGACAGTTTTTTATGGATGGTATTAATGAGAAAGAGTTCCCAAAGAAATTATCTTAGCTGGCCTTTAAGGATAGAAAGTGTTTTAGTGAGGAATAGAAAGTAAAATACGTTCCAGGCCAGGAACATAGCCATAGCAAAGGTTTGGTGTTAGAACTGAATAGAAAATATTTTAGGTGGAGTAATAGGAAAGCCAAGAATCAAAATACAATTTTGAAAAAATTAAGATTTGTCACTTGCATGAACAAAATCTAACACTTTCTGTGTGTTGGCCATATAATTCATTTCCTGTGTTAGCTATACATCACTTTGTTTCTGAGATTTGTCTGTGCCCATACGACTATGTTCACATTATCTCTGTGCTACATTGCAGTATCTAAAGTAGCCTCCAGAAGACACTGGTCAGGGCTGTCAAATGTTGTATGTACAGTTGTCTTGGGCTACCAGTATATCACTCTAGCAAAGAGATCTTCTCTTGGTTTGCACCATATACTGAATGAGCACATCTTCTTTGTTTGTTTTTTTTTTTCTTTTTTACCAATCTGAGGTCTAAGAATCTTGAGTGACACAGAAAGTTGATTTTTTTCTCTTACTTTATATGCTGAAGATTCCACTTCTGTTGGTTTCTCCATTTACGTGTGGGTAAATGTGTTGTGATATCTTGTCTCCCACGCACTTGTTCTTTTGAGTAAGGAGTGAGGAGTCCTCTGGATAATTTCTCCCAATGACGGCAAGCTTTTGTAGAAGGCCTGCTACTTGTCCCACTCTGTATGTGCTGCTTTACATGTTTCATTGACTCATTGTGACTCTGAAAGTAGATATTATCTCTATTTTATGTACAAAGGTAATTTTGTGCTTTACATAACCTGAGAGCTCGGCCAGGCCACAGAGTCTGGGATAGGTTAAAAAAAATCTATGATATGAATGCCCTTAGGTGCTCCACTCAGAAGGGGAACGTGAGTCAGCCCTACTGCTTGAGACCAGAGATTCCATTGAGGTTTCCCCACTCACAGAAGGAGGTTGACAAAACTGCTGCCAACTACAGGCAAGGATATACCTTTATGTAAGCTACCTAGTGATCAGGAAGTGAACCAAGTCTTACACATGACCATCTGTGATATCCTCTATGTCACTAAAATGGCAGTCCAGACTGGACTAGAAGACTAAAGACACAGTAGAAGCAAATGTAAAATTGCTAGGAAGTGAGAATTGAGCCCTGAAAAAAAGGAGAATATATATATTCCTACCAAAATTAGCTCACAAGTCAAAATTCTAAAACAATGTAAAAAAATTTAAATATACCAAAGATAGGCAAATATCAACAATTGGAACATTGATTACTACAGAGATAGTATATTTTGTGGAACAATCTAAGTAACACTATAAAATAAATAGGCTTAGAATGTCCACAGAAACAGAATAAGAAGTATGAAAGAATGAAAGGCAGAAATACAACCAGAACATGCAGATAAATTAGGGAAATAAAAATACATATATAAAGAGAACTCAGTAAATGGGATGAACTCTAGACTGAACACAAAGAGTATCAGTGAATTAGAAGTGTGCTAACGAATGCACCCAGGTTAGGCCATGGAGACACAGAGGAAATAAGATTAAAGTGTTTTGTTTCCCTCCACTTATATGACAACTTCCACCTGACTT
The DNA here is from genome assembly GCF_024542745.1 of Macaca thibetana thibetana. Classification (NCBI taxonomy): domain Eukaryota; kingdom Metazoa; phylum Chordata; class Mammalia; order Primates; family Cercopithecidae; genus Macaca; species Macaca thibetana. The sequence continues at coordinate 89,004,066 of NC_065590.1, forward strand.
CTCTACCTTACCACCTTCCCAGTTCTCACCCTGTCCCTGATAAACCCACCTTTTATCTTGGAAGACTAAAGAGCTGAAAAGAAAGAAAAAACCAAACTGGGTTTTTCATGCATCTCCATTAACTAGAAGGCTTTGTAGAAGTGAGTAAATGCAGACTGAGCACAGGGACAGAGAGCAGACCCTATCAAGAAGGCAGCACAGAAGAGAGCCCTGAGTGCCTTGGGAATGAGTGGGAGTGAGAGTGTTTGAGGACATTGTGCCCAGAATTTAGCATTTGCACCTTCTTATTTGGGGTTTTAAAATTAATGCAGGCAAAGCTGATGCTAGGGCATGGGAGGTAAGAGGTGAGACTGGCGCTGAAGAGGAAAGTATTTTCCTAATTTTTAACTTTGCTCTGTATGTCCTTGATTTAATGTGCTTTTACAAATGCCCTATTTCTTATCCTGTAGCTGAGCTAATAATTGCTTATTTCTGGGAGATGTAATCAGGCCTCTCTCTAACAGAGGGGCCTGAAAGGAGAGAAGGGGCCCAAGTGCCAAGACAAAGATGGGCTCTCTAAATCCACGAAGGATAAGCATAGCTCCCCAAAGCCTTTCTCCCTTTTTTTGGTCCAGCTTGCAGGGAGTCTCAGTAACACTATTGGAATATCAGCAGTTACAGCTGGCCACTCTGCAACCAACTTGTCATTCTATTTCTTGAAGGAGGCTGATTTCACACAAAAGACCACGGACTGGTAGTCAGAAGACCTGAGTTCTGTTCCCAGCTCCAACACACATCCCAGCAAGACCGTGGCCAAATCACTTTCTGTTTCTGAGACTTATTTTCCTGCTCTGTAAAAATGAATCAGTGAACTAAATCATCTGAACTGATCTCCCCTGACCAGCTCCCTCAGCCCTCACCAACCAAAAACTAATGCCCATGATACAACACTATTGGTATTACATTATTCAATTAATCTTAGTGTGCTTAATTGAAAGACAACAATAATTTCCTCCTAAAACTGTGGCAAAAACTGCATTAGGTAATTAACTAAACTGCTTGCCTAGAATATAGCAGTTGTTCAATACAATAATAGGTTTTTACTATTTGCACTTATTTGTTAATGAGAAATAGAACTAAAATCTTGTATTAAAAAGTTGTACTTTGGCTGGGTGCGGTGGCTCATATCTGTAATCCCAGCACTTTGGGAGGCCGAGGCAGGCGGATAATGAGGTCAGGAGACTGAGACCATCCTGGCTAACACGGTGAAATCCTGTCTCTACTAAAAATACAGAAAATTGACTGAGCGTGGTGGCAGGCGTCTGTAGTCCCAACTTCTTGGGAAGCTGAGGCAGGAGAATGGCATGAACCCAAAAGGCAGAGCTTGCAGTGAGCTGCGGTCACGCCACTACACTTCAACCTGGGTGACAGAGCAAGACTCCATCTCAAAAAGAAAATTTGTACTTCAGTCTTCCAGGAACTCAGAAATTGAAGATGTAAGAGCTTGATTACAAAAGAGGAGTCCAAAAGCAGTGACAGCTTTGTTAAGGAGTGGACCCAGACCAGGCAAGATGCTCAGTGTGGCTTGGATTAACGAAACAAGTCTCAGGCTAGAGGCCAAAGTGTCTTAGAAATACTATAAGTTCTGGAGGGTGTGGTTAAAAGTAACCCCCTATAGGGTCAAGTTTTTAGGCTTCTGATAGGGTTTTGGCTGTGTCCCCATCCAAATCTCATCTTGAATTGTAGCTTCCATAATCCCCACGTGTCATAGGTGGGACCAGTGGGAGGTAACTGAATCATGGGGGTGAGTCTTTCCTGTGCTATCCTTGGATAGTGAATAAGTCTCAGGAGATATGATGGTTTTATAAACGGGAGTTCCCCAGCACGTGCCCTCTTGCCTGCTGCTGTGTAAGATGTGACTTTGCTCTTCCTTTGCGTTCTGCCATGATTATGAGGCCTCCCCAGCCATGTGGAACTGTGAGTCAATTAAACTTCTTTCATTTATAAATTACCCAGTCTCAGGTATGTCTTTATTAGCAGTGTGAGCATAGACTAATACAGCTTCCCAAGAAAGAAGGTTTTTGTATTGTCTGATATCTATCTACCCATTGTATCTATATTTCTAGCAGTATGTTTCTATATAACTTATATATAAATATATTAGTATTTATTATATAATATATAAAATATTTATTCATATATATTTAATTTTCCCATCTCTCTATCTCCAAGAGGCCTAAATTTCTACCTGTCTCCCATGTTTCTAAATCCACTCTCCACAGCACTGACCAGGCTGAGCTCTTTGGCTGTAATCAGTGGGTGAGAGTGAAGTAAATTAGCATTGCTATCTTAGGAAAAAATAATAATTTTACAGTTATAGAGCAACACTATTCTCTCAAAACTCTCCCTACTTCCTCATCTCCTGCCAAAATCAAAAACAACATAAACACATCCAAAATCTCATGCCTCACTTTGATAAAAATAGAAATAGGCTTCACGATGATTATACACAACCAATTCTTCTGGATTTACCATTTTTTATTGTGCTAGAAATGTTCTTTTTATAGTCAAAGATAATTTTTGCAGCATCCTCTATTTCCCCCAAAAAACAAGACTGGTTGAGTCTGGATTACAAAACAGAACCTGCGGGCTGTCTCGTTTTATTTGTAAGCTTAACATAAGAAATAAAGGCCATGTGATAGGCTCACACATCTCAGGTTAGGATTTTTTGATCTGTGTATTTTGGATTTTATATACTCATACTACAAATAAAGTATCTTCTAAACAAATATCAAGAAATTCCAGTCTCCTTGAATATTTGTTGGACTGCTCTGTCTGCTCTCTGAATATTCAAGAAGAAGGAAAGTGGCTATTTCTCTAGCATCCACTATGGTATTTTCTCAAACCTAAGGCATAAGATTTTCCTTTCACATTTTCATGTTTTTAAAATCAGAAGGCATCTTTATAGTCAATCTATAAAGTTTCTCTATATAAAGTCCTTTTTCTGCCTTTTCCATCTTATTGCAAATTAATATATTCTGAGACCGTCATATAAAATCTGGTATTTAGAATGTTGAAAACACAACCAAATGATTGCATGTTTTTGATTTGACTTTATGAAGCAGACATATGTATCCTCATTCTAAAGAAAGAGAAACCAAGATACATTGTGCTTCAATAACTTACCCGAGATAATTTACCCAAAGGCGCACAACCTATGTGGGGACACTGATAATTGGAATTCACTTCTGTCTGGTTCCTATTGTAGTTCAGTCACATTAAAATGTAGAAAAAGGCAGAAAGTAGATATCTTCCAGAAAGACTGCTACTGGGACATTTGCCCTCTAGAAATAAGAGACCCTATTTGTTATCCTTGCTTTTTGCATTCTCCAATTTCAAAATTAGCTAGAATAATTATGAAATGTATACAAAGTGATTTCAATTTATTTTTTAATTATTCCATAATAAGAAAGTTATTTTTATTGGCCATTTTATTGTATATTTTTAACTGATTAGTAAGACATATGAGAGACCAATGACTAAACACCTTCCTGAGAATAAATGCAGCCATGTTGCTATAGAATGCTATGGCAGACGGGTGACTATAGTTTAGACTTCCCTGGTAGAAAAGCAGGCAACAATATAACACCACATTCCAGGCACTAAGAAGTTGGTCTAACAGCTGCTCAGTCTTATGTTTCATTCCCATTTGGGTGCAAACTGTTCCGCCTAAGCAGCTACCCATATCAGTGAACTCTTTTTCCTGAAATCAACAATACCCGTAAACATCTCCCTAAAATGCTAATTTAGTTGCTCTGATGCTACTGCAAAGCACAGTGCATTGACTTCATTACTTGAGTAATCAGGGAAATTGAGTGTCAATAACTCAAGCACAGGTTTTGTGTAATAAAATTATTGTTTAATTCTGTAGATCTCAGTTTTTCTGTCCTCATTGCAAAAGGATGTGAGTACATTTGTAGTCTGTAATCTAGCATCATATGCTGTCCCAGAAGAACCCATTTTGATTGAAAAAAATACCTTCTCCCTGCAAACATTAGCCTTTAAAAACAAAAAATAAAAGGTTGTTAGATTGGGGGCCAATTATCCTGATACATAATTATCTAATTGATGTAAATGTATTCACCCTAAGTGTATAACAACAAAATGTCACTTAAATATTTTGAAAGATCTTGTGTAACTTCATTATTTATAGGATAACCAAAGGAGGAAAAGTAATTAAATGTTTATAAGTCCTGGGCAAATATTGTCAGGGAATGGGAGTGGAAGTCAGGGCAGGAATTGAGAGCATCAAGTATCTTAGGGCCCCAGGGCACAGATCTGTTCATTCCCAGTAACATCCAACATTCAAGGTTGAAAAATCCTCTTGGGAGAGAGATCATAATATTAACTCATAATGAGAGAAAAATCTTCTCCTGGGCCATGATGTAGAGAACAGAGTACTGAGTACTTGGAATAGGTTAGCACAGGAGAAGAAACACAAGGGAGGGAAAATAGTAAAAGGGGTCAGCCAGAGCCACAATACGAGTGACTGCAAGGAACACGCAAACCATGTTACCTGCCATCCTTCAGGCAGAGACAAGGGAGGAAGTTTCTTCTCTCTCTCTTCTCTGCTGAAGCCAGACTCTACAGCAGTCCATCAACAGGGTCTCAATTGAGGTCTGAAGAATGGGGTGAATGAAGGGTCAAAGAATAGCTCTGCCAACACAGCCAGATCACTGGGTTCAATGTGCTCTTCCATTTGGACATTCTGATGACTAATGTGAGTATTCAATATTCATCAATCAATGAACACCCGGGATGCTGAGTGCTTTCTGTTCAGTTTCCTAAAACCAGATGCTCAGGTATATGGAGATTAATCAGCATTACTGTCATCAGCCCTGCTTGCCACAGTCACTATTGGTGGCTTTAGCCTTAGTTTAATAAAAACCATGATAGACCCATGTTTACACTAAAGATCGAGACTTTTTTCTCTATTAACAGCAATTATCCCACAGAAAATTCAAATTAATCAAGAGTCAGAGATGAATAAATAGTAATATTACTGGCATTTTCAAAGAAAATGATTTGTGCCTGTGCATATAGGATGAGAGATGGGAGAGTTGCTAATCAAAACAACAAAAGTCCAATATAGGCTGGCATCATATTCCATTTCATTGAAAAAATAAAAATAAAATATAGCTAAAGGAGATTAATTTTACTCAGACAATCTAGCTACTAAATGGCTTAAACAGAATTTTAATGCAGATCTGTTTAATCTATGCAATAACTAAAAATCCAATATCCTATTATTAGAGTCCTATAATGAAAGGAATAAAGGCTAAAAACTTCCCAAATTTGAAGAAAGATATATATCTAAGAATTTAATAAGCTGAGAGAACCTTAAGTAAGACTTTAAAAATCCATGCTAAGACACATTATAGTTAAATTTCTGAACACTAAACTCAAAGACGTCAGCTCGAAAGCAGCCAGACAGAAATAAAGCATTACCTACAGAGAAATACAAATCTGAATGACAGTAGATTTTTCATCTGAAACAATGAAGGACAGAAGGAAATGGCACAATGTTTTTCAAGTACTAAAAGAAAAGAACTGTCAACTGTAAATTCTATAACTGGCAAAACTATTTTTCAAGAATGAAAGGAGAACAAAGGCTTTTACATATAGATGAAAGCTAAAATAATTTGTCCCTTAACAGATCTACCCTTACAGAAAGGCTAAAGAAAATTCTTTAAACTAAAATGATAAAAAAGAGAAATCATAGAGTATCAAAATAGTCAAATACGAGAAATGAGAAAAAATAGTAATAGAAATAACCAAAATATTGCTTGATATGGTTTGGCTCTGTGTCCCCACCCAAATCTCATCTTGAATTGTAATCCCTGTGTGTCAGAGGAAGGGCCTGGTAGGAGGTGACTGGATTATGGGGACAGATATCTCCCTTGCTGTTCTAATGATAATGAGTGAGTTCTCATGAGATCTGATGGTTTCAAAGTGTGGCCCTTCCCCCCTTGCTCTCTCTCTCTCCTGCCCCCATGTATGATGTGCCTTGCTTCCCCTTAGCCTTCTGCCATGATTGTAAGTTTCCTGAGGCTTCCCCAGACATGTAAAACTGTGAGTCAATTAAACCTCTTTTCTTCAAAAATTACTCAGTCTCAGGAAGTTCTTTATAGCGGTGTGAAAATGGACTAATACATTGCTAGTCACAATAGACTATTCTCTTGATGAGTTTTCTCAATCTTATTTAAGGAATTAAACAAAAATCATAATACTATCTGTATTCATCAGCTCAGGCTACCATAAAAAATACCATAGACTGGATGACTTAAACAACAGGAATTTATTTTCTCATAGTTCTGGTGACTGGAAAATTCAAGATTAAGTTTCTTACAAGGTTCAGTTTTTTGCTGAGGACTCTCTTCCTGGCTTGCCAATGGCCAACTCCTCCCTCTGTCCTCATTTGGCCTTTCAATGGTGTGCGCTTGCAGAGGAAGAGGAAGCACTCATTGACACCAATGAGTAAGGCTTTAGTAAAGACACTAAGCCTATTAGATTGAGACCATGCCCTCATTTATACTTAATTATAGACACTATCCCCAAATAGAGGTGACCTTTGAATAACATCAGGGTTAGGCTGCCAGAACTGTGGTGCAGTTGAAAATCCATGTATAACTCTTGGCTCCCCAAAAAGTTAACTCCTAAGAACCTACTACTGGCAAATCCTTACCAGTAACATAAAGAGTGTGATTAATTAACTCTGGTGCAGTTGAAAATCCATGTATAACTCTTGGCTCCCCAAAAAGTTAACTCCTAAGAAACTACTACTGGCACATCCTTACCAGTAACATAAAGAGTGTGATTAATATGTATTTTGTGTGTTATATACATTATGTACTATATGTTTTACCATAAAGCAAGCTAGAGAAAATGAAATGTTACTAAGAAAAATATAAGAAAGTGCAAATATATTTAGTATTTATTAAATGGAAGTGAATTATAAGGTTTTCATTTTTGTCTTGGGGTACTTTATGGTAATAAATAACAAAATATACTACTATATACGTATGTTTAATACATTCATGACACATCTTTTTCTTAATTTTTAATAGTTTTAGGCTATGGGATTTATCTGCATTGCTTTCAAATTTTTGAAAAACTCCCAAAAACCTTTAAAATATTTGTTGAAAAAAATCTGCATGTAAGTAGACCCAGGTGGTTCAAACTTATATTCTTCAAGGGTCATCTGTATAGCCATACTGGGTGTTAGGGCTTCAACATATGAATTTGGAGGGAAACACAAGCGTTCAGTCCATAACACCCTCTGAAATTCAAGACAAGGGTCTTTCAATAGTGAGGATGGTAAAGTGACCCAAATGGAAGTGAGATTTTCATGCTACACTCAAAGCAATAAAATGTTGTTATCAATAGACTATAAGACATATAGAGAGATATATGTATATCTATATATATAGTAATACCAAGAGCAGCCATTAAAAAATTAGACCAAGCAATGTACTAAAAGATACGTTAAATAAAATAAATTCCTTAAAAATATTCAAGTAACTCACAGGAATAAATGATAAATAAAACAGAAACAACCAAAGAAAACAAATAATAAAATAGCTTATTTAAGCCCTAATAAATTTAAATGTAAATGATCTAAATACACCAATTAAAAAATAATGATTGGCAGAGACGATAAAAAAATAAAAGCTGCAAATATGAAGTTGCCTTTAAAAGGAGAAGGAGTCTTTAGTGGGGAGATTATAAAGGCAGGTTAGAAACAAACACACACAATCTATACTCTAACCTTCTATTACCTCTCTGCAACCAAGCTGAGTATGCCTGAGTATCTAAAACTGTTATCTCAAATAAGGACTCAGACTAAAACTTGAACAATTTATACTCTGCTGCATCAATTGGTAAAGTTGCTCTAATAAATAAAGATTGAATGCCCAGGCTGTTCGAAGAAGACATTAAAGCACTCCACTCAAAAACAATTGACTGACTGACTTGATATTTGTGATGGCTAATTTTGTCAACTTGACTGGGTTAAGAGACACCTGGATACCTAATAAAATGTTATATCTGGGTATGTCTGTGAGGGTGTTTCCAGAAAAGATTAGCAATTGAATCACCAGACTGAGTAAAGAAGATCTGCCCTCACCAATGCGGACAGGCATCATCCAGTTCATGAGGGCCGAGACAGAATACAAAGGCAGAGGAAGGGAAAATTGACTCTCCTCTCTTCTGGAGCTTGGTCACCTATCTTCTCCTGCCCTGGGGTGTCAGAATCCAAGCTCTCCAGCCTTGGGATTCCAGGACTTACACTAGCATCTCCCTCCGCCCACACCCAACCAATTACATCACTGGCTTTCCCAGTTCTCCAGCTTGCAGGCAGCATATCCTGGGACTTCTTGGCCTTCATAATTACATGAGCCAGTTCCCATAAAACCATCTCTTCTTATGTATCTACATATGAAGGGGCTTCAAAAAGTTTATGGAAAAATGAGGTTAAAAGGTAAAAACAGTATATAAACTTTATTTCTCAACATAAGCTTCATCAAGGTCAAGACATTTTCATAAACAATGACCAGACATTTAGTCCATACCTAAAGAACTTAGGGTCCTGGGATTTTAATCATGTAAATGGCGTCTTTTTCGCATTATTCAGTGAAGAAAAATGGGTCCTCTTTACAGATTTCTTAAGATTAGGAAACAAAAGGAAATCAGAAGGAGCCAAATCAGAACTATAAGGTGGATGTCTAATAATTTCCCGTGGAAACTCTTGCGAAATTGACTTTATTCGATGAGAACAATGAGCAGGAGCATTGCCACTCTGGTGAAGCTTTTCGGTGCATTTTTCTCTGATAAATCTTTGGCTACCTTTGTCAAAGCACTATCATAATAAGTCAATGTTCTTGTTCGTTGGCTCTCCATAAAGTCAACAAGCAAAAATGCCTTGTGCAATCCCCAAAAAACTGTTGTCATGGCATTTATTCACTACTGGTCCATTTTTGCTTTGACTGGACTGCTTCCACACCTTGGTGGTTATTGTTTGGATTACACTTGATCTTCAGGATTGTACTGGTAAAGCCAAGTTTCATTTCTTATTACCATTTTTCAAAGAAAACTTTAGAATCTTTATCCCGATGGCAACGGTGGGTTGTTTGGTTCGGCCACTGCCATCACACCAGCCACTGCAGGGTGAGCACGTGGAGGAGGCACACAGCACCACCCCCATACCCCAGCCAGCCACCCAGAGGGCCGCCACAATGGGGCTGGGCTAGGTCATGTATCAGGTAAGGGGGAGCTCCAGGCCACCCCTGAACCCCAGGGCCACAGGGGAAGTTCACTGCAATGTTGTCCCTGCCCTGGATGCAAGGACCTGGAGACCCAGCCCCAGGCAGTGAGGGGGCGTGGCCGGGTGCTGTGCTTCATTGAGCCCCCGGGAGCCAGGGACAAGCAGGAGCCCTGCCTTTTCCAAGTTGACAGGGTGGGAGCTCCCCAGGTGGAACTGCAGCCACCCAAGCTCCCAAGTCAGTCGCCGCAGACCAGATCCCGGCCTCTTGCCACACGGAGCTGGCAGTGGCCCCACCTCCACCCCAGCAGCCGAAGTTGCCCAAACTGGAACTGCAGACCCAGGCATCCCTGCACTGTTGGGGGACCTGGGAAGTCACCCCTGCCCTTGCCTGCTCCCACTGCCTGGCCTCTCCTGACTCCTGGCACTCAATCCAATTTCGGAGTGTAGTTCCGGCCAAGCCCAGATGATATCACAGCCTGGCTGGGTGGGGACACCCTTGGGGCAGTGCTGACATGCCAGCCCCTCGCCACCTCAGCCCCCTCCAAACTTTGGGCACCAAGGAGCACCAGAGGTGAAGCTGATGGGGGGCTGAGCGTAGCTGGGTGCTGGCCTGAAGGTATCCCTTGGTGCCAGCAGCCTGAATGCCACGGATGACTGCAGGAGGCAAACAGGCTCCTGGGCCAAAAGGGGTGGGTCCCCAGTGAAGCCCCACCTTCAGGCCAGAGCAGGTGACCAATGAACCAATCAGCAGGTCTGGGGCCACTGGCCATGGACCAATCAGCATGCACTTCTCCCCCACCTCTGTGTTCCATAAAGGCCTTGGGCTCAGCAGGAGCAGGGCGGAGGAAGGATGGAGAGACATCGGGAGAACCAGTTGCAGAGAGGAGCTACCCTCTCAAGGGCCTCCTCTTTGCTGAGAGCCCAACACTGGATAAGATGACCAGAGAGGAGCTACCCACTGAGTTTCTTCTCTGAGCTGTTGTAACACTCAACAAAGTTCCTCTTCATCTTGTTCACCTTCCACTTGTCTACATACCTCATTCCTGGACGCAGGACAAGAACTTGAGCAAAGGTGCCACCAGCCACAGAAGTTTCTGGGCGGAAAAGCAATACCCCAAAGATCCCATAACAATCCCATTTGCCTGAAGTTTCCGTTGAAAGCTCTGTTCTTGTCTGCCACTGATCTGGGTGCAATTGTTTTGGCATTAATCAAGTGGAAAGTTTGTTCAACTTTAATTGTTCAGTCAGAATTGTATAAGCTGAATCAGTTGAGATGTTATAGTACTGACTACTGTTTCTGCTGTTAATCATTAGTCCTCCTCAATTAGGACATTAACAAGATTAATTCTTTCCTCTCAAATTGATATGGATAGTGTGCATCTTCAATATAATCTCATCCCTTCTTAATATGAGTTATCCATTTGGAAACTGCTGATTTTGGTCGGGGGAGGGATGGTTCCCATTAACTTTTTGTAAAACATCAATGATTTCACCATTCTTCCAACCCACTTCACCATAAGTCTGATGTTTGTTCTTGCTTCAATTTTACCAGAATTCATTTTGCTCTAATAGAGGCTCTTTTCAAACTGATACTTTAACCTTCTTAGTGCCTTAAACTAGATCCTGATCAGATATAACATGTTAGTATAATTTATTGTAGCCCAAAAAATGTTGATATCCACGCAGGTTTTTTAATATATAACATGCATTTTCCATGAACTCTTTGAAGATGCCTCGTGTGTGTGTGTGTGTGCGTGTGTGTGTATCGTATTGGTTCTGTTTTTTTAATGGGGGGGAGAACCCTAAGACAATATTCAAACACAACTGATATGACATGTTTCTCAATTGCCGTATAATAATTATTTCAGAGCCTACTGATACTACTTTCAAGATTTTCATTCCTCTCTTGCCTCAAATAAGGTAGTGCATATGTAAGAAGGCACACCATAGTACACCAGGATCAGCAACATCAGCCTTTGAGGCACCTCAGTGTCAGCATGTCCCCAAGGGGACAATATGAAAAGGTAACATGGCAGATCATCTCAGTGGAATGACAGCACTGTAGAAAATTACCAAGGTGCAAGTAAATTTGTCATACTTTGAAATTAAAAAGATCACTGTTAGTATCCAAGCAGGCAAAAAAGAAATTCAATAATTACTTAATTACTTTATATCCTGAGAGCATTTAACAGCTTTGCAAAGAAAGTTTAAAATACTCACACAAATGTGAAGTATTCCATGGGTAATAATGAGAATTTTTCATGTCATTTATGAATACTTTTCTAGAAGAGAAGTGTAACTTCTGACATTCTTAAGAAATGAAGTGGGGAGCTAGGAGCTGAAAGGAGGCATTTGAACCTAAAGGTTGCATAAAGTAGTAATTTAGTACACCAGAGGAAAAAATAAGGGAACTCATGATTCAATCTTAACTCTGCCTCTAAATCACTGTGAAACACTGGTCAAGTCACTCAATCTCTCCAGACCATGAAGAAAAGTGGCAATGAAGGCATTCTGAAAATCGATGGATGGAAGTGACTTTTGATACATCAGGAGAAAATGCCTACCAGAGCATTTTTATTTTTATAGCAAAAACAAAAGAAATATAGGCATTTTTTTTTCCACAGATCTCTCAGAGCCAAAAAATATCCCTATTTGATGACAAGGCAGGTTGTAATGTGCAGTAATAGGTATCCAGATGGACACTTTGGCAGTGAGCTGAGAAATGACCAGAAATGGAGCTTCATACATTCCCCACAGGAGGACTCCAGCCACTGTGAGTGTCACAGGACGTGCATTTCCAGGTTGTATTGTCTGAGAAGACAAAGAGTGGTTCTCACAATCAAAAATGAGTTAATGTGACAATATTTAAATACAGAGATTATTTACTGCTTTTTCCTTTAGACAACTCACATCTAGTTTCCTCTTTATCAGACTATTGACAGCTTTCTGGATACTAAGGGGAAGACTGGTGTCTAAAATCGATTTAAAAGGCTCGAGTATCGCTTTTTGACTACTGATTTTTACATTCCACAGTTAGACCAGTTATATCATGTTCAGAAGTGGAAAATAAAAGAAAAGGCTAATGATTTCAGCAAGGCTGAATTCTCTTTTTATTTATTTATTTATTTTTATTGAAGTGGGGGTCTCACTATGTTGCCCAGGTTGGTCTCAAACTCCTGAGTTCAAGGGATCTGCCTGCCTTGGCCTGCCAAAGTGTTAGGATTATAGGCGTGAACCTCCTTGCCCGGCCAAGGCTGAATTCTCTATGATCTGTCAGTGACAAATTTTACCTTTCATGCTTCTCTTCATCAAATAATTTTCCTTCCTTCTTAAAAAATCAGAGATATTTATTTTGGTACTGACCAAATATCTTAAAAGCAAAAATTAATCACCTGGTAACTTACACCATTTTTTAGAGGCCATTTTTGGACTTGAGCATTTTGATCAAGTCTAGGTCCTAAGACTTGGTCAAAGTCACTTAATCTCTCATGACAATGTTCAGCACAGTCAGGAAAAGATGATTCTGGTTGCACCTCTACTATCCACCAGCTGAGTGACCTGGACTAATCCCTTAGCTTCTTAGTGTAACACATGCTATAGTTTTTGGTTACATATGAGCTGTTGGAGAAGTTGAGAGTTACAGGTTAAACTGAAACATGAGAAATAAAAATCCTAGCAACGAAGTTTCCTCAATGTCTTACTGATGTGGGATGACTCAATCTTTACTAGGTATACCAGCTTGTCCTAGACCTTAGGGACTAATATCACTAATAAAAAACACTACTGTTTGTCTATAGGAATTTATGATTGTAGAGTCGCAACATGTTTAGAAATTAGCTATTATCCTCCATTTTACAGATGAGAAAAACTGTGCTGAAAGAACTTAAATGACTTTTTCAAGACTACTCTGCTGTCAAGTGGCAGATGAAGAGTAAATTACAAACTAGAGTGATCACATTATTTTCTGAGTGTCATACTGCCTCTTTCTGCTTAGGCCCAATCAGTACCACAAAAATCCCTCATCATCCTTGGGAAAAAAGTAATAAAAATTCATCTCTTGGCCAAAGGAATACAGAGTTAAATAAATGTAGTGAGAAAAATTATACTTGTAAAGTAAGGGAACTAATCATTGAATTAGTAATTATAATAATAATTTTCATTATTATTAATTTTTAGGCAGAGTCTTGCTCTATCATCTAGGCTGCAGTGCAATGGTGCAATCACAGCTCACTGCAGCCTCCACCTCCTGAGCTCAAGCGATCTTCCTGCTTCCCCCACCAGAGTAGATGGGACTATAGACGTGCACCACCACACCCAAATAATTTCTCTCTCTCTCTCTCTCTTTTTTGGTAGAGACGGGGCCTCTTTATGTTGCCCAAGCTGATCTTGAACTTCTGAGCCCAAGCAATCCTCCCACTTCAGCCTACCAAGGTGAATTAGAGGCGGTAGCCACCACTCCTGGCCAGTAATTATTGTTTAGTCTTTGTTAATATGTAAGAAAGTGACTAAACTATTTAAAACACACAAATTACACTGGGTGCAGTGACTCACACCTGTAATCCCAACAGTTTGGGAGGCCAAGAGAGGACAATTGCTTGAGTCTAGGAGTTTAAGACCAGCTTGGGCAAAATAGCGGGAACCTATCTCTACAAAAATTTTTAAAAATTAGACAGGCATCGTGGTGCATGTCTGTGGTTCCAGCTACTTGGGAGCTTGAGGTGGGAGGATAGCTAGAGCCCAGAAGATTGAGATTGCAGTAAGTCGTGATTGTGTCACTGCATTCCAGCCTGGGCAACAGAGTAAGACTCTCACACACAAACACACACACACACACGCACACGCACACGGAAAAATCATTTCATATAACAAACATTTATAGTCTGAAAGAAAAATCCAGAATATGCATTCACTTAAACAATTCTTTTAAATGATGAGGAAGGCAGGGGATCTAGACTTGAATCAACTCCATTAATTCAAGTCTCTGTTCAAATGTCACCTCTTCAAAGTCACCATCTAAATACCCTCATTATGCTGTATTGCATTACCTGCTATTTTTCTCCAGAGTGTGCAACTCTATAGGTATCTATGTGTTTATTTGTCTATGGTGGTTAATATTGAGTGTCAACTTGATTGGATTGAAGGATGCAAAGTATTGTTTCTGAGTGTGTCTGTGAGGATGTTGCCAAAGGAGATTAACATTTGAGTCAGTGGACTGGGAGAGGCAGACCCACCCTCAATCTGGGTAGGCAGTTGCTAGTGTGGCTAGAATGAAGCAGGCAGAATGTGGAAGGACTAGACTTGCCAAGTTTTCAGGCTTTCATCTTTCTCCCATGGTGGATGCTTCCTGCCCTCAAACATCAGACGCCAAGTTCTTCAGCTTTTGGATTCTTGGACTTATACCAGTGATTTGGCAAGGGCTCTCAGGTCTTTGGCCACAGACTGAAGGCTGCACCCTCAGCTTCCGTGCTTTTGAGGTTTTGGGACTCAGACTGGCTTCCTTGCTCCTCAGCTGGCAGACGGCCCATTGTGGGACTTCACTCTGTGATCCTCCTGTGACTCAATAAACTCCCCTTTGTATATACATCTATCCTATTAGTTCTGTCCCTCTAGGGAACACTGACTAATACACTCACTAAAATGGAAGCTCCATGAGGGCAGACTCTTTGTTTTGTCTTGCTCTCTGTTGTTTCATCCTAGAAAAGAATCTGGCAGTGTAGTTGGCACTTAATGAATATTTGTGGACTGAATAATTGAATAAATGAAGGAGACTCACTTTCTCCCTAGGAGTCCTACAGATCATGGCTGCAACTACCCTGCTGGCCTCCATACCCCAGAAGAAATTCTGGTCAATGTTTAATTCTTTGCAGCACAGCTGAGATCAGCCAGGAAAAATTAAATAGCCCCCTACTAAACGCTTTGGAATAAAACAAGAGAATCAAATATTCTGGCATGTGACTAGATAACTAGATAACAAATCTGGTTGCCTCTCCAAAACCCACAGGCCCAGCACCATCTTCAGGAGGCTCGGAGAAGATGAGAGAGATCTCAAATTCTGCTTTGTCATACTTGTGCTTTTTTTCTCTTCCTTCTGCTTTTCTCTGTCCTCCTGACCCACTCTGCTCATATGCCCACAGATGCAGACACACTTTCAGAGAAGAAAAGCCACAATGTCAGCCACCAGATACATGTTCATGAAGGCACATTAGCTCGGATTTAGAAGAATGCAGCATGGTGTGATTTTAGGACACTAGGAAAGACTTACCTGAGTCTCTGTTCCTAAAATAGTTATTATAAGGGACAATCTCTAGACCTCATGTGAAAGCCGCATCTCAGAGGACAAGTTCCTTGTGACAAGAGAACATAACAAGCACAGCCAGAGGCAGAGGTGACTGGTGATCGAAGCCTCCCACAAGTGGCTTGGTGATGACTGTGGCAGATTGCAACCTTCCAAAAATGTTTTCCACAGTACCTCCAACCCCATGTGTTTTTCTAGAATATTTCCTTCTCCTCTATCAAGATAGAGTCTCATACTCCTCTTTTTGAATCTGAGTATGTTCGTGCCTTGCTTATAACCAATCAAATGCACCAGACATGATACTGAGTGACTTGTGAAGCTAGATCATAAAAGACAATGTAGCTTCCACCATGCTAGATAGGATAATCATTTTGAAAGACTTCAGCTTCCATGTAAGAAATCCAATTGACCTGAAACCACCAATGCTGTGAAGAAGTCCAACTTAGACCACAGATGGGGAGGCTCTGAGATGAACTGAACAGAGAGAGACATGCTTGGCCAACACCAGACAGCTCCAGAAAGCAAAGCACACCTAGTCCTCCAAATTCGGGGTATTCATTTCACACTCCAACCAAATCACCCATAACTTGGAGTCAGAAGTTACAGATAATATTTCTGCTGCCTTAATCCATTTGGCTTCATCTTGGCACTCCTTAGAGCTGTGGCTGGCAGGATCAGTGCTGTTGGTTTGGCTTCCAGCAAGAAGCTGGCAGCAAAGGAAGCAGGGAATGTTCTCATGTGAGTGGGGTTCATCCTAGACTATACATGTCTTGTTTCCAGCTGCACAGTCTTCCATCTCAGACAAAGCTTATTAGATATAAAATGGGTGATGCCTGAGATGGAAGACAGTGCAGCTCATCCTACCAGCCACAGCTATAAGACACACTCTTTATGATATTCTTCACTGTGAGATCAAGTCATTCGCCGGTTCCCACAATTTCACACAACATTAACTTTACCCTTGAGAAGATACACTTGCGTCCTCCCCTGCTGGTACGTGGATAGTTGAGGTTCCACAGGCTGTGTTTTTATTCTTCAGATTGGCCATATTTGGAAGCTGCCACAGAATAGGTTTACTTGAAGAAAAAAGTAACAATTCAATGTAATTTTTAAAAATAAGCACAAAAGAAAAAGCCATTGGGACTCAATGTCTTAAGATAATCTGGCTGAAATCCAGTTAGAATTTGGTATGTGTATAAATTTTCCTTGGCACCTGCATGTATTTTTCAAAATAAAGTTGGATATATTTTTACTTTCCCAGAGCTGCCCAGCACCATTTTCTTGACTCTTTCCTCACAGCCTCTTCCATCTCAGTAGACCAGCTGCACAATGCATAGCATAGTTAGCACTTGAGAACATAAATACATGTACACAAATTACTGACTCAATGATGTCTTTTTGCTTTTGTCATTCTTAAAAACAAACATAAATGTAGCTAATGCTTACAGACCTCCCTGCTAGATATAATTTACCCATATGGTATTTACTTCAATGGGCACCCCCTGGCCACCCCATTCACACACATATCAATCCTTCCTTATCTACTTTTTGTCACTTTGTCCTATGCTACAAGAAAAATATACTGATGGTAATGTGCTTTCTCTTTTAAAAATGGTTAGTCCTCTGAAAGCATACATCATCTACACCATTTCTAACAGGATATGCTTTATGAATTCCAATTGACTGAGAAAAATATAATACTTTAAAATCATTTTCCAATTATTTACACATTTCTCTATTCAGTCATTAAAAGTTACCAAACCAAACATAAAAGGTAAAAAAACACAAGTCCAGATATCCAAACATGGCCTGTGGCAATATATGATGTGAAACATAGGCATGACAACAGACTTACTTCAAATGTCAGACAGCTCATAAAAGCAAGAGAAGATATATTTTATGTTCTCAGTCTACTTAGTGGTTTTTTAAAAAATTTTTATAGAGATGGGGGTCTTGTTTTGTTGCTCAGGCTGATCTTGAACTCCTGGCTTCAAGGAATCCTCCTGCTTCAGCCTCCCAAAGTGCTGGGATTATAGGTGTGAGCCACCACACCTGGACCCTAATCTTAATCAGAATTTCTACATACCAGATTTGTATTCAAATTTAGATGACATGCAAATTCCTATTTAAAAAATAATTTCGGAATAGGTCACTTAATAAAAAGAAGAGATTGACCAAAAACAAAACAAACAATAACTTTACTCTAAATAAGCAATCTTCACTCTTTAAAAAAATTAAAATAAATGGCATAATTTTTAGTAAAACAGTTTTGAGGAAACTGAATTGCCAACATAAGGAAAGTGCTATCTTTGTTTTTCTGCTTTAAGTTTATTACTAAACTAATTATTCAGTCTGATCCTAAAGAAAGGAAAATCTCACTCCTTGCTGTGAATCCAAATTTAAATTTTCATAAAAAGTATGATGGAGGTTAGAATCAATTTGGTGTTATGTTTTTGTGTCTTTATAGCATGGCATAAATAAAAAAGCTGTAAGATCAAGTTTATAAAAACAGCAATGTTGCTGATGTCTGAAATGTAATGTTACTAAAACAAGGTAATTTGCAATCTCTAAGGCATATAAAAGATGCAGTTTTCTGAATGTTTCTTCCTCTCTCTGCTCTCACTCGAGTACACACTCCAAGATAGTTTCTCATTTTTCTGATGAGATAATTAACAACAGAGCTTATGGGTGGAAGTGGTCTATCACGTTACAGGCCCTGATATAGTACCTTTCCTATTTTCCTATTAAAATGTCCATTGTAAGCCAGGTGTGGTAGCTCCATCTGTAATTCCACACTTTGGGAGGCCGAGGCAAGAGGATCACTTGAGCCTAGGAGTCCGAGACCAGCCTGGCCATGGTCAATATAGCAAACTGCTGTCTCTACTAAAAATGCAAATATTAGCCGGGCATGGTGGTGCACTGTCTGCAATCCCAGCTACTTGGGATGCTGAGGCATGAAAATCGCTTGAACTTGGGAGACAGAGGTTGCAGTGAGATGAGATTGCTCCACTGTACTCCAGGCTGGGCAACAGAGTGAGACACTGTTTGCAGACATTACAGACAAAGTTATAACTTTGAGTACTGAGGAGTGTAGGCAAGCAATCACCAAAACCATTAATTCTGGCATTAGCACATATCTGTGAAAGTTGGTTACGTGTCAGGCACCATGGAGATGATGGAAATACAGAGTCGGAGAGTCATTGTTGCTGCACTCAGGCATCTTGCTATCTAGGAAAGGACAGCAAACTCTGGAGCCTTGGGGCAAGGTCCATTAAATGAAACTATAAGACAACTGATTGAGAGAAACCCATGTTCTAAAACAGCCGAGTTTGGCCAGCTAGGAATTAGCTGTGAATATAATTCCAATTCATTCCATTGGCCTAGTTCTATATAAAACTGGAAATCAGGAAACTGTTCCCTTATTATGAAGATTCTTTTTTTTATAAGTAGGGTTTATTCTTTCTTCTCTCAATCCATTACCATCTACATCCACTTATAGCTTGCAACTCTGTTGTGCAACAACATTTGGGGTAGAAGAAATATTATTAGGTGTGGTCATGGCCAATAGAGTGCTATAGGTGAACTCTGGATGTAAGACCAGCTGAGATTATAGGTGAAACCAAAGTTATAAATTGTCACAGATACATTTAGTTATTCTTTTTGTTTTTTTGTTTTTATTGAGACTGAGTCTTGCTCTGTCGCCCAGGCTGGAGTGCATTGGCGCGATCTCGGCTCACTGCAAGCTCCACCTCCCTAGTTCACGCCATTCTCCTGCCTCAGCCTCCCGAGTAGCTGGGACTACAGGCACCCGCTACCATGCCCAGCTAATTTTTGTATTTTTAGTAGAGACCGAGTTCCACCATGTTAATCAGGATGGTCTTGATCTCCCGACCTCATGATCCACCCGCCTTGGCCTCCCAAAGTGCTGGGATTACAGGCGTGAGCCACCGCACCTGGCCCAGTTATTCTTAAATATGGGATTGTTCACTAGCTGCATCACAGTTACTTGGGAAACCTTTAAGAAATGCAATCCAAGTCCTACCTCCAGAGATTAAAATTCAGTGAAGATGAGATGGGATCTGGGAAATATACTTACCTCTTAGGTTCTTCAGATGATTCTGAGGAACAGTCTGATTTGGAAAGTGCTGCCCCGGAGATGGATATTCCTTACTCAAGTAAGGAAATGAGGCCATGTCGGCAGTCTATCAGGGCTGCACCAAATGAGGAATGGTAAGAAAGTAAAACTTGGCTAGGGACTTAGTGCATTAATTCAGACACAAGACTTAAAGCTATTCTGGGATCTATAAGCATGCAAGTGGATGGAGAAGGTCAAGGGAAATCTATGTCTTTTTTTAAATTGGCAGACACCAGGTCTTGAGAGATTTCTCCTCATTGACAGATGAGAAAACAAAGAATTATTGCCAGCCTAGACAGCGCGCATACACACACACACATCCTGCCATATAAAGAGAGAAATACCCTGAAAGTGGAGAGGAAAACTCAACCTCGGAAAAACAAAAACTTTTCTATAATAAACAGAATATGTCATAAAATATAGGCTTTGATTCAATAGAATATAAGGAAACATGACTTCAAAACGTAGATAGAAAGTCATAAGGGGTAGAGTTGTTAAACTGAAAGTTGAGTTTAAAAAGGCACCAAGGAAAATTAGATTAAAAGTAACTAAAAACGCATGTACGAAATTGAATTTTTTTGTGTGAAAATTGGGCAAAGCAGAATCTACTTCCCTAAAAGTTGAATACATGTGGAAGGAAAGTTTTACAGATCTTTGGTCCAAGATGCAGATCAAAGAGCAAAGATGATGATGATGAAAGAAGAGAGGATAAATAGCATATAGAGTACACTGAGATCAAAATTATTGGAAACTAAAAATATACACAAGAAACAAAAACATTAAAAGGAGAAAATGTTCCTTTATCTGAAAAAAGACCACTTCCTATTGAAAGGAATCTTCTTTTTAAAGAGCAAAAGAAGGGAAAAGATCCTTACTCTTAGACTTTGCATGGTAATGAGGGTAAATAGAGATAATAGTGTCAAAATATCATATTGAAAAAGCTAAAAACATGATTCATAAAATTATAGAATAAACATATGTCAACTAACTAATAAGGGACTTGGCAAGATAATAAATCTGGTTCACAGGAGAATTCAAGAAAATGAATATATATAATCTCTGAAAAATAAATGCTGGACAATAACTGCTGGGTTAGAAATATAACTACTTAATAATTGACAGAGCAATAAAACTTCAACATTTGGGTTTATCTTTTCTAATGCACAAAAATGTTTTCATCATTGTAGGACAAAAATCTACAATGTGAGCTGTAATTTCATAATACTGTGGCCCTAATCAATCATATGTAAGAAGTCAAACAAATGATTATACCCCTAAAAATTAAACGGTCCTTGGGTAGGTCTGTTAAACAATGCTCTGGTATTTTGAAAGGACATGCAGTCACCTTTTTCACTTATTTCCAAGTTTTTGATAGTTTTTCTTAATCCTAGTGATTATAAATAATCTCTAAAGGTTCTTGGTGATCCCAAAAAGGCTAGCTTTCTTGTGTTTTGGCTTGATTAATTTACCAACAAAAAAAATGTGGCAATGCATTAGTATCCATGTCATAAATCCAGCATCATAATGTGTTGAGTAACTACTAAGGACAGAAAATTAACTTCTGACTGGAGGCTTCATAATGATAACAGTAGACTTTTAAAAACCTCTGTTATTCCTACTCCTATTCTGAGGCTAAGAAACCAAACCCCCAAAATTTATCTTCACCCTATTTCACCTGCATTACCTACAAATGTAGGTGAATTCTCTTTTCTTGAGGTCCCCAAAATCATCTAAAATGTTTGGCCCGCCAGAAAGTGACCTTACTTTTTACCTGTAAGATTGGAATGCTATCAGCCATAGAACAGGCACCAGAAGAGATTCCAGAAAGGACTTCATGAGTCCTGGTTCCACGCTTCTTATATGTGATTGATTATGGCCACGGTATTATGAAATTATAGCTCACATTGTAGATTTTTGTCCTACAGAGATGAAGTAGAGTGTTATTTCTTAATGGTGAATTTGTCATAACTAATCAAATTAGATTTATTTTCAAATATGACTGGCCAGATATAGCCTCTGTGGCAAAATAAAGTTTTTATTGAACCTTCAAAAATTACTATATTGCCATTTTACAAGTAAAGAGACCCAGTAAAACCGTTTGTTTGTGAATTCTTAGTAATCAGGAAGAATACAATTTTATTGTTTAAAGTTTTTATTTCTGTTGTCTACTCAACGCAGGGTTCAAGATAAATCAAAAAGAAAGATAAAGGATGTCCTCATGTTCCCATTAAAATTTGAATGTTAAAAAACTGCTGATGATATTGCAGGAAAAATAACCACAATTTGTTTGCTGTCATAAATTCATTTAGTTCTATGTAATTAATTCTTGTTTTGCTGGATCTTTGCAGTCTGCTCTCGTAGAGTCATCTGCTTTCAACTCTAAAGAGGCCTCAAAATATAACATGTCTCCTGGTGCTATGGGACAATTGTCTAAGCAATGTCAGTTTTGAACCTATATCCACATCTATTCTTTGAAGTATAAATAGTTAAGAGTACTTGACATGGTTCTTACCACAAGACTCTAAAACTGTCCATCTTTGGACAACTGAAGATTTCATTTCTATTCTATAGCTTATAAGAGCTCCTCAGACAAGCATGAGGGGAAAGTAAAACTACTTGATGATGAGAATAAATAGCACAGTAACCAGAAGTATCAGAATGAGACTAAAACTATCTTTCAGAGTATACCATACATAACTATTCCATAAGAATTCGATTAATATTTAATCTGTAGGAAAAGACATATTATGATCCTTGCATGGCTTGACAAATCTCCAGGACCTTTTGATTCTTCCTGAAAACAGTACAGTCTCTAATATATTTATATTAATTAACTTTTATCTGAACAAAATTAACCAGCACTTACATATGGAAAGAGAATCTTCACTTTTTCACTTGACATTCACCCTGCAGCACTTCCATAATGTTAAGCCATCTTAAAAACATGAAGCATATATAACAAACATAATTAGAAGGAAAACAACAAGTTTCTGTGTTTTCCAGGGGCTCTCTGGGAAACCTGGAAGATGGTTCAGTTGTAAAAGACACCTTTGGTTTTTTTCTGAGTTTAGTGTTGGATCTTGGAAAAATAAGATCAACATGGTTATTAGAGGAGATACTCAACCACTTATTTATTTGGTCACTTATTATTTGGTTGCTTAAAATTTGTCCATCAACTGATGAATGGATGAACCAAATGTGGTATATCCATGCAATGGAATATTATTTGGCCACAAAAAGGAATAAATACTGATACATGCTCCAATATGGATAAATCATGAAAATTTATGCTAAGTGAAAGAGTCAGTTACAAAAGATCACATATTGTATGATTCCATTTACATTAAATGTCCATAATAAGCAAATACACAGAGACAAAAATTAGATTGGTGGCTGCCATGGTTTGGAGTCAGCGAGGGATAAGGAGTAACTGCTACTGGGAATGGGGTTTCTTTCTTCAGTGAAGAGATGTTCTGAAATTAAGTCGTGGTGGTAGTTGCACAGCTCTCTCAATATACTAAAAAATACTCCATTATACACTTTAAAAGGCTACATTTTATAATATATGAATTATATATCAGTAAATCTTTTTTTTAAAAATCATGTAATAAATATTAGTTTTACTATTTCTTTCATTTCCCTATATATTATATAGCTAACAATGAGAGAGTTATACATGTCTTGTCAAAAAGGGTCATGGAAGAATCATAAGATCATTTGGTAGTGTTTTAGGTGGATAGTAATTTTTTACAGTCCCATATTAACATGAAAACTGCCTGTATGTGTGTATGGCAAGTGTGATGTGTGGTGTGTTTGTGTGTGTTTATTATGAAGTCACAAATTTTTACTACTTTTTAAAATTTTCATGAACAATATCTGGATTCCAAATTGTAAAATTCTGGAATCAATTTTAAAAAGAGGGGGGAAGCAGAGCAGAATATAAAAGTGGCATTCATTTCCCTGGTTACAAAATTATTTATTTTCCAGATTCATTAATAACTTTAATATCAAAAATGGCTTATCCAATTATATTTTAGAAATGTAAAAAATTGCATTTTTTTTTTATTGAGACAGGGTCTTGCCATGTTGCCCAGTCTAATCTTGAACACCTGAGCTCAAGCAACCCACCCACCTCAGCCTCCCAAAGTGTTTGCATTACAGGCATGAGCCACCATGTCCAGCCTAAATTTTTTGAGTTGGAAATATTATTCTGTCATTCAAATCATTAAAGTGAAAACAACGAAGCAAAAAATTATCAGAAAAACAAGAATTACAAAAAAAACCCTAAAAATCAGAAAGCCAGGGCAAGATGATTGAAACAAGACCAAACATGTCAGCATTACAATAATTTAAATAGTTTAAGTTCTATTTTAAAAATCAAATACCTTACATCAAATTAAAAAATACACATTACTTACAAGATACGCTTCATAAGAGAAAGCTAAAGTAAAAGTATAAATAGGCAAAAGCAAATATAAAGACAACAGTAGTGGTAATATTAAACAACATTCAATATATTTAAGATGTTAAGCGATAGAGCAGAGATTATTAATTAATACTAATTAGTGGATCCGTTCACAACTAAAACATGAGTCATAAACTTCGATGTGAGAAATAGCATAGTTTTGAAATAAGGTACCTTCCTAAATATAAAATATAAAAACTAACAAAAATACACATATTGAGGAAGATTTTTGCATGCTACTCATAGTCCATCTCATGGCTATCAATAATTTGAAGTATATAATAAGATGTAATCAATAGGTACCTACTGGATGCTGTGCTTTACAAAAAATATGCATCCCTTTCAAGTGTCCATGAAATATTTATAAAAATTGATTGAACACTAGCTGGAATAAAACAAAGCAATTCAATTATCAATAAACTCTGAAAGACAGATATTGTAGAGAATACATTCTAACAATGTGGTCAAACAAATTTTAAATAAAAAGTCCAAGTGCTGAGGAATACTAAAATATTCCTATAAATTTTCAGGCAAAAGAGGAAAATCAGTATAAAATAATTTAGAAAACAAAAGGAATGTTAATTTTCTAATTTTATATACTGGAACTTAAGCTATATTCAGAAGCAAACATATTAGAAAGAGTGAAAGAGAGAGAAGAAGTGAGAAGAGGAAGGGAGGAGTATTAGTCCGTTTTTACACAACTGATAAAGACATATCTGAGTGGGCAATTTCCAGAAGAAAGATATTTAACAAACTTAGAGTTCCACATGGCTGGGAAGGCCTCACAATGATGGCAGAAGGTGAAAGGCAAATCTCACATGGCAACAGACAAGAGAAGAGAACGTATATAGGGAAACTCCCCTTTCTAAAACCATCAGATCTCATGAGACTCATTCACTATCATGAGAACAGCACCAGAAAGACCTATCCACATAATTCAATCACCTCCCACCGGGTTCCTCCCATGACACATGGGAATTGTGGGAGTTAGAATTCAAAATATTTGGGTGGGGACACAGCCAAATCATATCATTCCACTCTGGGCCCTCCCAAATTTCATGTCCTTACTTTTCAAAACCTATCATTCCTTCCCGAAAGTCCCCTAAAGTCTTACTTCATCTCAGCATTAACTCAAAAGTCCACAGTCTAAAGTCCAAAGTCTCATCCAAGACAAGGCAAGTCTCTTCCACCTATGATCCTGTAAAATCAAAAGCAAGTTCGTTACTTCCTAGGTACAATGGGGGTACAGGTATTGGGTAAATACAGCCATTCCAAATGGAAGAAATTAGCCAAAACAAAGGGTCTACAGGCCCCATGCAAGTCTGATATCCAGCAGGGCAGTCAAATCTTAAAGCTCCAAAATCATCTCCCGTGACTTCGTGTTTCACATCCAGGTCACACTGATGCAAGAGGTGGGTTCCCATGGTC
The DNA here is from genome assembly GCF_024542745.1 of Macaca thibetana thibetana. Classification (NCBI taxonomy): domain Eukaryota; kingdom Metazoa; phylum Chordata; class Mammalia; order Primates; family Cercopithecidae; genus Macaca; species Macaca thibetana. The sequence goes on from NC_065590.1 coordinate 89,029,690, forward strand.
TTGGACAGCTCCATTCCTATGGCTTTGCAGGGTATAGCCTCCCTCCTGGCCGCCTTCACTGGCTAGCATTGAGTGTCTGTGGCTTTTCCAGTCTCACAGTGCAAACTGTTGGTGAATCTACCACTCTGGGGTCTGGAGGACAGTGGCCATCTTCTCACAGCTCCACTAGGTGGTATCCCAGTTGGGACTCTGTGTGGGGGCTCTGCCCCCACATTTCCCTTCTGCACTGCCCTAGCAGAGGTTTTCCATGAGGGCCTCCACCCTGCAGCAAACTTCTGCATGGACATCCATGCATTTTCATACATCTCCTGAAATCTAGGGGGAGGTTCCCAAGCCCCAATTCTTAACTTTTGTGCACTCGCAGGCTCAACATCATGTGGAAGCTGCAAAGGCTTGGTGCTTGCATCCTTTGAAGCTATGGCCTGAGCTCTACACTGGCCCCTTTAAGACATGGCTGAAGCAGCTGGGATGTAGGGCATCAAGTCCCTAGGCTGCACACCGCAGAGCAACCCTAGGCCTAGCCCACAAAACCACTTGTTCCTTTTATAGGCCTCTGGGCCTGTGATAAGAGGGGCTGCCATGAAGACCTCTGACATGCCCTGGAGACATTTTCCCATTATACTGGGGAATAACATTCAGCTTCTCGTTACTTATGCAAATCTCTGCAGCCAGCTTGAATTTCTCCTCAGAAAATGAAATTTTATTTTCTATTGCAATGTCAGGCTGCAAATTTTCTGAACTCTTATGCTCTGCTTCCCTTATAAAACTGAATGCCTTTAACAGCACCCAAGTCACCTCTTGAATGTTTTGCTGCTTAGAAATTTCTTCCGTTAGATATCCTAAACCATCCCTCTCAATTTCAAAGTTCCACAAATCTCTAGGATAGGGGCACAATGCCACCAGTCTCTTTGGTAAAACATAAAACATAACAAGAGTCACCTTTGCTCCAGTTCCCAACAAGTTCCTTATCTCCATCTGAGACCACTCAGCTTGGATTTCATTGTCCATATCATTATTAGCATTTTGGCCAAAGCCATTCAACAAATCTCTAGGGAGTTCCAAACTTTCCCACATTTTCCTGTCTTCTTCTGAGCCCTCCAATCTGTTCCAACCTCTGCCTGTTACCCATTTCCAAAGTCACTTCCACATTTTTGGATATCTTTTCAGCAGCACCCCACTGTACTGGTACTGATTTATTGTATTAGTCCATTTTCATGCTGCTAATAAAGACATACATGGGACTGGTAATTTACAAAATAAAGAAGTTTAATGGACTTACATTTCCTTGTGGCTGGGAAGGCCTCAAAATCATGGTGAAAGGTGAAAGGCAGTCTCACATGGCAGCAGACAAGAGAAAAGAGCTGGTGCAGGGAAACACCTCTTTTTAAAACCAGCAGGTCTTGGGAGACTCATTCACTATCATGAGAACAGTGCAGGAAAGAACCGCTCCCATAATTAAATCATTTCCCACTGGGTTCCTTTCACAACATGTAGGAACTGCGGTAGTTACAATTCAAGATGAGCTATGAGTGGAGACACAGCCAAATCGTATCAGGAAGGAAAGAGGGAAGGAAAGAAAATAGAAAGAAAGAGGCTAGATGTTAAACTTAAGAAGTCATAATCAAGACCACTGCCACCACTAAGTTAAATAAGTACATAAGTCCTAAGAAAAATAGAAGTGAAAAATAAAAATAAGTTAAAATTAATAAATTTAAAATAATATAGTTTATTTTTAAAACTTAAGAGCTTGTGAGAGAGGAGGAAGAAAGAAACCCATCAGGCAGGGAGTTAGGGTGGGTCCTCAGCAAAACTCCAAACCCAGAACTGCCTGAAAATCAAGCTGCAGGTCCCAGATAAAAAAAGAGCCTGTGTCCCTGAATGGTAAATGCCTACTCTGTGAACCCAGGTGAACAAATTCCACTCCTCTTTTGGACATATTTCTCTTTCCTTGGCGCACCTTTGTCTCGTTGCACACGTTTCCTCCTGATACCTTTTACCTATTTTGTATATACCTACCTTTCTGTGATTGGCAACTGGCCAAATTTTTGTTTACATAAAGTGGAATATCACTCTAGCCCCTGATTGTGGCAGGCCAAGAATTCACTTCAGCCCCTGATTGGTCCTGGACCAAGCCTTCACCTCTGCCTCCAATTGGTTCTTTCTACTATCATGTCTCTCTCTCTGAGTGATGCTTTCTCCAAATTGGCCTGCAGACCAGTCAGCACACTCCTCCCTCTTTCCAGCCCATTGAAAACTCCAAAAATCCCTGCAGTCAGCAACCCTCTGTTGAGTTCCCTCTTCTTGCTGAGACCTTTTCTGTCACCTAATACATCCAAATCTGCCTTACTCAGTCTCCGGTGTCTGCATGGCTTGTTCTTCTTGGTTATGGAACAAGAACCTGGAGCTCACTAGTGGTGGGAGTAAAAGAGCTGTAATACTCCCTTCTACTTGCCAAACAACAGGAGTGAAAAAGCTGCAACATTTTTTACTTTGAGTAAATAACAAAAGTAGAACTATAGCTCTGGCAAATCTAATTCAGGAAAAAAAAATGTTCATTAAAATAAAATTTGATGAAAGTCACAGAGCAAAATGTGTAAGTGAAATGAGGCACTGTGACATAAGCTGCATGTCCAGCTGGATTATGGGCTCTTATGGGGAAACCCTTTCTAATCTATTTCTTAGCTCTCCACATGATATTGTTTGGCTCTGTGTCCCCACCCAAATCTCATCTCAAATTATAATCCCTATGTGTTGAGGGAATGACCTGGTGGGAGGTGATTGGATCATGGGGGCAGTTTCCTCCATGTGGTTCTCATGATAGTGAGTGAGTTGTCACAAGAGCTGATGGTTTTAGAGTGTGGCATATCCCCTCTTATGCTTACTCACACTCTCTCTCTCTTTCTCTCTCTCTCCCCTCCCCTCCTCTCTCCTGCTGCCTTGTGCAGAAGGTGCCTGCTTCCCCTTCACCATCTGCCATGATTTTAAGTCTCCTGAGGCTGCCTCAGCCATGTGGAAATGTTAGTCAAATGAACCTCTTCATAAACTACCCATTCACAGGTAATTCTTTATAGCAGTGTGAAAATGAACTAAAACACCACATAACACTGAACAGATTTAAAAGTAAAACAAATACAAATCTGCTTTTCACATGGCCTCCCTTTTGTTAGAACACAAAAAAGAAATGTTTACCAATATCTTTTTTTTGCTAACAACAAAGATATTTCTTAGCTTTTATTAATATACTTAGCAATTGGGAATTATCAATTCTGTTGAGTCCTCAAGAGTATCATCTGCTAATTGCCTTATTTGGCAAGCTGAGATTCTGCCTTGTTCTTCTTAGGGAATATAGATTATGATGAAAAATTGATCAGTTTTTTTACATAATGCATCACTGATAGTTACTAAAGAAGAGATTTTCAGAAGAAATACAATCAGAAGCAAGTTATTCAGCAGGTAAGAAATAGAAGTATTTTCAATCCCAGTGGTAACATGTTGTAACCTGTCTTGAAATACTAGGCTTGATGGAAAGTCAAATGGTAGGGTCTCCTAATCATACTTTTATTGAGGTGTATTAGGTTAAAATTAAAATCCAGTCTAATCTTTACAAAGAAAAGAGCAAGATTGCAAAACATCAGCCTGTACTCTTAGAGGAAAGTGGAAAGATGGGTTCCAAACCAGGCCAATCTCAACTGTTGGCTTACCAAGTCATAAGACCTCTGTTAACACCTGTGTCAGGCTGGACCCTGGAATGGTCCCCCAAACATAGGTCCTGATTCAACATACTGCTCTCAAAAACTAGGCAGCTCAACAGTGTGGGAAAAGCAAGTGTTCCCCACCTTAGAACAGAACATTGGAACTTAGTCAAGCTTGTGAAGGGATAACGATTCTTCATATACATATCTTGAATACTTTAATGAATAAATATCATTTCCACGGCTAAGTTAATGAACAGTATGAAAATAAAACATGTTATAACTCATCCCATTGCTAATAGGGATTTAGATCCTGAGAATTAAAAACAGAAATAAGTGCCCCAAATGATCACCTGTATCAACTGATAGCATCTAAGAAACTTGGTCACCATTTCTAAAGTGTATTTTATTTGTTTGGTTCTCGTTTTTAGTTCATTTATTTGCTTTACCCAAGAATTCCCTTCAGGTGTAGCCAGAGACTAGAAATTGGAAACATTCAGTTCTAAGGAGCTCTGAACTTGGTAGCCTGTGTTGTCCTTAATTCCTATTGAAAAGAGTAAGCATGATTTATAAAGATGACCTCTTCCTGGAAACTGCCATCAATGAGAGGAACACTGTTAATATGTCAAACCAGCATTCTGCCATGGAATTCAGGAGTCAATCAATCCTTTCTGTGTTGTCCAATATGATAACCACTAGCCATACAAATTTAAATTTGAATTAATCTAAATAGTTTTAGTCAAATTTAAAGTCAAAATTCCATTTTTTAGTCACATAAGCCACACCTTAAGTGTTCAATAGCCATATTAGACAGTACAGATATAAAATATTTTCATTATAAAAGAAAATTCCATTGAAGCTCTGTTGTAGATGCAGAAATAAAAGTAGGCCTGGGCTTGATGGATGCTCAAGACCTTTGATGTCCCAGGATCTTACTCAGTTATCTGACATCTGGCTTTGTCCCTGATGTCCCTGAACCACTAAGCTGATGGTACAGTGAACACACATGAGAACCTGGCAGAGATTAGTACTTTCTAATTTCTTCACCACTAATGATGAACTATTGTTTTCCCTCCTATGGGCACTGTGAGTTTTAAAAATTGGCCCAACTTCATGTAATATGTTTCTCCATTCTATTCAATAATGGATAATCACTAGTTAGAGAGAAGGCATTGTTCCATGCCAGACTCATACCATTCTTCCTTCATACTCTTTTTCCAGGTTAGAATGCCCTTCCCAGTCTGCCAGGGTTTCAAACACCATTTCAGGACCAATTGCTTCCTAAAGCCTTACCCAACCAATGGGCACCCCATTGCATTCTCTCTGCCAATGTGCTATGGCACTTATACCTAGAAAATGCAGTATGCTGTGTTTCTTCAAAAGGTGGTAGGACTCACTAACAGTGAATTGTATACTGCCTCTTCATCCCCACACTACTTTATATTACTTTAGATTGATATGTAAACTTATTCCATCAATATGGGAGCATCGATTTTTTGGGTAAACTGTCAATGTTACTTTTGGGGAAAAGGCACCAAAAATCCACATACGAAGGTCCCATTAACCTACATCTTGGTGTTTGGATGCCCAGATTTCTAAGATTCCCTAAAGTTTTCTGTGACATGGGCTTTTGTTCATTGACATCCTACGAGACTCCTGTAGTAGAGAATGGGGCTCTTACTCAAAGATTTAACAAAAATGTATGATCCCCTACCCCTCCCACACATACACAAAATCTGTCTTAAACTTAAGTAACAAATGAATAAAATGTCTCTAGAATATATGCAATGCATCTCTACGTCCCTGAACACCTTGCACCTACTATTACTGCTATCACTACAATAACAACCGCCACAGTACCAAACCTTATCAGCCAAAGACAACCAGCCACAAATCTGCTGTCTGGCAGATCAGATTAATTGATTCAACAGTGAGGGAGGGCAATCCAGATACCATGAGGGAAGAGGAAAATGTCTTTTTTAAGGTTTGAGATCCTGATGAAAGGCATTAAGGGAGATGTAAAGGAAGCAAGAATTAATTCTGGCTTGGTTGCTTATCCTGAGCCTGGATTAAGAAAAACAGAGATTGACTAGGAATTAGGTCATGAGGCAAAGGTGATGTGATATTGTTTGGATATTTGTCACCTCCAAATCTCACGCTGAAATGTGACTTCCAATGTTGAAGGTGGGGCCTGGTGGGAGGTATTGGATTATGGGGGCAGCTCCCTCATGAATGGTTTAGCACCATGCCCTTGGTGATGAGTGAGTTCTTACTCCATTAGTTCAAAACATATCTGATTGTTTAGCTCCTATTTTTTCTTTTTTTCCTTCTTTCTTTCTTTTCTTTTTTTTTTTTTTTTTTTTTTTAAGACAGTCTCACTCTGTTGCCCAGGCTGGAGTGCAGTGGAGCGATCTCGGCTCACTGCAAGCTCCGCCTCCCGGGTTCACGCCATTCTCCTGCCTCAGCTTCCCGCAAGGGTGAGGTTTTATGGTGGCACTTAAGGGATTTATGGAAAACAGAAGGTGTGTGTGTTCTGTAATTTTTCATTCACAATTCCAGAGTAAAGCTATTTTTTGTTTCTATTTCACTGCCCAAGAGATTAAATGGGTTCTGAAATAAGAGGTTTAGTACCTGATAAAACCGCCTGGTTTTCCAGTCATAATAAAAATTATTTTTAGCTCTGATGGTGGGGAATGCTAGAAAGAGTCACTCAACTGCACTGGTTTTAGCAATGCTTCAACTCCTTCTAGTCCACCTTCATTTTGTTTATCTGTTTTCTAGCTAGTTAATGTAGGGGAGGCTTCATCTAGATCTTTAGAGCCCACTGATCTTACCCAGGATGACTGCTTGCACTTGAGCTCTTACCCCCAGACAAATCTTCTAAAGTCAGTAGTAAAAACCCTACACACTCTGGTGTGTGTGTATTAAACTTGAGTCTCCTGAACACATGGTAGCATCCCCGGATCCCACAGAGTAGCCTGATTCTCCAGGTCTTCTCTTTCTGAAGGCTTGGAGTATCGGTTTCATAGAATGCAGACGACCGTCCACAGCAAAACTTGGGACCCTAAATTCACATGCAAATTAAGTTTCACTTTTGTAGGAATAACATTAGGCTGCATGAATATGTTGTTGAATAGAACCAGATTTTGGAAAATACCTAGTTTGCTTTATCTCTAGTTTAAATGTGAGTGGGGTAAAAAGGCTCAAAAACATAGCAAGTCTTGATTAAGACCAGAATTCTACATGTTAGAAGCATAATACTAGAATTCTGTTTTCTTTTATCAACAGAACCATTGAAAAATGGTTAGAAAAAAAATAGGGTTGTCACTTTTTTCCTAGAGGGTGGGTTATTTTGTATTCCATGTTTGTTTTTCCCAACAAAAGCCTCCTGGCATTTTTGTTCTGGTCTTCTACACCATTTGCTTCTGCCAAATCAATTTATGAATTTGGTCAAACTATTTTTTATGCTGATAGGTTGACAACACAACTATACAAAATAAATTACTTTATTTCCCTCTCTGATAATGTTGCCTCCCTGGAAGATGCTTCATTAATGATCTGGGTCTCCTCAAAAATGCTCTGACCTTGTGAAGTTTACATACAACTGTTAACACACTCATGTGGGTTCACTGACGGATCAGCCTTTTGACTTTGGCTACTTGTAGTGAAGGATGTGGGCAGCGTGTGACCCCTTTGGAGAGGTGCAAGAATTTGGAGACTGTGAGAGTAACCCTAGTTGCCCTATACATGGCAGTAGGATGGAAGGAAGCATGATTTTCCGTATCTATAATAACAGGTGCCTCCTGCCTCAAGAGTTGGCTTAAGCTGTGTTGTGAGATGAGGCATTCCACTACCTGAGGTCCTTTAAAACAAAAAGCAATGCTTAAGCAAAACCCCAAACCAATGAAGAGTATCTAGGAGGGAGGCATAGGAACCAACATATGCACCCAGATAACTGTAATGAGAAGCCAACCACTCTAAGAACTATTGCTCTGCAGCATCAGTGGGCCTCAAAATTCCAAATAAACACCAAGGGTCACATGTCCCTATTGGGACAAGAGAGAAACAGATGCTTGCAGAATTAGAGCCAGAACCAGAGAGAGAACATCCTTTCCAAAGCTATGTCAAAGAGTTCCATGGTGACCTCCACTGTTGGAGGTGGAGTTGGTCCCAGTGTGCAAAGTCTCCCTCAGTCACCCTGCCTTGGGATGAGCTCAGAAAGCTGCAGCTGGTGCTTCCAGCCAACAACCCAGGGGAAATGACAAAGTTTCATATGTCATCTCCTAGCTCCACTGTGGAAACCTCTTCCTTAATTAAGTATTGATCTAGCTTTCCTGATATTTTTTAAAAGAAACATACGTTCCCTATAAATATATGAAAAAATATATTAAATTCAGAATACTTTTAGAAAGAGCCACATCATGAACTCAAATAAGCAAAAGAAAAGGAAATTAATATTTTAAAATTCTGATATGTTTCATTTGATTTTTTAAAATATAAAGGCTACTTATAATTCTTGCTAAGATGATGAACAAGCATGGGCTGCTAGTTCTTTCCTCCAGTATCAACTCCAGAAAAACAACACAGGAGAGGGAAATTTTTATCTGCTAAACCAATATAAAAACCTTAAGAGACCAAAGGCTTTCATGAGCTGGTGTGTGTGCATGGAAGCAGGAAGAGGGCATGGCAGGGGCAAGCCTGAAAAAGGAGCCTCTTGACACAGCAGGAGGAGTAGAGATTGGAGGGGAGCCATCTGCTTTCTGTCCCCTGCATTGCCTTGATGTGAGAGCCAGTCTCCCAACAACTAATTTACCCATATGACACTAATACTCTAAAGTGAAGCCAGCACAGAGAACCATTGCTCTAGACTCACAGGGGGCCCCCACATCCCAAATGAATGTCAAGCTCACACATCCTCATCAGGACCAGGAAACCAGAGCCTGCATTATTACAATCAGAAGCAAGAAAAGAACACTCTTTTAAAGAGGGACCTCTTTATTGCCTTGCCTGTTCTCCCTCTACATTCAGTAAAGCTCATCCGTGTAACCAATATTATAATGCAGAAATTATATGTGTGGAGTGATGGTAATTTTCTGTTACTAAAAATCTATATTGCAGTGACCATTATTACTATACAAATATCTTTGTCAGCTTTTACAAATATTTTGGTAAGAAAAATGCCCTAAAAATTGATTGTTGAATCAAAGAACATGGAGATTTTTAATTTTAATGTATGCTGCCCTGTAGGAAAATTTAATCAATTATATTCTTACTATCATTGTAGAGAATGCCTATTTTCTCATATACCTACTGACTAAAATTTAGTATTACCAGCCTTTAAACTTTGCTATTTTGGTAAGCAAGACATTATCTTTTAAATATTCATTCCTCTGATAATGATGTTGTTGAGCTGTATGTTTTTAAATATAAAATATATGTTCATATCTTTTGCCTATTTTCCATTTGGCCACTTTTAAATTGATCTGTAGGTAGATTTTATATGTTATGCATATTGTTCCTTTATCTATCACATATTTTTAGAAAATTTTCCCGGTTTGAAATTAGTCTTTCTTTAATATGGTATCCTCTGTCATACCCAGGGTGCTGACCCAACAATTTAAGTGGCCTGTCTCTCCATTTTTCCCTTCTTTCAGGACATGTATGGTTGTGTGGCTCTTGTTCACTGTCCCTGTCATCCTCCTGAAAGTTTTTTGCTGTTGCTCATTCTCCTGCAGGCCAGCCTGTGGATAATTTCTACGTAAGTCATGGAACAGATGTAGGCCCAGCTGTTCCACTGAAGATTTTCTGTTAAGAGCTGATTCCAGAAGCTACTGGGCAGCATGTTTTGTTGAGCTCATCCTAGGAAATGGTACCAAAGATGTTTAGACGGCAGCATCTAAAACCCAACCACTAGCTGTCAGGCACAGGCTGCGTGCACAGATCTTCATGCAGACTCCCATTGGGGCTCTAACAGAATAGACTCAATATGATTTTTTTATACCTTAGCACTATTGCTATTTCTGTAAGCCTGGAACTTTCTCTAGAGCAAGAACCTCAATAAGTCCTAATGTCTCAAGGAAAAATGGTGTTGGACCAGGTATTACCACTTAGCACATTTAAACATTATTAATTGTAATAGTCCATGAATGAGCCTATAAATCTTAAAGAGAAGTTGACAAATGTGGAAAGTGAAAAGACCTCATTACAGCTGATTCTTTTAGCAACTCACATAACCTGGCACAAATCAATTAGATAACTGATATTGAAATTAAGGATTCAAATAATCCAACGACACTTCAGAAGGTGTATTAGTCCCATCTTGCATTGCTATAAAGAAATACCCGAGGTCAGGTGCAGTGGCTCACACCTGTAATCCCAACACTTTGGGAGGCCGAGGTGGGCAGATCACAAGGTCAGGAGTCTGAGACCAGCTCGGCCAACATGGTGAAACCCTGTCTCTACTAAAAATACAAAAATTAGCCAGGCATGGTGGTGCGCACCTGTAATCCCAGTTACACAGGAAACTGAGACAGGAGAATCGCTGGAACCTGGGAGGCGGAGGTTGCAGTGAGCCAAGATCACACCACTGCACTCCAGCCTGGGCAACAGAGAGAGTCTCCGGGAAGGAAAGGAAGGAAGGAAGGAAGGAAGGAAGGAAGGAAGGAAGGAGAAGGAGAAGGAGAAGGAGAAGGAGAAGGAGAAGGGAAGGGGAAGGGGAAGGGGAATGGGGGGAAGGGGAAGGGGAAGGGGAAGGGGAAGGGGAAGGGGAAGGGGAAGGGGAAGGGGAAGGGAGGGGGAAGGGGAAGGGGAAGGGGAAGGGGAAGGGAGGGGGAAGGGGAGGGGGAAGGGGAAAGGGGAAGGGAGGGGGAAGGGGAAGGGGAAGGGGAAGGGAGGGGAGGGGAGGGGAGGGGAAGGGAAGGGAAGGGAGGGAGGGAGGGAGGGAGGGAAGGAGGGAGGAGAGAGGGAGGAGAGAGGGAGAGACAAAGGAAGGAAGGAAGGAAGGAGGGAGGAGAGAGGGAGGAGAGAGGGAGAGACAAAGGAAGGAAGGAAGGAAGGAAG